>NC_085114.1:15046000-15676750 GCF_030269925.1 Bombyx mori | reverse complement strand
ACAGTAATCATTACATTGCAGTGTGCACGGAGCTTACGTATTCAAATTGTCGTTTTTGTTCCGCAGTGTAATTAATTCCTAACAAGCGACACAGTTCGCGTACAGATACGACTCGCACACCGAAGGCAGGAAATGGCTGCAGTTTTGAAATGACAAGAATTCAATACGCCCGTGGCTCAGACGTGGCAAGTACTCTTCGGACCATCCTGCCGAGGTTGGTACAGGATTGTACTATGAGTTTTTTTGCTTAGATGGGTGGACGAGCTCACAGCCCACCTGGTGTTAAATGGTTACTGGAGCCCATAGACATCTACAACGTAAATGCGCCACTCAACTTGAGATATAAGTTCTAATGTCTCAAATATAGTTACAACGGCTGCCCCATCCTTCAAACAGAAACGCATTGCTGCTTCACGGCAGAAATAGGTAGGGTGGTGGTACCTACCCGCGCGGACTCACAAGAAGTCCTACCACCAGTACCAGTACATTAACATTGAAGACTACCTTACTACCCAATTGCGTACAGTCCTCTTAATATACCAATTCCTTCCAGACAATCGTGAAGTGAAACACAGATGAGTGCTGTTTACAAAATCTTATTCAACTATTCGTCAGACTTTGAGCTGAACGCCAGACGAGCCACGTGGTACCTCATGAATATAATAATGCGCGTCCACCTTGAGGCACGAGGCTGTCTCATTTGTATAACGAGTGTCCCACAATTCAAGCAGAACTTGGCATCTAATTTTTTTTTATTGCTTAGATTGGTGGACGAACTCACAGCCCACCTGGTGTCAAGTTGTTACTGGAGCCCAACAACGTAAATTCGGCCACCTACCTTGAGATATAAGTTCTAAGGTCTCAAGTATAGTTACAGCAGCTGCCCCACCCTTCAAACCGAAACGCATTACTGCTTTACGGCAGAAATAGGCAGGCATAGGATAGGCAAATCTAAGACTGCTCTTGCCTATCTGCATATCTACGAGGTATGAATAGATTGATTGTATTTTATATTGCATTGATGGGTGCCGAGCTCACGAATCACATTGTTTAAAGTGGTTACCATAGCTCATACACATCAGAATATCGACGCCTTGACCCTCTTTGAAACGTGAGATCGAAGTCTGAAAAGTATAATGGGCCCCCCGCCTCTCCCACGGGACCGCGGTCGACACAGGCAGGGCAGAGCTACCATCAGCCCCACTGTACCTGCTGTTGTTGCTGTATCTGCATTTGCCGAATCTGTTGCTCCAGCTCTAGGTTCCGTTTGGACAGGCAGCGGAGTTCCTCCGTACCAGACGAGGAAGCCTCCACAGTTTCTGTCAAATTTAGCATCATGAAGTTGCATTAGCCTATTCTGACATCTAACACGTTCAGGTCGTATATTCACATTCTGTATTAGCAAAAATCTGTAAACTGTGAGTTAATCCACCAATCTTATTTATGATATTCGTCTTAGTCTTATGAATGCTTCATTGGTCATTGGAACGCACGACTGGTTCGAAAAAGAAAATATTGTAAATAAAAAATAAAAAAAATATTGCAGATAAATTCTTGCAGTCAGAACAATAAAGTGTATGCTGCCTACTGTATTTCTGGTACGTGCCATTTGATCCTTCTAGATTGAGGAGTGCAAAAACAATTTTTCCATTATTTCCCATGTTCCACATTAATATTATTGAGATTTCAAAGGAAGTAACAGCTTTTATGTCTGTGTCCGTTATCCATTTTCTTTCTAAATGTCAATATAGACAGGAATCTTAATGGTATTGTACCACAGTAAATGTGGGACCCTATAAGCGTGATGCATGCATGATGTGACAAAAAGAGAGATATAGACACGACAATGGCAGTGTCAAGTACATACATACCCTTTACTCCCCAAATGCAAAAAGATGGTAACATTTTAAACAAATCCAGTTATGAACAAATCTATATCAAACTAAATAAACATAATTAAAAAAAATTGCATATGAGCCTCTTAAATCCTGTTTTATCAAAAAACCAGTGCAAGTACCACAAAACTAAAATATTCACACAACTTATCACAATAAACCACTCTACTGTACTGACTGAGTTTGGGGAAAACAGTTAAAACAGTTAAATTGAACAAAATACATTGATTGTAACATTATTAAAATTAATTAATTAGCTCTATATTGTGTTAGTAAGCTGAGTGTAAATTACAGGTTGAACTAAATAATTTTCAGAGTTTGGTACCACAATCTTTTGTTACAAAGTATAATACTCGTAGTAATGTCATCTAGTTCAGGGAGTGTTTAGAGAATATACAATATTCCCATACATTTAAGGCTTTGAGATGGATTGTTTAAGATTCAAAGTGGTTAAATTTGCATAGTTATATTTGTGTATTTTTAATTGATAATTGTAGGCATACAATATTTATTGTTAGAGAAAATGAACACGTTTACTTATTGTTGGGGTAGTATTATATAACTTAAAAGCTCACTATTAGTACTTCTAAATTTAAGTAGTAAAACACCAGACATAAGGTTTTCAAATATTGATGTTCTTGATCATAGTCTAGAAATTCATTTTGGCTTTCAGTGTTATATGTACTCATCATTATCCTGCCCTTCTCCCAGTCACCTGGGGTCGGCGCAACATGTTTTCTCCTTCCGTACTCTTCTATCATATACCATTTCTTCGCTCACTCCCCTCTTACCCATATCGTCTTTCACACAATCCATCCATTTCTTCTTAGGTCTACCTCTTCCTCTAAATCCTTCCACATTCATAGTTAACACTCTCTTACCAACCTCATTTTCATTTCGTCTCATCACATGTCCATACCATCCCAAACGCGCACTCCTCAGCTTCTCTGTCACACGTGCCACTTTCAGACTTCCTCTAACATATTCATTCTGTATTCTATCCATTCTCGTTGTTATATGTTCTCATTGTTATATGTACTGTTTCAATATTATATGGTAGAGGAACGGAAATCTGTTTTTTTGCAAGCTTAGTTGTCTGCTAAACCATAACTCATGACAAATCATGGGTATACCCTGGTACCAAAAACTGGTTAAATTAAGTTATACGTTTTATCTGCTCTGTGAAAAAATAACTTTTTTTCTTAACCAAAGAAGCCTATGAAACTATTGAAACAACTTGACAACCAGTTTGGAGAGTTTACAGGATCAACTTTAGAGAATTGCTAACAAGAACTAGCAAGAACTTAGAAGTCCCTAAAAAGTGCTTTGCTGAATCTTCCACAGAAACGGAATCGCAACCCACTGAGAAGATCCGGTGATAAACTCAGTGGGTTGAAAACCAGTTTAATATAAGTATATCAGCACTTTCTTATTTATATAAATATATTTCAAGTATTTATGTAAAAGGATAGCCACTTAAAATTTATTAAATTATAAATACAATCTCACCATTAACAAGCAGCTGTAAGCTTTGAATCTCAGATTTCTGATTTTCACTGAGGGTTTGCAACTGCTGTAATTCAGCTCTCAAGCTTAGCACCTCTGACTCTAAATGTTCTTTATCTTGAAGCATTTTCCTCATGTCTTCTGCAAAATGTTTTCATTGTTACTATTCAATGAATCAATCACATTTAGTGTTCTAAGAGTACATACATTATATTAGGGGGCATACTTCAGGAGAAAAAGCTAATGATCAAACGTTTGTAGTCTTTATTTTATAATGATTATCCACCTTAAAAAATTCTAGTTTTTATATTATTGGTTTAAATTTTGTACATCTCAAATAAAAAAACTTAGAAGATTGGAATATATTATGGCATTTAGATAGTATACTGAACTTTATAACATTAATTGGTAGTCAAAGGTACAGTAATAAAACAAAAAGGACAACCTTCTTTCTGTAAAAATAGTTCCTTCATTTTCGCCCTTTGAACGTTGAATTCTTCCTCTAAATCTCGTCGAGGCAACTCCTTAGTCGATGTTTTATCTTCGCCTCCACCTTCTACTCAAAAAAGGCAATTTTACCAGCTAGAAACAACGAAATACATGAATGAAAAAGTTTATCAACACACCTGTGGCAGTGTCAGTTTGTTCGGCAGACATGTTTATTTAACAAGCGAAAGCAAGCGAGGGTTTCATAAAATATTGCTTTTCGACATTATTTCGCACTCGACACTCTTTCAAAATTATTTGTGAATGAAAGACTTGAGAAATACAAATTGAAAACATGCAAAACTGCATTCACAGAAAACTATTGACGTTTTTGCATGACATCAATTTTGACCGTCAAAAGTTGACATTTCTTTTTTTTGCATAAAAAGACAAAGAATCGTAATCATCAACTACAAATAAATACTTCCGTGATAAGAAAAAAAATGCTTAATTTTATGCAGTGGTTTTTATATTAACTAAAATGTCTTGTGATTTAAAATTAATTCTCTCATTGACATTGACATATTTATTTCATTAAACTAAACACATCATTCATATTAATAAACAATTGCTAATATTTTATTTTGTAAGTAATTTTATCCTTAATACGATAACTATTTCTTTTTTTATATTTGCGAGATTACTGGTGGCCCAGAGGCCTTTCAGTTTTATCAGGGCAGGTGGGCGAGCAAGGGCTCAGCCAGGAGGGGTGGGATTTGCTAACAACAAACCGAGCACCTCCAAAGGAGATCTAACAACTCAAGATTAGTTGCTTCGCGAATGAATCTACTATCGGATCGAAATCATAACCTGCTGAGAAGATCCGGCGAGAAACTCAGTGGGCTGTGGCTGTGTCTATGGATTAATTTATTCGTCGAGCCCTTCGTCGCAAGCGACGGGTTCGGTGAGGATGATGACCGGTGCTTGAGGTACCTAAAACACCATTAATGGATAGGGAGGATCCGTAATGACGTGTTTAGGGCGACGTCGAGTGTTTACCATTCGGTCCACAGGATCGGGTATGTTAGTACCGGCGGCCTTGACAAGAGCGTTTTCATGTCGGGCCACTTTCTCAAAGTGGCGCAATGATGCCGACTGTAAATACTTACTGACTGAGTCAAGCTCCAGGTCATCATGGAAATCCTAAGGAACCATGGTGCTCCGACGGCTATCCTACAATAACGGGATTTTATGACGTGAAACAGTTATAAGTTGGTGCGGGCCGCATGGGCGAACACTACACTTGCATAGGTAATGACGGCGTATGCAAGTTTTGTAGAGTGTCACCTTATTACGAAGGCACAATTTACTTCGCTTGCAAATCATTAGATAGAGGCGTCACGGTCGCATACCGTTTTAATGTGGGTCGGAATGTCATCCCTCGGTCGAGGGTGAGGCCTAGATATTTGACCTTCGAGGCTTTGGGCTGGCCAAAGAGAGTGATGGGGCTAACGAGCTATTAGGGAGTGGGCTGCTCGAAGTGGTATTCGGAGGGCGACCCCTTTTGAGCACCGTTGTGCTTTTCGTAAGGTTGATGTCAATACGCCACTTCCGGAACACTGTCCATCGCAGTACACATGGTGATTACTGCGATCTGGAGTCGCCGATGCAATAGCGACTTCTTCCTACACGAGTACTAGATAGCCGTGTCATCGGCGAAAAGCGCTAAATGGGTCTCCGGAGACCGAGGTATATCATTGATAACCTCGGTCTCCGGAGACCCATTTAGGACCGAGACAATAACTTATTACTAAATAATAATGATGATAGCGCGGAGCCTTGCGGGACTCCGGCCGTCAGATGACCGGGGGGAGAGCGAGTTCCCTCTACTCGATATCGAAACGAACGGTTCGACAAGAAGTCTCATAAGATGAACACGAGTCTGTCTGGCACTCCCATGATCGCCTGTCAGTACTTTACATACGTATTCAGATTGTTTTATAATTTTGGTTTTTTCTTTCACTTTAATAAACAAAAATAATCTTGACCACTTTTCTGGGTCTGAGCTTAACTCAACTAGAGGAGGATAGGATTATAAAAAAGTAAATAATAAACCGAGATTTATAACATTAATAAATTATATTTGGTACAATATCTGACGAATAGTTTTATATTAATACAAAATTCTTTCGTCTTAAAAGTTTGTGTCAAACATAAAATTATTATTTTTTCTAATAAAATAAATATTATCTTAAACTATTTCATATTATTATTTTTCGCGTTTTGGAGAGCCACCAAAACATCCAATGTTTTTCTTGAAGGCACAGACTATCACAGTTTCCGTACATGACAAATCGAAGGATTTTATTTACAACTAAGCCTACTGGAATGTGAAATTTAGTTTTTATTTGTGTAAAACAGGCAAACAACGTGAAGTAAAGTTGTACATGGTCTTAATTAACAAACGCTTCAGTTAATAATTTTAAGTGCTTGTTTCACACGTATCGACGAGGACGCGCTGGCGGCGACGATCGCGTTACTTACTCTTGGAAAGTTCAAAAGGCCAGGATGTTTGCCTAATCTACGCATTTAACAACAAGTTCAATCTAATATGGCGCCCCCATAGAGTTAGTATTGTAGGTACTTATTAACTCCACGGGCGCCACGCTTGAATCCCGCGGTCCTAATCTAGTTTAACGTAAACATATACAGTCGCGAGCTCACTGCATGTGCCAGTATCCAACGAGGCGGCTACTTACATTTTATAGCACCTGCATTTCTTACGTCTTTATTTTAATAATACGTCACCTATTTGGTATCTCGATAGTGGGCCGGCCCTTACGTCCGCGAGTTAACGTGAACAAGCACTGATACTAAATATATTATGTTAAATACGAATGCACAGTATGTAGATGGCGCTGTTAAAAGATTGCACTACTTGTCGATAGATCCAGCTATTATCAAAAACCTTCTTTCGCGTTCCTAAACCGTCTTCCGTTTGGAATGTCTTCTAAGCACGGGACTTGAACTAGGTTAAAATAAATATGGCCCATTAGATGTGAGGCGGATGTATTAGTGGCTTTCAAACAGTCGAATAACATGTCGTCGCATGCGCAATGCGATTTGCTGTATAAAGAATTATTAATAAGGTTGTAGCGTTTGGAGAATGCTCTAACTTTAGTTGGGCAAAGGTCATGGGTTCTACAGCAGCGGTCCAGTCGCCTGTCAGCGCCCAAGTCATGGTAATCGGCGGCTATATCCCCAGTACCGCACCATTTTGTACCTGTAATAAGCACATTTCATACTTTATTGACGGTTTTTTATTGATCAGTGTTGTCTTGCGTGCTTCTGTTAAAATAATGTATTTTTGGTTTATCTTGTTTTATCATCTGTCTTTATAACAATCATAATTTACACAAAATAAAACAATGATTGTCTGTAGGGCGCTTTTCATGCTCGCAGGGGCTTGAATCTTCGACTTGCATAACTTAAGTTTGATGGCTGTGCAATGTGTTATCTGTGGACTCTGTTAACCGCTTAATACCAGGTGCACCGTAAAATCGCATCACCATAAATCAAGGACTTAAAGGAAATCAGCTAACAAGATGAAACAATAACTTTATTTGTCGTCATAATATTGTTAACTAGATTATTAACTAGATGGCGCTACGTTGGAATAAGGCTTTAACGATATATCGATGTTTGGTGTTCACCAGGGATGATGCCCTGGAGGAGTGTGAGCGGACTGCCGCCCAGGAGCCCTGCGTGTGCTCCTCCTGCGTCCAGCCGCGCTTTAGCCGCTGCACTGCTACTCTTTTCTCTCCAGCCATTGAACTCTCGTCCCGTCTCGTCTTGAGCTTCTACACCTTCTACCTGGAACAAAATATCAACTACACTTAAATAAACAGTAAAATGACAACTGCCATCAGCCCTGTGACCACAAAATATTGAACGTAAGCATATCTATTCAAATCGTTTGGTTTTTAAACATAAAAAATCACAAAAAATATCGTATATTGTAAATATCGTATCGGTTTGTCGTCGAGGTAATTGTGGACCGCTGTCAATTTGCCGCGCGTTTTTTTTTAGGGCTGTCATAATGTTCCAGTCTAAGTTTACGTTTGAACTATTACCGTTTTATCTGAGTTGGAGGGAAGCCTGTTTGTTTTGATTTATTAATTAGTCTCAATACTTAAATGAGCGTGTGGGCTGCCAAAAATATTGGTAATGCCAAGGCCATATCCGCGCAAATGCCTTCCGTAAAACATTGTTCGCTTCATTTGAAGTCATGTCGTAATGCAATACCGTAGGGAGGAGCTCATTCCAGATTTTCAACGTACGTAACAAAGAAGATCGTTGAAGAGGTTTCTAGATAAAACTGAGCTTTATTTCATTTATTAGGAAAACGAAGGTACTGTCTCCGTTGATTCCCTGAAGCGTTCTCCCTGGAATAAAAGATGGCAATAACGAAAAGAGAGCCATAGTATTTCTTCGTCCGCCTCGACTCTAAGCATTCCGTGAGATCGGAATTCATGATATTCTGAAAACATGTACCTACGTGACGTTTTTCGATTAGCGATCTATTAAAAGTGGTAGAGCTAACATTGTTATTTGTATTTTGACATTCAACAAGTGTGTCATACTGACAGCTAAGTTGAAATAAATGATTTTGAATTTTGAATTTTGAATTCTATGAGACGAGCGGTCGCGGTCTGCCGACACAACATCCAACGGTCACTTAATTGCAAATATCGCACAGATAGTGTAATAAACACGCAACCAGGAACACAATACTAAACTAGTTAAAATTATATCGTGATAAATACGCATTAATGCTGATAAAAATTTTATTTTTATGTTCACCTATTAGTTTGCGTGTGTAATTGTAGTTAGTACCTGTTATACATATTGTTGTAAACAGTTTTACAATGCGCCTCTGTAACGAGGAATAATTACGATCGTCGCAAGAACGAAGGGTTCATATTACGTGGGGTAAATAAAAGTTTTCTTTTGATTTAGGAACAAATTTACATTAGTAAATAATCGTCGTAATAAGTCGTGGATTATGACACATGTTGATAATATACACAGGCAGCTGTTGTTCTCAATTTAGAAATAAAAAACTGTTTAAGCTCGGGTACATATTGGACGTCTGTTGCTATCCGACATGTTTTTCTACGTCTCTAACACTAAGAAAAGAGGAGAAATCCTTAAAGTTTGCGGGGCTTAGTACAAAATGAATGCGTTAAAGAATTGTGAATACTAGTTACGGGCGGATTGTCTTCAGATGCGCGTCGGAAGCGTTCGGGTATTCTTATATGAGGATATTTGAGTTTCGTCGCATAGTATTAATGAGGACTTTTTAGGTTTAGTGCCTATGTGGAAGGTGCTCACGCCCACCCGGTACGAGGCGGCTACCGAAGCCCTTACACCTCACAACTCGGATATTGTCACCCACCTCGATCCTCCTGATCTTGATCCTCGACATGGGTGGGATGGTGGATGGGGAATTCAATAATAGCACAATATATGTACTTCGTTTTGTTCGTTTCGTTTGCGATTCCTATTACATGTATTTGTAATTTTAAATTTAAAAATATTTTATTTAAACATACCTTGAAGTCGGATCGTTCTCGACCGAGAAAATAAAAGCATATGGCCGTAAAAGAAAGATAGATTTGAACAAACACAACTGTATAGTTATTGACCACGTTTCGTATTACGCCGATTATAGATTCCAGTAACAGGTAACAGCTATTTAGAATTAAGGTACTCACCCAAACACCGCATTCCTTGTTATGCAAATAGGACATTAAAATTACGTTAGCTATTATACACATAATGACCCAATGGGCAATTACTGATAATAATGGTGTTAGTAATAGGACAATACTCAGCTTGTACAAGCTGGACAGCCCTACTTCTGCAGAGCGGCATTTGTATGAGTCGCTGTTTGAAGAGGAGA
Organism: Bombyx mori; assembly: GCF_030269925.1. Lineage (NCBI taxonomy): Eukaryota > Metazoa > Arthropoda > Insecta > Lepidoptera > Bombycidae > Bombyx > Bombyx mori. Next base: position 15,666,958 of record NC_085114.1, on the reverse strand, counting down.
ATTACTATAACGCCAGTCTGACATTCAGTCTATAAGTGTGTGGTGGAATGTATGCTGAAGTTTCTCTGCTAGTAAATAACCGGAAAGTCTAAGTAAGACTCATGCCCTGACGGATTAGGGTGCTAAGGCTCTTTCTACACAAGACTACGAAGCCATGCAGATCTAATATTTATCATGTATTTTGTAAGTTTCAAACTTACGCGCAAACTTAACGCAACTAACGCGTAAAAAAATATTTGAAATTAGATGGATGAAATAAAATCTCAATAAAATGAAGGTTATTCACCGAGTCTTTACAGGGGACTTTTTGAAATAACTTGAACGGCTAGGTCCACCGTCTTTATTCCGTTTTCCCACATTTATGGACATTCATATAGGTATACTAACCAGTTAATAAATCACCGGTATTACACATTTAAGCCTGAAGAAACACGAAATTATTAAAATGAAACAATTCACACAACTTCGCTCCTCGCGTTCCCGCCAAATAGTCTCTCCCAAAGGTTTTATGAAGGACATTGATTGCGTTGATTAAGAAGTTTGAGATTTTGATGACTTCCGCCGTTGACCTTTGTAATTGATACTAATTTCAGCTTTATATCTCTAGCCGTTCTTGAGAAACACGATTTTAAGTATCGGACTACTCAGAACCACACATTTCCGGCAGCTCTGTACTGTCTGGACTGGAAAGCTTAGTCGCGACTCACAAGTGACTTTGAGTAACACTGGTATTTGCAGGTTAATCTCATCACGAACAACGCTTACTAATAGCATAACCTCCTAGTTTCTGAGAGGAACGATAGAACAGAAGTTATCTTAGAAAAGAACATACTTGTCAAAAATCTGGATCGCACCAGCTACATTTTCATTTAATTAATCGTCAAGGTCTTCTCTTTGTCGATTACTGTACATACATCTCTAATCAGAACCTTCCTATTAAAATACAGAGTAAAGGCATACCTGTTGGCATTGTGCCATTAGATTCACCATTTGCTGGAAGGTGACTTCCAGAGGACGGTTGATGGAGCTCAACTGACGGAGCAGTCTCTTCGTATCTTCTTCATCGCTGTAACAAAATATGTTTCGCTTTTAGTATACCATGCCATCGTACTTGAGTTGGAAGCCGGAAGATATGACAAAGAGGATAGTTTCTTTAAAACTTTCGTAGCTAAGACGACCTGATGCTAAGTGGTATAGCTACCGTCATGAAGGCCTGGCGTTGTGCCATTGAATCACGGGATTACAGAGTTTGTAACTAGTTCTTAACATCATTCACAACGTATTCTGATGTAAGGCTTCATGCTCACGTGGACGCGTGAAGGTCGACTCTGGGTAGTTACATAATGCAAGAGTTTACTATCACTTTCGATTAGGGCTGCCCTCTTTGAGAACCACATTATTTAATTTAAAACTAGAGGTCCCGCAGTAGTCGAAATTCGACTATAATTAATTGGAATTGTATAATAAGTTTGTACACTATTAAGATTGTATTTTATACTTCTATAATCACAAATTTCGCCTAGGCTATAAAATATTTTTCGGCGCGCATCGCGGTACCGTAAGTTTCGTGTAGTCGGTGTGGTGGAGCTCGATGGGGTTTAGTCGGTAGTCGTTCTGCGGGGCAAGTGCTTCGCGCGCCTTTTTCAAGGCGTAGTCTCCTGTGAGAAATTGGGGGAGGTGAAGGACCTCGGCCCTTCTCTTCTCCCCTTCTTCCTCTCAGGAGGCGCCGGAGTCCGACATAACCCGGTTCGTTACCCCCCTCGACCGGGTATCCGTAAATGGATTCCCCAGCGTTAAAAAAAAAAAAAAAAAAAAAAAAAAAAAAAAAAAAAAAAAAAAAAAAAAAAAAAAAAAAAAAAAAAAAAAAAAAAAAAAGGCTATAAAATATTAATAAAGACAAACAATATTTAATCTATTCTCAATTTGACAACAGACGTCAAGAACAAAAGTTTGACAATAAATAAATAGTATGCATGCGTGTGTGCGTCAAATACATGGTATGTAGTGTGTGTAATGTTGTCTTTATTGATTTAATGTATCTTTTATGCATTATTTAAAAAATATATTAGCATTGTGCACGTCTTCTCTTTATTCTCTATAAGTGTGAAAATTTCATACTCCTCCGTCCGCGCAATTTTCGTAAAAAGGGATACAAAGTTTTTGCTTCACGTATTAATATATATATACTTTTACGATTTTATCTCGTATTGTCATTTTCGTGGTCAGGAATGTGGTTTTAATTATTTCTACGACTCGTAAAAAACCGAGAAAAATACTAAATCACATTATAATTACGAAAAATGTTTTAGTAGGATATTTTGCGAAAGTGGAACGATTTTTCAGAGCATTTTTGTCAAGAATTTTATACTTAATATACTTAAAATTTAGTCAGCAACTTCCTTTTGTAGCTTCAATACGAAATGGATACTTTTAAAGTATTGTAAGTTTATCGGTATCGACTATTGGACTGTACCAAGCGACTGGTCTAGCATTAACGATTTAATTCACAATCACTGAGCATTCTTTTTAAGTCTATACGAACTTATTCTATACTAGTCTACTCGAAGATTCCGGTACACAAATAAATAGATACAGATATAAATTGTAGCTGCGAGTGTAAAAGTCATTGATGGAAATCAAATAAAGTTTAAAAAAGTCGTCGTGGCCTAAAGGATAAGATGTCCGGTGCATTCGTATATAGCGATGCATCGGTGTTCGAATCCCGCAGGCGGGTACCAATTTTTCTAATGAAAGACGTACTCAACAAATGTTCACGATTGACTTCCACGGTTAAGGAATAACATCGTGTAATAAAAACCAAACCCGCAAAATTATAATTTGCGTAATAACTGGTGGTAGGACCTCTTGGGAGTCCGCACGGGTAGGTACCACCACCCCACCTATTTCTGCCGTGAAGCAGTAATGCGTTTCGGTTCGAAGGGTGGGGTAGCCGTTGTAACTATATTGAGACCTTAGAACTTATATCTCCAGGTGGGTGGTGCATTTACGTTGTAGATGTCTATGGGTTCTAGTAACCACTTAACACCAGGTGGGCTGTGAGCTCGTCCACACATCTAGGCAACAAAAAAAAAAAGTTAAAAAAAAACCTGATATAAGTGCAACCCTAACTTTCACATTAAAAACTTGTTTACTACGATACTTGTTTTCGGTAACAGGTTCAATCCCAATGTAACGTCGTATTAGAAATTGTAATTTATTTAACTAGAGAAAGTCGACGAAATGAACCGAAAGTTTGAAGCGATCGTCGCCAAAAGGATAAGACTTCCCGTTCTAATCCCACAGGCGGACACCAAATACGTGCTTAAGACGTGAGCTCGAACAACTGATGCTGAAGAAATAGCATCGTGTAATATTACAACAAAATTATTCACGAATGCCTGAGAGTCAGTTCGATGGAGTAATATGACATTAGCTCACAGTACACCAGCTGTTAATGGGTTAGCGGAGATTTGAGATTTGAGCTCTTTCTCAATCGTTTAGTAATTATGCAAATTACATTTTTTTCCGGTTTCATTTTTATTCGATGATGTTATTCCTTCATCGTGAATTCGTGAATATGAGTACGTATTTCATTTAAAAAATTGGTACCTGCTTGTAGGATTCGAACACCGACATGGTGGCTTCATTCCCCTACACCAACCAGGCGTATTATCGCGGTTGCTTGAGCCACTAAAATCCTTCTCGATAGCCGATGCGTGAATCTCAAAGCGACTATATGCAACGGCAATGGAACTTGGAGTAATGCGCCACTAATCATTTAACAATTTAACCCAGTTTCTATTAGTCGTTATTGTAATTACGAACTCGCTTTTCCGCGTAACTTTTTAAAAGCTGAGAATGCAATGAAACTGCCTTATCTGATAGTTTTATTTTAATTAGTTTCTAAGTAATGACTTATTGTTTTGTAATACAAAAGTGCTTTTTACTGGTGGTAGGACCTCTTGTGAGTCGGCACGGGTAGGTACCATCACCCCTTTATTATATTTATACAACTATTTATTTTTAAAGGTAAAGGTGTATTCGGTTTCAGGTGATAAGCAGATACCGAGCATAAAGACATCACAACATGAATTCCGATACCTATATCCGTCCTCGCCGAAACCGTCGCGTCGCTTGCGACGAAAGGCTCGACGAGTAAATTAACACACATAACACACAGCCCACTGAGTTTCTCGCCGGATTTTCTCAGTGGGTCGCGTTTCCGATCCGTTGGTAGATTCTGCGAAGCACTGCTCTTGCTAGGGCCAGTGTTAGCAACACTCCCGCTTTGAGCCCCGTGAGTTCACTTACACGTCAAGGAGAAGCTGAGATAGCCTCTCAAGGCTATCAGCATAGGTAGGAAAAAAAACCCATAACGACTGTCCCGCCTTTCAAAACGAAAGTTATTATTGCTTTTCGGAATAGGTAGGGTGGTGCTACCAACCCGTTCGGGCTCACAAGACGCTTTGACACCTGTAATTACGTACATTAGAAGCCTTTTCGGGATTGATCCTCAATGCACGATGTTATGCTCACCACGGAAATGATTCGTGAACATGAGATTGTGTTCTGTTGGAAAAATTGGTAAGTGCAGGCGGGATTCGAACACTGGTAAATATTGGTTCGTACCGTCCAATTCGAGTAGGTACAACGGCGTCTTATCTAGGACATCTTAAAAATTTTGTACTACGAAAGTATTGTGATACGATTGAACCACTCTTCAGATAGAAGCACACAAACACTACTTGAAAGACTAGGCAGTCTGCGCCCACTAGTGAAAAGTTTATCTATGTAAATCTTTGTATTTTTATCAACAACAATGTCTACGCACAATACTACCAACAAATCAAAATGCGGTCAAGCCGCACTGCCACCGCGCACACTTCTCTCGCAACAACCTTACGAATAACACCCGTGTACCTGTACATCGTCATAGTCGTTATTTTAAAATATAATGTGGAAGAAAAGAATAAAACATTCATTTTTTCGTACACCACTTCTTGCCTCCTCTTCCTCGCCAACAAAAATCCCAAATTATTTTCAAAACGTCATCATCATAGCCGGTTGCTCTTGGCAGAGCAGTCGGGGTCATGTGGAATTCTTGCTTATTAAAGCCTTGACAGATGTTTTCCATAGTTTGCGAACCGAGGCCCGGCGCAGGCACTCTTTAAGTGGGATTTCAGTAAGGTTTCACCTGATCAGTCTAGCGCATGGGGATTCGTCCACGAGATCTCTTACCATTGACCCTGCCCTGAACAACAAGTTTCTTGATAGACTCCGCTGGCCGTCGCGATAAGTTTCCAAAATATCGAAGAATCCTGGATTGCACCGTTGACGACAACCTTTGAGAGATATTTAGTTCTTTTAGGATCGAGGCGTTGGTGCGATGCTCAGTCCAAAATATACGGAGCATCCTTCTCCAGCACCACATTTCTAATGCATCGATCCTTCTTCTTTCTCTTTCTTTCACAGTCCAGGTCTCAACCCCATATAAAAAGATGGGGAACACCAGTGCCCTTACCAATTGGACTTTGGTGATCTTGGTGATATTCCGGTCCTTCCCTACTTTTCCGAGTTTATCCATGGCCGATCGTGTTATGACTACGCGCCGCTTAATTTCGTCCTCTGAACCACCACCGTTAGTTACTAGTGAACCTAGGTAGGTATAAGATAAAACTACCTCACAGCTTGCAATCTCGGTAATCTATTGTTATTGCTTCTGTCCACTATCATCATTTTGGTTTTGTGCCTGTTGATTCGTAACGTCATATAGGTAGTATAAAACGAGGCTTTCAAACTCTTTCCCAGCTGGCTTTGTCCCACTGACCGCCTTCCTACACCGTTGCGTTATTAAATTAACATATTTACTCTTATAACACTGAACTACTACGGAGATACCGGCGACTGGTTTTCTGTTTATTTATAAGTACAATGTTATGTACACGGTGAAATTACATTGGACATCTGATTTCGTCATAGTTTATTTAGAAAGAGAGAGAAAATACACTTTATTGTACACTAAAATACAATTTAGATTCAAAACCAGTTAAAAGGCAGATACGTTTGTACAATAGGCAGTCTTACCGCTAAAAGCGATCTCTTCCAGACAACCGTTTAATTTACAGAAATTCTGGATAATATAAAAATATAGCAGGTATGTTATTATAGAAAATATATACATACAATTACATATTTATTTATTTATTGTACCAAAATACGAGCATACTATCTAGTTAGAGACTGTGACCTCTGAGTTAGGGATGCGTGAAACCTCTGTTTAGCATTAAATATTCTGCACCAGTTCATTTGAATAAGTGCCATTATTATGTCATAACGATGAAATAATGTTGTATGATCACTGACTGACTGACTCTGTGGTGAAATAGTTCCGGACTGTCGCACCGACGCAGCGACGGTCGCGGGTTCGATCCCGACATCGGGTAAACATTATTGTAATGAACAGGTTTGTTTGTTTTTTGTCTGGATGATTCTTATTTTAATATGTCTATATTTAAACGTAGATAAGCATGTATCTCAATCTGTGATTCCAGTAACAAAGGGAATTCTAATTTTGGGTCGGATGACCGCGTGTGATTTGTTCCCAGTTATTTATTTATTTATTCATTATACTACGGAGGAGAATAGTAATGCGTTGTACTAGAACGTACCCAATATTCTGACCAAATATAATACTTTACTTGTCAGGGAGAAATTTAGTGAGTGAGCAAAACGAGCTTGTATATAATTCTATAAAGGCCAGTGTAAGCACAGGAACATTATTATCAAACCGCTTTCGTGAACGCTTTCTAAGACTATGTGACAGTTTTCTCAACGTTTATCACACTCATTGAGTGTTGTTTTTACCATTAGTAGGCCACGGCAGCCGTGAAACTACACTGCTCATTCCAATTGATCTAAGATGAGCTGAACGATATATTGAGTATTTGACGTATTTTTTCTATAATTCAATTGATTGATATAAGCTAATTTAGATCTTTATCCACTAGGTATACCATACTTAATAATTTGATTTTGTGAACAATAGCAGTCTTCAGTTTCTTTTCATGTTTATTGTATTTGTGTTAAGAAAAAAATGATCAAATTCTCCTTTTCCTTTTCCGTACTTATACGCTGGTAGCCGAGGGGGCTATTCCAGCTTCTCGCGGACGCATAGGTGAGCTCGCGGGCTCTTCTGGAAGGGATATGCTAGCACTAGCCCTAGCAAGAACAGTGCTTCGCAGAATCTACCACCGGATCGGAATCGCGACCCACTGAAGAGGTCCGGCGTGAAGCTCAGTGGGCTAAAAAAATTGTTATAATCAAGAGGCTGCCTGATCCGTTAATCACGTTAATCTCTGGTCGGAAGTTGCCTAACGCCCAACCAGACCTAAGTACAGTTCGTCTTACGCAACTCTTATGGGAATTTTGCACGGGCCAGGCTGATCTCCTTTTAATTCAAGGTTGAGATATAAAGCATGTCGTTGCTAAATTTCCAGACTAATTAACTAAATACATCAAAATCCATAATCTTTTTGATTTGATCTTTAAATCAATAGGTAGTTAAATCGATGTTTAGCACATAATTATTCACTTTTTTTTTTTAGGACGAGCTCACGGCCCACCTGGTGTTAGGTGGTCATCGGATTCCATAGACATAAATTATATGTTTTTCAGTAAAAGGGTTGCCCCACTCTTCAAACCGAAACGCATTACTGCTGCCTCTCACCTTAACCTTGATGAGGTCGATGCCTCAATATACAATGACTGCCACCTGAAGTTCTCACAAGGCATGGTTGAAGACACTTTGTCGGTTAAAATATTTCGTTTATTATAACTAATTCCATGTCCGACATTTCAATTATAATTAGTTTTTATGGCTTCCAGACACTACCTAACAGTTTTAATTAAATGTTAATAGCCACCGAGGTCAAACGATTATTTTAAAGTCTAGCAACATTTTACCCTTATATACCATCGACAATCCACAGTCGATGCCCGCTTCCAATTCAATTTATTACATGACGTTAGTCTATGACTGTGGTCTGGATACCCTTGAACTAGATTAAATTTTGCAATCATCGTGTGCCGTTCGCTGAATATCATAGCGTACACACGTAGTGATAATTTAAATAATGTTAAAATGGCCGCAGATTCTTCTTATTAACAATTTATATGAGTCATGGATACTTGAAATAAAAACATTATTATTATTATATTTCTTTTGTATTGTGTTTCTCGAAATACTTAAGATATTTCGGTATAATGAAGATCACGGGCCTAAGCCAAGTGAGCTTCATTTATTATTATTATTATAGTGTATTAAACACTGCCACGCCTGGGAAGACGGCAGGACACACTCCGGCGAGGTGGGCAACAATCGGCCGGAGCGTTAGGGACTATTGGGAGAGAAACCGGCGAACTATACGGGCATTGTCGAGCAAGACTGCTTTTTGCATTTGGGCCACCTCCGACTTTTTGTTGAGACCAAGCCTCTCGAGATGTTTTGAGAGGCTTTTAGGGACCAAACCATTCACCGACACAACTACCGGGATTATTTCTGTAGATACCACCCTCCACATGTCGGTCACCTCGTGCGCCAGGTCCAAATATTTGGTCTTTTTATCTGCCTCGGCCCGCACGAGGTTCTCGTCGTAGGGGATGGTGATATCCACCAGAAATACCCGAGACTCCGTCTGGTCCATCAACACGATATCATTATTATTATTATTATTATTATCTTAATTGCCCTACGTTCCTCCTAATTACATAGATACATTTCATAATAAAACTTTGTTATTATCTTTCATATAAACTGGTACGATTTTTCATGGTCGCCAAAAAAACAATCTTATGATTTGGCAGCGAACAATCATACCAAGATAGTCTAGCCCGGTGTTTCCCAACGTGGGGTCCACGCCCCACAAGGGGACAATTTCATAATTTTGGGGGGCAATCGCACTATTAATATATAAAAATCTGTATAAAAATTATTTTGAATTTGAATTTCAGTTTTACATGTTCCTTGCTCTGTTTTAATAATAATTTCATAGTGATTTCTTCCTAAAACTTATCATTTATGTTTCATATTTGTGAACAAATCAATTTTTTAAAGTTAAATGGGGGGCGTAAAAAATTTTTAAATATTTCAGTGGGGTGATGGCACAAAATATCCTGGAAAACACTGGTCTAGCGGCTTAGAGTAATCACACAAAATTTCCTTGTAAGATAATAACGGATATTCAGTCGTTCTTGTAGCAGCTAGAGGCATTAAGCCAACAATACCTAGCAATCTCGGATCTCGTTACACCCATTGTGTTCAATGATACGCCGTCGGCACCAGAAGCGGCCGGCCACGTGATCCTGCGAAATGTACAGGATACATCACTTCCTTTAGCTCTTTGGAGATGTCTAGAATGTGTGGTGATGAATTTTAGCAATATCAGAGAGATAGCAATATTGTCTTTGTAGAAAGTTGAAGATTTTTCTATGTTTATTTATATGTTACGGATTTATGTCGGTACTACATTGATGTGTGTGATTCTAAACAATTTCGTATGTTAATTTAAAAATAAGTTTTCGTAATTAGGGAAATCGAAAACTTGGTAATGCCAACGGAAGTTATTGTTGAAATGAATATGTTTGCCATCAGCAATCAAGTTAGAAATTAGAGGACGAGCTAAGATTAGTAACTATAACTATTTCAAAGAATATCGTCCACAAACCGTCGTTTACTGGTGGTAGGACCTCTTGTGAGTTCGCACGGGTAGATACCACCTCCCTGCCTATTTCTGCCGTGAAGCAGTAATGCGTTTCGGTCTGAAGGGTGGGGCAGCCGTTGTAACTATACTGAGACCTTAGAACTTATATCTCAAGGTGTGTGGCGCATTTACGTTGTAGATGCCCATGGGCTCCAGTAACCACTTAACACCAGATGGGCTGTGAGCTCGTCCACTCATCTAAGCAATAAAAAAAAACCACGCGATTGCCATTTTAAGAAATACATGATAAAATGACGCTCAATTTGGTTGTTGCTTCACATCTTATAGATTCAACTGATCATTAACAATGATCATTTTACGTACAGATTGTCAGAGGTACAGACTAGGACATAGAGTACTTTAAATCCAGATATCATATTCCCAGGGGAATAGACGGTCGACGTACATAATATAAATTAATTCCAGAGTGTGCCTGGAGAACAGAAAAAGGAAACAGCCCCTGCACTCTGTGGTATCCCGGATTAATATTTAGTATTCCTCAAAACTGCCACAAAAAGAAATTTTTTCTTAATAGAAATTAATGGAAACTTTTAGAAAGGGTTAGAGAGACAGGGGGTCTCGCTCGGCCATCGAAAATATGAGTTATACAGTACCCGGGCGGGAATCAAACTTACGAATCAAGGCCTTCTGACTAAGCCGCATGAAGGCGTTTCAAAAGAATCGGTTTTAACAAATTCACTTCACGAGCCCTGACCCCACTCAAATTAGCGGGATTAACCAAAGGATTACTCCTATAGTATAACGATAACGAGTTGAACACGTAACCGGTTGTGAATAACAAGTTCGACGTCCGAACCGGGTTTCTTTACCGAAGAATTATGCAAAAATATTGCAAAACGTTGTTTGTGAAAGTGAAGATAACACAAAGATTGACGATTGAGACATCTCCTCCGGAGTTACGTTCAATTACGTGTGATAGATAATTTTATTAGTGTTGAGGCGCGTCTTATGAGCTCGCGCGGGTGGCCGACACCAATAAGAACATTTCTGCGGTGAAGTAGTCGCGCGTTCTAGAATAAGGGAGAACAATTGTTATAAAATCGTTTTAACGACAATTGTTATATCGCTGAAGAGGCGACTAGGATTCTAGCCAAAAAAAATTTTTTCAATTAGGTATATGAATAACATTCTGGTCCTGAAGTAGGTATATTTTGAGGGAATGTGTCAAATAATTTTGGATCGCTTGGGTTCATCTCATCATCTACATAGACGTGCAGAAACGTACAGACGTAGAATAATAGACGTGCAATCATACTCCAATACTCATAATACAATTATTATTCGTCACATGAGTATTTAAAAAAACCTTTTTGAAACTATTCAATTAATATAACAACTATGGAATCAATAAGAGCTTTCGCCTTTCCTTAATGCTATCAGACGTTTCCCTCCAAACATGATTTTAAATTATCTGTCGAATTCGCGCCAAAAAAAATATTTACTACAGTTTCTACTTATCTACTTATCTACATAAATATTATGTATGTGACAGATCTACAAACGTCCTATTAAATTTCAAGACGTTCCATTACAAAAAAAATACTTTATAGGTCTATGAAAAAAATGCACTATATAGTGTCAGCGACCGGTGACAAATAAATAATTTTGTTACCTTGGCCAACTAAAACGAAACAGAAAGTGTATTTTATTTTTTAGAGGCTAGGGACAAACGATTTTTTTTATTGCTTAGATAGATGGACGAGCTCACAGCCCAACTGGTGTTCCACTGAAGTCCATAGACATTTACAACGTAAATGCGCCACCCACCTTGAGATATAAGTTCTGAGGTCTCAGTATAGTTACAACGGCTGCCCCACCCTTCAAGCCGAAACACATTACTGCTTCACGGTAGAAATAGGCGGGGTGGTGTTACCTACCCGTGCGGACTCACAAGAGGTTCTACCACCAGTGATTACGCAACTTATAATTTTGCTGGTTTGATTTTTAGTACACGATGTTATTTCTTCACCGTGGAAGTCGATCGTGAATATTTCACACAACGACGATAAATGTAATTCATCCATATCGAAAAGAACCATATTTTGAAATCAAACATAAACGCTTTACTAATAAGCCGAACTAAATAGCAGAAAAAATGAATTTCACTTGAATTTACATCCAATTTTACAAACGGTACGTTAGTGGCTAGCTATAAAAGTGTAATTTTTATAAAAAATCTATGTTAGAAACGCCTCACGCTTTTCTAAAATCAAACTATTTATTTTACTTAAAAGTTTTTAACTCGCTAGCTACTAGCTCGTCCATTTTGGTTATTTAAGCCAATTTTAGTCAACATGAATACGTAGGTACTGCTCATGAACGAACGATTTATTAAATAAAAATTCCGAACCGCAAATTGAAACGTGTCTTGTTTTTAATAAGGTTCATTACCAATCTGTTTCTATTTGTAAGGTTACCTCGTTGCGAAGAGCTACGTATAGTTGGTTTCTTTAAATGTAGGTTATCTAAATCATATTATTCGTTGTATTCGTCGTGGTCTAAAGGGTAAGACGCCCAGTGTACAATTCGTAACGAGTGATGCGACTGTGTCGGTGTTCAAATCCCGGAGTCGGCTAACACTTTTTTAATTGAATAGTGTACTTTATACACGTATAGTTGTTGCAAAGTATGACTGAGCGCCGCCCTTAGTTGTGTGAGTGACTAATCTGTATACGCGTCAATGTAGGCTATATGTAGCTTTTTTTCCCTACCTAAGCTAGTAAGTGAGCTCACGGGGCTCAAACCGGAGTGGTGCTAACACTGACCCTAGCAAGAGCAGTGCTTCGCAGAATCTACCACCGGATCGGAAACGCGACCCACTGAGAAGATCCGGCGAGAAACTCAGTGGGCATATGTAGCTAATGTAGCTACTGACCGCTCCGTCCGTCGGGTGCACACACTAACGAAAATGTGTATTTACGATTACAACTACAAATAAAGGCCACGCGCGATCGTACTTTGCAACAACTGTACATAAATGGCTTCCACATTGAAGGCATAACCTCTTGTAATTTGCATATTTACTAAACAACTGAGAGACGTCGTGGCCTAAAGGATAGGGCGTCCGGTGCATTCGTGTTGAAGCGATACACTGGTGCTCGAATCCCGCAGGCGGGTATCAATTTTTCTAATGAAATACGTACTCAACAAATATTCACGATTGACTTTCACGGTGAAGGAATAACATCATGTAATAAAAATCAAACCCGCAAAATTATAATTTGCGTAATTACTGGTGGTAGGACCTCTTGTGAGTCCGCGCGGGTAGGTACCACCGCCCTGCCTATTTCTGCCGTGAAGCAGTAATACGTTTCGGTCTGAAGGGTAGGGCAGCCGTTGTAACTATACTGAGATTTTAGAACGTATATCTCAAGGTGGGTGGCGCATTTACGTTGTAGATGTCTATGGGCTCCAGTAACCACTTAACACCAGGTGGGCTGTGAGCTCGTCCACCCATCTAAGAAATAAAAAATAAAAAAGAGACCTCAAATTTCATGGAGGGTATATTTAAGGGCGTGTTTCAACCTCTGCGGGCCGTTAAGGGATATGAAGCGATGGTCCCATTTCTTACAAATTCAATTCATTTTCGTTGCGCTAATTTCTGCCACGCGATTACTTATCATACAAAATCCAATTGTGGTATTTACTGATGGTATTTACTGATTATGGATTTTACGTGATTTTAATACAGAGTACCATTCCAATACCATGCAAATATCTAGTATGACGACTTTACGATAAATTCGAAAAGTGAAACAATTAAAACACATCTACTGTGAAACCTACGATATGCCTTTTAATTTATCATTTTACAGAATAGAAGGAAGAGAGGAGCGTAAGTATCGATTGAAATAATACACAACGGCTACCATGTTGTGTTTTCAATCAATCCTACTAAACAATTCAGTGCGACCTTGCAACACTGACCGTGGAATACATGCGGCTCTAGAAGATTAATAGATTCTGTCTCTTGAACTATTGTGATATCCAGCCTTGTGAGATCGTTGGTGTAACAAATAAAGGTAGGTAACTTTATTGTAATACTAGCTGACCCGGCAGACTTCGTAGTACCTCAATCGATATAAATAAAAGAACTAAACTTTGTGTATAAAATAAACTTAAAACAAACAAAAGGAATCCGTTCGACGGGGGGGATACATCAAAGGAAAAACAAAATTGTTAATCTTATTTAATTCCGGGCATTTTCACATTTATCTACCTTTTAAACCTTCTCTTGACTTCCACAAATAATTCAAGACCAAAATTAGCCAAATCGGTTGTTTGAGTTATGTTTACATTTAGATGTGTTATAAGTTAGACTAGTGATCTGTGTTGACTTTGTGACGAAATTACCTGATGTTAAGTGGTTACTGAGCCCATAGACATCTACAACGTAAATGCGCCACCCACCTTGAGATATGAGTTCTAAGGTCTCAAGTTTAGTTACAACCCTTCAAACCGAAACGCACTGCTGCTTCACGGCAGAAATAGGCAGGGTGGTGGTAGTCGTGGCCTAATGGATAAGACGTCTGGTGCATAAGCGTTGAGGCGATGCACCGATGTTCGAATCTCAGGCGGGTACCAATTTTTGTAATGAAATACGTACTCAACAATTGTTCACGATTGACTTCAACGGTGAAGGAATAACATCGTGTAATAAAAATCAAACCCGCAAAATTATAATTTGCGTAATTACTGGTGGTAGGACCTCTTGTGAGTCCGCACGGGTAGTTACCACCACCCTGCCTATTTTTGCCGTGAAGCAGTAATGCGTTTCGGTTTGAAGGGTGGGGCAGCCGTTGTAACTATACTTGAGACCTTACAACTTATATCTCAAGGTGGGTGGCGCATTTACGTTGTAGATGTCTATGGGCTCCAGTAACCACTTAACATCAGGTGGGCTGTGAGCTCGTCCAATCATCTAAGCAATAAAAAAAAAAGATAAAGATGTCAACATTTTAGTAAAGAAATGTTAAATGTAATTGGAATTATGCAGCACAATAGAATATTGCATTAAACATGTAATTTGTTATTAAAGCTTCTAATATAAAGTTTTTTTAAAATACTGCCCCACCCTTCAAACCGAAACGCATTACTGCTTCACGGCAGAAATAGGCAGGGTGGTGGTACCCACCCGCGCGGACTCACAAGAGGTCCTACCACCAGTAATTACGCAAATTATAATTTTGCGGGTTTGATTTTTATTACACGATGTTATTTCTTCACCGTGGAAGTCAATCGTGAACATTTGTTGAGTACGTATTTCATCAGAAAAATTGGTACCCGCCTGCGGGATTCGAACACCGGTGCATCGCTCAACACGAATGCACTGGACGTCTTATCCGTTAGGCCACGACGACTTCGATAACCAAAGCCGCTTTAAGCGTTATTTCATTAATCAATATTAAGGTACTAATAGACAAACCTAGAATCGTTGCCGCCGCTGACTACTCCCCGAATCCTGATCACGCAGGAGCCAGTCACCGTGGACGCCCTAGACACGTCCTTACGGATCCATCAGATCCAATAACCTTTGCATTAGACGCCTTCAGCTCTAACACTAGGAGCAGGCTTAGGGACCCCGGTAACCGTACTCGTCGAACTCGACAAAGAGTTCGCCGTGCAACCTAACCCATGAATCAGCTCGCTGAGTTTCTCGCCGGATCTTCTCAGCGGGTCGCGATTCCGATCCGGTAATAGATTCATTCGCGAAGCACCTGCTCTTGAGCTGTTAGGTCTCCTTCGGAGGCGCTCGGGTAGCTGTTAGGAAATCCCACCCCTGCTGGCTGAGCCTTTGCTCGCCCACCTGTCCTGGTGAAACTGGAAAGGCCCGCGGGCCACCAGTAATCCTTCAATCATAAAAAAAAACCGAGAAATAAAATCCCCAACACGTGGGTTGATTATAATATGGCGACACAAGATAATATGGACGCCATAGAAAGAGATCCCACAGAATTTTAAGAACCTTTGAGAATTTTAAAATCACATTTAACTACAAACCATTATCACTCAAAAATCCATCACGAAAATGTTATGAATTGTATCCAATTTTCTTCTCGGTAAGCACAAGCCAGAAATATATAGAATCCAGCTGAATAATCTGTTAAATCAGTTTTATTAAAATTCATTTAAACATAATATGTTTTAATATCTATATATTAATACGTAAAGCAAAAACTTTGTATCCCTTTTTACGAAAATTGCGCGGACGGAGGAGTATAAAATTTTCCACACTTATAGAGAATATAGAGAAGAAGTGCACAATGCTAATATTATTTTAAAATAATGCATAAAATATACATTAAATCAATAAAGAAAACATTACACTCACTACATACCATGTATTTGACGCACACACTCATGCATACTATTTATTGTCAAACTTTTGTTCAAGACGCGAAAATGGCGCGAACGTAAACAAGTGAGCCGCGTATTTTAAATCATTAAAAATAGTTTTAATGAATAATAAGACACAATTTATAGTAAAATAGAATGTATTTGTGCTAATTCTCGTGGATAAGTGTTATCTCTTCAAAACAATAAGTGTGTGACTTTAAAACCTATCAAAACCGAGTGCAAAACAGTGACTATAAAATATCAATTTAAGATTTAAGTGATAAATACCAATATAATACCTGGTGAAAACAATCACAAACTGATAAGACGATAATTAGCAGTGTTAAATTCTTATAGTGACTTTCATATTAAACATTTAATTTTAGAAACAAAATTGTAACCAGTGCGCGCGCAAGTCATTCAAATTCAAAAATTTGAAATACCTAAGCGTCGTAACGAACATTTGAGAGTTTTGCGTAATAGAACCATTTCGCTACTATTTTTGTAGTGAATGTAGCTTGTAGTGAAGGGTGTCACGGGTTTGTAACCGAGTTTCGTGCATGCTAGTTTGTGACTTTTATGAATTCTTATGAATAGTTTTTATACAAATAAATACCTCATTTGTGCCGTTTATATTGCATTGCGCTTGTGACATTTTTTTCCGCTAAGCTTCTAAGCGCTTTATTGAATTTTTGCTTTTCTTTTTTATTCATCGTTTTATTTATAAATTAACAATAACAATGCCTCTTCAAAGAACACCAACTACATCTGCAAACGAATATGTTACTCTTCGTCGTCACAGGACCCTTACTAATGATTCACTTGATCTTTCCTTTGGATCGACAACTTCGGAAATAGAAAGGCATAGCCCACTAGACCTGGATCTGCAACTGGACTTGTCTACTCGTTATCGATGTGACATAGAAGAGCTCAAGAAAGAAATATTGCAACTAAAAAACGAATTAGTAAATGCCTATGTAGAAATAAACAAATTGAAAGAAAATATGTTGCAAACAAATAACAACGACTCAAAAATATTACATTCAGAAACAAACCAACAAGAAAAACAAGTTATTCGAAAGAAACCGAAGAAGAAAAAGTCCCGACATAATAATATTAGAACGTCATCACCTCTCTCGGCAATAGGTAACTCCAGTTGTTTTGAGGCATCGACCACAGATGACGACACTGTTATTGAATCTAATAAATCAGCGATTGAAATCGCGAACGAGCGAAATCCACCTGATACGCAAAATAAATTAAAAACCACGCCATCTATGGAAACGATGTGCAACCAACAACTTTTGAACCTAATAAATAATAAACATAAACATACTTTACAGCACTTCTGTAGCTCAGTTACAGGTGGGACCGCTATTTCAACTCAATGTAATCTTAATAATAGAATAACCTCTAACAAAATTTGTATTAGAAGTGATAATAATGTAAACAACATATTGAAAACAGCTGAGTATACCTTCACAAACTCTAAAATAATACATTATTGTTTAACAAATGCAGGAGTAACTGAACTTTTTGTAAATTTAGAATTAAAACTTGTCAACTATACTTTACAAGATTTATTTTCTTAGGTACAAAAGACTTTGAAATGTCTTTCAACTATGAAAAATTAGTAGAATACATAAAAAATAAATTAGAAAAAATAACTCATACTAATGTTATAATATGTTCCCCAAATTTCAAACTTGGTGCCAATGTATATTTATTCAATAAGAAAATCGAGGCCTTTAATTACCATCTATACCTTAGTAACAAAACTTATGAATATGCCTACACCTTTGATACCAACAGATATTTAAAATATACTTATGCTATGTTTTCTAAGTATACGAAAAAAATTAACAATAAAGGCATACATACTGTTTTCAGTAAATTAAAAAACTACATAATAAGCCTAAATAAGTGTTATGAACAATCTACCTTACAGCTAAATGAATCTGATTCATATGATAAAGCTGATATTTCCGATACACAGATTAGTTCTAGCAACCAAAAAGAGTTTTTTCGTTTACAATAAGATACGAGTAATGCATCAAAATATTAATGGATTGCTTAGTAAGTCTGACCTATTATGTGTAAATATCCAAGAACTTGATAAATGTGCAAAAAATGTAGATGTCATTTGCTTAACAGAGCACAACATGAACAAATTAGACTATGTGCATGTAACTTTACCAAACTTTAATTTAGGTGCACACTTTGCCAGAGAAAATAGAAATGGTGGATCCTGTATACTCATAAAGAGGTTTCACAAATATAAAGTACTGCAAGAGATATCTAATCTCAGCGTTTGTAATGATGTGGAGTGTTCAGCTATAGAGTTAATTGAACACAACTTGGTTATAATCTGTATATATAGACCACCAAAATATACACAAGAAAAACTAAATATATATTTTTAACGTTTACAATTCTATAATATGTTTAGTACATAAACGGAAATTCAAAAAAGTTATTGTATGTGGTGATTTTAATATTGACCTATTGAAGAGAAACTCTATTTCTCTACGATTTGAGCATTTAACTTATAGCTTTAACATGAAAATAGGTACACGTGAAGTAACTCGCCCAAGTTAATTCAAATGATCCCGAATATGCCTTTGACTCATTTTTTGAAGATTTTAAACTATTTTATGACCTTTGTTTTCCCAAGATAAAAATAAGAAATACCTGTGTTAAAAAAACAAGGTGGCTATCTAAAGGGATTGGTAAATGCTGTAAACAAAAGAGAAAATTACTTTGGAATTATCGAACCAGCCCTTCAGAAAGTCAAAAGCAGATTCTAAAAAATTATAGTGCGCGACTTAAAAGAATTATAAGGCTAACTCAAAAGTGTCAAAACAATTATTATATATCAAATGCAGACAATAAATCGAAAGCTACATGGAGAATAATTAATGCAAGTAAGGCAAATTTTCCAAAAGATTATATAACACGAATAAAAGTAAATGACCGTATAATAACAGACCCCATTAACATTGCCAACGAATTTAATACCTTTCTTATTAATGCTACTAATACTGATAATGATATTGATAAAATAAACTCTCCGGTAAATTTAAATGAAACACCAGAAATTTTGAAAATAGATACAAGTAATAGTCTTTTTTTTTTTTTTTTTTTTTTTTTCTACCTAAGCTGAGAGCCTTGAGAGGCTATGTCAGCGTAACCCTAACTTTTGTAGGTGAGCTCACGGGGCTCAAACCTGATGACGTTGCTAACACGAACCCTAGCAAGAGCCGTGCTTCGCAGAATCTACCACCGGATCGGAAACGCGACCCACTGAGAAGATCCGGCGAGAAACTCAGTGGGCTGTGTCTGGGAGTTAATTTACTCGTCGAGCCCTTCGTCGCAAGCGACGGGAGTAATAGTCACAGTACACCTCACTCTTTATTCATGAATCCTGTTATTCCGTACGACATCTTTTTGTTAATGAAATCCCTTAAAAACACTCATAGTTCTTTCTGGTTATGATAATATTACTACATCAGCAATTAAATCGGTAGCACTTATTATAAGCCCAGTACTTAGCCATATATATTTTCACTGGTGGTAGGACCTCTTGTGAGTCCGCACGGGTAGGTACCACCGCCCTGCCTATTTCTGCCGTGAAGCAGTAATGCGTTTCGGTTTGAAGGGTGGGGTAGCCGTTGTAACTATACTGAGACCTTAGAACTTATATCTCAAGGTGGGTGGCGCATTTACGTTGTAATGTCTATGGGCTCCAGTAACCACTTAATACCAGGTGGGCTGTGAGCTCGTCCACCCATCTAAGCAATAAAAATAAAAATCATAAACTTATGTATAGAACATGGCGTTTTTCCAAGCAAACTAAAAAGATCTGTCATTAAGCCACTCTTTAAGAAAGACGATAAAGAAAACATTGCTTGTTATAGACCGGTATCTTTACTTCCCATTTTTTCCAAAATTATAGAGAAAATTATTTACGAAGCTATTAACTCCTACTTTGAAAAACATAATTTATTTACACAAGAGCAAAAAGGTTTCAGAAGAAATAAATCAATTAATATGGCTATACATGACCTATTAAAACCTATATATTACAACTTAGATAATCGAACTCCTACTGCTACACTGTACATGGACATGACTAAAGCGTTTGATTATGTGGATCATAAAACCCTTCTAGATAAATTAAATGCTTACGGAATTAGAGGCAATGTCCATAAATTATTAAAATCATATTTAACTGACAGATATCAAAGGGTTGAAATAGACAACATATGTCCACTGAGTAGGACAGTACAAAGCTATCACTCAAATTGGATGAAAATTAAATTCGGTGTACCTCAAGGCAGTGTACTAGGGCCGCTCCTTTTTCTAATTTATATTAATGACTTCCCTAAAGCCATAGAACATCCGATGATTCTCTTTGCCGATGATAGCACCGTCATCTTTACAGAAAAAGAATTAAATTCCTTAGAGTCCGCTATTAACACTACTCTTAAGCTAGTTATAGAATGGTTATTAAGAAACAATTTAGTAATTAACCTAAATAAAACAAAAATTGTCACATACCCACAAGAAATACAACACTTTGAAAATAGAATATGATGGGACACATATTGAAGAAGTGAATAGTACTAAATTTCTGGGTATTTGGATTGATAATGATATGAAATGGCAAACAAACATTGATACAATATGTAAAAAATTAAACCAATATACGTATGCCTTGTATAAGTTAGCGAAAGTAGTAGACCAATCAGCTGTACTGACAGCTTACCATGCATATGTGGCGTCAACCCTTAGATATGCTCTAATATTCTGGGGAAACGCCACTAATACAGAGTACGTATTTAAAGCACAAAAGAAATGTGTGCGTGCTATAGCAAACATTCATGTACCAGACTCATGTAAGCCTTTCTTTCAAAAGTTAAAAATCATGACTTTTACATCGTTGTATATTTATGAGGTAGCGATTTTTGTCAAAACGAACAAACATCTGTTTGCAAAACCGCAATCTGTTAGGAATACTTTAAAGATTTCTTCGCTACCTCATAGAACTGCCCTTTATGACAAGAGTTTTTTTAGTATGTCATCAAGAATATTTAATAAACTACCAATAAAAATTTTGAAGACAGTAGATTTACAAGATTTTAAGCAAAAATTGCAAGTATTTTTAATAGATAAGGCTTACTATAGTATGTCAGAATATTTAGACGATAACTTTAGATAATTAAGATGATAAAGTAGAATAATTTAAGTTTTATTTTTTATTTTTATGTAGATTATACTTACACCTAATATTTGTACGCTTTACTAGCAGGACATAGTGATACATTTATTAATATTAGCTTATTAATCTTTGTTAAACTATGACCACAATAATAATAAAATAAATAAATAAATAAATAAACATTGACGTCTGTGGTCAAATTGGGAATAGATTAAATATTGTTTGTCTTTATTTATTAATATTTTTTTTATAGAGTAGCCTTGGCTAAATTTGTGATTATAGAAGTATAAAATACAATCAGTATAGTGTACAAACTTACAATTTCAATTAATTATAGTCGAATTTCGACTACTGCGGGACCTCTAGTTTAAATTATTATTCAATATGAAGTTTCGACCTCGGGTCGATGAACATTAACTGGTAATTACATTTTAATTTTGATATTTTAATCATTGTGAAGACATTTTATCGAAACTCGGAAGGGTACTGATCAATTTTGTATTTTATGACCACACTTTTATTAGGTCCACCTATAACTAAATATCTATCACGATATTTTAAACTAATATTCAACAACTAAAAGACGACCGATTACCTTGAAAATCTACAGACGTATCGAGAATCGATGACAGTACAATAATTTCTTTAACAAAGTAATTTAGATATATTTTCAGTCTAGTCTTTGGATTTTGGTTATTCATTCATTTCTTTGGATATTCACCGAGCGTCTTGTGATGGTCAACAAATACGCAAGCTTATTGACTTGTCAATAGAAAGCCTTACAGCCTGGCCACGGGACATTCGCCGATACGAATATTCGCGCGGTGCGAACGGCGAAGCGTCTAGCGACTAAAATAAGCGCATAGAAATGTACCTAACAAGCCACGCGCACCGGCGACCGGCGAAGCGACCGGCGAAATGTACCGAGCGAATCGCGCGGGCGACTTACTACGCGGCGGGCGAGCAAAACAAATGCATGAATAACAGCCTGGCCACGGGACATTCGCCGATGCGAATATTCGCGCGGTGCGAACGGCGAAGCGTCTAGCGACTAAAACAAGCGCATAGAAATGTACCTAACAAGCCACGCGCACCGGCGACCGGCGAAGCGACCGGCGAAATGTACCGAGCGAATCGCGCGATGCGGCGGGCGAGCAAAACAAATGCATGAATACGGACGGCGCGAGCCACGGAGTCGAGCGGTAGTCGCGGCGAATAGTGCAGTGATTAAATGAGTTTAGTTGTTTTCGCCGCGAAAAATTAACGCCGAAATTTTTATATTTTTTATTTATTTTTTATTTTATATTTTTAAAGTCGTCGTGGCCTAACGGACGTCCGGTGCAATCGTGTTGAGCGATGCACCGGTGTTCGAATATCAGGCGGGTACCAATTTTTGTAATGAAATACGTACTCAACAACACTCAACGTTCACGATTGATTTCCACGGTGAAGGAATAACATCGTGTGATAAAAATGAAATCTTCAAAATAATAATTTGCGTAATTACTGGTGGTAGGACCTCTTGTGAGTCTACACGGGTGGGTACTACCACCCTGCCTATTTCTGCCGTGAAGTAGTAATGCGTTTCGGTTTGAAGGGTGAGGCAGCCATTATAACTATACTTGAGACCTTAGAACTTATATCTCAAGGTGGGTGGCGCATTTACGTTGTGGATGTCTATGGGCTCCAGTAACCACTTAACACAAGGTGGGCTGTGAGCTCGTCCACCCATCTAAGCAATAAAAAAATAAAATAGCTGAAATACTAGCTAGACCAGCTATTTGGAAGTCTAGCCACCCAAAGTATTTCTCGTACTTCTTGTGGAATTCTCCATCTATAGGTATACTCCGATTCTTATTCAAATCATGTACTTCACAATCTTTTCCAAATAATAGGTCCTGAACCAAAAAACTATTAATTTGTAAGCAATATCGAGATAATTTCGATATAGACATTTCGCTGTCGGACTTCCTTACTAGTCGCGGCGGCGAACGTGAGTACCCGTGGCCTGCAAACGGTGCTGCGCGAATGGTCGCCTCGCCCACCGCTTCGCTGTTCGCACCGCCGATCCCCGTGGCCAGGCCGTAAGGACGGCGCCAGCCACGGAGTCGGGCAGTAGTCGCGGCGAATAGTGCAGTGATTAAATGAGTTTAGTTGTTTTCGCCGCGAAAAATGAACGCCGAGATTTTTATATTTTATATTTTTTATTTATTTTTTATTTTGAAAGTCGTCGTGGCCGAACGGATAAGACGTCCAGTGCAATCGTGTTGAGCGATGCACCGGTGTTCAAATATCAGGCGGGTACCAATTTTTGTAATGAAATACGTACTCAACAAATGTTCACGATTGATTTCCACGGTGAAGGAATAACATCGTGTAATAAAAATGAAATCCTCAAAATTATAATTTGCGTAATTACTGGTGGTAGGACCTCTTGTGAGTCCATCTAAGCAATAAAAAAAAATTAGCTGAAATACTAGCTAGACCAGCTATTTGGAAGTCTAGCCACCCAAAGTATTTCTCGTACTTCTTGTGGAATTCTCCATCTATAGGTATACTCCGATTCTTATTCAAATCATGTACTTCACAATCTTTTCCAAATAATAGGTCCTGAACCAAAAAACGATTAATTTGTAAGCAATATGGAGATAATTTCGATATAGACATTTCGCTGTCGGACTTCCTTACTAGTCGCGGCGGCGAACGTGAGTACCCGTGGCCTGCAAACGGTGCTGCGCGAATGGTCGCCTCGTCCACCGCTTCGCTGTTCGCACCGCCGATCCCCGTGGCCAGGCCGTTACTAACGAAAATATCCCCATCATACTTTTTCGTAAGAAAAATTAAAGACGATATAATCTATATAACTAAACCTAACCGTGAAATATTAGAATCCCACCCAAATAACCAATGACTACAAAAAGATTTAGAGGAAGAGTGTTTCAAGATCTGCTATAGATTAGTCGAGATGAACATGTCACTGGACATTGTGCATGCACCGCTTCTTTAATTGTTTTTTCTCGAAACTACAGATTATTGTCTAGAGACAGGTGAAAGTAATACAAAAAAACTTTTGACTACAAATACCTATCCCGTAACGCATGATATTAATAATTACTTATAGTACGTACGTTGACAAACCTTTGTCACTTTAAGCTTAAAGTAGATTTCCCTTTACTGGTAACAAGGGATGCTACAGTCCTTCAAGACTGTGTATTATTCATGTTGTTTATTTCACTTGATAGATGGAGTTCACGGCCAACCCGGTTCTCGATGGTGACGAGAGCAATATGAGGTCAAATTCTCAATTGTATTGTGTAACGGTAGTCCCATAAGTTTGGCATGCAGTCTTGTCCTGCTTGATGGGTAGACCGGAGTTATAGCAAAGCAGTTGACTTCAATCTGATGTCAAGAAAGGAATAAAACGGCTTCACGCTATCTCTAAGTACTCCGTCTCAAATATTAAGTGTATTATCTATGGGACTCCGGTAGTCGTTTAAGATCAGGCAAGCTGTGCAAGATAATTAAATAAGTCATTCGTAATTCGAAGAAGGTGAGATCAAGTACGAACTTGATATTTCCCGTACAAAAAAATATATCGGAAATTGGGATTCTAAAAGAGTATGTGTACATCCCTTTTGTAATACTTATATCTTATGATGTTCTCATGTACTTGTCTATATTATAAATTATTGATCAAATGACGCTCTACTAAAAATCGGTACGTGAATATGTGTGTCACGGACTTCCATTGATGTTTAATGATGGTTCAAGGACTTTCTGTGTAATGGAGCAGACGGCTGTTCGACAATAGATACTAAAGTCATCGCTACAACCACAAAACCTTAATTATGTATGAAGTTTAAATGAAAATCAACGTTTTGAAAAATAAAACCAAGTACCTAATAGTTCGTCGTAAATCGTCTTTTTTTTTCTTATCAATATATATTTTCTAATGAGTATTTTTTTTTTATCTTAATCGGATTGTATGCTGATTCGAAATACATTTTTTTTTGTGATTTTATTTCGCGTGTATGATGTAGAACACGAAGTAATGCGTTCATTATAAATTTCATAATTATGTATTCTGTTTCAGAAAATGGTTAACTCTATGTAGGTATATAATATATAATAATAACGGAACTTCATTTGTTTTGTTGCATACACGGGCGTACGGACTCACGGCTTTCTTGATCTTAAGTGGTTACCGGAGTCCCTAAGCATCAAAACGTCAATACTCGTTCACCTATCTAAGAAAAGCTTGTGTTTTCATCAGCTAATAGGTTCCCAGGTGGCATATCTTGGTTGGGCCTTATCTAACATCTGGGAATTTTATCTGTATCTCTGCCTTTCTTCGGAGATTCTCTTGCAGACAAAAACAACAAGGGTCGTGCGTCAGGCCACACGATCGGGTAAGTATTCTATTATCTAAAGAGAGATCGTATGTTGGAGCATCACGTGTCACAATACGGAAACGTAATCCACAGTTCGAGAGTGGGCACGTTTGAATAATAATTTAGTTTTAAGATTACCGTTAACAAATAGATAATATATGTATATATTATGTATGTATTTGTTATATTTATTATATACTACATAAAAGAATAACAAATTGAAAGGTGACGTTTCTTTTTTTTTCAACAGACGAGTTTAAATCCCTCCTATAAGGTGACCGGACACAACGTGAAAACCGTCTTCAGAGATAACGTTGAGATCCCAGGTGCATTGGCAAAACTTGTGATAACCTTGAAAAGCGTTATAGCAGAGAAAGACCCAACAATATGTTCTATGACAAATAAGATATGTACCGATGTACCCTGAGCTCTGATCGAGCCATTTTGTGACCGAAATTCCGTCGCTGACCCGCGCGTTCTTAGTCATTTTATTGCTCTCCCATTTTGCGAACCAATTGAGTAAATTATTGAGCAATTTTCCAATAAAAAAACTTTAGACGACCGCACTGATAAATGTTACGTTATTTAAAACAGAATCTTCGTCTTGCAAATATATCGTTAATTGATTTTAAATGATTTTTGATGTCCGTCTATTTTGTGGACATATTTACTTAAATTTGAACTTAATCGCAACAGTTTAAGGTTTGAGTTAAGAATGAATTTGCCGAAAGCGGAACATCGCAAGGCGCATGTAATGTGTTGTTGTGAAAACAGACAAACATGCAATTAACAACATCCTGAAAGTACTCACTATGTCTCGATGAGTTCGCAGTTGAGCAATAACTTGTTCGTTCCTAGCTCCACGACCGCCACGGTCTGGTCGTGGTAGTATATCATTCTCAATGTATCGTTGCTGATTCGTCGGCCCGTGTAAGGCTTCACGCCTGCCGCCGGCTCCTTCCGCTGGGGTTCATCCGCTCGAGCGCCCACACTGCCCACGAAGCCGGCAAGGGACCAGCCTGCCGGGAAGCTTATAGCAAAAGGCTTCGCGGAAGCCGGCGGTGGAGAGGACACCGCTATGCACAGTATCACCACGACGGAAAGCAGCGATTTGAGGAGTCGGTCCGCCAGGGGCGCGCTGTTGGCTATGGCTTCCCGCGCAGATCGCACAGCGCTCATCAGCCTCCGGAACGACATTGTGGATTATTGTCGTTATTCGTCCATGACGGGTGACCGAGCCGCGCGGATGTTGCTCTTCGACTGAACTGTGGTCGCGGTGGTCGCCTGGCCGGTGGCACTGTGGCGCGGCACTTTCGCTGTGACGTCACTAGGACGGTTACCGTCGAAGCGCTTCGGTTTCACTTGCGTCGTATCTATCGCATAAATATTCATTCGCAATACTAATCATTTTCGTAATCAGGTACTAGCCAGTGCTCTTACGTTCCTGTTCTCGGGATAATGTGTCCATTATTCCAATGTAATTGAAATTTGGGTTTTAGGTTCGAGATAAACGGTGAGGTTTAGCTTAGCAACAAGTGGGTCGAGAGCTCGTCTGACATGATCCTGAACACATGAATGATTCGCGGTAGAAATAGACAATATTGTGGTAGACTAGACTGTTGCGCCAAGGGTCGTGGGTTTGATTCCCACATCGGACAAACATTCGTGTGATGAACAGGTTTGTTTGCTCTATGTCTGGGTGTTTTTTTAACTAATATATTTATATATTTAAACATTTTTATGTATGTATGTCACTCTCTAGTGCCCATAACACAGAGAATCCTAAATTGGGGTCGGATGAGAGTTCGCGATTTGTTCTTTTTTAAATTTTTATTGCATAGATGGCTGAACGAGCTCACAGCCCACCTGGTGTTAAGTGGTTACGGAGCCCATAAACATCTACGACGTAAATGCTGCCACCCACCTTGAGATATGAGTTCTAAGGTCTCAGTATAGTTACAACGGCTGCCCCACCCTTCAAACCGAAACGAATTACTGCTTCACGGCAGAAATAGGCAGGGTGGTGGTACCTACCCGTGCGGACTCACAAGTGTTTCTACCACAAGTAATTACGCAAATTATAATTTTGTGGTTTTTATTTTTATTACACGATGTTATTCTTTCACCGTGGAAGTCAATCGTGAACATTTTTAAGTACGTATTTCATTAGAAAATTTGGTATCCGCCTGCGGGATTCGAACACCATTGCATCGCTCAACACGAATGCACCGGACTTATCCTTTAGGCCACGACGACCTTTCTTGCCAGTTATTATTATTATTATTATTAATTCTTTTTGAGGTATTGAGAGATTGAAACACTACCCTAGCAGCATACGATAACATCCTGCGTATACCAGGCGGGAGTCTTGCGCATTAGACACGGCGCGTTCATTAAATTACAAAATACTTGAATACATAATTATTCTGTACATCATCTTCAAGTCGGTTGTATACACTATTACAAAACTGTTTACGATTTTTTTTTGTGATTAATAAAGACATTAGTAGTCTGACAACGTTACACCGCACTGTTGCCACAAGGATAACTTGAATTGCTATAGTTAATTAAATAAAGTTACCACCTCAGCCACCGACGGCAGCGACAATAGACCATACACAACTAGCTCTATCTAGTGGGGAGTGGATGAATGTCCACAGAACCAGGGCCGTTTATTTAAAGATCGCACTGCATCAAAGCTCGAGAAGGTTCGATGGCGTTCGAAATAATAGGACCTCTAGTTTTCATTCTCTAGTTTTACTGGTGGTAGGACCGCTTGTGAGTCCGCGCGGGTAGACGCCACCATCCTGCCTATTTCTGCCGTGAAGCAGTAATGCGTTTCGGTTTGAAGGGCAGGGCAGCCGTTGTAACTGTACTGAGACCTTAGAACTTATGTCTCAACGTGGGTGGCGCATTTACGTTGTACATGTCTATGGGCTTCAGTAACCACTTAACACCAGATGGGCTGTGAGCTAGTCCACCGATTTGAGCAATAAAAAAAAAATCTTAGCCCCTTTTTGTGGTAAGGCACATTATGAGGCGTAGAGTCATATTATTTTTTCTGTCACAAAGTATTGTTTTCGTACTGTACAAATTATGCATGTAAAACTTTTTTTTTGTTATTGCTACAAATCGGCCGACGTAATAGACATAGTTAAAGAGGATAAAACTTTGGAAATACTGCCACATACCGCAGCAGCCAGTGGCTTGGCTGTGTCTATTGATTATCTGTGATTGAAGTCCATGAGCGACGATGACTATTTACCATCACGTGGGCCGTATGCTCATCTGCTTACAAAGACATTCTTAAAACTTACCTTGAGACATGAGGATAATTTTAATTTTATTGTGTACCTACTGCGGTCTCATCCTTCTAACTACACTACTCATGTCAAGAAGCGACATCTAGTGCCGAGTATCCAAACTTTTGTTTGAGGCCACTTTTGTTTTCGCCTATGTACACTAGATGGCAATGCTTGTAAGGTTTCATTTCTTTGTTGTATTGAAGTCTGTCCAATAGCAACTTCAGTTAAATAAAAAAAAAAACATTAGCATAAAATATCTTTATTTTACAGTTAAAACATTACAAAACAAAATTACCTATCTAATAACGTTGAAATATATTTTTATAAGTTTTTTAACAAATGCTCATTTCATTTTACTATTAGATTACTAATTATCGAGGGGCGAAAGGCCATTTGGTTTAAGCGACATTTCACTTTGTAATTAAAGGTGCATTTTGTTTGGCATTTGCATAAACAGTTCGATTTTTTTAAATTGACTTCAATGAAGTTTACTCCATTGAAATAGCTGAAGAATTTTTTTTGTTATGATATTTCTTTCAAATTTTAAACATTAATTGGCTCTCTTGTAAATTTTCGAAAATGTCGCTTAAACTAAATAGCCATTCATCTCTCAATATACACATATGTATATACAATACAATACATTTAATAATAATGAAATGGATCACAACCCTTTTGCAAGCGAAATCCGTAAAGCTTGATTTTGTTTGACGCCAATATTTAATTTTGTTAGTTTAGTACTTCTTCAGATCTAATGCCTTTGAAGAGCTTAGTATCTGTGGAGTGGCACAAAAATAAAACAAAGTCGCTGGACGTTTCTTTATGAGTTTTTTCAAAAGGTCCATTAAACTCTTAGTAAATTCCCATCGTTTTACTGAGAAACTATTATTTCATGTAATCTCATTTAATTCTATTTTATTCAATACGTTCTTATGATTCATATTATTCAACTTTATTTCATTACGTTCAGTTGTGCATTTTGTAAATCATAGACCAAATCAGACGAGTGGATAAGACTACGACTCGTGTGCCCCAAGTTGTCAGCTTGCATTTTAGAATTCTCAACTTGAATCTCGGCTTCTTTCAAATAAAATATTGCATTTTTTTTCCTACGTATTATTATGCTGATAGCCTTGAGAGGCTTTTTCAGCGTAACCTTAACTAGTAGGGGAGCTTAAAGGGCTAAAACCTGAAGACGTTGCTAACACGAACCCTAGCAAGAGCA
Source organism: Bombyx mori (assembly GCF_030269925.1). Classification (NCBI taxonomy): domain Eukaryota; kingdom Metazoa; phylum Arthropoda; class Insecta; order Lepidoptera; family Bombycidae; genus Bombyx; species Bombyx mori. The sequence continues at coordinate 15,636,701 of NC_085114.1, read as the reverse complement.
GTGCTGCGCAGAATCTACCACCGGATCAGAAACGCGACCCACTGAGAAGATCCGGCGAGAAACTCAGTGGGCTGTGTATGTGTGTTAATTTACTCGCCGAGCCCTTTGTCGCAAGCGACGGGTTCGACGAGAATGATGACCGGGGCATTTTATAAGCTTCTGTGTTAGTGCAGCCGGACAGCTTCCCTACATTGGCCGCTAGGGGCGCTGTTCCAACTCCATACAAATTTAAGTTAACTTTTACGCGATCGAGGACGTTATAAAACTCGCACTAAGCACATAGGACGGTAATAAATTATATGGTGAGTGCAAGTTCTTTTAATTTATTGCCATTTTTGCTGCTTCCGTGTGATCATTCGCCCGCCCGCTCGCTTATATGTATTTAGTTTTCTATCTTTAGCTTTAGTTACTAGCTTTTTGTTTACCGCAATATAGTTTTACCGCTCCGCTAATTATAAGTGACGAAGATTTGTCACATACCGCTTAGGACGGCTATTTACACGCCTTTCTACCCCCGCTTCATATGCTCCCGCCGCAGGGGGGCTATTTACACGCTCCCTTGCTACCCCAGTAAGTTTATAAATCATTGCACAACGAGATCGCACGTTGGACCGTCACGACTGTTAAAACATTTTTTTTGTTTACACTTGATAGATGGCGGTACTAGTTTTCTGAATCGCGCTACACTTTTGTTACGTAGCTAACATGATCATTAGTTCCGCGTTGTGTGAGTATTCTCGTATAATAAGCATAATAAGCACAACTTTAGAACTTGATAAGTCTTGTTGAAAATTTTAATAGTAAGGATAATTAGCGTTGTAGCGAAATAAGCTACTTTAGAAATATTTTTCACTGAACACACATTGCTTGAGAATCTATAGTTATAAGCTATGGTTTCATCATAATACATTGAAAATTAGAATATTCCAACTACCACAGTGTTATTTAATTTATTACATCAAGCAGTGGTTTCTCTTTTGGTTGCAGTAGGTCACTGCTATTCCTGTTAAAAAGCTTTCCATTACTGACTATTCTACATTATCGCTTTTAGCTATTTATTAGATTTCTTGTTGTACTTTATTTCGTTCATATATTACCTATTATTATATTATATTATCATATATATATTATCATTAAAAGTAAATAAATTAAGTACTTAAATTAATTGATTACTATTCAAATTGATGTGTTGTTTGATTGATATCTGGAATTTTATCACTTGTTCGTTGGTCATCAAGCGCGATGCCGACGTCAAAATCAGAGATGAGAATCTTGAGATAAATATAGCTCAGTAACTCCAATGGTCTTCTTTGACAAATTGTCCTGTGTTCTCTGGTACATAACCCTGGATGAACGGAAGGCCTGTACTGACTTTGCTTTGGTAGACTTCATAGGCGGGACCAAAGAATGTCAATAGTGTCAATTCCTCAGCATAAACTCTTTCCCTAAAGAACATCCACGAGGCTAGCGTGTAGATGATCAGGCAAAAAGGATTCAGGAGGATAAACTGAAAATTTCATAAAATGTATACGTTTAGATCAGTGTGTTAAAATGTGGTGAATTCCATACCATTGAAGTCGTCGTGGCCTAAAAGATAAGACGTCCGGTGCATTCGTATCTAGCGATGCAACAGTGTTCAAATCCCGCAGGCGTGTACCAATTTTTCTAATGAAATACGTACTCAACAAATGTTCACGATTGACTTCCACGGTGAAGGAATAACACCGTGTAATAAAAATCAAACCCGCAAAATTATAATTTGCGTAATTACTGGTAGCAGGACCTCTTGTGAGCCTGCACGGGTAGGTACCACCACCCTGCCTATTTCTGCCGTGAAGCAGTAATGCGTTTCGGTTTGAAGGGTGGGGCAGCCGTCGTAACTATACGACGAAACCTTAGAACTTATATCACCAGGTGGGCTGTGAGCTCGTCCACCCATCTAAGCAATAAAAAATAAATAAATAAAAAAACACTTTTAAGGTAAAGTTTTGTGGCTTTCTTCGATTCAATTTAAATACCCTGTGAATATTTCATAATTTGCATAGCCAGCTCTAACTGGCAACAACATTAATTGCAATGCGGGTTGACGTAGTTCTATGTGACCCTTGATTATATTAGCTGATACTTATGTATTAATATAAAATAGAGCTTTAATAAGTTCCGGTAATGGCTCACCTGAGTACCGACTGACCAATAGAACCATCCTACATAGCTTGGATGTCTACAGAGAGAGTACACCCCGTGCGTAACTAGCCGATGATCCACTCTCTTTACGAATTGTACCTGTACAATTAAATAGGAAAAACATTATTTTCTCTAATATTCTTACTTTCATTTTAAAATTAGTCTCATGCGGCTCTCCCTTATTGTGATGTCAGTTAAATGTGAACTACACCTATTTTTGGACATGGTGGCAATGGAAATTAAATAAAGGACTTATTAAGTGTTTTGTGTTTGAATACTCACTGTGTGGTTGAAGTTAGTTTTGGCTGTGAACATAGCTGATTTTCTTAATATTTCTCCTCCTATACACATTATTACACCTATGCTTGACAACCAGAAATAAGTCTTCATCCCTGTGGGAGAATTATATATATTTTTTTTTATTGCTAAATCGTATCATTTTATTTAGAACTTTCTAGTCTATGTTAGTATCTACTTCATTTTGAAGGGGTCCGTTTGTGCTCCACAGCAATTAAGCACAAAGTACTTATGTAATACTAAAGTCAGCAGAGCTTAAATACATCACAACTTAAGAGGTGACACACCTCTTAACAAATGAGCTTCACTTGTGATGTGTTTTATTATGGCACAAGTAACAGTTACTAAGCTTCCTATTTATTTAGTATCTTCCTCCTTGCAACGATAATCCTTAATACTGAGAGCTGTGGCCTCCCCTAATACAATTTATAAAATATTTTTTATGTATCTCAGGAATGTGGACAAGATAGGACTATTATAACATCCTATCTTGTCCACATTCCTGAGATACATAAAAAATATTTTATAATAATTATGGACGACAATATTGATAATAATACAATTTATATTTAAAGTTTAGTATAAGTTCATAAAAATAGCTCTTACCCGGAAAGAAATAATATTCAATGGCCCATTCAATCCAACTAGTGACCGCTGCAACTCCATACTGCACACTGTGATTCAATATATATGAATCAATTGTTAATGTCCTAGGGTTTGTTAGGGCTACACTCATGAACTCAGAAAAATGGAACATCGACAGCACCATGGTGTAGAGACCGAAAACCTTAATGCCATCTTCAAATGTCGATAAATAGAGGCCTATTGTGAATACTGCTCCGAGGAATGCTGCTCGTATTGACACCTGAAGTTATACAGAGTAAACGCAATTTAACCGGAATTAAAGCTTTAAGTTAGTTTTCATATATTTAACAATAATTTATAATTTAAGAGGATGTATATGTGACAGCTAGCAGAAAACTTTTAATTTTTTTGTTTTAACTATTAATATTGAGAATTTTAACAAATTAAAATTAACTTCAAATTGTAACTAATTAACTATTCTTAATGTGATTAGAAAGTTAGATTTTTGGTTATTTTGACATATCTTATCTAGGGTAATAATTTTTTAAAGTAATATTCAGATTTAACTTTAACACTATTGTGAACTCACTCATTCAAACTTTTAAAAAATGTACTACATAGTTAACATTTGATGCAAGAAACATGGATAATTACCTCATATAAAAATCCTTTATAGGCATATCTTAAAATAAAATTCAACAAACAGAAATATAATGAGGGACCCCAATAAGTAAGTGCCCAGATCTCAGATGTGAATCCTAAAAGGCTTCCAGAAAAGAATGATATGAAAAATATACAAACGGTTAGCATAAACCATATTATCGCTTGTTTTCCGGCGGGGCATATGTTTTTCATTGTTAAAACATCCATTATAAAGGATGCCTGTAGTCGAGAGTAATTTTCAAGATTATTGTTTAAAACTGATTTGTGTATTTCCGCGATATATGTAATCAATATAGGCTACATTTTTTATTTTCATATACTTATTCACAATTCATCACAAATATTCATTACGGTCACAGATACGATGACAATTTATTGTTCATGACTTGAGTGGGTGAATTAAAATAAAAATCAAATTAACAATACAAAACTATTGAAGTCTAACAATCAATAATATATATTTTATACTTTTTGTTGGTTCCTTCAAATATTTATAAATAAATGTATCTGTAAGTTTGAATTGTAGGTGTAGTAGTACTTCAATTTTTCTAACAGAAAAGGCGAAGGTATCATATATCATACATTGCAGCATTTGCAGCGGTAGCATAGTCAATCATTCATAAATTGTCATAGAAAAAAAATGGATCGAAAAATTCAATGTTAGTTGATTTTTTTAAAACTATAAACAATTGGGATGATATCGATAATCGAAACTATATGATATGGAATTAAATAAGTCCTCAGTAAAGTAGTGGTTATTTACCATGACTTCAGTGAATTTTTGGGAAGAACCTGAGAAAAAATATTTTGTGATTTATAATTTTGTGAAAATGTATGAGTGAGAAAAAATCAAACACCACTTATACGTGCCTTTTTAGGTTTTTCAAAAAAAAGGTTGGAATTAAGTACTACAAATCTCAACAGATCTACAATAATCTACATCAGTAAAAAGCAAATTGGTGGATTTTTACTAAAAATCCATCAATTTGCTCACTGAAGAAGATTCAGGTTAGGCTAAAAGGTAAAATAAACTAAAGCCGTAAATAAATAAGAAAAACGCACCTTAATCAAATAAATATTTTCAAATTATAAGCTACACAATTTTTTCATCGAGACAAATTTCGTTTGAAACAGATTAATAATGTTTCAGAATCGCTATTTAATCCGCAATTAAACTTTCTGGTAAATAAAAAATTGTCGTGTTGACGTAATCAGTGACATCAGTTTGATTGAATAGGTACAATCTTTATTATGTGCAGCATACTTTAACGTTATTATATACAAATTACAATGTTGTTGGTGAGCGGTGACGGCGACCGTGGAAAATAAGTTTTTTCCTCCGTAACTAGGTAACGCTAGTTTTGTAGATTAATAATATGCAAATTTATAATATCCGTTGTGCTAGTACATCGGAAGCAATCAGCTTAGCTCGTTAGATTGGTGAGTTAGCATTTTTTCCGCATAGACTAGGTGATCCAGTCGCGTTCATTTAATCGTCGCTATGAACGACCCGTGGGATGTGAAATCGGTGCGACAGTCCGGACAGTATGTATCCTGCATGAAGATTAATGGTGTGCCTCTTCTACCGCCTGTCGTGAGTACTTGCAGTTGTTTAAATTTGTTTAAGGAAATATATTCGAAACTTTAAGTTCCCCGCATATTGTACTTAATGAGGATAAGATATAGACTAATTACTCTTACACAATATATAGTCTTCTTAATAGTTTCATAACAAAGTTACTTTGCTCCTAGTGCATATTGAGATTTTGCAAAGATAGGTGCCATGGAAGAGAATACTAATTATTAAAAAGTATTTGAAAAACTTACCAATGTTTGGTACATTGGTAAGTTATTCAATATAGTATAATATTTTTTTATTTTCAACATATGCAAAAGCTCAAGTGTCATCTTGATGTATGGACATAAATGCAATCCCAGCTATAGACATAAGATTGAAATCTTGATTGTATTGTACAGTGCACTTCAAACTGGAATGTATGACTGTTTTGCAGCAGTATCAGGCATGATGGATATGCCTATCTGTGCACACTTACAATAAGGCTTACTACCAGTAACATGATCAATGATTGTGGCTCAAAATGATTAAATGAGTCAAATCATTCGCTGAGAATTTAACAGTATTTAAATAAATAAAAGTTTACCATACCATGAACTAGAATCTCATTATGTTAATAATTGATCATTAGCTTTCACCATGCTGTAATTGTTTTGCATAAGCATAATATGTTATGTATGAAGGTAACACACATATTTTATTATAATTTCAAAAATTACTTTCACTGAATGAATGATTTTTATTGCTGTGGCAATCAGAGCACCTAAATATTGCATTTTGAATGCCACTACTCCTTGAGATAGGAAGTCTCATTCTCGCTTGTATTACATAAGAGCTTTACCAAGCTCTAATTTGGAGTGGATGACTTCACCCCAGCAGAAACATCTAGAGAGTAATGTATATCAGACTTAATCAATTCCTTTGCACAACCACCAATTATGCAGATTTTTTAAATACACGACATTATGGAAGATCTTTGTGATAACATGTTGGGCACATATCCTATAGGATTTGTACCCCAAATTGGACACATCACAAAACACTTCATGGATCAAGTCAAAATTCAGAATGTGCTCATGGGAGCACATAAACGAAAAAGGCATTTGCTTATTCATTTATTATTAAAACTACAGAACAATTAACAGGGTTGTGATCGTTGTAGAAGTATCTTACATATGTTTTTTTTTTATTTCCCTTGTATGTATGTACTAATCAGAGGGCACGTATCAAGATTAGGCATGTCTCAATTTGTCTGCTTAGTGGAAACTTATATAATTTCTTTACATGAATATGGTTAAACATGTCAATTTCAATGAAACCTTGAAATGTACATAACATTATCTGGAATGATGTTTTTGACGTTATCAATTTATTCATAATAATTTATCAAACCGTATGTTTCAAAATGCAACCAATTCATGATAAGATACAATTTTCTTGAAGCTTGACTGAGATTATTATTTGGTTATTGAATTTTAGTTTTTACTAGATTTATAATGTAATTTTTTTAAAGTGTAATAAAGAATATTCTGTTTTGAAAACACTTTTCTTGATGCTCAATGAGAGGAATAGCCATCTCAAATAAAAATGAGAGGAATCTTATTCCAGATTCACAACAGCTCTGTTTTGGCGACAGTTTAATGGTGGTAGGACCTCTTGTGAATCCGCGCGGGTGGGCACTACCACCCTGCCTATTTCTGTCGTGAAGCAGTAATGCATTTGGGTTTAAAGGGTGGGGCAGCCGTTGTAACTATACTTGAAACCTTAGAACTTATATCTCAAGGTAAGTGGCGCATTTACGTCGTAGCTGTCTATAGGCTCCAGTAACCACTTAACATCAGGTGGGTTGTGAGCTCGTCCACCTATCTAAGTAATAAAAAAAAAAACACAAATGTTGTCCCTTTAACATGATTGATTTTGCATAAAAAGCCAACACTACTAAATCATTAGAATTTATTTTAGTGTCTATTTTCAACTATTTGGTAGCAAAACTACAATGACCAGTTTTCATGAAATTTTAATTATAATAGATAATGAGTGTTTTAGTCTAGTCAACAAGTTCAAAAACGTGTTAAATAGATATAAAGCTCCTAAAAATATGTACGATAGCTCATTGGATGCGGAATGATGTCTACAAAAATGTTTTTTAAGGGCTTATTAGCACATAAAAAATTGCGATTGTTATAAACAAAATAAGATTAAAAAAAAAAGGAATTTGGTTTTTCCTTAATTATTTCTAAAATAATGATATTTAAGGAATTTTGAAAAAAGATCCTGAAAGAGGAGGAAATTTCCAATAAAAAAGTCCCAACTCCCGGAATTCTATCTCTATTATTTATAAAAAAAAATTAACGCTGAAAATAGCGCTCCGCGAGGTCGTTACGGCATAGGCGCGCCGTCTAAAAAGCCGGTATATCACCTAAAATATTTTTTTTATAGTATTAAATAACAATTTAAAAATTTGAATAAATTATGGTGTAATCTAAACACTTGAACGAAAAAAACCTAGGTGAAAAAATAAGTTTACATCGATTTTTAAAAAATTTACACCATTGTTAATTAACTAACTTTTTTCCAATCTCTGTTTTTATAAATTACGGTATAAAAGTTTCAATAATTCATCTATAAATTTTTCCCTTCGTGGAGCTCTTATCATTAAAGTACTTAATAAAGTTATGCAAAAATAATTTTTTAATCTTTATTATTTTGATAATTATAATTTTTTTTAATTAACAAAAAAATTAATTTCTAAAAAATGTTATGAAAAATAGTTTTTTTCCGTAATATCTTAATATTGCTGTTTTTGCATCTACCATAGGTATTAATTAACATTTTAAAAAAAATTTTTACGCCATTTGTTAAGAAATTGTTTATAAATAAATAGACTATTTTAGGATTTAAAAAAAAAAAAAAATTACCGTCTTATTGTATAGATAAAATAAAGATTTTTTTAAAAAAATTTTTTCTTAAATAAATGTTATAATTGTTTAAAATCGTTTTTTTCATATTTCAATTGTTTAAATAATTAGTTAAGAAATTATTTTTTTCTTAAAAATCATCATGGACTCTTTTCAGCGGATTAACAAAGAAATACATTTTTTTATAAATAATTTCATTGTTTATTAACTTAACAATTTGTTATAAAAAATTAATATTAATCGTTATTTTTTTTTTTCGAAAACTACAAAAAATTACAAAATCAACCATACATAACAAAATATAGAAAAAAAAAATTTGTATTTTTTACAGCATTTTTAGATATTATATGATAACGAAATTACAGCCGTTACATAATTTGTCAAGCTATAAATTGTTATAACTTTTAAACTATAAGAGATACGGTAAAGGACACTCAGGTCATTTTTATAAAGGATTTATTTATCTTTAAAATAAATTCAAAATCGATCCTGTAACTATTGTTTATCAGTTATAAGCATTTGTTTAAAAAATTTAAGATTTTTTTCATATTTTTTGAAATTTCATAGCTTATAATTTGTTGAATAATATAGATACAGCTACGGACCCAAAAACTTTTTTGTTCTATGATAAAATATCCTTCTAATTACGTATAAATCATAGAAATATATAATTTTGTTTAAATAATATACTAGTTTTAATTTATACTTACCTCATTTACATTCTGCTATCGATCAGTTTTCATTTATTTATCAAATGCTTATAACAATTTTATACTTACCTCATTTACATTCTGCTATCGATCAGTTTTCATTTATTTATCAAATGCTTATAACAACTGATAAACAATAGTTACAGGATCGATTTTGAATTTATTTTAAAGATAAATAAATCCTTTATAAAAATGACCTGAGTGTCCTTTACCGTATCTCTTATAGTTTAAAAGTTATAACAATTTATAGCTTGACAAATTATGTAACGGCTGTAATTTCATTATCATATAATATCTAAAAATGCTGTAAAAAATACAAATTTTTTTTTTCTATATTTTGTTATGTATGGTTGATTTTGTAATTTTTTGTAGTTTTCGAAAAAAAAAATAACGATTAATATTAATTTTTTATAACAAATTGTTAAGTTAATAAACAATGAAATTATTTATAAAAAAATGTATTTCTTTGTTAATCCGCTGAAAAGAGTCCATGATGATTTTTAAGAAAAAAATAATTTCTTAACTAATTATTTAAACAATTGAAATATGAAAAAAACGATTTTAAACAATTAAAACATTTATTTAAGAAAAATTTTTTAAAAAAAAATCTTTATTTCATCTATACAATAAGACGGTAATTTCTTTTTTTTTTTTTAATCCTAAAATAGTCTATTTATTTATAAACAATTTCTTAACAAATAGCGTAAATTTTTTTTTTTAAATGTTAATTAATACCTATGGTAGATGCAAAAACAGCAATATTAAGATATTACGGAAAAAAACTATTTTTCATAACATTTTTTAGAAATTAATTTTTTTGTTAATTAAAAAAAATTATAATTATCAAAATAATAAAGATTAAAAAATTATTTTTGCATAACTTTATTAAGTACTTTAATGATAAGAGCTCCACGAAGGGAAAAATTTATAGATGAATTATTGAAACTTTTATACCGTAATTTATAAAAACAGAGATTGGAAAAAAGTTAGTTAATTAACAATGGTGTAAATTTTTGAAAAATCGATGTAAACTTATTTTTTCACCTAGGTTTTTTTCGTTCAAGTGTTTAGATTACACCATAATTTATTCAAATTTTTAAATTGTTATTTAATACTATAAAAAAAATATTTTAGGTGATATACCGGCTTTTTAGACGGCGCGCCTATGCCGTAACGACCTCGCGGAGCGCTATTTTCAGCGTTAATTTTTTTTTATAAATAATAGAGATAGAATTCCGGGAGTTGGGACTTTTTTATTGGAAATTTCCTTCTCTTTCAGGATCTTTTTTCAAAATTCCTTAAATATCATTATTTTAGAAATAATTAAGGAAAAACCAAATTCCTTTTTTTTTTAATCGTATTTTGTTTATAACAATCGCAATTTTTTATGTGCTAATAAGCCCTTAAAAAACATTTTTGTAGACATCATTCCGCATCCAATGAGCTATCGTACATATTTTTAGGAGCTTTATGTCTATTTAACACGTTTTTGAACTTGTTGACTAGACTATTTATGAGTGTTTGTGAGACTATTTACGCATTATTTTATTATTTAGTTCAAATTCAAATTCAAAATCATTTATTTCAACCTAGATGTCAGTATAACACACTTGTTGAATGTCAAAATATAAATAACAATGTTAACTCTACCACCAGTTCCAAAAAAAGCCACAGTCCTGAGAAGAACCGGCAAAACAAACTCAGCGTTTCCCATTCCGCCGTTCTCTTCTTTTGGCAAAATTTCAGTAATTTCTGTATGAAGGAATATGATGTGTTTCGTGGTGAATGTTATGGGTTCATGCTCAAACCCGCAGAGCACCCCTGCCGTCTCCTCAGTCTTAGTGCTGCAGGAGTCTGCATCGACCTCGCTCTTGTTGTTACTTGTGTATTGACTTCGCATTTTCGGTCTCTGTGAAAATTGTAGACACAAATAATAGCCTCAAACTCGACTGATGCCCAGAAAATTATGACTTTGAAAATCAGATACTTACTGGATAGGCCTGTGTTTTCAATCAAATCGAAAAGAGCTGTCCGCAACAAAATTCCGAATCTAAATCAGTACAACCAGGTGAACAATTGAAATAACCAAAGAAACGGAAGAAGTTAGCCCTAAAATTTTACGTAAACTAGGTATTTTGATTGCACAATGGTTTCTTAACATTCACACAATTTTATTTCAGAAGAATACTTTAAATACAGAAATGATAATAGTTTTATTCGGCTTTTGTTGTATACCAAAAAACAATCTTAATTGACCACTAGAAAATAGGCAGAGGTTGAGTTATATAGTTTGTTGAGATCGGCTGCTATTCCAATAAAATTTCTGTTGAATTTAAGGAAAAGCCGTTTTATTACAAGCGAAACAAAGTTTTTTTTATTGCTTAAATGGGTAGACGAGCTCACGGCCCACCTGGTGGTTACCGAAGCCCATAGACATCTACATCGTAAATGCCGCCACCCACATTGAGGACTGAGTTAGTTGTAAGGTCTGGAGACCTTGTAACGTCTCAACAAGTGTACAACAAGTCTTAATGATTTTCATTAAACGGTATTCTAAGTCATAAGTGTTTTAACACGTTGACTGCCACATAGGTGACCGTTACCCTACGCGGCGCACTGAAGTTCCTAATTATGACGATTTCTCTCTTCGATCTACATACTAAGGCGCCGGAATATCTAGTAGACTCTGGGAATGACGAATACGCAGATACTAAGAATAAATCTATTTAAAAGACCTAAAAGTCTAAAACATGCATTAACAAACAAAAGAAGGCAAAGTTAGGTAATTCAGGCGCTTAGTAGCAGAGATCGACGTAATTACTTCAGTGCGCTGCGTAGGGCACCGGTGACCTACAAGGCAGTCAAAGGGTTAAATATAGGCCAGAGCATAATCTGCATCTTTCCTATTAAAGCATTGTGAGTCCTTCATCAGTAGATTCATTCCATTAGGAGTATACATCCTCAAGTATGCCTCGTAAATAAACGATGTGTTTTGTGAAAATGATATGCATTAATTTAACAACTAAAGCTAACCTAATATTTTTTCTAATGTATGTCTTAACATCCACAACGCCCGTATTTAATATCCGGTGCACGCAGACATATACTTAAAAAGTCTTTACAATGTCCTAATTAACTTTGTTTCAGCTATCAAAAGAATGTCGCAAAGAGATGCAGTACTACAAACTTTTGGCCAAAGAAGTCGAAAAGCGAATATCATTGCTTCAGCCCTATATAGCTGAAAGTGAATCGGAATCTAGCGAAGACAGGACCGATGCGCCAGAGATTCCAGAATCTGAGGAAATACAAACTGAATGCAAAATAACGAGCGTTTTAAGCGATGAAGTTTACGAAAAAGCACTTAAAGAATCACCGAAAGCACAGCCAAATGTTTGCAATACGATAAATTCTAGTGTCACAGTACTTGAAAGGACGAAATCACCAAAATTTAGGATCGATTTAAATCTAAATATAAGCGGCACAGCTAAAAATTTTCTCGATAAAGACACTGAAACAATACGTTGTATTTCGGAACCAGTAGAGCTACCAGAACGGGATTATGACTGTAATAAAGTTAATGTTAAAAGACAAGCTATTGAATTTGAAGATATCAATAACGATAAAACAGTTGCCAAATTAAATTTTATAATTGGTTCAGATAAAAATGTTGAAGAGCCGTTTCCTGATTTGCCTTCGGCACAAGACGGACCGCCTTCTCTTAGTTCTAAAAGCTTCACGGGATCCCTTAACGATATACATACAGATAGTTTGAAAGAGTCACAAATAGTACCTAAACTCACCCGTCAAAGATCGTACACGCTTTTAAAACCGAGTCCGCAACTACTAGCGCATTTAGAAGTAGAATCTTTGAACACTGGAGTCGAAATGAGCTGCATTTCTATGAGCGAATCGTTGTCGAACTTGAGCGCACCAAATAAAAAACGCAGAAGTTGGGATTTAGAAACTGCTAAAGTCAAGTGGTCGTCCATGGCGATGGAATTAAAACAAAAGAATGTATCAAAAACGTCTAGCCTGAACTGCGTGAACAGAGTCAATAATTCAAGAGCTGTGTCCAAGAAACCATCACAGGTTTCACCTCCGCGTGCTAGATCTGTGGTTGCAGAAAGACCTGGAAGAATGAGCTCTAAATCTTCGCCTAAATCAGAACCTATTCAAAAACCAAAAAAATCACTTAGTCCTGTAAGGAATAGCGTTAACATTAATGCAATGAAGGAGGCGTCTCCCAAAACAGCAAAACAAAATGTAGACCCAGTGAATCAACAACCCCAGCAATTAATTTCGGAATCACAAGATCCAGCAACAAGAGTAAGGGAACTTTACGAGAAAATTCAAAAGCAACAATTACTTCAAATGGCTAGTTTAGTGGAAAAGCAGAAAAGGGAACAACAATTGCTTCAACAGGTCTTTGAAGATCAGAATAACTTGTTGTACAAGCAACTTAAAATGATAAGCCCTAAATCACCAATTGAAATCAAAGAGGAGAGTAATCAAGATGTTTCGAATAAACCAGTTAGTTTAAGTCAGTTGATCAACCCTAAATCGCCTGAAATTATTTCATACGATAGCTCTGTATCATCTACTCTTACCGACACAAACAACTACATCAATCGTTGCGAAGATATATTAAGACAAAGCAGAGATATAACTGGGAGTATTAAGAAGCAAAATGGAACAAAAACGCAGTCACCTAGACCTGATTCGGAAGGTAGTAGAACCAGAACTCACTCTCCAAGTCGCAGGAGTACATCCAGAAAGCTGAATTATGACACTAGCGCGTCGTCTGATCGCGATTACGAACAAATACTGACAGATCGAACGAACGATACGATGGCGGACTTAAACGTCACCTTCCCTTCTGACAACAGCGAAGAATTCAATTACAATAATACAGTTTTGAATCACATGTGCGGCGTGGAAGTAAACGTTACCGCAACTCATACTCCTAGATCCAGAGAGGGTGCTATCAGGAGTATGGACCATACTCTTCAAAGTTCGATGTGCGCATTACGGAAGCCCAAATCCAAAATTATCAATAGTCAGCCCACAGCCAGAGAGGTTTGTTGATTTTTTGAATAGGTACTCATCATTTATGGAGCGTAGAGGCAAGGAGGACCCATCTTGTATAGGGGACAAGTTGAAAAAGTGCACACTTGTAAACAGCAAGTTATTGTTGGAAAACTCGACGGTATTTGCTAGTGTATGAAGTGGAAATGATATGAATATAGCAGTTTTAAAACAGAGTGAAGTGTGTGGGGTGAAAATGCAGTGTGGTAGTTTATGGCACTGTTTTTAAAATCTTTTCACTTTCTATTTTGGCGGCATCTTAATTGGCTTCCTTTCACCGGACACTTGTTAGTACACTGAGATGGTGGTCCTTACTTCTACCCTCCATAACATAATTAAAGCCAACCGATGATATTATGATGTGTTGAATCTGCTTTTGTCGTTGCCAATGTTTTTGTCAGTGCCGTACTTCATGCCATCAAACGGGGAATTTATCAGTAGGATAAGACTAAGACTCAAGAATAGGTAAGATGGTAGTTATTGGATTGGAACTCCAAATATCTGGGTAATGTAATGTTCGAGAATTTAGTTGGTATGTCCGATTATACGAAATGAACACAATTTGCAAAGATTTATTTCAGATGTAAAGTGTTATTGAGCATGTTCGGTTGCACGCATTTGCTGACCTTATCGCATTGATCTAACTTATATGTTCCTTTTGTTTAGATCTTTTTTAAAGTTTCATTTTATCATTAATTTGCCTTAATTTACAACTGTTAATTATTTCTTCTTCTGTATTGAGGTTCCTTCTTTGAGGTTGTATACGAAAGGAGTATATGAAATACATGAACGATGTGATCATTGTATCAGTGAAGCAGTAAAAGATATGTTTCGTGTTATATGGTTTTGCTCTCACGTATAAACATCTTCAACATCATACAATGTGTTTTTTGGCTTTTTTTTATTATTATTGTGTTTTTGCACTGCTTCTGTTCTTTTAATGTTTCAAATATACGTGTACTGTTTGTTCTTTGTGTATGTAAGAATTCATTTCTAAAGTGAAACACAATTTTATGTACGCTCACTTGCATCGGCTAGAGGGCTGCGGCCACGAAGATTGTTTCGTACGCCAAGGGCTATCTCGTTCGGCGTCTGATGAGGACCGAGCGGGTCCGGGGCATCGTGCAGACGATCAAGGACGCCCTGCTGTGCGCCCTGCAACTCCACCAGGAGAGGGAGGGCATCAGGGGAGCGGACGTGGATCTGCACCGACGGCTCATACAGCAGGTGCGCTTGGGGCTTGGACCGGGTTAAGGAAACGAACTGGGTTGGGCTTTGTCTGTGTGTGTACGTTATATGTTTTCATCGTTTTCATTAATTTAAATATTATAATAAATAAATAAAAATAGTTTAAAAAAAACTAAGAAAATACGCTTTTATAGATAATCCAACTAAAAAATAGAAAATAAATTTTAATAAATTTGGGGTGCTTTTGATCAAAATAACCCTTCTACTCATATCTGTTCATAAAATATTTATAACTACTGATACCATGCACCCCACGTTTTTTTTTACACTAAAATAATTTTTTTACACTATTTTTATTTCAAATTTATTAAAATTTATTTTATATTTTTTAGTTGGATTTTCTATAAAAGCGTATTTTGTTAGTTTTTTTAAACTATTATTTATTTTTCATTTTTTAGTTGAATTTAAATTTTTTCAATTTTTTTTTAAATATTTAATTGCAATCGGTCCTTAATAAGTACAAATTTCGAGTTAATCCGACGTTTTGAAGGGTGTCAAAATCATGTTCAAAGATTCCGTTACAAACATACATACGTCTGAAGCTAATAAAAGCGTATTAAAAAGTAGGTAATCACTAAATTAATTGCCATAGAATACGGTTTTTAGGGATATACGTACTTAATACATGATTATGAGCAGCTGTACGATGAAGGAATAGCATGGTGTAATAAAAATGAGAGCGCATGAGTTTTGAATATGCTGGCAGCGACTCTACCGGCTATTGATCGCGACTGCTTAAAGAGCATACACTATAGTCTAGACTTCGATCTAATGCCTTGAAATGCGTGTGTTACGTTTGAAGGTTTGAAGCTATACATACTTCCCTGGCGTAAATTTTTTTTAAAACGCCAAATATCTTTATTTACGTCATACGTTGTGTTAGACGAATATCTATTATCTTTTGTAAAGTTTCTTTGCATCGTGTGTGAATCCTTGCACCCACAGAAAAAATTCACTTACATTTCTATGCCGAATACACTTCTAAAAAACTTACAAATACACTTTCTAAAAAAAAAAAACTTTCAAAAAAGCAAAAAAAACTTGATACTTTTGTGTTTTATCAGCCGATCTCGAAACTTCTCTCAGCTAACAATATTCACACGCTCCTATTCCCAATCTCTCGAATATCTCGCACTCTCGATCGGGTATATTTAAGAGGAGAATACTTTGCGCTGTCTCTCTCAGATTTTTTTTATTGCCTTGATGGGTTGACGAGCTCACAGCCCACCTGGTGTTAAGTGGTTACTGGAGACCATAGACATCTGCAATGTAAATGCTCAGTCAGGTCTCAGTATAGTTACAACGGCTCCACCCTTCAAACCGAAATGCATTATTGCTTCACGGCAGAAATAGGCAGGGCGGTGGTACCTACCCGTGCGGACTCACAAGAGGTCCTACCACGAGTAATTACGCAAATTATAATTTTTCGGGTTTGATTTTTATTACACGATGTTATTCCTTCACCGTGGAAGTGAATCATGAACATTTGTCGAGTACGTATTTCATTAGAAAAATTGTTACACGACTGCGGAATTCGAACATCGTTGCATCGCTAGATACGAATGCACCGGACGTCTTATCCTGTAGGGTCATGAAGACTTCAGATTATGCTCGGTACTGGTGCTGCTCAAACAGACGTTTCTTTCAGATCACTGCAGCTTGTTACTCGTTACACGACACCTTCATAACGAGCAGTCCGTCGGAGAGGTGCGCCATGATCGCCGCCGATCGCAAGAGGAAGGCTCTCGCCAACCGCCCCTCGCCCAGGCCCTTCAGACAAACGTGAGTTTTGATTCTTGCGAATATTTTTACTTTGTGGGTAGTTTTAAAATAAACGTATGGTCGAGTTCAGCGTTGAAAACTGTTTTTGATTAAAATCCTTTCGATTGAAATCCTTTGAATCCCTCGTGGCAGCTCTGTCGAAAGGAAGACTTTAAATTTATTGAAAAATACGACCTTTTTCAAATCAAATGCAGTTTTCAGGCACGAAACCTTCACCGCTTTCTCTTTCTGATCCGTCATTAATTGGTATTGAAAATATGGGTGTAACTTTTGCTTTGGATCGGGGAAAGTGAAATGCTTTGGCAACCACATCTTGATAATATGTTTTTAAAGGTTTGAAGCTATCGTCTCGAACAGATTTGCTCTTTTAATAACTTCATTTAGACAATCTGGTTTTTATGTTCTAAATAACCGAAACAGGGGGCTATCCCATCATTTACTTCGAGACAGCCTTTAAGATGTTGACTGCTTTATACTGTTTAAAAATCCCCATGTGCGATTATCCCCCGATGAGACTGTCAAAATCGCGTTCTTTTGCTCGTTACGGGAGGCAACTACATTTCTATGGGTATGGCTGTATTAAAAAACGGACTTTTTTGAGGTCTACCAAGCCTCATACGTACTGTAAAGAAAAAGAAGAATCTTTCCTCGAAAAAACCTCATACGCATTGGCTAAGAGTCCCTAAAAAATTGTCAAATAATTACTGAATAAATAAGGCCCTGCGTTACGAGTGTTGGAAACATGCAACACCAGTACATGCCTCCCGGCATCAAATAATTAAATTTTATCAATTGCAATTTCAATTTCGGTTCAATAGAGAATATTATGTTCCAAAACAGGGACATCATGTCGCAAAGCCACACCGGCGCGTTCCCGACTCGCTACAAACGCGCACCCGGAGCGGCGGTCATGACACAGTCCCACTATGGTAACACCGACTAAATGTTGCCAGCTTGAAGCATTGTGTTGCCATGTACAGCTTTATACAAACAAACAAAAAATGTATGTTGCCTTGTATTGTTCATTTCCTAGATTTTCAATCGAATGCTAATAGTATTGCCACCTTTGTTTGTGATCTTTCTTTTTTTCATGTGTTGGTAAATTAATAGCATGTTCAAACGCATGTCATTGTCGAGTATAATGTATTGGCAGCCCAGTGGTGTGATGCGAACGTATAGGGACCTACTGTAAATTTAAAATCATTTTTAAGAGAATGAAGGGTAAATACACATTCAAACAATTCCGACAGTGTCTTATGGACTCTTACAGTGCTCCCGGGAATACCTACTTGTTCACTTTGAACTTTGTGCGTGTTTGTTTACACAAGTCGCGTTATTATACCTACATATAATTATAACGTAATTATATTAAGCTATAGAAAGTTATTACGGTATTGATAAAAACGATTTCAAATCGGCCCAATTGTTCTGTGCCTAATGCATCCCTTCAATTAACTTTGAAAGTGCATTATGATTGGATGTTTATTTTGTCAATTGGCAACTGTCGTTATGTCGAAGTTCATGTTATAATTAATGTCAATGTATTGCTAACAAATGCTCCAAAATGTGTATCCTAATGAACTTCACATGTCCCCGTACAAATGGTCCAAAAACGAAAAACAGTGTAAATACTGCACTTAGTCAGAGTAAATAGCGGACAAAGAGGTACACAACTCAAATGTCACAGACGTACTGTTTTACCATAAATTTCATCATTTCTTTTACACGGATTTTCCCAAGTTCTAATTTTAATACAGTGTGTTAAGTGCGAGTTTTAAAACGTTCTCGATAGCGTAAATGTTAACTCAAATTTGTATGGAGTTGGAACAGCGCCTCTAGCGGCAAACGTAGCCAAACGTTCCAACTCCATACAAAATTGAGTTAATTTTTACGCTATCGAGAACGTTAAATAACTCCCACTAAGCACACAGAAAGGTCGTGCGAGCAAGTCCGCTCAGATGGGTACCATCTCCCTGTCGTATTTGTGCCAGAAAATTGAAGATCTGCTTGTGCATAGACTCGTGGTTTGAATAACAAGCGTTACCCCACTGGGCCCCATCATTTAAAAAAAACGTTGCGCGTGCAACTTGGTTTACGTGAATGAAGTTAAACTTCTTTTTCGATGTGTAGTATTGTGGTTTACTTCATTTTTCATCCTTAAATCGGATTTCTCTTGTAATAGGGAATGCTATGTATAAGAAATGCGACATCTTCAACACTTATATTATATATGTTTTAAATTATAGATAGGAATTAAAATATATATTTATGTATTTAAATACTTCATTAAAATATTGGCCCAATACTCGTTGCTGACGCTTGCGGCTGACCTGTACCAGGTATACTACGCGCATGCGTTCGAGTGCCACGCATTCACCCCCGCTCTGTCTCTTTCTATTCCCCCTCCCCAGGAGCGTTAAACGTTTAACGCAACCTTTTAGGATGTCGCATTAGAAGTTTCACTTCAATAGTTGGTTATATTTAAAAGAATATAAAATTGCAGAGACGTTTAGCGGCCAGTGCACCCCGGGACCGAGGTGGAGCCCCCGGCGTCGGCCGTGGCGCTGACCCGCTCCGCCGCGGACTTGCATGCCGCGGCTTTTCGCCCACTGTCTGTCTAATAGATACGATCTATAAACTGAAAATTTTTTATATTTTAAAATTTACAAATTGGCTAATTTATGTAATTTGGTCTAGAAGATAACTTAAATTGGGCTGCCTTATTATTAACTAAATATATTTTAAAATTGCCAGCTTAAGGTAAGTATTTTGAGTCAGACGCTGGTAACACTGCAGACATTTTGAACTTTTATTAGCAAAGTGACAAAATGTTGTCTTAATAAATGTAACTTTTGAATAGGGTAAGCTAACAAGGAGCTTTTTTGCGCTTACAAAAATTTTACACAAAAGAACAAAGTTCAAAACTACCGATTATTTTAGTTATAAGAGTGAGATAAATTATGGTTGTAAATTAAATTATTCCATTCGCTAAAGCTTCCGAAAGATAAGTGCCTATAGTTTGGATTGTATTCAAAAATTTTAAATAAATTTCGTGTATTCGTAATTTCTATTTAGCATAACAAATTGTACCTATATAAAATGTATTTTTATTCTATTTAAAAAAAAAAACCTTTTTAACTGCTTTAAATGAGGCCTTTGTATGTAATTTTTTTTAGAATAAGTTAGTGACGTTCTGCAACGTGTGGGTCACTGGGCAGCAGCAGTCGGTGCACTTTGGTGTCTACTGCAGCCAAAATAATGTACGAAACAAATAAAGTCACGCTTAGATTTAAAAAAAAAATATTTTTTCCTGCTCAGCCTGAGGTGATGAGTAGGTGCGGTAGATGATGCTTTTTTAGTTTTGCAAACGGGAACTGACAGCTTAATCGATATGTTGACAAATAGCTACAAACAAAATTTAAAAAATGTAAGAATTTTAAATTTCTATCAAAATTAAAATTTACTTAATTCCTTTTGATAAGATGTTTTGAATTTTTATTCTAAGCATTTTCGTTTTAAATTATCCAAACGCTCTCTCACTCGGGCTCTCAGCGGGCTTGTTTTCGGAAAGTAACTTTAGTATATACACACAACAAGATCTCTTGAACAAAACAGATAAGACTTCAAAATACATAAATACAAATCACTAGTAGTAAATAGTACTGATTTTCAAACGACACAAAAAAAAATGTATTTCTCTTTTCTAGTCACCCCACCGCAGACTTGATCTCTCTCGTGTTGTCATAAGTACTAAATTATTGAATTATGCTTTCCCAATATGTAAGGGTCTATAAACAAATACAGCCTCAGCCGATAAACATTACTCATCGATTAATGTAAAGAAACAATCTTCTAATTTTGGCTCCGTAGAGTGCTCCTTATCTCTACGAACTCCAGGGCTCATCAAGTTTTACGAAAATCTATGTCAATTTCTTTTCAATATTTACTGTTGATAAAAGACACAAATTAAAATCTTGTCAAAATATAATTTACATCACTAGAAATTCACTAACTCGTTATTGGAGTTTTGTGTCCGAGGCGTATTTGCTTTTATACCTATATGCATACTAAATGTAACCTAAAATACAATACTTTGTTTTTGAAATATTTTATAAAGATTGTTTATTTTTTTAACGTTTTTTGTGAAGAGATTCAAATAATCAAGTTCTACCTGAACCATATGACTTTGGCACTACCGAGCAAGATGTCCGGAATATTTTCGTTATTATACCTTTTTACATAATAAATGAAACAAAAGTATGTTGGTTTTTTATTTATTTTTCGTTCCACATACAGACCCATCTGATTTTACAATAAAATATCGAATTTGGTAAAAAACTTTTTCACGACGTAAAATAATAATAAAAATGCAGCACATCATCATTTGACAGTGAGCAAACGAATGAAACGAAACGACTATGAGTAATTATTTGAAATTTAGACTGAAGCAAATTCTGAAGCACAAATATAATCACACAATTTATATTAACTATCACGGTATTAAATAGAACCCTCTCTGCGTAGTGGTAACTATTATTTTTCAGCACCACTTTGGGAGGGCTCAAGATCACATTAAATAGACTAAGGCAGAGTGTATTTTACATACGGGACCTCCACATCATTCCCGTCATCATCATTGCAGCACAATTCAAAAACTAATGCATTCACATGCGGTTCCAACTTCTTCTTGGACACTTTTGTGACCACCTCCGACATTGGCAGGTTCAATCGTTCCAGCCGCTTGGCTTTGGGCATGAAGAACGAATAAAGCATGCACACACCTTGAGACAACATGGTGATCTCCAACTTGTGTTCGTTTTTGAAGTGATCTAAAAATTGCTGTAATGTAATCTCTCCTTTAACTTCAAATCTGTCCCATAATGTCCACTTATTCTCATTGTAGGTGTTGGTCGACGGCGCAATCGGTTCAGAGAAACCGAAGAAGGGCAGGGCAAGGTTGACGAAGCCGTTCTTGAACACTTCCAGCTTATTGAAGCCTTGGGCCAGTTTGTAAAGTTCGAGGCAGACTAAGCCAGCCACCACGGATGTTGTAGTGGCAATGGCAGGGATAATCTTGCCAGCGATGAGTTTAGAGCGATGTCTGTCGGCTGGCGTGATCTTGTAGTTGGTAGCCCGCAGGTTGGAGGCGGCAACGATGAAGTCCATGTGGAAATTTGTATCATCATCTTTTTCGAATTCTAGCGGTGTGATCTTAAGAGATCCGAGTTTGCTTGGAGACGGCAGCTCTGCGATCATGTTCTTAACCCTGTCTTGATCCATCTCGTCATTGTTTTGCTGTAACTGGGCGTCGCTCACCGCGATCTTCACGCCGGATTTGGGGCTGAATTTCGGTACCTGAATTATAAAATAGAATAAAATAACCACCATCAAATGTCTAGGATACATTTTTGTTTCGTTGTTGTTTGTAATGTTCTAGTTTATAGGAAAATAATAAATTTTAACAAATATAGGTCTGATATTTCATTAACAATGCCTGTGATACTAGTTAATATCTATTAAATAGAAGCGGATGCACCAGGTGTATGAATCAAATTGTTCTACAACCTATTATCACATGATCCAAGATGCAACATAAGTAGAGTTACTCTTGCCGTAAACAATGATTTATTCAGAGTTTTACGTACCTGTATGCTAGCGGCAAGCTTGGCGATGTTTTCCCTGTCAACACAGGATGGGATTCCATATACCGTAGCCCTGAGGTTCGCTGCGGCAACAATGTAATCGACGTGTAGTTCATCATTAGGATCGAAGGCGAGGGGTGAAGGACAACGCTTCGGTCCGGACCAGAAAGGCGCTCCGCTCGTGGTCAACTGTTTCGCCGGGAAGTTGTAAAGGAGCTGCTTGATCTGGTTCGCGTATTGGTTCTCCCAATGATGTCTCGCCCATATCACGCAGTCGTCGAAACTGTGAGGGCGTTCGTTTATAGCGTTCTGTAATTTAACAATTTTGGAGATTTACATTTTGTTTTTTTCAAGAGAAACAAATAAAATGAATGGAGTGAAATGAGTATAATTTTTCGTTTCTATTGTAGAAGTTGACCTTGTGAGGTTTTTATGGAGAAGATGGAGGAGGTGTGTGTGTTAGTTGTTTGTCCGTTGCGTGTTGTCCTCCATAAACCTCATCGGAGCGGTCAATAAAACACTAGGTATAATCACATGTTTATTCGCGTCAGCGACCGCGGTGGATCGCTGCATGTAAACCACTGACTGACTAACGTATGTTGCTCATTACTATAAATACATAGCAAGCAGCTAAGCAGGGCGGGGTATCATTCCCCTACAACCTTTTACTTCATAGTAACAGGAAAACATTTTGGAAGGGTTTTCATTCTAAAATTTGTCTGTGCATGTTAACTGATATTAGGAAACATTGAATGAGAGAAGGCGTAGTACTTTAATATAGTCGTTACTCTTGCATAGCTGTATTGAAGGGCAGTGATCAGGTTATTAGGTAGACAGTATGTTTACTACGAGTAATAAAAAATATGTTATATACACTTACTCGCACACTCTCAATAGCATCCAAAGGCTGAGTACCAGGCAATTTAAGACAGCGGTCCAAGAAATTCGGGTCCTGCAAGTATTGGGCAGCATGCTCAGCAGCCTGACGGAATAAACCTTCGAATTCATCGCGAGCCCATTGTAGTGTGTGTTCAATGGCATTCGGGAAGTTCTTGAGCGTACAAATAGGAATACTCTTCTCGGGAGGGTCCTGGGATGAGCTGTAAGATTCCGTAAGGAATGGAACAACCACCTAAAACGTAAATTACTGATGTATTAATGTTATTTCTTTTGATATGATTATATCTTGCTTAATATTTTCTTTACTTATATATTATGAAATATTATTGATTTATGTTTAAAAGATTGTGAAGATTCAGATATCAGTATCAAAACAACTTTTTTTTAATTTACCAAGTTTGAATAGTTAATGATACTTAAAAATCTTTGTGTTTCCAGTATAAGTACTAGACAACGTTAAATCAATTCATAACTATTATTTTCTCTTAGGGTTCTAATTTATATTTGATCATTAACCAATTAATTTTATTCAACGTTTCATGTTATTTCAAATTGTATCTCAAATGCTTTTGATTTTACTAACCTGTGTATTTCCTTTAGTTCCAAGAGTGCCACTCTCCAATAAAGGTTTTCTATAATACACACACCGTCTGTCCATGTATATACGGGCGTCGACATTGTCGAGTGCATTGGCTACACCATCCAATGCTTCAAAGAATGCATCATTGTAGACGGACTCGGTCTCAGGGCAAACTCTGTTTTCTTGTGCCAAAACATTTACTGCTGGATTCATGCGTTTAATTACCTATGACAAAAAAAATATATTAAAAGTATTTGAGTATTACAGTATATATTTATAGTTACTGGTGGTAGAACCTCTTGTGTCTCCGCACGCGTAGGTACCAACACCCTGCCTATTTCTGCCGTGAAGCAGTAATGCGTTTCGGTTTGAAGGGTGGGGCAGCCGTTGTAACTATACTAAGAACTTAGAACTTATATGTCAAGGTGGGTGGTGCATTTACGTTGTAGATGTCTATGAGCTCCAGTAACCACTTAACACCAGGTGGGCTGCGAGCTCGTCCACACATATAAGCAATAAAGTAAAAAAAATATATATTGTGTAATATCTGAAACCAACTAGGGAAACATTAAAACTTAGGCGAGCAAAAACATTTATACATTGAATTTGAAACTAAACTGAAATTCACTGGTTCAGGGAGTAATCTCGAAGCAAACCCTGTGTAGATGGCTACTCTTGTGCTCTCTATAGCAGTACACAAGTGATCTCAAATGTCATTACGAATCCAGCAACTTACATTAGCTGCAGTACTAGATTTCGGTTTCTGTACATCATAAGGCCTAAACAAGAACTGCCTGTTGAGGTTAGACTTCTCAATGAGGTCCATATCCGTGACTGTAATTTGTCCTCCATCAGCACCCACACCAATCATGGCAAAGTTCTTTAATAATTCACATCCGATAGCACCAGCACCTGAAGAGATAAACTTCATATGATACTATACTAATATTTTGTGTAGCTTCATACAGATAGTTCATATTGACTATTATTCATTAGTAAATTACCAATCTTGAGTTTACAGAATTATTTATGTTCCATATATGTAAGAGAGCACACAGGTTCCATAAAGTTGAGTGTGAAACCCTTTTTTTTTTTTTTTTTTCCTGGCCGAGGGCCGAACCTCCTACGAGGTCCCCGCGCCTAGGGGGCGCGCGGGGTATGTGAGACTCAACGATCTGCAGGTGTTGAGAGCAGACCGCGGGCCCACCCACTAAACGACTCCCCTGCACTCTTACACCTGGCGTCCGATCTCCGTCTGGGGTCAAAACCCGGTCAGAGTAGGGGGGTTCCCGCGGTCAACACTACAACCAGACACGCGGCGCCACCCCGAGGACGCCCGACCGACGGGTCGTCGAGGCGATAGTCGACGACCAACGACGTCAGTCTTACTTTTTACTTTTAATTACTTATTACTTTATGTTGCAATTTCCCAAACAGCATAACATATTTACAGAATAACTGATGCTAGAAAATTTTGTCAAGTTCCAAGGGATGGTAACAATATTTGTTTGCAGATTAAAAATACAGTGTGTGATATAAATTAAGACTAGAATAGATATCAGTTGACCATGGGAGCCTTTCACTCCAGAATAGTCTTGCACATAAGGAGAATGACAATAATTATCATTCTCCTCACGTGTCAATCAATCAATCCTTTTAAAAGTGTTCAGAGTCCCAGATACTCACCCACAATAAAATACTTCAGCTGTCCAAGTTTCTTTTGGAATTCTCTACCAAAAACAGCTACCTGTCCATCATATCGTGAACCGACTGGTTTGCAATTTTCTTCGGTGAGAGTTGAATGGTCTTTAGGTAAGCACTCAATAGCATCCAAGTAAAGCCACTGTACAAGTGGGTGGAACTTGCCAGAACAAGCCTTCATTACCTCTTGAGCAACCACACCGCCTATCGCTGCGTTCATAGGATTTAGGTCTCCTGACGATATCTGGAAAAGAAATTAAATTAAATGTTATGTTAAGACCAATCATATAATCATGATTTTTTGAGACAATGCTGGTTCCCTGGAAATTGTTTTGAAAAGATGGAAACATCCAGAATTATCATATTTTATCCTAAAACCTGGACACAATAAATGTATGGAACAATTACCACTGCCCATATAAAAACAGCATGTCATAGTAGTGAAGCATTAAGTGCAATAAACTGTCTATAAATTATTTTACACACTAATGTATTGTAAAAATACTAGTTTTTTTTTTTAATCAAACAGGTATTTCAAGTGTGTAATTACAAATGTTTATATGAAAGACAACAGGAAGGTAGAAAATAATTTTATTATAATTTGTATTTACAATAAAAGTAGAAGAGTTGTACCTTCAGGTGTAAGTTTACAAAATATATAAAAAGCCTTCTACTGATAAGGGACTGTCTGAAATAATATTATAATAAAATATAAGAAAAAATTTAATCCTAAGACCCAATAAGAGGTCCAACGTATTTTTTTTCTTCCAAATTTAACTTTTTTGCTGTTTCTTCTTTATGTCTATTTTTGACAATATCCCCAACTAATATGAAATAAATCGTTTTATTATTATTGTACAGCAATAAGCTGTAACTCACAGTACTACTACTAATTTAAACATAATTTAAATAATATTTAATACATTTTAATATTATCTTTATCTAAAACTAGCTGACCCGGCAGACTTCGTAGTGCCTCAGTCTAAACTAAACTTTTGTATAAAATAAACTTAAAACAAACAAAAGGAATCGTCTGACGGCCAACACATCAAAGGAAAAACAATTTTTTTTTTTTATTTAGTTCTGAGCATTTTCATATTTATCTACCTTTTAAACCTTCTCTGGGCTTTCCACAAATAATTCAAGACCAAAATTAGCCAAATCGGTCCAGCCGTTCCTGAGTTTTGGCGAGATTAACGAACAGTAATTCATTTTTATATATATAGATTACTTGGTTTTATTTATAATTTTTTTTTTGCTTATTGATGACTAGTGTAACAATGTTTTAGACCACCGCTTACCTTACAGAATGTTTCCAATAATTCAGTATTCACTTCAAAATCTTCATCCTTATAAAGTCCATCCTCTAGAACAGTTTTCACATACAGCTTGAATTTTGCCACATCTTCATCATTCCATGGCTTTGGCAGACGACCTTCTCCAGCCTGGAACTTGTGAAGAGCAGCAAAAGCCAAATGCAACTGCTGTGGATATTCAAACTTGGCAAAATCAGAGATCAAGAATTCTGGTTGTTTGAATGATTCACTCAAAGGCTTGAAGTTGATCTTCTTGGGCATTTTGACCTGTGTAACAATACCTCCTCGGATGTATTTGGAGAAGTTTGTAGTATCACCTATACTAAAAGTGTAGGGACCAAGGACTTTGATCTTGCGGGGTTCACAGCCATTTAGTTCTGTCATACCTTGAACCTGTAGATAATAAAGTTTTTAAATATTATTGTCATTAAGAAGTTTCTTGTAAACAATATTAATTAATTTTGAATGTTTTACTTAATAAAATTATTGACCTGATCTGATTTTATGGATAACCTGAGAGATAATATTAATTTATGCAAGAAATTGATCTTTAGCATCTTATAGTCAGAGAGGTTATTCAACCAGGTGAGTCATGTTGTTTTTTACCTCAAAACACTCATTATTTTTAGTGCTATGAGTTGGGCAAATTAACTTTGATTGCTGACTACCAAGTTACACGTTAAACCAACCTCACTAAACGTAACATAGTCGCCATCCTCCAATCCGTGACGAGTATCATCCAAACATGTCACAACTGCCTCATAGTCTTGCGTAATGGCTGCAATCATAGCTGAGACTGGATTCTCTCCATTTACATCTAACACCGTAAACTCTGGTCCGAAGTCACAGAACACTTGTGAGAACAGGCCTCTAGTATCAGCAATGACCAATGCTATGTTATTGGCGTGAGTGAACGCAGCTACTCGCTCCTGCTCAGCCCACGATGCTCCTGTGAGGACCACAACACGGAACTTACGCAAAAAGTCTTCAGTTAAAGGTCCTGTGTAAGCAGTAGTGGGCACATAGTGGTTCAGTTCAGAAAGTTGTTCGCACGATGTTAAAGCCCTGTTCTGACCAATTACAGTCTCTGAAAGGTAGAACTGCGAGGAAAGATCAGCCACGGTGCAATTTTTGTCGTCATGCAAAGTTACCGACTTTACACCACCAAGGATAACGTTTTTCGCTATTTCGACACCTAAACCGCCAAGGCCAGATATAAGGACATCAGAACTCGCCATTCGACGCATAGCGTCGTGGCCCAGCACGTAGAGCTGGCGCGAGTACAGACTCTCGTCGATTTCATCTTCCACGCGCGCTCCATTGTTCGCCATTGCCGAGTTGTTCGAATGCGCTTCTCCTGTATTTAGTTTCCGCTTTTTCGCCGGGGGGTCAACGGAATTATCGGCGACTTCAGCACTAGACATCGGGCACGAACGCGCACAATTTTGCCAGAATTTTGGTTGCGTTGACAATTAAGAAGAAATTTTCTTCAAATTGTTTAAAGCAACATTCGTGCTTTGTCAGGGGCCGCTTACTCACTGTCTTGAAGTTAGCAGCTGGCATCTTTTTACAGACATAGGTTACACGACACTTTAGCCCACCTTAGTTTTATTAAAAATACCTATTTAGAAATATTTTTTGTAAGAATCTGAAAAGTGAAAGAGTAATTTACTCTTGATTTTGTTCCACGTCTTATGTTTATGCTTTTTCTTCTTGTACATGTAATGCTTTCTTTGAACTGTTAAGTAACCAAAGCATACTTCTTAAATACAAAAACATTTTATTTACTGTACTAAAACAAAAACGAAAATCAATAAAATCCTTGTCTTTTCTAAATCAACACTAGCTAGGTATACTAACTATTTATAACTATGTTTTACTACATTTTTGGACTCTTTAGTTTACTGGCAAATAGTCTGCTGTTTTTTCGTTTTCGTTCGCTTAACATTTTTTTATTTGGCAATACAAAACTGCTCATCAAATTCATTCAAATGTCAAAATCAGATTTGCACCTAACTTCACAGCAAACAATCCATTTTGTTTCCAGTTTCCACTTTTCCCAACTCGATTTCAAGTTCACTACGAGACGAGTACATTCTGACTTAACGCGCGAGATTTTTTGTTGTCATACAAGTTCGTGAGTGAAAGGAATTAAGACATTATGATTATTGTGTGAAAAATCCTTGCTAGTTCAGGATTCCGGGATCCTTTTTTATTGTTTTATATTGATCAAACGTACTTAGTGCCTCCGAAAATGGTGCAAGAATACGTGTCTCCCGTTAGGGTCCACAAGTACCCCTTCGAAATGGTGATGGCCGTGAGTATTTATTTCCTAATTGGGAGTTTGAAATTAAAGAAGCGTTTTTATACACAATTTTTACAACTCTGTCTAAAGTACGGAGAATTCACGTTCCCCATAGAAAAGTCGTTCATAAACATTGGATAGTCTTTATGATCAACATTAGTAATTGTTCACATAAAAAAATTTGAAAACAAATTTCCAACTTTTACGAAAGAATCACTCGAATTTGGCAAAAATAAAGACAAAAATAATCTCTGAGTACATGAAGTCAATGAAACAAAGAACATGCATTTCTAAACCAGAAAAAGAAAACTTGTTTGTGGTTTATGTAAATAAAATGAAGTATACAATTTTAAAACAATCAATATTTGTAAACATTGTATTCGTCTAGTATTATTATCACTGACAAAAAATAATAATTTAAAATGATTGTTTAAAGCCTGATGTGGGTTTCTATACCCTATAGAACCCATTTAGAGCGAAGCAACTGTGCTAGTGCTTAAATCTGGTAGGCGGGTACCAAAGCAATAATGTGATCCAGTTTGAAGGGTGGGGCAGCTATTATACAATATATATGAGACTTGGACTCGTGTCTCTGGTGAGTCGTAGTATTCCAATCTTACTCGTATCTGCTGCAATAAAACTTCTGCCTTAACAGAGTCGGCCAACCGAAGTATAAGTTCTGTTAACACAAGTTCAATGAGATTTATGGCCAAACATGATAATAAAAACTATTGTCGAGTATCTAAGTGGTAAATATAAAAAGGTCATATGCAGTGTAAAATAATACAGATAACACTAATATATTAATTCTTAAAAAAATGCATAGATAACTTGATTAGTTACCAGAAATTGGTAGTATGTTCAGTATTGACTGAGAAAATTTGATATGAAATGTTTGAAAAAGGCAAAATAGGGTTTTTTTTGTTTCATGGATACAATATTTGTGTAAATATATAATGAGCAATAAAACATGTGTGAAGACATATTAGCATCCCTGTCTCATAACAAGCAAGAGTGACCATGATTTTTAAAATATAAAAAAATACTAGTTAACTCAATCTAATACTTGTACAGTATTTTCTATTTATATCATAATAGTATTTATATGTTTTCTAAGGCTGCAGTACCATCATAAAGTTCCGCAATGAACCTGTGATGTGTTTTTGGTGGAGCTACAGTTATACAGAATAACTAATAGGTCTATTTCATATCTCTGGGTGGAATTAACTTTGCAAATGGGTTTCTGTAACTATTTAATGCCATCTAGTGAGGTTGATGGTAGTAGGTTGACGGTAGTATCGAAGTAATGGACTGAAGTAATTGTGATTCATTAAAATGTAGTAGTGTACTGTACTGTTACTGTAGAATGTTTCGAATCTCTCTAAATAATGAGAAAAATAATAAAATTTATGAACTACTAACTTTATTGACCTGTGAGAATGTGAAGACGATCTTTTAACTGGTCTTGTCTATTTTCGTCTTATGAATACACAAGTATGTGTTCCGGTTGGCAAGGTATTTATTGCAATTTTGAGATCCTTATCTTGTATATGTACGTAAACCGCTCACGGCCATGTGGGCACTCATTTCACTCATTTAAGCCACTAATTAAAGTAATTTTTAGATATTGGCCAAAATGCCCATTACTCAGCATGTTCTCTGATGAGAACAGAGTAGGTTGTTGTATCTTCAATCACCTACATGAAACTGCTGTGTTCGTTCACAGTGCATTTCTTGACAAATTTGCGTGTGTCATCAGGGTTATCACTGTAGCATTGGTTTTTTTTAATGATTAATGGTTTACTGGTGGCCCGGAGACCTTTTCAGTTTTACAAGGACAAGTGGGCGAGCAAGGGCTCAGCCAGAAGAGGCGGTATTTGCTAACAGCTACCCGAGTGCCTCCAAGGGAGATCTAACAACTCAAGAGTAGCTGCTTTGCGAATGAATCTACTACCGGATCGGAATCGAAAAATTGGGTCCTGGAACGAATTACCCTCCACGGTTTTTTTAACTACTTTTATTATATTCTCCAGACGACCTTAAAATGCCTTAAATCGAATCCTCTGCGATTTTGATATTTCCCTGTTATTGTCGGTGTCAACGGGTGGCGGAAATTACTTACAATGAGAGGAAAATAAATGTCTAATAATAATATAATAGAGATGATCGAAATATAAATTTAAAATGTATTCATGGTCACCGTTTTCTTATCTCGAGTATTTATCGTGGCACTATTTGCATATTCACAATGCTAACGATGCGACGCGGGTTCTTTTAGTATTTAAACACATTTTATGATTTACTGCATGCGAAAACAAAGCGTGTTAACAACATTTTATGTAATTAAAAAAAGTTTAAAAATAAATAAAAAGCTATATAAAAAAATATTGACGTTAGAGGCATAAGGTTTTTTAAAGATAACTTTTTAAGTGTATGATTTTCATGAATTTAAACACTATACACTTCACTGTGCACTTCTTCTCTATATTCTCTATAAGTGTGGAAAATTTCATACTCCTCCGTCCGCGTAATTTTCGTAAAAAAGGGATACAAAGTTTTTGCTTCACGTATTAATATATAGATTTGGGTAGCTTGAATTGTTAGCGCATCAGCTAGGGTTGTCGTTGAAGCGTTATAAGCGACCGTTTTTTGCCAAATACATTTTAAGTATCACTTTTTCAAATATCAAATGTCAATTTTCCTCATCTGATACGCGCCGTGCCCTTGTCGCTGTTGATAAATTTCAGCTTTTTAGCAGGGGCCTTCTCACGGGCAGGATTTTGTGGATTTGCGAAATTTCTGGTAAAATATGGTGTGCTACGACCCGATTAGGTCTTATATTTCTGCCACGAAGCAAACGTAGATTCTGTTTTGATAGATAAAGCGCTCTAGTGATTAATAAACACTAGGCAAAGCCGTGAATTTGTTGACAAATATAAAAAAAAATGTTTTTCTTAAAATGACAACGTCAATGTCGTTCCACTACCACCATAGTTATTCCATAACTAGCTAACATTGTTATCCTTGTTCGTATGTCGTGTGTTAGTAATCACAGTTCGCGTTAGCTCATCGCTCAATTATCGTGCATTTAACATATTCTTTGTGCACATACGGTGTTATGGCTCTTTGTATTGTCAAAGGAAGAGTCACGTGTCCAAGCACGTGCTCAATATTAGTAATAAAAAAATCAGAGAGTTTTTATTTTTAGTTCTCAGACGGGTGAACCAGCTCACGAGCTACCCGATGGTGAGTAGTCACCGGAGCCCATAGACTGAGCAGTACAAATGCCCACCCAGAGACATGTTTCTAAGTCTCAATTCTGTAGTACAACAGCTGCCCCACCCTTCAATCTGGAATGCATTACTAATCCAGGGTAGAAATTGACATGGCGGCGGTAGTTATCTAATGGTCGGTGTAGATTTTGCCGGGAAAATGCGATAAAATATAAGATTTTAGAAAAATAAAATAAGATTTGAAGAAAATAATATTTTGAAGTCGTCGTGGCCTAAAGGATACGACGTCCGATGCATTCGTGTTGAGCGATGCACCGGTGTTCGAATCTCAGGCGGGTACAAATTTTTCTAATGAAATACGAACTCAACAAATGTTCACGGTTGACTTCCACGATGAAGGAATAACATCGTGTAATAAAAATGAAACCCGCAAAATTATAATTTGCGTAATTACTGTTGTTAGGACCTCTTGTGAGTCCGCCCGGGTGGGTACCAACAGCCTGCCTATTTCTGCCGTGAAGCAGTAATGCGTTTCGGTTTGAAGGGTGGGGCAGCCGTTGTAACTAAACTTGAGACCTTAGAACTTATATCTCAAGGTGGGTGTCGCATTTACGTCGTAAATATCAATGGGCTCCAGTAACCACTTAACACCAGGTGGGCTGTGAGCTCGTCCACCCATCCAGCAATAAAAAAAAAGATACATAATTTCATTGTATTTGTGTCTGATGATATATTCCATTTAATAGTGATAATTCAAGTAACAGGAAAACGAAAACGGAACTCGCAGAAGCCGCATTTAGCGCGTGTGGGCTGATAAATGTTATTCCAATTCTATGTACATAATATATCCGGGTCCAATGCGATTTTGCTTTACCCGACAACGTCCAAGTAGGAGTAATGTTTTAAGAGTGCATGTGTACCTTCTCTGGCACGCAATGGACCTTGATGTATTGTAATATCTATACAAATAAATAAAATTTGAGTGTCTGTTTGTAAATAATAAAATAACCACTTTTTACTTATTTCGTAAGTACCAGTAAGACCACAATATATATACATACTTACCAATTATTACTTTTTTTTGTTGGTATGTTTGTTCCGTTTAATCTCTGGAACGGCTGGACCGATTTTGACGAGACTTTCACTGATAGGTGGTTGATGATATAAGGAGTAACTTAGGCTATTTTTTTAGACTAGCTTCGACCCGCGGCGTCACCCGCGGTACGAAAAAGCGCGGGTAACATCGCGGGACTCATATAGTAATATGAGATTTACATAGTTAGCAGTGTTAATTGTTAAAGGACACAGTATATTTCAACAAAAATAGTTTCAAAATTTAATCTCGTGTATTTAAATTTTATAACCTGTTGACATTTATAATAGACATTTATAAGTGTGCTTAAAAATACGAAAACTAAATACAATCTAGCCTTGCCTTTTCTTTAATAATTTCATGGTCATTCCAACGCCATTAACAATAGTCCGGTCGGCGCGGCGGCGTCACGATTAGTGCAGTCTTTACTATAATAGGCACCAATCGACGCTTTCCATTGCATTACATCTTGGTATTTAGGGCTTCGCCTTAAATGCAGTCGACAATTTGCAAATTTCACCTTTAACGTCTATCATTTAAGATATGAATTTCAGGAAACGTGAAGTGAATTTGAACGTGGAATATTTTTGTTGTTCGAACAAAAAATATGAGTCTCATGAAGTTTTCGTCATATAATTTTAAACTTTAAAAAAGAGATAAGAAGACTCAGTTTCTCTTGATTTAAATGCATAAAATATTTTCATTTATTTGTAACATTCAAATATCCTGTTGCCTTTCTTTTAACACTTTCAATGTTGAATTCAAATATTAATGAAGTACCTGGTAGTTTCTCACGATTTCCAGAAATAATATTGAAATTATTATTTAAAATTTAAATCATTGTCATTGTGAAACAAAACTTAAAACCAATGACGATAAGGTTGTGTTTTTAAATTCATTGTATTTCGGGTAGTATTTCTGAGGTCAACGACTTGAATTTGATTAGATTGTTTGTGTCGTAAAACAGTCTCGTTTGTGTTTCGTTTTGATTTTGATGCTTATGTCAAAAGGGATAAGTTCTTGTTTCGTTTCAATGCCAATTTTGTATTTCCGTGTCTGGCCTTCATAAGCTACGAAACGATTTTGCTCATTTCTGCCGCTAAGCCAATGAGAAGGTTGTGCTGAAATGCGTTTCAGTTTGAAAAGCATGTTTTTTAAGTATTATTAATACTAAAGGCAACTCTTTCGTCATAATGTATAGTGTAATAGAGATTTATGATTCAAATGTTTTGACTATCGGGCCATATAGATATTCATGCCCGAGCCCGCGGAGCAAGCGGTTATTACTGTTGGTAGAACCTCTTGGGAATCCGCACGGGTAGGTACCACTGTACCACCACCCCGCCTGTATCTGTCGTGAAGCAGTAATGCGTTTCGGTTTGAAGGATGGGGCAGCCGTTGTAACTAAAACATGAGACCTTAGAACTCATATCTCAAGGTGGTTGGCGCATTTACGTTATAAATGTCTATGTGCTCCAGTAACTACTTAACACCAGGTGGGCTGTGAGCTCGTCCAACCATGTAAGCAATAAAAAATAAATTAAAAAAAGCGGTCAATGGTCGCCGTCACCCAAAACACGTCACTTTGGATCCTCCCGATCCGCTATGGATGCTTTTAGGCATTCCAAGCACCGGTCACCGTTCTCGTCGAACCCGTCGAATGCGACAAAGGGTTCGGCGAGTAAATCAACCTACAGACACAGCCCACTGAGTTATTCGCTTTCTTAGCGGGTCGCGATTCCGATCCCGTGGTAGATTCAGCGAACCACTACCCTTGCTAGGGCTAGTGTTATCAAATTCTCTCAGTTTGAAGCCCGTGCGCTCGCTTTGCACATTATAACTCCTCGTGATTGCGAGTATAGGTAAGCAAAAAATAGACATTTGGGTTCAGCGTCTGTAAAGTGATCTCAGCGGTACTTAACGCCTTCACTTATTCTTTTTCTATACTTCGTTGTCAGATTTGCCTCGAAGGGCCCTAATTAGAGTGGACAGGTTGGATTTTTTGGAAAATTTACTTACGTAAATTTGGTCTGGAAAAAATTTACATATGTTTCCATCCTGTTCTATGCATGGTTTTACAGCTATAAACATCACAAACCCGTAGTCAGCATTAAATGCCGTGCAGTAAGTGGTCTGTACAAAGTTTGCCGCTTATCATTTGATGAGATTTTCGCCGGCATGTTTATGCCGCTAAGGACACAGCTTTAATTTTATGTGGCGTGTGAAAATTTTGTGAATAAAATTTCTTATGTAAAATAATAATACGGAAACTAACAACATATCTGATTATTCAGGTATAGAATAAAAAAGCGTAGGCAGTTGGTGTAAAACGCCTGTCATCATTCGATGGAATACAAACGCCTGTACTTCAAATAGTCTCGTCTGAGTTCTGTTCTATTTCGAATTTTATGTGCTCGTTGACAAGTGGCCAATATTTCGGTTTATCACCATCATATCGGACGCAAGAGGTCCACTATTAAATGTAGACTAATCCCATAGATAGACAGTGACCAGTTTAAAGGGGTCTGAACCTAGCCAGCGCTGCGACTTGTCAAAAAAACCTTGTACCCCGCCTCTCGTGTCGACAAAACCGTATCAACTCTTAATACGATTAAAATTAAGTGTAAATTTATTTGATAACAAATTCAGTCAACCTTCAAACGTTTGAACTTCTGAAAGCGAGGAAGAATAACACATTGAAATATATTTGCGCACGTATCTAAAGATTCAAGGTGACTTATATTTATTTGGGTTTTTCAGCATGTTTACATTTGTTAGTTATTTGACCAGCAAACGGTATGTTTATAAATTTGGCACGTTCCTTTTTTATATATAAGTAGATTTTTGAGCCTGCTTTCTACAGATGATGATAATATTTATGATGAAAGCACAGACAGGAATGTGGTACCTGCTAGATCTAAAATCGCTCTTTACTAATATGTACTATCGACCAGTTCCACTTTATTACAAGAGGGGTAATAAGTGCAAGGTCTTGATACAGCAACCCCAAAAACGAACTATGTAAGGAAAGGTTGATGTTACTGTAGCTATGTATGACGTAGCTACCTAGAGTCTTTCAGAGTTCGAACCTTGAGATAAATGCTGTTTTTCTGTCAACGATGTATTTGTTCCGGTTTGATACAACGTCATGGACGAGCAATGTATGTGAGGTTGTTATTTAGTCACGATTTATGGATTTTTCTTCCCAAATGCCGCATCAGAAGATATAGTAACGACCTAATGCCCTGTGAATAGGTAAACACTAGAATTAGACCGTCTGCTTTTCAATGTGGTTTGGTGCTAAGCTGTTTCTGAAGCCAATCTGCGTAACGACGATTTTCGCAAGATGTCGGCCTGCGTTTGGATCATAGGAGTCGAAAGCTAGGTTGAACGAAAAGTGTTGGTAGAGACCTTTGCCTAGCAGTGGAGGAATGCAGGCTTATGCACGATGCTGCATACTAAACACAACACAATTAACGGAACTTTTTTTATTGCTCAGATGTGCGGTCGAAGTTCCGGCCATCTGGTATTAAATCGTCACTGGAGTCCATAGACATCAACGACGTAACCGCGACCAAACTTGAGATATTAGTCCTAAGTCTCATTTTTGTAATACACCGCCTAACCCACCTACCATTCAAACCGAAACGCAATAATACTTCACGACAGAAATAGGCAGGGTGATGGTATGTACTCGTGTGCACTCTCAACACGTACCACAAGTAATATGACTAGACACGATTAAATGGCTATCGTACCATTCAAAACTGAACGAACGATTATTTTGCGGTATTCACATCCAGGGCTAACCATGAGATCATTCCTGTAAACTGTGTGAAAATAAAAGTCACGTGTTGTGGAGCGGGTTTTGTAACGGAAACGTGATTGAAGTTATTTTTGGTGTTTTTAATAGATACAGTGTTGTGTTGAACGTACGTGTCTGTAGTTTACATTTAGTCTGGCGGATTTGTCAATATTAATCTTTTATTTTCATTTTACTAATTACTATGATCTGTCTGCAGATACTTTTAAATTTACAAGTGGTTTTGAAAAAATCATAGGACTTAAATGCTCAATATCCACTGATATAGATATGTCCAAATGGATATAAGGATCAATCTCCTGAGATAATATACTAAGATGTAGTAATCTTTTTGTAGTTGTGATCCATTAGTTGTTTAGCAAAGGTTGTTTGAATATAATTCCAATCTTTTACTGTAGTTTTTACCTCTAAGGATTACTTCATCTTTAACTTTACGAATGGCCAGGACGTGGTAGATTCTTTCATCAGAAATACTATAGAGTGCTTACAATAATTCTCTGCGTTTTTGTTTTAATTATTGAAGAATTTTAATACGTTGGTTTGAAACTGTACTCCGCAGTTAAAGGCCATAAGTCTATGGTAAATGGGTTTAAGAATACTTATGTATATCGACAGATTGTTTACAACGACAGTGATTACATTTTATTTAGAAGTCAATATGAATTACGTATTGGCTGACCCATCGGCCCAAGACGCTTGGTGAATGTACATATTATGTTTCCTCTAAGAACATATTATCTTCTCCAGGTACATCCACAACTACTTTGCAAAATCCCTATGTTGTTCAAGGACAAGTTTGTCTTCTAGCTGTGAATGTAACTTGTACGGAATTTATTCATTCGCTTTGTTGCAGCATTTTTTTAGCTAAGTGTTTTGTTACTAAAGCTGTTCTGAAGTTATTAAGAAACTTCTTTCGGATCTTCGTCCATTACTATTACGGCTGTGTCATCAGAAAATGTTATCTCTATAGCTCCTCTTATTTGATCTATGGTAGTAATACCCCAATCAACTAACCTTTACCGTATTTAGATAATGGCGATCGTCATGAAATGAATAATAGATGTGTAGAAATAGAGTCATCTCTTTCGCACGCCCACCTTCCAAAGGCGGTGACGTTATCAAACGCATTCTGCATTCTATTTCATGTGATTTGACGATTCCGACCACCACAAGCAGATCTGAAGGGGTTCTTAATTTTCTCACCAGTGAAAGGATTTAGAAATTTAGTCCAAACTAAGAATTTTTGATTTGGAATATTTAAAAAAAGTAATGTAAACATCCTCATTGCATTAAGAAATATTTGTAAACATGAATAATTCATAATTCGTATAGAATGTTGCGTACAAAATCGTTACTGCCAACTAAAACCGGTCCGTAAACAGGTAATCGTTTGAAACAGGCCTGACTACTGAAGTGCGAGAAAAAAAAACCTAATTAAGTGTATTAATTATTTGTTGCGTTTGTGGAAATTGACCTTTAGGTGCATAGCATTAAGTATAAATGTAATATAAATGAATGGCTATTAGTACTTTGTTATAGTGACCCAAACTCTGTCTTTAGTACCTCTGAAACCACGCGCGCACCGCTTGGTTTGCAAGGTTTGCCGACATTGGCTTGGAGTTCATTCACGTGAGTTTAGAGGTCTTTTAATTTGCCTGTCATTTTTATTGACATGGCTGTTGGCTGCGTACAAGCTGCCTGCTTGTTGATGATATCCGAAGTTCAATAATATTACTGTTGTTGTTCCTACGGAGGACTTTTGTACAAGCATTTTTTTCGTGTCTAAGTTATAACAAAAGCGGGTACCAATTTTTCTAATGAAATACGTACTTAACAAATGCTCACGATTGACTTCCACGGTGAAGGAATAACATCGTGCAATAAAAATGAAACCCGCAAAAATTATAATTTGCGTAATTACTGGTGGTAGGACCTCTTGTGAGTCCGCGTGGATAGGTACGACCACCCTGCCTATTTCTGCCGTGAAGCAGTAATGAGTTTCGGCTTGAAGGGTGGGGCAGCCGTTGTAACTATACTTGAGACATTTGAACTTGAATCTCTGTGTGGCGCATTTACATATAGATGCTCCAGTAACCGCTTAATACCAGGTGCGCTGTGAGCTCGTCCACCCATCTAAGCAATAAAAAAAAGCCTGGTGTGTGTGAAGTCCACGTGCTGGCTTCGTTCCCTTTTTCGAATTAAATGCTCTTGAAATCGGTTTACTGTCTTCATATTCCTTCATCCAATATTAACGATATCACATCAACACCCAAACATTAGTATGAAACAGCTTCATTATAACGTAAATAACGCATACATGCAGATACAACAGTGAGTTCTCTGAAAGTCGTGAAAATATTGCATATCGCAATATAAGTCAGATACTCCACAGTCAGTATAGTGATT
The DNA here is from genome assembly GCF_030269925.1 of Bombyx mori. Classification (NCBI taxonomy): domain Eukaryota; kingdom Metazoa; phylum Arthropoda; class Insecta; order Lepidoptera; family Bombycidae; genus Bombyx; species Bombyx mori. The sequence continues at coordinate 15,596,654 of NC_085114.1, read as the reverse complement.
CCACAATTAATCATTGGTACTGAAAATACTTTGGGTTTTTTTTATTCGTAGAGATTGTGTTTTTTTATACACGAAGCATCACTGTAAAAGTTAGATCAATATAAATTAGTTTAATTAAAATTATTTAAAATAGACGACATTAATATAAAATAAATTTTCAAAATATTAAATTCAAAATTAATAAATAAATTATTAAGTCCTTTAAACGCTGTAACCAGTTATTGATTGAAACACGCAGTTTCCTAATGGGAAAATTCTGCAGCGCTGAACTTATACGCATATGTACCTACATGACGCAATTCGCTCATAATATAAATAGCTCAATGCATCTATGATAATATTATAAAGCTGAAGACTTTGTTTGTTTGGTTGAACGCGCTAATCTCAGGAACTACTGGTCCGATTTAATTTTTGAGTTTTAGATAGCCCATTTATTGAAGAAGGCTATAGAACATCACGCTAAGACCAATATGAGCGGAGAATGTTCATAAAGAATGTTTCAAAATCGTTTTTTTTTTTCCTTTTCGAGAGCATCCGTTGCGTGCGCTGTGGAAAAGATTAAAGTTTCGCTAAAATAATGTATGACAGAATTGTTTCCCTTTAAAGTTCTAAAAAATGTGCGTGATAGCATATTTCTATATTTTAAGGTTGCCTCACTATAATCTCTTTTCTGCTAACCAGTTTTGTTCTAATAAAGCATTATTTGAGAAGGTGTTTTTATAAATATCATATTAATCCTTATCCAAATAAATACGTTATTCATTGCAATTATTTAATTTACAAGAAAATTTTCCGTTTCCATCACTTGATTTTAATGAGCATCTTAGAAATTATTGCAGTTTTAAAATAGCATCGCAGCAAAATAATGATCAAGCGCGTAATAATGATGTACATGACTCCGGTCGGCGCCGGTGCGCGGCGGCAGAGAATATGAAGAATAATAAGAAACACTCAAATTATTTCAAGATTGAAAATTGTAGATTTTTCTTGGTTTTTTCTCCAAGATCAGGATTCTGATGATTACAGTTCAGATCTACCTAGGGAAGTCTACCCTTTCGAAGAAAAAAGAAAAAAGAATTATCAAAATTGGTTGAAGCATTCTCGAGAAATCGGTGAACATCTAAATATATAAAAATGAATTGCTGTTCCTTAGTCACGCTAAAACTCGAGAACGGCTGGACCGATTTGGCTAATTTTGGTCTTGAATTATTTGTGGAAGTCCAGAGAAGGTTTAAAAGGTAGATAAATATGAAAATGCTCGGAATTAAATAAAAATAACAATTTTGTTTTTCCTTTGATGTGTCCCCCATCGGACGGATTCCTTTTGTTTGCTTTAAATTTATTTTGTACAAAAGCTTAGGTCTTTTATTTATCGATTGAGGCACTACGAAGTCTGCCGGGTCAGCTATAGATAAAAAATGGTGGTCGAATTGATAACCTTCACTTTTGAAGTGGGTTAAAAAGCGTGATTTGATACCTTACATAGCTCCTTAACGTCCTATTATTCAACAATATTCACCTTCTACGTAAATGAAGTCGCGGGTAAAATATAGCGTTATACGAAAGTAACTATTCCAAGTCGACGAAGTCGCGGGCAAAAGCTACTATGAAATAATCCACTACTACTAAGCGCAAGCATTATACCAATCATATTGTGTGTGTGGCTATCTTAGCAATCCAGTTCTCTTAATCGACCCGCCACATTTGTATATCACAAGAGCATTGAACAAAGATTGGCGCCAAAATCAGAAAACACATTAAATATTCATATTAGTATTAAACGTTCCAAATTCAACTGCGATATTGTTTTTTTTAATAATTCTAACAGAGTTTATTGCCAGACTGTAAATATACAAAGATATAAAACATTATTTTGTTCATATCGAGTGCATCAGTGAGATAACAGTTCAGCACGTGTTTTGTGTTTGTCCGTGATAAAGTCATGTATTCAGACACGTGAATGAGATAGACGCGTGGCGAACGAGTGACTAATTTATCGATATTATTGATCGAGAAGTTGTATCGGACTGCTTGGGGCACCGGGTTTCGTCTACAATTGTCGAAGTTCGCGTGCCATCAAACAATGGAATGGACTTCCAACGGTGTTCACAATGGAACATTAGGTCGCCAGCCTTCGCGCGCATTGAAAATATACCGTTGACCTAAATTAAGTTAATTTATTAACCTACCCTCTATTTCCACGGAATCGGGTTCCGCGTAGCGTCAGTGTCGAGGAGGACATCGTAAAATGCTTCAAGGTTTTTTTTTATTGCAAGGTATTTTTTTATAACGTAAATGGGTGGACGGACTCACAGCCCACCTGGTGTTAAGTGGTTACCGGAGCCCATAAACATCTACAATGTAAATGCCGCCACCAACCTTAAGATATGAGTTCTAAGGTCTCAGTATAGTTACAACGGCTGCTCCACCCTTCAAACCGAAGCGCATTACTGCTTCACGGCTGAAATAGGCAGGGTGGTGGTACCCGTGGTCTCACAAGAGGTCCTACCACCACCATACGTAATCATTACGATATACTTACTTCCAATGTCGGCTGGACACTTTACCGGTCGCTAACAATCAGCCTTGGTTCTTAACTCGCAACAGGAGTAGCGACGATCAATGAGAATCATTTACAAACTAGTTCAGTCGGTCGTCGTCAATCTTCGGTGGGGTGGTCGGTCTCGAGGACAAATTGTATATTTAGGGAGCTTCAGCTCGGCGTCGCTGAGAGCTCGCTAATACTATCGATCTGATCTTTCGTTCAGAGCTGACTCACACAAAAACGTTCTTATATATTTTTCTTTAGGCGTGCCTTGTATATAGAGAACTACTCTGAACAATACACGGTTGAAAAGAACCACAGAAACCTTTAGATCTCTGTTGAGTTTTCGTCACACGTGAGTCTGTAGGTTCGTGTCTGCACTACATGAGTATGGCAACTTCATTCTTCCCGCCGCTGTTTTGTGAATATGATGACTGGTATTTGCATGTAATCTGGATATATGATGCCCTTGAAGATAGATAGACGTAGATCTCAAGTCAATGTCCAATACCCATGTTCTGATTATATTTGGATCAAAATGTAAATTCCTGTAATTGGACAAAATGTAAATTCAAAATCGTTTATCTAAAGCTCGCGGTTCGTGCTGTGTTGACTTTGTCCACTGAGTTTCTCACCGAATCTTCTCAGTGGGTCGCGATTCCGATCCGGTAGTAGATTCTGCGAAGCACTATCTTTGCTAGGGTTAATGTTAGTAAATTCTTTGAGGTTGAGATTTTAAGCTCATATACCCACCCGTCAGGGCGTAGCTGCAATAGCCCTTTTCTTAAGCTACCAGAGAATAGGTAGAAAAAAGGTACAATTTGTGCATCAAAACGCATCCTTAACGCACCGGTAGCGATAATTACGCAGAAGTATGTCGATATTGGACTGGAACTCATCTGGTCGTTAGTCTTAATGTCCATCGAAACATAATTTGATAAAGTTTCTTGACCTCCCAAAAACGATTAGTTTTACTGCGCGGTCGGCGTGTTGTGAAACGATCGCGTGACCGACCCTCGTGCGGGATAACACTTGCAGCGTAATCCGATAGGTCAATTGATTCCATCTTCTGACACGCAATTTTTCTTGATACCGTGCCTAATGCAAGTATTATTGGGAAATATCTGGTTTTTGCGTGCTGAGAGCCTGCCCTATGTTTCGGGATTGAAGTTATGTGTACGGGCTTTGGAAACCATTTAATACCAGATGGGAGGTGAGCTCTTGGCCAATCTAGAAACTGAAATGAAAATATAAAAAAATACGGGAAATTGTCCCAACCCAATTGTGTATGGGTTCACATCACGCACTTGCACTAGTCACAAGCAAACGTAAAATTAAAATTAACGTCAAAATAAACATACGGTTTTTAATCGTATGGTTTGACTGAAACTGCTGTACGGTTTTATTATTTATTTCCAACGATTCAATTCCATTCCAAATTATTTCACGTACCTATTATCCAAGATGACCGTGACCACGAAAACTAGATTAGAACGTAAAAAGAGCTTTAATCATCTAAACAACTTTTGGAAGGTAATGAAAATCGTATTAATTTTTTTTATTTTATGTTTCTTTGTAAAATTACAATATTATCTCCAACGTAGCGTTCTGGTCTGCGATAAGAACATTGTCGAGTACCAAAATAAGTTACGTTATCAGTTATTCACTGTCGTCTTTTTGCTAAAAGTCTTTGAATTATGCGCAATTTTTAGCAGACAAGGTCAAGCCTGGACTTAAGTTCGTCTGTTGAGCAGTCACCACTCAATACAAAGTGTATTCCATCGCCGGGCTTCACACACCAGTAATCGAAGTTGCTCAATGAATAATCTGGCATTTTTTCCCTACCTATTCGCTGATAGCTTAGTGTCATTTTCACCTGTCACGCATCCGAAAGGCTAAGAGGCTATTACGCCTATATACGCCCCGACGGTTAAGTGAGCTCACGGGCTCAACCTAAGAGAAATTGCTTCCACTAGCCCTAGCAAGAACAGTGCTTCGCAGAATCTACTACCTTTTTTCCCCCTACCTATTCGCTGGTAGCCTAAGAGGCTATTTCAGCTACGCTCGGACTTGTAGGTGAAGTCACGGGCTCAACCTGAGAGAATTTGTTAACACTAGAATTCTGAAGTCACTTCTTGATCACTTCGCAGAATCTACCACGGATCGGAATCGCGATCTACTGAGAAGATCCGGCGAGAAACTCACGGGTCTAATAATCTGGCATATTGCATACTACGATCGCATTTACTCTCATGTAACCCTAACAATTTACCTCCATATTTCGGAATAAGTATTCCGAACATCATATGAGAACTAACGAGTCCATTTTAAGGGAGCTCTAAACATCCGAAAAAGGCTCTCTCCCATCTGCCGGGAACAGGCTATGAGCTCCTTCTGACGCATCATGTGGTCTCCCAGACATGAATTAGAGAAGCTCATAATTACGGGTCGCATAGAAGGCAAGCGCGCCGTGGGCAGAACACCAGTCCGATGGTCAGATCTAGTTAGGGAGGCACTAGGTGGTAGTCTATACCATGGGGTCCATGGTATAGACCATGACCCCATGGACCCATGACCAATCACCGTGGAAGAACGTCACATGTGGTCGCGATCCTCAGCAGTGAGGGAACGATATAGATGATGATACCACAATCGAGTACTGTGGCGGGTAGCCATCATACAACGCAAGATAATTGACAGATGCCTGAATCTCGCTTACGACATTTTCAAGATAAAGCGCATATATACAAGTTTCGAACAACAACATTCGGACCGCCGGTCTACCGAGCAAATATCATCCGCTCGGTGGAAGATCTTCCTTTCGTCGTCCTCCTCCTCCTCGCGTCGTTTCCTCACTGCTGAGGGTCGTGACCATTATAATTCGACATGATTTTACTCCTTGTGATGTCCCGCCAGCGCCTCCAATCATTGGCCGCATGAAGGGCATCGTGGAATGGGATCTCTAGTGTGGTGCGGATTTGGTCGAACCACCTTGTCGGACTGCGCCCGCGCAGTCTCTTCTTTCGTCGTATATTCCCCAAAAGTACCATTGTTATTATTCACTACCAGCTGCAACGTTAATTCTATTAACCGAAAAACATGTTGTCCACACGCTTACTGAGAAACAACGTGACCCGCATTCACAGAACTGTGTCACGTGTCATAAATCTCCGCACTAACCGTCGTCCCCTGAATAGTCTTTGTCCATCGCAAGTCGAACGTTTCCGCGTTAATTCGCAGACAAAGAGTTTTGCATCTCGAACGAACGTTCGACGCCTGTTCTCTCGTATATAACGCGAATCTAAATTGGAACACGCCAAGATATTGTTCATTTTTTTTTTCATACCTAAGCCTAGCCTGGAGAGCCTATTTCAGCGTAAGCTTAACTAGTAGGTGAGCTCACGGGGCTCAAACCTGACGACGTTGCTAACACGAACCCTAGCAAGAGCCGTGCTTCGCAGAATCTACCACCTGATCGGAACGCGACCCACTGAGAATCCGTCGAGAAACTCAGCGGGCCGTGTCTGAGGGTTGATATTATTCAGTTGAACGATGGTGTATTAAGACCACGGAAGAGAACCTTATTATCTATTCCGTGATTAAGACGGTCTTATTGTTGTTCGGGATCCGCTTCATGCAGTCAGCGCAGGACCGGTTTTTGTGGCGAGGCTTGGGGGAGGTCTACGTCCAGCTATGGAAGTCTGTGGGCTGATAAGGAGATTTTTGTTGAACTAATACTGTCTCGAGACAAGGGGTCAAAGTCACAAATTCATTATAACGTAATTTAGGACATGACGTCCTCATCTTCCTGGTCGATAATCTTCACTAAGCATACTGAACGTCAAAATGTCAGCGAGTGAAGTCCACCATGACCGCATGATCGTCTATCATCATGATTCTCTTTCAAATCCAGCCGCCAAGAGCAAGGCATCAATTTTATAGTTTTCTTAAGTGAAGTCGTTAATTTGTCATATAAAGGTACAATAAATATCTCAAACAATAATAATACAGTCCAGGCTCAATTACCACAACGCAACACATACGTGTATATATTATTTTAAGATAGTGTCCGCAAAAATAATTTATTTTATAATAAACTTAGAACATTTTTATTCACACTATTTTTATTCATATTTACATCAAATCACATTACTAAAAAAGGTGATACAAAAATGTTAATAAAAAAATCTGAGTGTATTAAAATCTCGATAAACTAATCGTCAAATTGGTGTTGCTTAAATTGCACACAGACATATTTCATTTCTATGTTCGTCCCCGTCTGCAATAGCTTTACTAAAACAGCTTTTTTTTTCGTAGTTTAATAATTATCTTTCTAAATTTGTTAAAGCATCATTAAATGTTCGAACAGAATTATTCTATTACAAAAATGCTGTAAAAACAATCTGGCCGCCGAGGTGATTACGGCAGTACGATTTTCCTTGTAAGTGGAGAATTACAAATCTATTCAGATTAATTTAATTGTTTATTGGAAACGGATTTATGTTATGTCTAAGGTAAAACGGGTTTTGTAATAAAATTCTTGTTTACAGGAAATCTGGGATGAATTAAATATAAAAATCCTTTTTTTTTTTGTAAAATTAAAAACGGGATAGAGCCTAAAAAAATTCTAAGACTAGTCCTAAAACCTTTTCAAAGGTCCAAACCTCGTTTTAAAAGGAAACGTTTTGGAAGCATCAAATACTGGAGCATCCTGCCTGTTTCTGTAGCAAAAACCTTATGCCTTCCGGGCTTTGAGGGGTGGAACAGCCGATATACAACTGAAGCTTTGACTTTTAGGTCGGTTCTGTGGTGTATTCACGTTTGTAATGTCTATACTTGAGACCTTAGAACTTATATCTCAAGGTGGGTGGCGCATTTACGTCGTAGATGTCTATGGGCTCCAGTAACCACTTTACACCAGGTGGGCTGTGAGCTCGTCCAGCCATTTATGCAATTAAAAAAAAAAGCGTTGGTAAATACTAAACGCTAGGTGGACGATGGGATCTTCTACTCAGTTCAATAAAAAACAAACGTTACTACAGATCGCTCGCAGCAAATATATACAGGGTGTCACAATGGGTAGATATCATCAGCATCATCAGCCTATAGTGGTAAAGGCCTCTTCAATTTCACGCCACTGAGCAATATCCTAGGCTTCTTTCATCCAGCTTTTCTCAGCTGCCCTGCATAGATCGTCACTCCACCGAGCCTGAGGGCGTCCAGCACTACGTTTGCCAATTCGCGGTCTTAGACGGAGAATCTATAACCGTTGGGTAGATATATGAAACTGAAATGTGGCTATAGTATCAACAATTTTTCTAATGAAATACGTACTTAACAAATGTTCACGATTGACTTCCACGGTGAAGGAATAACATCGTGTAATAAAAATCAAACCCGCAAAATTATAATTTGCGTAATCAGTGGTGGTAGGACCTCTTGTGAGTCCGCGCGGGTAGGTGCCACCGCCCTGCCTATTTCTGCCGTGAAGCTAAAATGCGTTTCGGTTTGAAGGGTGGGGTAGCCGTTGTAACTATACTGAGACCTTAGAACTTATATCTCAAGGTGGGTGGCGCATTTATGTTGTAGATGTCTATGGGCTCCAATAACCACTTAAGACCAGGTGGCTGTGAGCTCGACCAGCCATCAAAGCAATAAAAAAAAACAATATAAATCACATTAAAAAATTTTAAAAGATTCTAAATCACAATTAGTAATTTCATACAAAAATTAAGTTATTGATTGTTTTAACAGTTCGATGATAGCTCTGAATTTATACAACAAAAGTACCGTTTGGCCATTCATGCGTCTAAAACAATATACATTCATTGAACTGATATCAAACAATGAATGTGATAAAAAATGCAACCACATTAATAGGTACGTACGGTTTTGAAAAGTCATAACAAATTTCAAACTTATTGCGGCGAATGAAAAACTAAATTTCACCTTTATTGCCAAGATAAAAGAAGCTGTTTGGTATGCTGGAGCCAACGGATTGTTTATGTGTATAGTATGTATTTCAATCAGCTGACATCACGTGACCCTTTATTAGTTAGTAGCGGCCCGCTCCGGCTCCGCTCGGGTCTAACTAAAATTTCAACGATATTTAAAGTTGTTTTATTTTTTTAAATAAAATAACACTTATTGCGGCATAAGTATAATAGTTAAACATATGCTGCCGCGACACTTTTTGTAAATATGTAATAATGTTTTCTACAAAGTCGTAGTACATTATTTTATTCTATCATAAATAGTTTTCGCAGGGCATGCGATGTAAAGAATATTTTAGGTATTTTTTTTACACCTTGGGTTACTTTATTGGAGTTTTCATAAGGATCCCTAATTTAAAAAAAAAATATAGCTATATATTATATGTCACTCGGGAATACAGTACAATTTTTCAAATCGGTTCTGTAGTTTCGGAGCCTATTCGATACAAACAAACAAACAAATCTTTCCTCTTTATAATAATATTAGTATTAGTATTAGTATTAGTATATTAGTATTAGTATAGGTTGGAACTCGATTAGGCCGGCGTTTGCTGCGTTTTCATATAACTTCTAGTATTCCAAGTAGGGCAATTCGAGTTTCATGTTCATTCTATCTAATTACAATTTTAGTTTTTCACTTCAAAAAATACAGGCTCAGAGGTGGTATACATTCGTAAGTGCATTCTGTATCCGAACAATAACGAAATGTTGACATCGCAAACTTAATTCAATACCAATTACTTTTAAATCGCACGTCACGCAACATACTTATTATATAAAAATAATTTTAAGCTATGCATAGCTTTTATCGCGGGCCTTGAGCGTGGCGACCGAATCATGAAATTCCATAACGAAAAATACCTAACACCCCTCACTCCGCCTACCATGTAGCTCGCGTTCAACACATTCACACGTTGCGCTTGTGTAGTGTTTGTGAATAAGCGCGTGGCGTGACGTCACACTGCATGCACATCATGAAAAGTCTGCCCATCTCTCTCTCGCGCGGTCTAGCTTATGAGTGTGAAGAGGACAGTTAAGGTTTTGCTCTTATTAATGTTTAATATAGCGTGATCTTGTTTTATTATTGTTTTAATATTAAATTATCATTGTCTAATTATAATTGCATAAGTTGATAAAAAATGCTATGCAATAGCTTTACCGCGACAGATCCCGAGTGCCACACGTTTTTATTACCACATCTTCCAGAAAGAAATTGCTGAGAAAAAGTAAAGGCTTCGTGAGGCTCGTTTTTTTTTTTTTTAAATAGATCGACGAAAATACTTTTTGCCAATTTTACTTTTATTTTAACGGTGTTAGTTTTCTTATCGTTTTCATACGATCTTGACCTTTACGCTACACTTATTAGATTTAATGTTTAAGTAAATTTTATGGACATAAAATTTAATTATCAGTTGCTAAAATTGTAATGTTGCGCTATTTCCGTCGGTTTTTGAGCGAGCCGTAGATTTAAACAACTTTTACAAGCTTAATTTTAATAAGTTTTACGGTTTAACCTCTCGTTTTTTTTCCCTCGCTATATTATCTTCGACATTTCGAAGACTTCCCAGTTTTCGTGGTAGCCTACGACATAATATAATGGCAGTAAGCAACTAAAGATTAAACTCTAAAAGTAGTTTTGATTTTGTTAGTTGTATTGATATCCGTTCTTTATGAGATTGATTTGAGATATACATACAAGGTGTCCCAGAGAGAATGGATAATCCTGAAACACCTCACAGTAGAGCTATTGGGGACACAAAAAAATAATAATCTCAGGTAGTACCCAAATTAATTACCCAGAATAAAATAACAACATTTCATGATTAAAATTTAAGTTCGGATTAATTTTTACAAAAAATTACAGCAGCTACTCATATGGTTTAGTGCATATCCATTGGTATAGTCCATTTAGAATGTTATAACACACAAAATCACTATGGATTTCGTATGTTCGTAGCTGTTGTGTATTACAGAAACGCGCAGTATGTAGTATGGAAAAGAATGTTTTTATTTTGAATACGTAATTTGGGTACTGCCTAAGAAATATTTTTTTGAATTGATTTTTTTTTTGAGTCCCCAATAGTTCTATTATAAGGTGTTTCAGGATTATCCATTCGTTCTGGGACACCCTGTATATCAGCGCGTGTATATTATCAGTGACCAACTACATCATTATGTCGATCCTATCGGTTCCTTAAAAATGTTGAATCGTCGTGGCCTAAAGGATAAGACGTCCAGTGAGATCTGGCGCATTTTACGTTGTAGATGTCAATGGGCTCCAACAACCACTTAATACCAGGCGGGCTGTGAGCTCGTCCACACAGCTAAGCAATAAAAAAAAATAAAAAAAAATGTCCGAGATCGCTTCAAATGTACAGCACACACTGCCAAAAAATATATAGAGCGGTGTCTTTATATCGGCGGCACCGAACTGTCGGAACCCACGCTTTGTCACGAAGAATGAAAGGAATTTCCTCTCTGCAGGAAAATATTTTTATTTTTGTCAAGTGCTTGGCCCTTGTCAGTAATTAGATTGGCTACAGAACTTTGCTCAAGCGTGAAACGTGTGTGCCGGAAACGGTTCCGTATAAAGGCGTTTGATAAAAACCGTGATAAATTAATGGTTTTTACGTAGACACGTTGAAACTAATTTTAGAGTATTTTATGACGTCACTTTCAGGCTACTCCAGTCTGGAACTGGTGATTGTCGTAACAGCGTTATTGCTTGCGTGAAGTAAATATGCATAATGGAGAGTACTTAATGGTAGGCAGCGGCTTGGTTCTGTCCCTGACATTACTGAAGCCCATGGACGACGTTAACCACTCACCATCAGGTGGGCCGTATGCTCGTCAGCCTACAAGGGAATTAAAAAAAGTTCGAATGAAGTTGACCACTTCTAAGTGCAAGATTACAATTGAAGTGGGAAAATATCTAGCCTAATGATCAAACCAGAGCCTTTAATTACTCAAGCTGCTTTCATTGTGATTTTTTATATTTATTATAGCCCTTTTAGGCAGATGAGCATTCGACCCACCTCACGGTGAGTGGTTACCATCGCTCATCAATATCAGCAATTCCAGGGACAGAGCCAAGCTGCTGCCTACCGTTAAGTACTCTCCGCAAGCCTCGTTTGAAGAAGGACATGTCATAGCGTTCGGGAAAAATCGTAGACCCGAGCTCATTCCAAAGCCGGTACATGGCATAAAGATCTCTGGAAACGTACTGTGCATGAATGCAGTGGTTCTAGGTAGTATGGATGAACTCTACTCGGGTGGGGGGCGGTGCGATGGTAAAAACGCATTGTCTCGTCGATCATCTCAAATAATTCCTCAGGCCTCTCCCCTTGTAACATACGGCACGAAATACAGAGCGAACCAAAATCCCTTCGCCGACCGAGATGTACCAAAAATCAATTATACTTAGGTATTATAATGTTTTTTTCTCTTTGAGTTTAACAAACTGAGTGCGTTTGATAATTAAATACTAGATGATGACCATCTTGTTGTGTCTTTAAAGCGGTTAGTTGCCCTCAATTAAGAAAAATAGTATTATTATTAGCCAATAGATGTCGGGAAGAGTTGATTATTGAAAACACGAATAAAACAACATTTTCTGAAAATAAATCGTAGCTAGATCGATTTATCGCCCCCGAAATCCCCCGTATACTAAATTTTATGAAAATCGTTGGAGCCGTTTCCAAGATTCAGATTATATAATTATATATATACAAGAATTGCTCGTTTAAAGGTATAAGATGTTCACTTGCGAGTTGAACTTGTTTGTGAAGTGTGTCTTCTGGGCAAGTGTCGGCCAATTGATTCTTGCACGTAGCAAGCTCGGCGTGTCTATTGTTGTAAACATCAAGGTATCAATTGTCTAGTTCTAAATTACATCTCATTTTCTACTTAAACGCGAGGAACCCTAATCGATTTGAAGATTGTTCGACTGACCAACGATCTAGGCAAACTTCGCGTGATAGATTATCGTTTCGCATAAAACTATTACGAATATTGACCCTTTGTTTTCAATCTATATAAAGGTCAGAAAGTTTAGACGTAAATAGTTGGGGTGAACGAAAATAGACCAACTTTTAACCTTTGCGTTTAAGGGTTCTTTTTGGTGTAGATTTAATGATGAATAATGTGAAACAGTGAAACAGGAAACTCTGAAAAGCTCTAGGTTAGTCCTTAGGTTACTTCTTGAGTTTAATGACATGTTGTTGGCTAGGCGTTTTCTCCATTAATTTTTTTTCGTGCGACATCATCTACGGCCGTTTTCAATAACGTATCTGAGTTTTCGGATAGATAGCTATCTCCGAATATCAGCAAGAGCGTATCTATCCTTAGTTTGCGTTTCACAATCACGGATAAGTGCTATCTCTCTTTAACCAACAGTAGATAACTTCTTCCCTCCGATTTATCCGAGCCTCTTGATACGTTTCGTTCTACTACAAATACGAAACAATATCAGGATCAAGACTTATTTTATTTTATTCTAAATTATAACTATAATTTAACCAGCATATTGTAGACTATCATAAACACATTTGTTTATAACAAAAAGTAATAAAAACATATGTAGATTTTTTTAAATTGGACGTGTTGCTATTTTTATCCTAGTCGAAATTATGAAACGAAACGTTTTGACAGTCCGTTTGCCAATAAGCAGTGATCAGTTTCTTTTGTTTGTTTTTCTATTGTTATTGTTATTACCTACTATATTAGATGATGACTTACCTCCAAAACGCTTTAAAACTTTCGTTTATAATTCTAAGTGTGTTTATAATTAAAGAGCTACAGTGAAATAAAATGAATTCTGTAAGTATCTATGAACTACATTGATAATAATAATTTTACTTTGAGTTCAAGCTTAGAAAATATATCTTTTTCAGTCAAGAAAGGCAGCACCCATGACAAAAGATGAGACGATGATTCTAGCAGAACTTGTGGCGGCGAAAAAACATTTCAATAATAAGGCAACAAATGCCACAAACAATAAATTGAAGGAGCAGGCTTGGCAAACCCTTGTAAATGATTTTAATTCGTCGATTCGTCGTTTCCCACGAACTCCATCGCAGCTTCGACTAAAATGGGAAAACTTAAAGAACGCTTCGGCAACATAAGAAACAACCTTAGTAAGGTTAGTATAATTAGTTGATTGTTTGTCTCTAATAACACATTGATAAACATAATTTTTTCTTCAGGTTGCCGTAGTATTTGAAATAATTATGCTCTTTGTTACAGGCTGGGAGGTGGTAAGGATTGCAGATGAAATTTTGGATAAAGCATGCACATTGTTGTAGGTCACATATAATATTTTTAACACTTTTACAGCCAAGCGGAAACAAGATGGAAGAAAAGAAATGCAAGGCTAGCATAGGGACAATGCATTAGCAGAATATCTAATAGCAAAAAAGAGACTTGACTTGGAAAATAAAGAAAAGGAGATTGTTGTAGCAAAAGTTAAGTTAGATTTAGATAATTTAAAAAATTAAAAATTACTTAAAAGGAATATTAAATTTCATAAATTAAGTAGGCAATAATAATTTTATGTTAGTAGTTTTTTATGTATATGTACAAATTCTAAATTAAATATCTTGCATGTACTAACTACCATGTAATTATCATTTTGGAAAATAAAAAATAGTCAAATTATCTTTGGAGTTTATTTTATAAATTATCTTTGGAAGCAATTATTTATAAGTACATAGTTGTATTTCAGATGTAAGTTTTGAAAATTTGTTACGAACAATTATATTATTTTCCTGTAATGTATCTGCGACTGAAATTTCTGATTCTAATTCTTCTAAATTCATACTTCTGACGATATTATGCAGCATGGCAGCTATAATAACAGCTTGCATATTTTCTAGTTTTAATCTACTTTTCAATGATGTACAGGGAGTCTTCTTTTACAAACACCAATGCATCTGAAAATTATACATTATTTGCTTAAATTATTTTACAATACAGTATAACAAGCTCTTAACTAAAAAAAAAGATTACCTCTCTATAGTATTTCTTGTTTTAATATGTGATTCATTTTAAATCGTTCCGATTGAGTATGTGGGTTAATTAATCACGTTAAAAGATAGGGTTGTGGGGATAGCCTCTATCGGCAAGCAAATAGCAAATTCCAAGTCCACCTTGTTATCAATGTTCTCTTGATATGTAGATAATTTATTATAATAGTGTCATATTAAATTCATATAAACACCTAAATATATAATATAAATAAATAAAAATATAATAATAATATATAATAATAATAATATAAATGGGGTAATATAAATAAGAAATACCTTTTCAATCGGAATGGTTAATTATAGTTGTATCATGAGTAGACCCAGGCCATCAAGCAACAACATTTTGAAACATCAATGATGCATTGCACACAAATTACACATTCAAAATACTCTTTTTCTATTTCTAAATTCCTCTCCTATATTTGAATCTGTAACACAAATATAAAATGTAGAGTTATCAGTGTGTAATAAGAATGAAGGTAAATGAGTCGACTATTATCAAAGCTGGCAATCTGACTTTTGGACAATGATTGGTAAATCAGAAAAACGAATTATTGACTTTGTATTCCATTGGCAGTCACAAAACTCTTCGGAACGACATCTTAGATAAATAACAGGTTAACTATTAACCTTTATTTAATGCAGGTTTTGAACCGTATTCTTTGAAGGAGACGATTATATTCAAATCAATCTGTATTGACATATCAATAAAAACTTTTGTCCAAATGCACAGATTGCCACCTTTGATAATAGACGACTCAAATAGCCTACCAGGTTATTGTATTAGTATATGAATGTCATTTAGGGCACCATGGGAATCCAGCAGTATTATAGAATTCCTGTTGAGTGTGATTTTGTAACACAACAAAAATTAGGTATAATTTTGCTATTGCTTTAAACAAATATAAGTTGTAATAACGAGTACTTTTATGGTTAAAATTTATCTTACCTTTTTGACGTTACACTCAAATATGGTCTCATTAAATTAATCAATTCATTCACAACACCTTTGCTCAGAAATCTATAGTCAAATTCGTAATTATTGATCTTCGCCATGTAATTCAGACGATCTTTATTTTCCTAACCATATGATATCGGCCTCACTATCACTATCTGCATCACAATCCATTATCATTTGAAATAATTCCATATCACTATCATCACTGCTACAATATGCCAATATGAAGAGAAACAATTATTAAATTATAGCGATTTACTTTCGAAAGATAAACATGTAACCGGCCGATTTTGACAGATAAGCGAATGCCCATACTAGAGATAGCGCCGCCTACCGGAGAGTTACTAAAAACTCATATTGAAACGGAAGTAAGCACGATTTGTATGAGCGTTCTATCTTTAGCAGGCTATCCGTCCTCCCGACGATGGACAGATAAATCCGATAGGAACTGCTGCCCGTCGATAGGTTATTGGAACGTAAGTAAGGACAAAAATATAGATTTGTCTATCTTTAGTAACCGAAACTAGGGATAGATAGGTTATTGAAAACGGCCGCTAGTCTCTCCGGGCCCTCTATCTGAGATAAGCATTTAGAGTCACTTGTGTCGCACAGAGGGGATTATCAGCGTGTTCGGGACTCGTCGAGTCCTGAGTGTTCCAATATTCATATTCTAAGAATCGATAATTTATTATTTATTCACATGCGTAGAGTTCCAGCCAGTATTTCTTCTATCCGATTTGCGGTGAAGGACGAGCATACATTTTACATTATTCACATTCATGCATAGTTAATATTTCTTTATTCCCTACAAATGTATTGTTATATTATAACAGCTGTCCCACAAACCGTAAAGCATGTATGCTTCGTGACAGCAGCACGGTAGGACTGTACCTACCGCGCGAACTTACAATCTAACCCAACAACACTACCAGGGATTAAAGACTAGCATCTCAGGTGGCGAAAATAGATGGGGATATTTTTAATATGGATGTATGATAGTCAATTATAATTAGCAGTAGTAGCTCGACAGACTCATTACCAGTTTAAAGGTCCGATTCACCGGTCGTCAGATCATATCTTGTTCTAACGCCAGAGGCTTTCCTTTTTAGATCTGGTGTTTAAAACATCAGAATATCACCGTGCGTTTTGGGATTGCGGTGAGGAATTTGAAACTATTAAACAAGGAACTTCGACGTTTTAGAGCGCCATACCGAGCTATACCGAGATCGAAAGAGGAAAATGCAGCGAAACGCTAAAGGCCTCAAGAATTTAATATCTCTTCGGTTTTAATTGACGCAGTTATTATTATAGCTAATAATATGGGCACAAAAAAATCTCCATATTACGATCCATTACGCTAACAAGGTTTAATCCTGCTCGAACGCTTCGTCGAATTTATTATAGAAAATCGATAAAAGGGTCGCGTCCTCTGCTTCTCTTCATTAAAAATATTTGTTTATTTCCAGTTGATTCTAGACTAAAGTTTGTAGACGACGTCGTGTGAGCCGTCGTTCTAACGACAATAAATCGCAATTTTTAATTCGAAATTGAATTAACGTACGATGTATTCTTTCTGGTAGAAAATTAGGAACTGCATGAAAAACCTCGTAATAAAATAGAGACGTAACCACGGAATATAACAATGAAAGCGTACCTAATAATGAATCGGTGTAATGAGTAACAGTATTTTCATAATATTAACTTCGTTTAGTAGAACAATCGGCCTTCGGGTGTTGTAATCCACCCGACGATTTCAAATCCGTCGACAGACAATACTGGAGGTCGGTGAATTCGACTGATTGAAAGTAACGGAAATTGAAGACAGCAAACCCATTCCATGCTTGGTGATTTCGACAAATTTTAGTAAAATTCCGCTGGTCTCGAAGAAAATTTGTAGATGGTTCTGCTAGAAGCTGTGGATCTACATCTCTTTTCATTGCCCCTACTCCGCATCGCACGAAATATGCTCTTTCATGTTCTTTTTCCTGCCGTATTAGTGAATAGAAGCGTGTAGATTCAATATGAATTGTACAGTCGGTATGATATGATTGTAGTAGTGACCCTGAACTCTGCGATTAAAAGCATTGTGGCATTGACAGCAGTTTCTTCGTCATTAAAAAATAATGCCATAATCTGACATTGGTTGGGCCTTTGCGTCGTGACTGAGCATGAATCCCACGCACTCCATACATTTTTCGGACCGACGTCGACCCGATAATTCAATTTCCGCCAGCGAAAACGTCGGCAGCGCTCTTCCTGCTAACATAACGGAGCGTTAACGCTACTTCATCGTGATGAATCTCCCATCTGACAAGGAGAGTTAATTAATTTTTAATGCATGACGCGAAAAATAGACTATATGGTTTAATTATAAATTATTTAACTCTTTAATTAGTTGAGTAATAGAAGGTTTCGCAATGACCTTAATTTTTGTACATAAATTGCGTGCCGTAATATTTCTTCAACAAAAGATATTGTCAGCTTTACAGATTTTTAAATAATAACCGTTTCTATATTAACAACGTGTGCGGTTTCTCTATCTCTCTATCTCTCTCTCTCTCTATCTCTCTATCTCTATAAAACATCTCATTTGAGGCCATTGTTGACCCAGCCGTTTCGAAACCAATAAAAACCAAATCCCATTTCGATTACAGTTTACGAAAGCTTAATTATGAAAGGACCCAACGAAAAATCGGGATACTCCGGGTGGAAACAAAAGCCAAATGGCCTTGCTCCTATTACGAAGGCCTCAGGAAATGTTCTGGTTTTACTTTCTCTCTAAGGCTGGCCTCAAGTACGTCGTTGATCGATGTCTTTTAGAGGCCTTTTGTAATTTACGTTTCTGTTAGAGACACTAATATGCAGGCCAGGCGAAAAAAACATTTTTTGCGCCTCCGATATTGTGGC
Organism: Bombyx mori; assembly: GCF_030269925.1. Classification (NCBI taxonomy): domain Eukaryota; kingdom Metazoa; phylum Arthropoda; class Insecta; order Lepidoptera; family Bombycidae; genus Bombyx; species Bombyx mori. Next base: position 15,578,225 of record NC_085114.1, on the reverse strand, counting down.
CTTGGTTTTTGATAGACTTATTTTTGGGAACAAAGCCACATTACATATGTTTTTTTATTTTGTTTTTACGGTTTCTGCATTATAAGTAAAATAAAAAAGCTCGCAACGGATTTGTTGAAAATTTCCCACACCATCGATCGTACATACGTTAATGGTACAGTCTTTGAACTCAATCGTATAAACAACGAGCGTACTTACAGCACGCGTACAAAAAAAACCCCGCAAATTTCGCCCCAAAAATATTGTGAAAACATTTATGTACGTGCATGTTTTTTTTTTTTTTTTATTGCTTAGATGGATGGACGAGCTCACAGCCCACCTGATATTAAGTGGTAACTGGAGCCCATAGACATCTACAACGTAAATGCGCCACCCACCTTGAGATATAAGTTCTAAGGTCTCAGTATAGTTACAACGGCTGCCCCACCCTTCAAACCGAAACGCATTACTGCTTCACGGCAGAAATAGGCGGGGCGGTGGTACCTACCCGTGCGGACTCACAAGAGGTCCTACCACCAGTAAAATTTGTTATTTATTGTGTTTAAATCAGAACCATCTCAGCGTATTAATATCTATATATTAATACGTGAAGCAAAAACTTTGTATCCCTTTTTACGAAAATTGCGCGGACGGAGGACTATGAAATTTTCCACACTTATAGAGAATATAGAGAAGAAGTGCACAATGCTAATATTTTTTTAAAATAATGCATGAAAGATACATTAAATCAATAAAGAAAACATTACACACACTACATACCATGTATTTGACGCACACACGCATGCATACTATTTATTGTCAAACTTTGGTTCTTGACGTCTGTTGTCAAATTGAGAATAGATTAAATATTGTTTGTCCTTATTAATATTTTTTTATAGTGTAGCCTTGGCGAAATTTGTGATTGTAGAAGTATAAAGTACAATCATTATTATGATTGTGTACAAACTTACAATTCCAATTAATTATAGTCGAATTTCGACTACTGCTGGACCTTTAGTCTATTTTAATCTTGTTACGAGCAAACGAATCGCTTACCCGAAGTTGAATAAGTAAAACAGCCATACGTTGTTAGACATTGAAAGCGGCCCATTGTTATTTATGGCCCAATTTCAATGGCGCTCTATCAGGAAAATGGTTGTGCGATCCACATCATAAAGTTTTGAAACTCGTCCGCCTTTAGTTGTAGAGTGGCTATGGTATGCTTTGAAATAACCTTCAGTAGCTGTTTTCAAAAGGATGGTCGTTGACATCAAGACTAACTTTGTTGTTAAAAGTGTTTGAGGAAAAAGCCTAAGAGCACAAGCGCGCTCAAATAAGTCCTTTTAAATTGACCTCAATATTTTTTAATGACTGCTTGTTCGTATTTATAATAAGACAGCAGCAGTTTGTGAAATATGCGTTTTTGTGGTTAAGTAATGTATCTGTTAGCGGGGGACTAACTTTTGATATCTAATTTGTGATTTTGTTGAATGCTTTGGGTAATTTTTGAGATTTTGTGTTCAGCGTATTTATAATTTAGTTCACATTAATGTTGAATATTAAACGCCAACATTGTAGAAACTGAAATTGTTGGGCTGTAGTGTACGAAAGTATAAGTATGGGGAGATGTACATACCTATTCTTGTTCAGAACATATTTTTTCATAGTCACGGACGATCACATAAATATCAAATAGTTGAAAGTAAGCTTTTAAGATCTTGTTTATGCGTTTGTAGGCAGACGAGCAAGCATACGGCCCACTGTTGATGGTGAGTGGTTACCGTTGCTGAGAGACGTCAGCAGTACCAAAGGCACAGCCAAGTCGATGCCTACCACAGAGTACTCTCCGCAACCTTGTTTGCAGAAAGACATATAATGATAGTGTGGCGGGTAGCCATCATACAACGCAAGATAATTGACAGATGCCTGAATCTCGCTTACGACATTTTCAAGATAAAGCGCATATATACAAGTTCCGAACAACAACATTCGGACCGTCGGTCTACCGAGCAATATCACCCGCTCGGTGGAAGATCTTCCCTCCGTCGTTATAAACCTCCCAAAACGTGACCTGCGACGTGATGTGAACACGCAACCTTCTGATTCATCTTCAGCGCATCAAGAACTCCGGCTACCACAATCCCCGCATTCTCGCAGATAAAAGCACGTCATTGACAGTCGTCCCACAGCAAGCCAGCATCGCAGCTTCAACAGGACCATCGCAGCCGACTCACCGCGCTTCCTGGTCCTACGGCACGCAACTTCACTGCCTCATCACGCCGCAACAGTTCATCGCAGCCCACGACCGGATCATCAACGCTTGGGGTCACACATCTCCGGCGTGGCAGCTCTGCACACATGGACTACTGGCGACACGCACGCAGCATTCAAGCTCAGTCTCGACTCACCGCAGACTTCGAGCAGCACTGGCGACACGCACGCAGCATTCAAGCTCAGCCTCGACTCACCGCAGGCTTCGAGCAGCACTGGCCCTTGCAAGCTAATCTCAGCACGGACAACGCTAATTAAAAAAAAATGACACGACCTCCGGTCTCGGAGGGGAGTGATGTGGCGGGTAGCCATCATACAACGCAAGATAATTGACAGATGCCTGAATCTCGCTTACGACATTTTCAAGATAAAGCGCATATATACAAGTTCCGAACAACAACATACGGACCGTCGGTCTACCGAGCAAATATCACCCGCTCGGTGGAAGATCTTTCCTTTCGTCGTTAAGACTCCCAAAATAGCGCTCTGGAAATGACGAGGAGGGACTATCCGTTTCGTTTCGATTTAGTTTTCACTCAAATAGCCCACTAGGAAATTTATAGTCACCCGATGAATTCTCCGCAAAGATTGGGGTCGCTTTGAATGTCCTGCACATTCGTTTCTTTTTGCAAAGAAGCTTTTTTTTTTGCTGGCTGTGCTGATAGCCTTGAGAGGCTATTTCAGCTTCACCCTAACGTGTGTAGGTGAGCTCACGGGGCTGAAACCGGAGTGTTGCTAACACGAACTCTAGTAAGAGCAGTGCTTCGCAGAATCTACCACCGGATCGGAAACGACCCACTGAGAAGATCCGGCGAGAAACTCAGTGGGCTGGAAAGAAGCATTAAGTTTTTCGCGGATCGTGAATGAATCTTAGAATTCTCGTATTATGTAAGACGTTTTACGTTAGGTTACGGTTAAGTCAAGCTCTTAGTTTGAAACACGAAAGGGAAAAAAGGTTTTTGTTTCTCAAGATGATGATCTTTGCTTTGGTGATCATTTACGGGTAAGAGGTAGTAAGTACTTGTAGTCTGTGTACCCGCAAAGTTTAAATTAAATTGACCACCCTGTATTTGGAGTGGACCGGTATTGCCTCCGTCGAACAGCTGTTCCGGCTGATAAAAATGAGTACAGGAAGCTAATGGCCAATCTTCAGGATTGAAGAGGCACTGAAAGAAGAAGAAGAAGACCCTATATTTTGAACAGCACAAATTAATCAAATCAATCTTCGTTCTAGTGTAACAATCACTTAATGGAAAAAGTAAATAGGCTTAATCAAAATATCCACCGTTGCAGATATTGGGACTAGTAGATTACCGGTGGTAGGGCTTTTTGTAAGCCCGTTCGAGTAGGTTCCAGTTGTTTATGCCGCGAATTAGTTATAATTTCCGGTTGAAGGATGAGATAACTGTTATACCTAAACAATTTAGATTTTTAATGCCGCTGCCAATGTTTGTGCTGCTGGTTACGTAACACCAGGCGAACCCGTAGCAGCTCTACCCATCAAGCGCAATATAAGAATGCGCCTCTCAGTCAACTACGTGACAATTTACTTAATTGCTTCTTTTTACATATAAAATATCATTGCTTAATTGACAAACAATTTACCAGAATAATATTTGGTTTATTTTTTTGATTGCTTGGGTGGGTGAACCAGCTCACGGCCCACCGGATGTTAAGTGGTTACCGGAGCTCATAGACATCTACAACGTAAACGCCGCTACCTTTCTTGAGATATGAGTTCTAAGTTCTCAGTAAATTAAAAGATGTTACGTAGACATCACGTGACTTTTTAATTGAATGGATTTTATTATAATTATTGATGTATCTGTTGGAGTGATCGTCTGGTTTTCTTATAATAAAGACGCAGATTTTTATGGATAGTATTTATTCTATCGGCGATACAATTTTTGTGTCCGTACTCATTGACGACGCAAGAACGAAAAAAGGGACGCGCACACAAACGACGTTGACTTATATAACAAGAGTGACAGCTGTCAGTTGGTATTGACATAAAGATGCGTTTAGGAACTATACATTTGTAACAGTATCACCTAAAGAAGCCGTATAAATAACGTGAAAACGTTTCGTAAATAAAAATATGTTTTCTTCAGAGCACATTCAGAACACGTAAAGAATGATTTCGCACGAGTCCATTTTAATTATTTAACAATACGTTTCGAGGTGGCTTGAATAATTTAATGAGTCTGTATCGAGGTGCCGCGTAGTAAGGACGTTTGCATGTTTCAGGATTGTAGGTACTTCTGTTGAATTATAAACCGTTTGAATGTTGTTTACTGGTCCGTAGTTATGCCGTTATACAGTTTGGACTGTATTATTTATTCGAGTAAACAACCTGACACCAAATACAAAATATTATACATAATCAGAATAATAGGAGCTATAGGGGTTTTGTTTACGTAAAATCAAACTATTCTAACGTTTTTCCAAATAATGTCAAATCTATTTTAGGTTATCGTTCCGTGTGTGATCGATGTAAATTTTGACATCAAGTGACGTCACACGTAAGCAACTTTATTCAGCCGAATTTTGTAACGTTTACTGTTCTATTACAATTGATAAACTTTGGAAATATAAAATTCTATCATAATTTTTTTTCTATCCTGCAACTTAGCAATCTATTTCTTGAAAAAAATGATCTAATTTGTTGTCAGATTTTCATCAGGAAATGTTGAGTCAGCTGAGTTGTGTCCCTAGTGGTACCATTCTCATCGTATATCTGCAAATCTTTTTGCTAGGTCTCTATCATAATTAAGCGTTTGCTTTTATGACAGGCGTACGAGAGGCGGTTCCCGAACTGTCCTCAGATACCTGTGGTCCTGGACTGCTCCATCACGGAAGACAGCTGGTCTTCGGACGACTCCCAGAGGGACACGACACGACGGTGCCAGCTTAATGTTGAAGCTCCGTATCTTTTGAAGAAGGTAATTGGATTGTTGATTTTTAGTTAAGAATATTATAATAAAAAAGAATTACTAAAAGCCGACTAGTAAATTTCTGTAAAATAAGGTTTTCTGCAATATTGCATCCCCGCCCAATTCGCATGACTCGATTTGATACAAGTTAAGATACGAATGATTTTTTAATTTTGTGTTACCCGTTTGAAGGTGACGTCATTATACAAAATAGTGCGCACTCTATCAGAAATAAAATTGAAGCGGACGTAACATCAATATTCGCAATTTTCAACATTATAAATATTGTTTTTATCCCGAATTTTAGTTTGATCCTATCTATCGTACCGTACTATATCTACCGGTGTTAATTTAATTTTCTTTGATCTTCTATATTGTTCGCTAATTATGAACAAATCTTAAAAAATCTGAAGCAGCTATTCTGTCCAGTTTCTCGTAATTGACGGAGTTATGTTAGTAGTTGGTTAACTCGTTAAGCAAGCCGATATTGATACCAGACGTACTCACTTTACGTCCCTTATGGGTGTTGTCTATGCTTCGACATAGTTTCTTTTGAATTGGACTAATTTTTTTTTATCGGAGAAGCCACAATTATTAACACCATTGTTAGATATCATAGGGGCGAATAGGATGATCGAGCTTAGCAAACGAAAACGAATGACAGTTCTTAGGACGGAGGCACCGCTTTTCACGAGGGCTGGTTGGTAAGTGTGTAATGACGTCTATGCGCCTCCATCGGCTAGGCTTTGTCGTAGCACGAAGTTGGCCGAGTTCTGACGATACCGCAGTCGTGCTGTGTTTCGATTAACTACCAAATTAATGACCGTCTCCGACATATTATTATAACACCCATATAACACCCATAAAAACAGCTTCGCAAAATAAATTAGTTGAGAAGCAGTGTCTGGTGATGATTGTATTGACTTTAGTAAATTCTTATTCACAAACGCCGATACCACATGGATCATTTCATATTATCATAAGGGATTGTGGGGATTTTAAATAAATTGTTGTTTGTACTAATTCAAAATTACTTACTCGGTTCATCTTCACAGATGATTGGTGTTGACTACGTGTACTTCATCCAGAAGAATCATCTGGATTTGAAGAGCAGGTTCCTAGAAATCGAAGCTACTAACGAGACGTTCGCCACTAGGGTCGGTGTGGTCGAGAAATGTAAATATTATGTGAGTACCTATATCCTGAAATTTCTCATTTTTAATTAGCAATTATAAATAATTATAGTACTATCGATTGCTTTCAATTATTTTTGCTCGCTGTAGATCAACTTCGACCTCACCAGCCAAGTCTTGAGCTTTCATTTTATTTTTTTCATGGTTCTAAGCCGGTTTCGGCCACGACGACCAAAATTTTCGGTTTAATAACTTAAAAGCTAATGTCCGTGCCTCTCACGCGCTCTAATGTGGCCATGATAGCCTAGCTCGTTCTTAAATGTACGCAAACAGAAGCTACACGTAAGAACACCACCCATGAAGTTGTAAAAAATGGTGGAAGGCGGTCTATTTTTTAGTTTATTTCGTCTGTTGTCCAGTTCGCTATCGGTTTCTAAGATATACACGCCCAGCTGCACCAAGCGCCTTCACTCCAAACGATTCTGTGCTTGGGCCTCCCAACGAGAGGGATCAATGTTGCATTTCTTCATATGCCTCTTCTGAACATTCTTATACCTTAAGTGAATTGGCCGCCACTTTTTCGGTTGCCCTTCTGAAGTTCAGAGTAGAAAATGCGCTTTGCTATCCTCTCGTCGGACATCCTCAACTTATGGCCGCACCAGCGCAACTGACACCGCATCAAATAAGTAATAAATAAGTCTTAGGCTACGCTAACTACAAAGACCCCTTTTTAGCATCATTTAAGAAACCCTAAACAAATTCAGAAATAAATGTTTGACGCCAATTTGGTGGAAATCTCAACCTTTTACATCGTTAGAACTGCTTGAGATATCATCGTTGAGATTACAAGCTTAATTCATTTGCATAATGATTCAACGAGGGCCGGGCTTACACGACCCCGAACCACTCAGCATCGTTTACATAAATGTGTGGTTAATTTAGCGAGACTTACTGTCTGAACTAAAGTTATGACTCGTGTATGGCTTATGATGCTTTGATTATACAGACATAAGAGTTTTTTTTTATCCGGGATAACCCGCTGGATCCAAACATGGACCGGACCATCGTGGGTTGCTCTTCGAGATTACGTCTGGGAGACGATGATGGCCTCGGTAGTAGACCGCAGTCCCCGCCTTCAGACCCTCATTTTGGTGCCAGTGTGCTAGAGTAATGGTAGCTGCGGTGTAACCTCAACCCTCTCAGGTCACCCCGTGACTATGGCCGGGAGGAGACTGCCTCCTTACAGAGGCCGGAGCTGGATAAAAGTCCTTCTTCGGTGACGACGGATCGGTGCGGAGAGGGATGGATCCATCTCTTGTTTCGCCTTTTTCTGTAAGATGGTGGATTTGTAGAAGTTAAAAAACCTTAAGCGCCTTCGGTGTGAGCCTCCGCGCTCTAACCTCTCCCATGCTAGGAGGCGGCTCCATCGTAGAGGGCATATCGTTATGCATAATCGGCGTCGAGGCCGTCCCAGGGAGCCGTGCCAGCTAAACACACGCCTCCTTGCAGGAGACCGCATCATCCCCACGTCGAGGTGGCGCATCACGGTGTCAGGCTCCCCGACCTTTGGAAAGAGCTGGCTCAATGAGTGCGGTTGCCATCAGCCGTTATAACATGATAGATGGCTAAACTCATAAACCAGCGGGAAAATGCCTACCACCAATCCAAGATCTATATGATACGTACCATCGAACATGATGTGCAAAATATGTGCTGATTCTTACACACAGCTGGTCTCCTATCTACCGTATGTGATATCTCCTTTATCTTGGTTTTTTAATGTCGCAGAAACTCACGACAGACTTCAATTTTGGCATGTTGGAGTACCGGGATAATTTTGAGAAAAAATAACTTCTCAAACAATATCCACATTGTAGGTCTCTAAGTATCAGTATTTTTTTGTTGGAAATAATTTCATTTGTATTCGGATCTTTGCATTGTTATCTTTTGTTTTTTTACTGTTAGGTGCACCCTGAGAATTCAGATTGGACGTGCTTCGAGCTGAGTGCCCTGCTCGACGTGAAGAACTTCTTCGGATTGGAGAGCACCGTGGAGAAGATCGCGATGAAACAATACGCCGCTAATATCGCTAAGGGTACGCAGATGTGATATTGGATAAACAGATTGTTGCATTTTAGGTATCCATTCTTTAAAAAAAGGACATACATAACCTTCAGTACATTTGGAATGATCCATTCAAACTGTAACGCGTGATAGCTTTGTTTTCCAATATACAGAATACATTTTCTGGTGGGTAAGTCGTCTTGTGTACCAGTAAGTGCCATCGCCATGCCTATTTCTGCCGTGAAGTTTTTGTACTATAATACTGAGATTTAGAACTCATGACCATGGGTGATGGCATGTATATTGTTGATTTCTGTGGGCTCTGGTAACCATTTAACATCGGATGGAGCTTAAGCTGGACGCGCTTCCGTCTAAGCAACAAATAAACAAAGCAATAAGATTCATTCTTATTGTTCTACTGGTGGTAAGACCTTCTTCTGATGGTAGGACCTTCTTGTGAGTCCGCGCGGGTGGGTAGGTACCACTACCCTGCCTATTTCTGCCGTGAAGCAGTAATGCGTTCCGGTTTGAAGGGTGGGGCAGCCGTTGTAACTACAATTGAGACCTTAGAACTTATATCTCAAGGTGGGTGGCGCATTTACGTCGTAGATGTCTATGGGCTCCAGTAACCACTAAACAACAGGTGGACTATGAGCTTGTCCACCAATCTAAGTAATAAAAAAAAAATTCAAAATTTTCCATGATACGCACCCTGGCATTCACAATCACCTGATGGCTTAGCAATAATCGAAAGACTTTTCAACCGAGCCAAAACAATAACCATCCATTTAACGGCTAGGCAAAGAGCTGATCGAGTCCTTCATGATGGAAGTCCACGCTGACGGTATCAAAGAGCTCACGCCCTGGACCGCCGGTGACCCTCACAACAACAGGGAACTCCGAAGGATCGTCTCCAGAGGAACTGAACCGCTGTCACCGAGACCTTTGGCCGAAACTCGACAGCAATCGATACCAGGTATGTGGTCTTTCATCGTTTTTATTATCTTAAAGTATAGCTAGTCTATGGTTATAACTATGGATAAGGATATGTATTTCGGTTTGAAGGGTGGGGCTGCCGTTGTAACTAGGTATACTTGAGACCTTAGAACTTATATCTCAAGGTGGGTGGCGTATTTGCGTCGTAGTTGTCTGTGGGCTCCAGTAACCACTTAACACCAGGTGGGGTGTGACCTCGTCCACCCATCCAAGCAATTAAAATAATAATAAAAAAAACCAGAATTCTCATAAGGCGTCTCGAGTCATGAGGAAATAATAACGGGTGCTTTTTAACTTATTCCAGCTGAACCATTCTAGGTTAATATCGAACTATATGACCTAAATTTTGCCAAATAACCGGTAATTGCAGTAAAAATACAAAACAATGTGTCTACAACAATCCATGTGCTAAATATTCCCTTTTTGCTTTTCAAACCTCGTTTTGTCCTACATGGTGCAAATTGGTTACCGAAACCATAAACGTCACGATGTGAACGCCGCCCCCACCGTGAGACATAGGGTCGAAGCCTGGTTGGTGTTGTATTCTATAAATGTGGTAGCGGGTATTGCGATGGTAAAAAAGAAATGACTGAATCATCTAAATAGTTTCCTCAGAGAACGCAAGCAAGCAAGTATAGAAGGTATGGCAATTGGCCCCAATGCGTCTGATCCCACATTTTGGCCGTAAATCACCAATCGTCTGACAGATTTATTGGGACGCCGCAAAAAAAATAATCAAAGACGTTCGATGTCACGAATGCGGACTTAACTATAAAAACACTGTAAAACGCTTCGACCTACATTCAGAATAGGGGTGTCAAAACTTCGTGGATATTAATTAAAGTTGTACGTTCTTGCGAAAGCGAGTGATTGTGTCTCGAGTGCGCAGACCCGGGATGCTTTTTGCAGAACCGTGATGTGACTTCGTTTTTTTTTTTTTATTGATTGGGCCACATTTTGCATGGTAATAACCCTAGCTTATAAACGTAAAAACGTGAATGTAATTTGAATGGTGGGGGTCAACATTTTTCGGGTATTATTCATCTATCAATCAATTGGGAGAGACTGTTAGTTACATATTTACCTCGAAAAATCATATAGTATGCTATACTGGCTAACTGGTATCTTTTTTCCCTACCTATTCGCTGGTAGCATAAGGGGCTATACCAGCTTACGCCCGGACGGGTAGGTGAGCTCACGGGCTCAACCTGAGAGAATTTGCTAACACTAGCCCTTGCAAGAGTGTACCACCGGATCGGAGTCTCGACCCACTGAGAAGATCCGTCGAAAAACTCAGTAGGCTATGTCTATGGGTTAGTTCGTTCGTCGAACTCCTCGTCGTAATCGTTATTTGTGGCCGTTTTAGAATTTAAAAGTGCTGGGATGAGAGGCAGAGGTAGAAGCAGATAATAAGCGTATCTTCCCCAAGGCTTAGGGTACCTATATGAAATATCGAAATGCTTGCCCTTTATACCGTACGTATTAACTTTTGTTGCGACACCCCTGTTTCGTATGGTAAGGAGCAAATAATTCGGTGTCGTCGCGTGTAATAGGAGCCGACCGAACGAACGCGAGGGTCGAAGATCAAAACGGCACTATAAATCTGCTCTGCCATTACCTCGACCTTGTTCCTGTGAGTTATTCACGAGACTTGAACGCGATTGAACACACTTTACGACGATTCGAGTTTTTTGGGTTTCTCTTATAGGCAGACGACATAAGGTCCACCGGATGCTTAACGCTTATAGACATCCGCAATGCTAGGACCAAGCCGCTGCCTACCACTGAGTACTTATCGCGAACGTCGTTTGAAGAAAGGCATGATATAATGTTCAGGGAACACCGAGAAGGGTGAATTCATTCCATAGCCGGATAATTCGTGGCAGAACATATCTCCAATTAAAAAAATAATAATTATAGCATCGCTTCGTGTAATAAAAATCAAACCCGCAAAAAATATAATTTGCGTAATCACTGGTGGTAGGACCTCTTGGGAGTCTGCACTGGTAGGTACCACCACCCCGCCTATTTCCGCCGTGAAGCAGTAATGCGTTTCGGTTTGAAGGGTGGGGGTAGCCGTTGTAACTATACTGAGACCTTAGAACTAATATCTCGAGGTGGGTGGTGCATTTACGTTGTAGATGTCTATGGGCTCCAGTAACCACTTAACACTAGGTTGGCTGTGAGCTCGTCTATCCATCAATGCAATAAAATAAAAATTAAAAAACTTGGTGTTGTTAAGTTAGTTAATTTATTTCTTCAATATGAACACTAAAAATTATTTTTATTAAGTTGTTCTATGAGCCATTGATATCTCTTCTTCAGCCCGTGTCTACCTAATGGTGAGTGTAGGTCTCTTCGAATGCACCCCATTCTCTTCGGTCTCTTGCCTTTCGCATCCAGTCCTTACCAACCACTTTGACCAGGTCATCGGTCCACCTCGTTGGTCACCGATATGACCACATTTATTTCATACATGGCGATGTCCACATTAAGACATGAACTCACCACAGACAGGACGATCGGTTCATCAGCATTGACGCGCAATATTATCATCAAAAATTGATACCTACCCGTGGAACGAACCATGGTCGCTAAACTACCAAGGATACAAATTTGTCCGCGCTGGAATAGCAAACTAGGCTACCAGCTAACACCAGCTGATCTTGAGTTGTTAGGTCTCCTTCGGAGGCGCTCGGGCAGCTGTTAGCAAATCCCACCCCTCCTGGCTGAGCCTTTGCTTGCCCACCTGTCCTGGTGAAACTGGAAAGACCTCCGGGCTACCAGCAATACATCAATCATAAAAAAAGGATTGCGTGGTTTTATGAAACCACGGTAAAAGTGAAACTTTTTTTCACATTATAGACATTTAACTCTGACAACCAACATTTACATTAAACACTGACAAAAACTAACAAAATAGCGTGGAGCACTGGCACAAATTAGTAATAGTCTACACACTACACGGTCAGCTGCTGCGAACGATAGGCGCTGCCATATTGGCCTTGGCTGCTCTGACGAGCGTCTTTCACTTTATCCCTACTCCGCGGCCGACCGTCACACGACATGCAACACACAGATAAAAAGTTTGAGACGATTTAATAAAAGTTTCACTTTAAAAAAATAAATCGGTTGGGTATAACAATAAATACCAATTTTTTTCTTTTAGGCTATTTAGACTCATTTTTAAGCTCATACAGAAATAAAAGGTGCTGTTCTGTAATGAAGTCTGGTATGATCAAACGTCGTAAAATTATATTTGACTAATGGTTTTTGCATGCAATGTGACATGATTAATAATCATATTACGCGCCATATTCACGGTGCAGTGTTACGCAGGGAAACCACCTTTGGGTTCTTCTGCGAGAAAAGATAGTGCCACATTGTATTTGATTATTATTGAAATCAATACTTCATTAACTTAATTACTGGTGGTAGGACGTCTTGTGAGTCCGTACGGGTAGGTACCACCACCCTGCCTATTTCTGCCGTGAAGCAGTAATGCGTTTCGGTATGAAGGGCGGGGCAGACGTTGTACTGCTAAAACTGAGACCTTACAACTCATGTCTCAAGGTGGGTGGCGGCATTTACGTTGTAGATGTCTATGGGCTCCAGTAACCGTTTAACATTAGAAGGGCCGTGAGCTCGTCCATCCATATAAGCTGTAAAAAACAAAAAAATATATATTACCTTGATGTACGTGACTATAACTCTGGTCTAGTTGAGATGTGGCTTAAACTCACAATTGTAACTTGAAATATTTTTGAGATCGTGTAACCAAACGCGAACAGAATGTTGAGAAGAAAAACCCATTATTCTAGAAGCAGGTCAACCTCGTATCTCTTAAGCCCTCAGTAAATTGGCAACCCTCGCTTCGTCGGCGTTTTAACACGTAATGAATATTTATCGCTGGTAGCACTGTCCTTACATTTACGCTCTATGTTTTTTTTTCATTTTTTGTAATGGACGCAATTTGCTTATTATTTGTAGGTTTTTTTAACGACATGTTTTTTTATTTCTTTTTTTATCGCTTAGATGGGTGGACGAGCTCACAGCCCACCTGGTGTAAAGTGGTTACTGGAGCCCATAGACATCTACAACGTTAATGCGCCACCCACCTTGAGATATAAGTTCTAAGGTCTCAGTATAGTTACAACGGCTACCCCACCCTTCAAACCGAAACGCATTATTGCTTCACGGCAGAAATAGGCAGGGTGGTGGTACCTACCCGTGCGGACTCACAAGAGGTCTACCACCACTAATTACGCAAATTATAATTTTGCGTGTTTGACACGATGCTATTCCTTCACCGTGGAAGTCAATCGTGAACATTTGTTAAGTACGTATTTCATTAGAAAAATTGGTACTCGCCTGCGGGATTCGAACACCTTTGCATCGCTAGATACGAATGCATCGGATGTCGTATCCTTTAGGCCACGACGACTTCAATGAACAAATTTAACGGAAGGAAAAGTCGCGTACGTCTACTTAAGAATATAAATCAATCGTATCAATCGTTTTAGCTTTGATTAGGTACTGAACAGTTCCACTGTTTTTATTAGTGTAGGATTCTCTTCCTGCAAAGGGAGGTGGCGACTAGTGGTCATACGATTGACATTCCCTAGTATTTCAGCCTATTTGCCGCCAAGCAGTGATGCGTTTCGGTTTGCGGGGTGGAAAAGCGGGATTGTTTTTTTTTTCGATCTCATTTCTCAAGGTATCCATCCACTTACGGTATCTACGCCGGACAACTGTGGGTCGTAAGCTATTTCACACAAAAATGCAATAGAGCTTGGTTATTGAAAGCCTAATACATATTGAAAAGCTCGCAAATCCTCCGTTTACGTAAGAAGCTTTCTAGCACATCTGAGCGCACGGTCCGGGTAGTCAGTAAAACTTGAAGGTCCTTTGTATTATCGAAGTAGTAAAGGACATTTTAGATCGACTTGCCTTACTGTTATTCATGAAGATTATTGCTTCTCGTTCCTTTTCAAATAAACAAGTTTGTAGTGTCTTATTTTACTTGTAAGACGAATAGGGTAAATTATAATAATGTGTTAGTTAATACGCGCAGCCCAATACATTGGTCCGACCAGATCCGCACTGCTCTTGATTTCACACTTCACAACGCCCTCCACACCGCCAGGGACAAGAATAGATGGAGAAAGATCGTGCGTGGGAAGGTGATACAAAAGGGTGGTCACGACCCTCGGCAGTCGACGCAATTAGGAGGATAATAATACGTTATTGTCGTAGAGAATTTGGCGGCAGTTAGCACACAGTGCGAATGTCGACGATCAATACTTTAGTCGACCCTGACCACTGTAAAACTGTTAGGTATTGGAAATGGCAAATCATTTAATTGCATCTACGGCCTGGGACAACCGAAGGAAACACTAAATTCATTAATTATTAAAAAAATATTTCGAATTAAAACTTCGCCGTCTCTTATCACTATACATTCTGTATTCGTTTTTAGAATTAGAAGTAGTCCAGGCTTTTTGTAATAGCAGCTTTACCAAATTTCTGCTTTGTTTTCCCCTTCCTATTCGCTGGTAGTTTAAGAGGCTATTCCAGCCACGCCTGGACGGGTAGGTGAGCTCACGGGCTCAACCTGAGAGAATTTGCTAACACTAGCCTTAGTAAGATGAGTGCCTCGCAGAATCTACCACCGAACCGGAATCGCGACCCGCTGAGAAGATCCGGCGAGAAACTCAGTGGGACAATTATTTTCTGCCATATACCCCCCTTACGAGGCTTAATGCGTTTAGTGGTCCAAGTTGTGTAGGTATACGACAAAGGGAAGATCTTCCACCGAGCGGATGTTATTGTTCGGTAGACGGACAGTCCGAATGTTGTTGTTCGGAACTTGTATATATGCGAGTTTATCTTGAATATGTCGTAAGCGATATTCAGGCATCTGTCAAATATCTTGCGTTGTATGATGGCTACCGCCACACTTGTAGTAGCATTCTATGTTATATGGCACATTTAGACCCCGCAAACCGTTTGAAATTCTACTGATCGTCCATCCTTTTCTAACTCTTGTGTTGTAGAAAAATAGAGAACAGACATACTATGAGCTCCAGCTTAAGAACTGAACTGAATTACAATTTGTCATAATGAAACGTGTGGGTGGGTAGTCAGTTAGATAGTTTGCGAGACACATGCCGATTTTCGCATGAACATTGTGAAGCAAAAGGTATTATTAGTATGAAATTTTAAATACTTGTAATACGTATTGACCGTTTCGACGTTGTCAATAGATTGTGTATCAATTTATATGGCCTTATGTTGATGTGTGTTTCTTGACCTTTTCACATTTTCAACAATTGTATTTTGGGTTGTTTTAAAAATGCCTAATTTACTTATTAAAACATACCATATTTATCGTCACAAAATTAATAATATGAGAAAATTATCATAAAACATGTTATAATACCGTTGTTTGAGCGATACAACTTTCCGATAGAATCATAAGATTGTTTTTCAAAGAAACAGACTATTTTAGTCTTACACATCGCTGACTAATTTCCCCGAGGGCGTTTGTCCTCAACGTACATCCCGAGGACACTTGTACCGCCCACTTGAAAATACTCGAGGACACGAATCGATTCTCAAAGTTCATAATCAATACCTACCTTTGTGATAAGTTTAGTAGATATACGTTTCTCAGTGTTGTGAAAGTGACTCTTGATCAAAAAGTTCAAGACTTGGCACATCACTTGGTCATTTCTGAGGTAGCCCTCTAATTTTCAATAGAACTATCTGCTTAAAACGAGTTTCGGACGTCATGATAATCACCTTATTGTAGCCGCCGCTGACTAACTACTCCCCGAATCCTGATCATGCAGGAGCCAGTCGCCGTTGTCGCCCTAGACACGTCCTTACGGATCCATCAGATCCAATAACCCTTGCATTAGACGCCTTCCGCTCTATCAGTAGGAGTAGAGACCCCGGTAACCGTACTCGTCGAACTCGGCAAAGAGTTCGACGTGCAATCTAACCTAAGCATCAGCCCGTTGAGTTTCTCGCCGGATCTTCTCAGCGGGTCGCGATTCCGATCCGGTAGTAGATTCATTCGCGAGGCTGCTACTTTTGAGTTGTTAGGTCTCCCTTGGAGGCGCTCGGGTAGCTGTTAGCAAATCCCGCCCCTTCTGGCTGAGCCCTTGCTCGCCCACCTGTCTTTGTGAAACTGGAAAGGCCTCCGGGCCACCAGTAAACCCTCAAGGATATGAATTGCGTTCGTTACCTAGTAGGCCTGACATAAGCTATATTTCCGTTTATTGCATAGGTCTGGTCTGTCCTTAGGTAAACTATATGAATATTTACTTAACGTGATTGTGCTGGCAGATGATTTTACCATGTAGGTTAGTTAATGGGTTGTAAAACAAGACACTGTTTGATACGATAACACGGTCCGTTCTATGACTGCCATGTTGCAGTCGATCCAATTACAAGAGAAAGAGATAAGAGAGAGCTAAACTCAAACTGATAATGTATCAAATTAAGTGACAGATTTCACATTGAAAACTGCGCTCTCAGTTTGAGATCAACTCGCCATTATTATTGATTCATCAAAAGTACGTCCTTAATTCCTCTACTTAAAGAAAGTACATGCCTCGCCTACAACAATGGCGTACAATGTACAAACCTAGATCATTTTTACCCTTCCAGGAGACGGATTATGGTGCACGGATACTTTATAAGATTAGCTAAGTGCTAAATACATTGTTTTTTTATTGACCTGGTAGGCAGACGTCATACATGTTATACTGCATGTATGTACCGTATACATGGTAAAACGCTATTGGTTGAACCTACAATGTGTCCCAGAAATGGATGGTAGATTAACAACATGTATATCATATCGAGAGGTGAAAGGCTATTTTGGTTAAGCGAGATATCGTACAAAACGCGACATTTATCTTTGCAATTAAAGGTGCGTTTTATTTGGTATTATCATCAACAGTTCGATGTTTTTAATTGAACCTCAATAAAGTGTACTTCCATTCAAATAACTACATAACTTTTTTGTTATAATACTTTTTCCAAATTTGAATCTTTAAATGACTCTCCTGTAAATTTGCAAAAATGTCGCTTAGATCAAATATCCTTTTACCCGTCGATATGAACGTGTCATTGCTGAAACTACTAGTGTCTTTTGTTGGATAATGTTTTTAAGAGCAAGAAACTAAATTATAAAGTTTTCATAGAAAGTGAACAAATTCACACATTCAGATTTCAGTTGTGGTCCACAGTATTTAATTAAGAGAACATGTAAGGTAGAGCAGAACCAACTAATTACCCGACAATCTTACTCTATATCCTCTAAATCCATATCCTATATTTCCCATAAATCCTACAAAATTATTTCTTCCACAGGTACATCCCGTCCAAAAGCCTCCAAATCCATATCCAAGACCTTTTTCCCAAAACGCGCCTCATCAGATAAAAGTCTAAGTCCGACCACATCGAGAAGCTCACGATCGATTACCAAATTGGGTTCGAAGTTCAAAGTATCTGGAACCGTGATTAAGAAGAGCGGCAGTGTTATGACCAGATCTAAACATGATTGTTTATCCAAAAAACCCCAGTCCTCTAATTTGTTATCAGGGAGCTCCTCCAAAATCCAACTGAAAAATCGAAAGAGGGAACGAAAAGGCGGCTTAAATGCTGGCGGATTATCTGATGGGATATTCGATGTTGACTCTGAGGATTCTTTGAAACACATGGAAAAATATAGGCCCTGCGATTGTGACCAAAGGACCCAGGTCAGTGTAGATGTTTGGAGTTGGCAGAACTTTCGTATGGTCGTCGCGTGTGCGGTTGTCGTTGTGCTCTTAGTTTCTGCACCTCTGATATTCTTGGGACAACGAGAGTGGTGATATGGTTTTTAAGTGTAATATAATAATTAGCTATTATTTATGTTGTTTTTTGTTTATTTTTTTCTATTTCTTGTTTTGTGGGTTTTACAAGGGAACTCAATAGAAGGGGTTTTTCACCTAGTTTGATATTATGGTCTACTTGTTATATTTGAGGATTTTACGTAATAGAATTTTCTTAGAATATATTGAGCTATGAAATAAAAATCTTACCGTTGAAGTACTCGTAGTACTGTAAGTGGTAATTTTTGTCTCATTCGCAGTTATAGTATTAGAGATGCGAATGGTTTTGAAACAAGATCTCATATCTAACGGTAGGCGGTGGCTTAGCTCTGACCCTGACATTACTGACTTCCATGGGCGACGGTAACCATGTATACTCGTCTGCCTAAAACGGCAATATTTTTTTTATTACATTTTGGTAACTGTTACAACCTCTTTTTTACAGTCAAATTAATCATTATTGTGGTCTATTTTATTTTTAAGTTCTACTTTATAAAGCTTACTTAGTAAAGCCCTTTTTCATTTTGTTATAACAAGATGACTAAAAAATGTTAGAAGTAATTAGAACAGTGAATATAGAACACAGTCTCTGGTAAGTTTCTAAAGCCTTGAGATCCAAGGCTGTTTTCTACCGGGAAACTTCGTTTCTCTCGGTTGAGAGACGTGGGTGTTTTGCAAAAGTTTTTAATGAGGTAGAATACACAACACCGCTTACCTTTAAAAAGCTATGGATTCTATTGAACGGAGTAAACAAAGGTCTTTGAAGGATTTTTTTTTTTTTTTAATCTTGTTGTTGAATGATATTGGATTACGTTGCTGTCGCTGCAGAATTCGCCCGGGGCGATTACAAATATTATAGCCTAATTACAATAGACTGGACTCACACATCACGGTTTGTTACAACTCTCAGATTTGAGGTAGTGAATCATTGGAATTGACAGGAATTAGTAGTTTTTTTTATTTTATATTAAAGAGGTATTTTCAAATCGTCATAACTTTACCACTCGCAACGTGACCGAAAAACTCTAAAATCCTACGTAGGCAAATGGTGGAGAGTCTTAAGGAGACGCCTAGTTCTTCCAGGATTGATACGTTTGTCCGATGCGCCGTCCAGGGAATCCGCAGCATTTTCCTCCAGCACCACATCTCAAACGCGTCGATCCGACATCGATCAGCCTTCTTCAGAGTCCATGTCTCCGCCCCTTATAAGAAAATAGAAAACACAAGACTTGTTACAAGTTTACGCTTGGTTTTTATGGAGATGTTTCTATCGGACCAGATGCTATCAAGCTGAGACATGGCACTTTTTGCTATCCCGATACGTCTTCGAATCTCAGGCTCGCACGATCCAGTATTCGCAATCATGGAACCCAGGTATATGAATCTTTCGGTTGTTTCAACATGCAGTGACCCCGTGTGCTCCAGGTTGTTCATACGGTCTATTACCATCACTTTTGTTTTGGATCGGTTAATGGCAAGACCAAGTTCGAGGCAAATTTTTTCAAGCTTGCTCATGAGAGCAGCCATCTCGCTTTCATTAGCCGCGAGGAGAGTGGTGTCGTCGGCGTATCGGAGGTTGGTCAATTTTACTCCACCAATGGTAACTCCACCATCCCAGCCTTCACAAGTCCGTCTCATGATATACTCTCCATAGATATTGAAAAGGACTGGAGATAATATGCAGCCTTGCCTTACGCCCTTCCTAAATTTAAAGGGGGCAGAGATTGTTTCCTCCACTCTAATGATTCCCTGGTTATTAATGTACAGGTTATGTAACAGTAGGACTAGATGTTGTGTGAGCAGTGAGCATTGAGTTAACTCTTATAGGGGAGATCTGTGGATGAATAGTGAAGGCCCCACTTAGGAGAGTAAAGGCAAGAGAGAAGTGGAAAAATATTGCTTAGGATCGATTCACTTAGTTTCACACAACAAAACCAGGCGTTTTACTTAAAGTTTAAATTGCAACTTGAACTAGAATCCTAAAAATTTTTCGCCCAATGCTAAAATTACGTACATAATTTATACTTGCAGATAAAGCGGAGAATTTAATTAAATATTCCGAATGTTAGTCGTGTGTTCGTGACGTAATAAATCCCCGGGTAGCCGCCGGCGACTTACATTAATTAATGCGGGCCGTAACGAACGGGAACGTGTGGGCGTCAGGGTGCCAGGGTAACACAGGTGTGTACCCGCGGCAATGGCAGAGCAAGGGTGGAAAATTAATACTGCTGCCCTGCCTACTAAGCTAACTTTCACTTACTATATATGATACTAGCTTTTGCCCGCGACTCCGTCCGCGTGGAATAGTTGCTTTGGCATAACGCTAAATCCCCCACTTCATTTACGTAGAAAGTGAAAATATTTTTGGTTTATAGAATGTTGTTTTAACCCCTATTTTGAAAAATTCTTTATTTGTGCTCCACTTGTATTGGCGTTACTGTGATACTATATAGCCTATAGCCTTCCTCAATAAATGAGCTATCTAACACTGAAATAATTTTTCAAATCGGACCAGTAGTTCCTGAGATTAGCGCGTTCAAATAAACAAACTCTTCAGCTTTATACTATTTGCATAGATTGCTCTACAAACTACAGCAAATAAGATTGCTGTCACATAGGGCGATATGCATGAGCACAAGTGCGAGATATGTAGATAGGAGCGTGTGGACTGATGCTTATTACGTATCGCATGATACCTGCTGTGTTTCCAACAAAACGTTATTTCACTTACTATATGTGATATTGCTCTACAGACTACAGCAAACAAGATTGCTATCACATAAGGGCGATATGCATGAGCATTAGTGCGAGATATATAGATAGGAGCGTGTCGACTGTTGTTTATTACGTATCGCATGAAACCTGCTGGGTTTCCAACAAAACGTGATAATGCGTAAATCAGCATCTCTTGTTTCCTTCAGACTTAGCGTCTGCGGCCTAAAAGCTTATGCGCTTAGTGTACTAGTATGAAATGATGTGCATAATGCAGATGTGCAGATGTATCTAACACGTGCTCAACTAATTTTGTAATTGTAAAGTGTGAACTTATACGTGTGGGTAGAATGATATAGATTGCCTATTTCTGATGTGGAGGAATTATGTCTTTAGGTAGACCGGTCGTTGCTCGGCATTCTCAGTGTGGTGTTAATTGCTTCTGGTAACCACTCAACACCAGATCAACTCAGTCTGAACAAAATATATGAGTTGCGAATTAGTTAAGTAAAGCTTAGAACAGCATAGCATAGCTCCATAAATCCCTTAGATGTGATTCAGTCGTTCTCTTACTGATGACAATGTAAACTTAGGTGGGATCTCCCCTGCCCTATACCATATTCATTATTTAACTGTTGAGGGTAACGGTTCTATTTCGGTCATGTCTTCAAATTATTTTTCAATAGGATCTAACGTGTCTCGACGAAGCAGTACCTTTGGCAATATGACAGATGTGTTTATATATATTTTTTTTTTATTGCATAAATGGATGGACGAGCTCACAGCCCATCTGGTGTTAAGTGGTTACTGGAGCATACAGACATCTACAACGTAAATGCGCCACCCACCTTGTGATATAAGGTCTAAGGTCTCAGTATAGTTACAACGGCTGCCCCACCCTTCAAGACGAAACGCATTACTGCTTCATGCATTACTGCTGACTGATTACTGATAACGACGGTGCTGCAATCGTGCTAGTTAGTTTAATATAGTAAATTTCAAATTAATTTAAGTGGCCATTTTTTCACAAACACTTTTCATGAAAACAAAATACCAGTACCTTGCCAGTAGGTACCTGTGTATAATTCAGCATTTCGCATTGTAAACCGATGCTCGGAAACTGAAGAGGGTGGGCGTAGCACCCGCGTCACTGCGGCGCGGCGGCGTGGGTGTTTGTTTGTGGGTAGATGGGTGCAAAATAACACAATAGAAATATTTTTTTATGTTTGATTGTGTATACGCAACAAACATTAGACAATAGAAAAGAGACCTTTAAAAATACCATGGAGATATAGAATGATAATGATGTAAGTCGTATTTTAAAAGAAATGTGGGGATATATAGCTATCCGTTTCGCGCTACACTACGGTAATGGCAATTAAGTCATTAATCACATTACATGCATCCTTTATTGTTAATTATGAATTTCTCCAGGGACCAGTTGATTTTAAATGTTTTTATCTTATTAACTTTAATTGGATTCGCAAAATTCTATCTGATTTCGATTGTGGAAAGGACTCCATTAATATAATTTACGAGACACCCTTAATATTCCTGGCTGTGAAAAAATTTAAACATTGGTAATGTTTGTTCGTCATTCGTATTGAAAAGAAATTTAGATATAATACTTTTCAAAATATTCTTATTTTACTACTATTTGGGCGAGTTGTGACTTTGCACATTGCCATTGCCGTCTTGTTTATTTCTAGCACTAAAAAATGCGTTCGTTTCGACCTTGAGGAAAGAGTCTGGTGTACAGTGTAATTGAAAAAATTAAGATAAAGTCTCAAGATAGCTGTTTGTAATTAACGCTTTGATGTCTATGGGCTACGGAACTTCTGGCGGGACTGCCAGGAGTGAAGTTATGTGAAAGTGCACATCCGTGGGAATGTAACAAAACCATTGGACGTAGCTTTGCGGGTACACCCAAAAAGTCTTTTGAATTATTAGTAAATTCTCACCATATTACTGGGAGGTTTCTTTAATTTCATCTTATCTAACGCCTACGATGTTGTCTTACTTCATCTTTTATTTCCATTTCTATTAATTTCGTAATCAATGTCGCATAATTTCGTTCAATTTAACTTCTTATACAACATGCCCGGTTTCGGCCGTATTAAGCTGTATGGGCTGCGTTCCTTTTGCCTGCCTAGTGAACGAATTTAACAAAAAAAATCTGTTTCATTTACAAGCAAAGAAACAATATTGAAACGCACGATTATCTCGGTCACTCGTGTGATTGAACGCCTGAAACACTGACTGAAATCCACCCCGCTTCCACCACTTTCTGCCGTGAAGCAGTAATGCGTTTCGGTTTGAAGAGTGGGGCAGCCTTTGTAACTATACTGAGATCTTAGAACTTATATCTCAAGGTAGGTGGCGCATTTACGTTGTAGATGTCTATGGGCTCCAGTAACCACATAACACCAGGTGGGCTGTGAGCTCGTCCACCGATCTAACCAATAAAAAAAAAAACTTAGGCTCTACTTTAATTCGTCCGTAATAAAAACTGGTTAAAAAAAAACTAAAATAACCCGTTCATAAACATTTGTAGTGAAGCAAGTATAAAAGCTTCTAAACTCGATGTGGTCACTAGTAGCTAACTCAGAGTTCTCCTACCCAGGTAGATGTTTGTCTTCGAAAGCACGCCGAGCCTGGAACAAGCGTATGAATAGTGGTAGTACTTGATTACCCCTAAAAAAGAAAATAAGGTCATCAACAAATCACCCCTAAAACAAAATTCTGTATTGTAACGCAATAATATCATCCAATTAGTCGCTCTCCACCTGCTGTACGAGGAATTACGAAACAATAAGCCGATTAATTAGTTCAGTGATAACATTGTTATTGGATTTTGAAGTATAGACGGCTGAGTTAGAGGAGAATATTGTTTCGAAGCAAAAGGAATTGATTTTATGACTAATAACGTAACGTCGTGACATGTGACTGCTCTATAGTGGGTATTGGAAACCTTTGCCAAAGCCAAATATGGTAATAAA
Source organism: Bombyx mori (assembly GCF_030269925.1). Classification (NCBI taxonomy): domain Eukaryota; kingdom Metazoa; phylum Arthropoda; class Insecta; order Lepidoptera; family Bombycidae; genus Bombyx; species Bombyx mori. The sequence continues at coordinate 15,554,250 of NC_085114.1, read as the reverse complement.
ATAATTTTATCCCAGATTCCTTATTTTGCGTGTAATGTAAATAATGTAGCGTAAAATGTAGCTAACACTAGTCCTAGCAAGAGCAGTGCTTCGCAGAATCTATCACCGAATCGGAAACGCGACCCTCTGTGCAGATCCGGCGAGAAACTCAATGGGCTGTGGGTTAATTTACTCGCCGAACTCTTCGTTGCAAGTAACGGGTTCGATGAGAACGATGACCGGTGCTTGTGGTAACTAAAAGCACCGTTAGTGGATCGGGAGGATCCGAAATGACGTGTTTTAGGCGACGTCGATTGTTTACCATTCGGTTCGTAGAAACGCGTATGGATTATTTGTACGTACAAATACCTATGCAATAACAATGCCTGAACTTGACCCGTGTGTCCTCCGTGACGTCACGTAACCATCGGACGCATCGTAAACATGTATTGTCTTCCCGCGCGCGTTCGTCAAATCATTCCTTTTATAAAAATAATCTTCTTTCATTTCCTCCTCCTCGAGTCGTGTTCCTCGTGTCTGAGGGTCGTGACCACCATCACCTATGAGCTTCAATCTTAGGATCTTTTTCCACTTTCCCCTGTCCACGGCGTCATGCAGCGCGCTGTACACTGTACTGTCCAAAGCGGTGCGGATCTGATCGGACCAACGAGTATGGCTGCGGCCTCTAGATCTGTTGCCTTCAACTTTCCCTGTGATCATAAGTTTTTCCAGGTTATCGCCGTCTTTCCTCGCAATGTGACCAAAATATTCGAGGATCCGCTTCAGACATACAGTAGACAGTCTGATTTTGATGCCCAGTTGCTTCAATATCGACACGTTAGTCCGGAAGGCTGTCCACGGAATTCTTAGCATGCGTCTCCAACACCACATTTCGAAAGCATCGATGCGCATTCGGTCTGCTGCTTTCAACGTCCATGTCTCAGCTCCATACAAGAAGATAGAGAAAACAAGAGTCCGCACCAGTCTGGTTTTAGTTTTCAGGCCTATCCCTCTATTCTTCCAGATCTTCTGTAGCTGAGACATCGCACTTTTAGCCATTCCGATACGTCGGCGCACGTCAGTTTCACATGAGCCTTTGTTGCTGATGCAGGACCCGAGATACACGAATTCGTCTACAACCTCTAATCCAAGCGCCGCATTCAATCTTAGAACATTTGCACGATCCACCACCATTAATTTCGTTTTTGATCTATTTATGGAGAGGCCTAGGCTGTTGCTGATACGTTCCATTTTGCTGAAGAAAAGAGACATTTCAGGTTCGTCTACAGCTAGCAGGGTCGTGTCATCGGCATATCGGAGATTTGTAATATGAGCTCCACCAATGCGCATACCTCCCGACCAATCTTCACAAGTCTGCCGCATGATGTACTCTCCATATGCATTAAAAAGTATAGGTGACAGTATGCAACCCTGCCGGACACCTTTTCCAAAACAGAACGGTTGGGACACAGCTTCATCGATTCTGACAACTCCCTGACTGTAGATATACAGGCTCTGTACCAGCACTATCAGATGATTGGGTACACCAAGAACATTCAATACCTTCCACAAGGAACTCCAGTTGACACAATCAAAAGCCTTGCTGTAGTCGATGAAACACATGATGAATGGAACGTTGTATTCGCGACCCTTCTCGATTAGCTGCCTCACGTTAAGAATTTGCTCACGCGTATTTGCTCTTTCATTTAGCGTTCCAAAATTATACAGAACTAGCTGACCCGGCAGACTTCGTAGTGCCACCTGCCCTAGTGAAACTGGAAAGGCCTTCCGGCCACTAGTAATCTTTCAATCATAAAAAAAAACTTCTTAGTGCCTCAATCGATAAATAAAAAACCTAAGCTTTTGTATAAAATAAACTTAAAACAAACAAAAGAAATCCGTCCGACGGGGGGGGGGGGGGGGGCGAAACATGAAAGCGAAAACAAAAATGTTATTTTTATTTAATTCCGACTTCATATTCCACCTTCATATTTATCTACATTTTAAACCTTCTCTGGACTTCCACAAATAATTCAAGACCAAAATTTTGTCAAATCGGACCAGCCGTTCTCGAGTTTTAGCGAGACTAACGAACACCAATTCGTTCACCAAGTAGTCGAAATTCGACTATAATTAATGTGAATTGTAAGTTTGTACACTATTATGAGTATATTTTATACTTCTATAATCACAAATTTCGCCAAGACTACACTATAAAAAATATTGTATATAATAAAATATATAATATTGTATATAATGAAGTATATAAAAAATAGTAAATATTAACAAAGACAAACAATATTTAATCTATTCTCAATTTGACAACAGACGTCAAGAACAAAAGTTTGACAATAAATAGTATGCATGCGTGTGTGCGTCAAATACATGGTATGCAGTGTGTGTAATGTTTTCTTTATTGATTTAATGTATATTTTATGCATAATTAAAAAAAAAAATTAGCATTGTGTACTTCTTCACTATATTCTCTATAAGTGTGGAAAATTTCATACTCCTCCGTCCGCGCAATTTTCGTAAAAAGGGATACAAAGTTTTTGCTTCACGTATTAATATATAGATAGATTACGTGTTTTGATTATAAAATAGTTAATTTTACGTCACTCGCTTGCATAGAAAGTCTTTTTTGTACAAACATTGCATTATGACCATGGTCTTGCCTCTTACTTACCACCAAGGATGGTAACTGTGGACCAGAATCCAGATACACCACTACGTGATTGCGGTAACGAACCAAGAAACGGGAGCTGGAAGCCTCATATTGTATTATACAATAACTGACCTGTCCTAAAACTGGAAACCGTCTTCACAGCAGAAATAGGCAAGATGGTGGTACATAACTTAGGTATTCATGTTTTTCTTTTTTATTGCATACATGGGTAGACGAGTACACAGCCCACCTGGTGTTAAGTAGTTACAAGAGCCCATAGACATCTACAACGTAAAAGAGCCATCCACCTTGAGATATGACTTCAGTTACAGTTACATAGTGACCAACCCCTCAAACAGAAACGCATTGCGAAACGCATTGCGCAACGGTAACAACCCGTGCGGACTCATAAAACGTCCTAACATCAGTAACTACCTGCCTACCTACCACCAACTAGCGATATGCATAATGCCTAAATTTAAGCGGAAGCAGAAGCAAATGCTAACGAGTTAGAGGTAGACGACTTGTGTTGTATTTATAATAAACGATAGGCTCCACTGAGTCCTCTCTTTTGTTCATGTCTTCGTTCATCAGTTGTGTTGTGGTTAGCTTTACAGCCCACTGAGTTGCTCGCCGGATCCTCTCAATGGGTAGCCGTTCCGATTCGGTGGTAGATTCTGCGAAGCACTGCTCTCACTAGGGCCAGTGTTAGCAACGCCTCCTGGTTTGCGCCCCGAGAACTTACATACACGTTAGGGTTACGCTGACATAGCCACTCAAAGCTATTCGCTAAGGTAGGAAAGTAGTTAGCTTTTTATGTCTTATGCCAACGTGCGAAATAGTGACCGGTCTACAGCTGATACACACACAGGTACCTACAGATTCTCTATACACCGAAAACAATATATCAAAACCCACACACACACTTCAAATACAAAACTTCATGTTACGTCACAACAGAAGAATGCACAAACTCGAAAGTGCACTATTTCGAACATAAATTTTGTACGCGCGTCGCAATAGGGAGGAAATACCGCATTTCGCAATACTCAAGGTCATAAGTCCCAACGACAACAAAGCGAAAATAGTCTTTATGTTCGTCTACATTACGATTCGGCCACAGTACTTAACTCAGTTGGGTTGTAGAGTCTAAAATTGAATGTCAGTTAAATCGAGTTGTGTAATGCGGCAAGGTTGATAATCCGAGAATGCTTGGTACGACGATGAATACAGATATGCAGTGAGGTTGATATGTTTTGGGGGTATTTAGCGTAATTTTGTATTGCTTAAATTCCTCAAACGTCAATGGACGGATTCCAATTATAATCAACTTTAAATATAAAAAGAGGTGGTTCGTAATTCAGGACATTTGTTGAATTATTTAATTTATTTCTTCGAGGGTGGAGCGCCATTATTTTATGAGATGTATCGTCGCTGTTGCGGTTACAATATTACGCCGTTGCGATACCATGAAATGCAAGATAAACTTCAAGTATTGTGTTTGCTTATCTATTTATTGTTCTAACTTCAGCACCGGTAGTTCCGCGTTTCGATATTTTAGGAATAATACTTTAGTATTGAATAAAAGAAAGAAAAAAAACATGTGTGCAATTCGCACGTGGTAGAAGTGAAACCTTCAAAAATTTTGGCTTCAAGATAATGAGACGAATGTAAAATTTCGGGAAGAGGATAATTGTATCGGTTTTAGTAATGATCATAGTGATTCAAAGTTTGATAATAAGCTTACATTTTATTCGGATATATTACATAGATTTATTCAGAATGTATTAAGTACGAATATTAGGTACGAGAATCACGATTATAAGAAACACTGTATAATGCTTCCTATCTCATTTTCTCCCACGTTAAATCTTATCAATTTATGTGACTGTCTCTTCTTGCTGTCGTTTTTTCGTTTCATCGTCTTTGGAATTACAATGATGGTATAGAAGTTTTCACTTCAAAAATTGTTTGCAAATTACAAGCGGTAGAAGTCAAACCTTCAAAAGTATTCTATCTCGTTCTCGCTTGGGCTAAATTTCATTGATATGTCTGTCTTTTTAAGTGTCACTTATTCGTTTCATCCAGTTTCAAATTTTAGCAGTGTTAAAGAAGTTTACACTTCAGAACACACAAGTCACAACATAAATAAGTATGAACTTATTAAGCAATTTCAAATGATAAATTCCAGTGTAGCAAACACTGACCCCCAATTTAATACTGAGTCCGTGCTGAAATTGAAACTAAAACTTTAGACTGTTCTGTGGCTTAGTTACGTCAATAGATTCTGTCATATTATCTGATGTATTTTGCCAATAAATCTGTCTTATAGAATTTGGTAGAATTTCAGACCGATATATTTGTTTTTTTTTATGTCGACAAAAAATTGTATTGCTTTTATTATTACGTCTGTTAAATGTTGTTCAGTTCAATATCACTCAAAGACTTGTCACGACACCCTTTAATATAACATAGACTAGTAACAAAGGAGGATTTTTTTCGGGTTTACATAAATATATAGCCGGTAGTAAATTCGATTCTCGTTAACCGATATACTACGCGGTATTCGAATATCTAAAATACATTATTTTCTGTCCTCGACTTTCTTCCTAATGTTCGAAGAGTGGTCATTTGAAATGTATAAATAAAAATCTTAAATCCCATAGATACAACACGCGCTAAGCAAGAAGCCATTAAAACAAAGGTTCATAGTACAGATCCAATTTGTTTTGCGATTCGTATCTATCGGCTTTACGAAATTACGAGCACGTTTTAACCGAACGAAAGCCTTCACGAGATCATCGAAATCAAATTATGTACGTGAAACGTATATATTTATATGGCTTCTCAGTTTCAAGATATACCTACACTAGCTTTTGCCCGCGACTTCGTCCGCGTGGAATAGTTCACAAATAATACTTTATTTTAGAACAAATTTGGTTAGCATAAAAAACGTTATAGTGAGCCCACCTTAACATATAGACATAAGTGGTCGCGGACTTTTTTTAGATCTTTTAAAGGGGAACAATTCTGTCATTCATTATTTTAGCGAAACTTTAACCGTTTCTGCAGCGCACGCAGCGGAAGCTCTCAAAAGGGAAAAAAACCCGATTTTGAAACATTCTTTATTGGTGCTCTTATCTTAGCGTGATGTTATAAAGCCTATTATAATAGCCTTCTTCAATAAATGGGCTATCTAACACTGAAATAATTTTTCAAATCGCACTAGTAGTTCCTGAGATTAGCGCGTTCAAACAATTTATTTATATTTATTTATTTATTTATTTAAAGTTTAAAATTTGAAAAAAATATCATAATAAATAAGCTATTTGAATAATTGAAGTTCAATGAAAAACATCAAACTGTTGATGCTAATACCAAATAAAACGTACCTCTAATTACAAAGATAAATGTGGCGTGTTAAGCGAAATGTCGCATAATCTTTCACACTTCGATATGTTGAAGTTATTAGATTACAGCAACGACAGCTTTTTCAATTATTAATTGTATTTTCATAGTTAATATGAAAAGGTGTATAATGATGCTTTTAGGTACCTCAAGGACCAGTCATCGTTGTCGTCGAACCCGTCGCTTGCGACGAAGGGCTCGACGTGTAAATTAACCACAGACACAGCCCACTGAGTTTCTCGTCGGATCTTCTTAGTGGGTCGCGTTTCCGATCCGGTGGTAGATTCTGCGAAGCACGGCTCTTGCTAGGGTTCGTGTTAGCAACGTCGTCAAGTTAGAGCCCCGTGAGCTCGCCTACTAGTTAAGGCGACGCTGATATAGCCTCTCAAGGCTATCAGCTTAGGTAGGAAAAATAAAAAAGGGGTATAATATCCCAACATAGTTACATAGAATCAAACTCCCATCCCTCCTGACTGAACTCATGCTCTCTCACGTGTCCTGGTGAAACTTGGAAAGGCTTTCGAGCCACCAGTGATCCTTCCTTCACAAAAAAACGAATTAAACAAATATGACTTTTGAACTGTTTTAGTACTTTTCTGACGTAGACATTGAATTGCCAAGATTTGGTTAAATCAGGCCCTCTAACACTTCAGAAGTCGGTCAATAATTCAAGGAACGATTTGAGCAAAGGCACTGTTCATTAGACCACTTAATGTACGGTAAATCCAAGAATTCCTAGGGCTGGGCACCATGTTTTTGTGTTTGATAACTGGGAACACATTTAACTTAGTCCGTGTTTGATCAGCTCAGTTTTCATATGACCCCGTATCTTATGTGATTCTGTTCACTATTCTGATTATTCGTGATGGGTACGTTACGAAAACGTACGTTACGAAAAATTATAGTACTTGTACCGTGGTGATTCTTAAATATATAATTTTCAAAATTTCTCTCACTCAAACAAAACCTTCAATAGGTGTATTACACAAGATTGCTTGAATTTTCTAGTTTACACACATGCAAACTACATTGTGAAGAGGTGTACTCTTCTATGTACTATTTACTCATTACCTCATAATTCCCCTGCTCTCAGATCAATTCACACTGGACAGCGAGTACATCAAGCGCTATCTCGGCGAGCTGACAACTATGCAGGAGTCCAGACTACTGCAGCTAAGGAAATGGATAGCTGAATTGCAAAAGGGCAAGGTACCTTACCAAAGCTGTTTCACGTTTCCGTATTTTACTAGAGGATAGGCAAGTCCAAGGACCATCGTTATCCATTGTAATGCTTCTTGGCTTCGTTAGCCACTTGCCACCGTAGCTGTTGAAGAGCAAAAAGCATTGAAGCAAAAATAGTTACAACTCCAGTTTGGACTGACGTATGATTAGTAATTTTCGGGACCTTGTACTTTCTTATTGTATTTCTGGAATAACGCTGGAGATTGACCATGAAGGTGGAATGTTTAAGGTTTATCTATTTTTTATAGAAATTGGTATAAATATTTTATCTCTCGTGGCTCTCGTGTGAGAAATCACAAGACCACGGTTGCCACGCATTGCTGACCTTAGAATTTTCCTGAGACTGATAATGAAAACTTCATAAGGGCTTGCAGCCTGTTACCGAATTCGCGTTCATTTCCGAAGATATCATAAAGAATACGTTTTAACCCTTTCATCACCATCAGTGACTATAGTCACCCGTCGCCAAACGCCGCCTGTACACGATGTGTGACCATAGTCACTGGCCTATAGACTATGCCTGCACAGGATGGATGATGTGCGCACTTACAGCGCGGAACTCTGTTACCTGCGGAGCACTCCGCAAGGCTTGCCGTAGCGAAAGTGTTAACATAAATCCTCTTCGTTCAAAAGAAATCTTTGCAAAAATCCAGGTGCCAAGTGACACGACCTTATTACGTTTCCTTCGCGCCCGGGACTTCAACGTAGAGAAAGCTAGGGAGATGCTCTCGCAGTCGCTTCTGTGGAGGAAGAAGCACCAGGTCGACAGGATCCTGTCAGAATACGAAACGCCCGACGTCGTGAAGCAATACTTCCCTGGAGGGTGGCACCATCACGACAAGGGTAACCGGATTTTTTTTTTTTTAATTTATTCACATTTATGTACACAATAAAAATTTATATCAGGCTTTTATATATATTTGGATGAGTGAGCACTGATAAATGATTTAAAGGGTGCATAGTAATACTAAAGTAACAAGAGACTTTAAGTAGCTCACCGTAGTTCTGGCGGATGTGAATGCTCAGAGCACTTTTTTTGCTCCAAAACAAATTAATCTCATCTTTTGGTATCTCTACCTCCAGACGGACGGCCACTTTATATTTTGAGGCTCGGACAAATGGACGTGAAAGGCCTGCTCAAATCTATCGGAGAAGATGGACTTCTGAAGTTGGTAAGTGATCTGAATCTATTTATTTCTTTATTTTTTTATTTGAGTCGACTATTATCAAAGCCGGCAATGTGACTTTTGGACAATTATTGGTAAATCAGAAAAACGAATTATTGACTTTGTATTCCATTGGCAGTCACAAAACTCTTCTGAACGACATCTTAGATAAATAACGGGTTAAGTATTGACCTTTATTTAATTCAGGTTTTGAACCGTATTCTTTGAAGGAGACGATTGATTATATTCAAATCAATCTGTATTGACATATCAATAATTTTTTTTTTCCAAATGCACAGATTGCCACCTTTGATAATAGCCGACTCATTTATAACTTCATATACTAGAAAGTATAAAGGCGGACTTAATGCCATAGGCATTCTCTAACAGTCTACCTTAGGGGAGTGCAGAGATGAACCTTGGTAGGTGTAGTGTGAAGGTGATATTACTTAAACATATGTGTATATATATTCTATTAGGTCATTTTACACATTAGAGTCACATATGATAAAAAAGCTGACGGAAAACTTTATTGGATGAAAACGAAATATAGAAATTAGTAGCAAATAAAAACTAACAATTGTACCTGGCCATGTCAACGGACTACTAGTCCTGAGCAGTTGTTGACATATAAGAGTTTTCTCATTCCAGACTCTTCATGTTTGCGAAGAAGGGCTGAAACTCCTCGAAGAAGCCACTCGTTCATCGGAGCACGCCGTCCAGTCCTGGTGCATGCTGGTCGACCTGGACGGGCTGAACATGCGGCACCTGTGGAGGCCGGGCGTGCGGGCGCTGCTCCGCATCATACAGATCGTGGAGGCCAACTACCCGGAGACTATGGGCCGCGTGCTCATCGTTAGGGCTCCGAGGGTCTTTCCTATACTCTGGACTATCGTTAGCACATTTATCGGTCAGTATTTATTTTTTTGCATTGATTGGTAGACGACCTCACCTGGTGTTAAGTGGTTACCGGATATCTATAACGTAATGCCGCTACCCACCTTGAGATATGTTCTAAGATCTCGAACACTTAACACCAGGTGGGCTGTGAGCTCGTCCACCCATCTAAGCAATAAAAAAAAAAAAATTGATGGTGACAAATACATAATATTCATAAACCTTGTAATGTCTTAATTTGCAGATGAAAACACGCGAAGTAAGTTCCTCTTCTACGGGGGCAAAGACTACCTTCAGCCGGGAGGTTTGCTGGACTACATACCCAAGGACCTGATCCCCGACTTCCTCGGAGGTCCTTGCAAGGTGAGCACTGGTCATTAAATACGTCGCTCTATTCATTCAACTTTTACAGTCGCATAAAGAATTAAAAATAGATTTCAGCTTCTCCTTGACTTGTAGGTGAGCTCACGGGACTCAAACCGGGAGTGTTGCTATGTGTACATTGAACACACTGATAATTCATTTTCTAAGGGTAGCTATTTTATTTTGTCCTGGGCTGTTAATTTCGTCCTTCGTTGGTAGAAAGTGTAGAAACATTGATCCCCGTGGTGTACCATATAGACAACTATAGATACTATATAGACAATGACGTGACCACCGTGACCCCCTTGAGGCATGAGGTTGAAGTTTGACTTACAATGTGTGACGGCTATTCTGCCGTCCGAGCTGGTGCTGCCCTCCAGTGAATGGACTGGTGATGCAGTGCGCGATGGAGTCGCCCTCCCCGGGGATACAACTGTGGGGGAGGGAGGGGAGGGGTAACCTCGTAGGAGAATTAAGCTTAGAGATGCAGTTAGGTTGAGGCGCGCTGTACCATAGATAATATACATAAGTTAGTTATAGACAAGCAACGTAAGCAGTCTACCAAAATGTTTACGGGCGTCGGCCACTAGATGGCTTCGCTTCGATTATCTTCTCATTGCTCCTGTAGATGACAGTAACATATTACCTATTCTATATTTTATTTTCAAATGAAGGTATTTGTAAATTTTCAGAAACCACAAATTGATAAAATTTAATCAATTTGTCAACAACAAATAAAGACTTGTATGATTTATTATTTTATTATTTTCTGTGTTTAGTTATACATTAATTAAATGCCTTAACATTAACAAAACATAAGTTTACGGGCATCCGCTACAAGATGTCGCTAGTTTCCATACAAAAAAATATTTGTCTGTAAGTATCGCAGGTTCAAGGCCCTGCGCGGTACCGCGGGTGGTTCTAAGGTGAAACCCCTTTAATTTAGAGTTCTGTTTTTTTTTTTGTTTTCTAACTAACGCCGCAGACGGATGTGCCCGAAGTGTGGATGTACGTCCCGTATCGCTATTACAACTACGTACGAATTTAATATTCAATATAAATGTTTTTTGAACACATCACTCACTGTTCAGTACACGCGTACTCGATACGTGTTCGTCCATTGTGCAAATGTTATTATGTGTTTTAATTGAAAATATTATAATGAAATAGTTTTTATTATTACTACGACTACGTCAGAGCCTAAAGGATGTCGAATTTTTATTTATTTTTTAATCGTTAGATATAAATCGTAATATAATTTGTCACGAGTCTTAGGTTGAACGAAAGGATTCTTTCATTAGGTTGAGTTTATGAAGTTTAGCGGGATGAATGCCATCGAAATCGTGACAAGATCGTGATTATTTAATCCAAGTATAGTTCGTACAGACCCCTCGTACAAACGTCAAATGTCTTGTCTACTCTTGTTTGCACTTGCAAAATCATAAATTTAATTCAAATGTGACGTCATTTCACTGTAATGTTTAGCTGATTAAACACGGCACTTGTGAGATGTCTATACATATATTTGAGCAAAGCAGTGATGGATTCACACCCAGGCCCGTGAGGCCCGGGCCTAAGGTTACATGTATTGAGGAGGGTCAATATGCTGTCTAATATGATGGAGGTTTGATATGCCAAAATTTCAGAAATGAAAAAAACCCGCACAAGACTACTTTCCCCGTTCAAGCTGTTCTTGATGATAATGTGCATTTAAGTCTGATAGCCTGCAATGAAAATTAGAGAAAAGAAAAGTATTTTTTGAAAATGAGTTCAGATTAATAATAATATGTATAATTTTTTTTATTACAACGTTATTTTAATTTTAAAATAACATTAAAATTTATTCTAATATTAAGGGCGGCATCAAGCCTAAATCCGTCACCGGGGCAAAGATGGCTACCGTCTCGACCATGCTTGAAGGCGAGTGCTAAGAGAGTTTAACGTGCGGGAGCTTTCGGTAATACTTTTAGTGCGTCTGTAATAATAACTGTTATTGAAGGAATTCCAATGTCAATTGTTACAGTGTTATTGATATGACGACATTATCTACTAATTTAATTGAAATAATTGTGATGCGTGTCCGCCTACGGTGACGCTCTTGAACATATGCAGACATAAAATAAATAAATAAATAAATTAATACGACAAAGGAAAGATCTTCCGCCGAGCGGGTGATGTTGCTCGGTAGACCGATGGTCCGAATGTTGTTGTTTAGAACTTGTATATATGCAAGCTTATTTTGAAAATGTCGTGAGATTCAGGCATCTGTCAATTTCTGTGTTGTATGATGGCCACCGCACAGTAGGAATACCTTTCCCTGTATGTATTTAAAGCCTTTAAAAGTATTTCCTATGGTTGTAGAGTTTCGTCCACGAAGGGGGTCTGGTGCTGAAGAGCCTGTACGTGAGCGGCGCCTTCACCGAACGCGAGGGAGACCCGCTCCGGGAGGACAGCATCTACAGATCCGTCAGTCTGGGCAAGGGACAGGTGATGAGTTGCTTGGATTAACGCGCGGATTTTTGTTCACGGGAATTTTGATTTGAAATTAGATCACAGATATACACCTAGTTGATAATAATAATAGAGGAAGTCTGAAAGTGGCACCTGTGACAGAGAAGCGCGCATTTCTCAACTTCTGCGAGTGACATGCAAGATGCGTGACATGCGCATTTGAAAATATTCAATTTTACGTAAATGCTTATTTATACAAATGCAAATCATAGTAACACACGACGTAACAGAAACAGAAAATGTCTTCCGTATGGACACTAAGGCATGTTGCGATGGATATACTGGACTACTGGAGGTATAACTTAAGGGTTGAAGTCAGACAGGCGACTGGTCGTAAACTCGTGCCAAATTCCTATAGAGCACGAGAAGAGGACGTGCCTTTACACACAATATGGAATAAGGGCAAGAAGAAGATTAAAATGTCATATAGCGGTCGTCTAAAGCTGGGATATCCTCGCAGGGAGTTAGGGTCTGGGTTGTTGCTAGGATTTTGTATGCATGCAAGTTTTCTTGTGAATTTTAGCAGCGCGATTCAAGTTTATACCATATTCCTTGTAATTTATAACTTCCGCCACAGACTCCAGCGACAATTTCAAGATGACTTTGCAAATACGACGCATCTCCGAAGAACGTTCATACTATCTTCTCTATTTCGTTTCTTCTAATCTGATCACGTGAGCGATTTAATTAGTACCTTTAGAACCCTGTGCGCTGGCTCACGAATGCTCAAAGTCGTTTCTGTGCGCAGGTGCACGAGGTCGTCGTGCTCAACAAAGACCCTCAGAGCGTTCTAACCTGGGACTTCGATGTTCTGAGACACGACATAGCGTTCACCGTGTTCAGGAGTGAGCACGAGCTCCACAACCCCGTCGACGAGGTCAACTCAGGTCAGTGGTGTTGTGATATACCCACCCTACATTTGAGGGGTGGTATCTTGCGAGAGAAAGTTAAAACACGCGGCTTGTACTATTATAGTTTTATAAGCGGTTTTTGTTTATTGTTTAAATAGGTGTAAGAGGAGAGTGGGCGAGAGGGTGAGAAAGGAGGTGAGAGGGAAATGAGAGAGAGGTGAGGTAATAGAGGTCATGATCCACGCGGTGCTAAATTGTCAGAATGCCACACCTCAACCTCAATTGTTATTGTAGTATCGTAGCTGTTCCTTTCAGCGGGTTCTGAATTATAATCTAGAATAATTGCTGCCGCACTGAGTTGCTAGCGCTATGACCGGTTTTTAAATTCTGTCAATATACATTCAACGAAATGTTCAGTAAATTTATTGCTAATTATTATCTATATATAAACAGACAAGGACAAAACCGTCTGTTTGTCAAACGATTTTCCTTGTTTCAGTAGCTTTAAGAATTTTAGTATGAACGAAATAAAAGAGGAAGTGTAATAATATATTAAATGAATTTACATCTTAAAGCGCTAAGGACTACGATCGAATTTCGACCATTCTCACACGTTATTCCGAATCCTCCCAAAAACTTTAGGTGCTTTTAGGGATTCTAACCACTGGTCACCGTCCGCGTCGAACCCGTAGGATGGTACTAAGAGCTCGATGTGCAACCTAACCCACAGACACAACCCGATAAGTTTCTCGTCGGAACTTCTCCGATCCGACAGATGTTAAATAAATAATAAATAAATAAATATATATTTACTAACGATCACGCCACGTTAACTGGTCCCGTGCTAAGTTCGTAAAGGACTTGTGTACAGGTACTAGATAACGGAAATAAATGTAAGATTTTATTATACACATACATATATATAATATATACCCATAATCCTGGAAAAGACATTTTTTTATTTATCATACAAATATCTTCCCTTGGCGGGATTCGAACCCGCGACCCCCTTGTGTAGTGACCGTGTCGCTTACCACTACACCAGACGGCCGTTTTTAGTTTTTAGGCCGATGTTAGCAAACTCTTGAGGCTGAGCCCCGTGAACTCCCATATCCGATGAAGCCAGAATAGTCTTCCGAGATTACTTGCAGTAGGTAGAAAAAACAACCAGTGTTTCCACTTACGTTTTCCATTTTACCCTAGTTTCTTAGGAATTTATCCCTAAAATTCCCTAAACAACTTTCATAAATCCCCCCTGGTGCTATGTAGGGAGCATAAATAAAATACAGAAAATACACCACAGCATATTATTTAATGTAGGTATATATAATAACAAAACGCTCACAGAAGGTCATAGATCTATAGGATTAGAATTTTTGGGAAATCGACGCATTGCTTTTATATTCTTTTGCTGCAATATAACACTGTTCGGTTCTAAAATTGAGCAATTGTTTGCTAGCATTCTCAGCTTTGTATAAAGCAAGCCGTTTAGGGTTTTATTAGAAAGCCTGTTTCTTTTGTCAGTTTTTACATATTTTTTTAGTATTTTTTATTGCTTAGATGGGTGGACGAGCTCACAGCCCACCTGATATTAAGTGGTTACTGGAGCCCATAGACATATACAACGTAAATGCGCCACACACCTTGAGATCTAAGGTCTCGGTATAGTCACAACGGCTGCCCCACCCTTCAAACCGAAACGCATTACTGCTTCACGGCAGAAATAGGCGGGGCGATGGTACCTACCCGTGCGGACTCACAAGAGGTCCTACCACCAGTAATTACGCAAATTATAATTTTGCGGGTTTAATTTTTATTGCACGATGTTGTTCCTTCACCGTGGAAGTCAATCGTGAACATTGGTTAAGTACGTATTTCAATAGAAAAATTGGTACCCGCCTGCGGGATTCGAACACCGGTGCATCGCTCGACACGAATGCACCGGACGTCTTTTGAGAACACTGAGTAATCTTTCCACCTCAGTCCTTGAAGAAGGAACTGCTAGTAAAAGTAAGTAAGTTCTGGTGACATCAACGAATATAGGTAAATAAAAATTTGGGAGATTATACTTATTAGGATTATGGGGAATCCCGAAAAAAAAAGTAGGGGTTTAGTCTATGGTTTACTTTACTACAGAGTTACTAGTAAAGGCTTTGCTTTTTACCCCGAAATTCCCTAAATCCTTGTATTTTTCATATTGTCTTTAACCATCCAAAATATCAGCTATTTTTCCCTAAAAACGGGAGAATTTCCTAAAAGTGGAAACACTATAAATAACCCCTCGAAAACCCCCATCCCCCGAGCGCCTGCACCGGGAGGTCGTGCTGATTTGATCTCTTAAATATTTTTTGCTTTTGTTTGATCCATCGCTTGACGTAACGTTTCAGCGTTGTGCGTAGGTGGCGGCGCGGACGAGGGCCGCTCCGTGCTCGAGCAGAAGGGCTGGCGCGAGGGGGAGCACTACCACCGCGTCGAGCCCACCCTGCTGTGCCACGACGGGGAGAGCATACAGGTACCCGGCGGGCAGCTTGCTTACTGCTCCGTTGTATTGCGAGCGTAGTCAAGTAGAGCATAGTGACGTCACTGTTCACCGGCGCCAATCAGGATCTATGTCAGAACTCGTTTAAAAGTGTACGGGATATAAAACAAATATAAGTTTCTCCAAACAATTTTTTTATTGTTTAGATGGGTGGACGAGCTCACAGCCCATCTGGTGTTAAGCGGTTTCTGGAGCCCATAGACATCTATGACGTAAATGCACCACCCACCTTGAGATACAAGTTCTAAGGTCTCAGTAAAGTTACAACGGCTGCCCCACCCTTCAAACCGAAATGCATTACTGTTTCACGGCAGCAATAGGCAAGGCGGTGGTACCTACCCGCGCGGACTCACAAGTATACCTACCAGTTTTGATGATTATATTTATCTTATTTATATTATCTGGTTTGCTGGTGTCTTGCTACCGTTGATGTCCACGAGTGACGTTAATTACTATCAGATGGAGCGTCGATAATGAAATAAGACCCAATTATTTGTGGTGTGAGTACGTAGAGTGCAGTGGGACGTGTGCGCAGGGCTCGCACGTGATGCGCTGCAGCGGCGCCTACGTGCTGCAGTGGCGCTGCGAGCTGCTGGACGCGCCGCCCGCACAGCTCGTCTACTTCCACGAGACGCTCGCCAGCCACCACTACAGGTCACTCCCCCACCCATAACTACACTACACTACACTGCACTACACTACATTACATTACATTACATTACATTACATTACATTACACTACATTACACTGCACTACACTACACTACCGCCGCCCGCTCAGCTCAATGAGAACTAAACACATATTCACGAACGACTTCGCGAGTGCGGGCGCGTGCACACCCGCACGTGGGACGCGCGTGCTGACGGCGTTGAGTAATATCGCAAGATAGCAACGCGCTTGACATAAATGAGTTCATAAATGCTCACGCTAAGCAACCTCAAAACTGTTGTTACGTTATTAAAAAAATTCAAGGAGCCGCAAAGCTTAAAATAAAACTATTGTTGTCCCCTTTCTTCACCAAAGTATAACAAAGACAGAATGTCGCTAATCATCTCACTATTTTTTTATTATTCCTCTTGTAGGCAGACGAGCATACGGCCCACCTGATGGTGAGTCATTACCGTCGCCCGTGGACTTCAGCAATGCCAGGGGCAGAGCCAAGCCGCTGCCTACGGACTGTCTGTAAGCTTTGAGTTTAGTTTGTTTGAGCCCGTGATATCATCCGCAGAGGATCCATGTCGAGCCTGCAGTCGGGCGCCAGCGGGTTCTCGTGCCTCAGCGGCAAGTCCACCGGCAGCTCCTGTCCGTCGCGGTGATGCGAGCCCCCGCCCCCCCGCGCGCCCCACTCCTCGCTCGCGGGCGGCCCCCCTCACGAGGCGGGACACGGATCCGACTAAAAACTAAAAATAAAACATTCGGAACGACAGTGCAATGTTAATTACTAATGAATTTGAACCCTGACGTGTGACCCCTCCGGATTGTCTCACAGACACAGTCGGCGGTAAGCGTGGAGAACAGAACGCCGCGAACTAGACGCGATGCCACACGACAAGGGGCGCCCGGTGCAGGCCTGTGAATAGTGGAATTGCGATAGTTGATATCGATTAAAATTCTAATCGAATTATTCAAAATCGATATTCAACAAAATGACGCAAAATTGTACCTCATCGTGTGCGGCGGAACGCGCTCCAAGCGGACTCTGTTACTTGCGTAATAGTTTAAAAAAATAATATACTTAATACTATATAGATGAAGTATGCTTCAAACCGAAAATAAAAAAAAATAGGTATCGAATAGTAATCGTTAGATAATTGTTATGAATTAATTATTAATCTAGTTACGTGTGATATGTGTATTATAATAATTAATATAATTAATACATTTTTCTTTTGTATAAAATATGTTTTTTTTTGAAGCAATGTTTACTATCAAGTACTTGTATCGTTTGAAAAAAAAAACCAAATTATTTTACATATTACGTCGATTTAAAATTGAAATGCTTTAAAAATACAATATATTTTTACTAAAATATTTTTAGTACCTTTACTTATTTTTTTAATGTAGCAATCAACATCAGTAATTAGTTAAGGTGTATTTATTTAAATTAGTGGATTTTTTCAAATTACACACACAATACTGTGTAACAGTTACAAAGAGTTTTATATAGATGTGTGTGTATGTGTGTGTGAAGTTATCATTATTATGAATATTTTTTGAAGTTTTTCCGAGTCATAGACATTAAAAATATATGTGAGTTGATCGACTCATGTTACCTGGACTGTGTCCCTAAGCACGGGCCGACGCAGAAGCCTCTAGAACTTTCATATATATTTGACCTAAGTACATTCTGTAAAAAAAAAACGGTGCGCATGCAATTTCTGCTCCAAACGAGAAGGAAGTGAAACTTCTTTTTCGATGTGTAGTATAGTGGTTTTCTTCATTTTTCATCCTTAAATCAGATTGCTCTTGTAATAGGGAATGCTGTGTATAAGAGATGCGACATCTTCAACATTTATGTTATATATATTTTAAATTATCGATGAAAAATAAATATATATATATATATATATAGATATTTTTAAATACTTCATTAAAATATTGGATGCTACTTGTTGCTAACGCTCGCGCTGGCCTGTACCAGGTATACTACGCGCATGCGCACGAGTGCCGCGCATTCACTCTCGCTCTGTCTCTTTCTATTCCATGGCAGCGTTAAACGTTTAACGCAACCTTGTTGGAAGTCGCATTAGAAGTTTCACTTCGAAATCAAAATGTTTGCTCTGGACAAAGTGCAAATTCGTCAAATTATGTTCAATGCTAATATTCAGTTTTCGCGACTAACAATAACATAACAATTCTTACGAATTAAATATTTGTTTATTTCCGACGCTTCGAATATTAAGTTGCTCGTTGAAGGCGAGGGGCGAACGTCTCTGGGTCCTGGGTACCAACGGGCCTCGGGTTCCACTCCAGCCAGGCTCACCAGCTCGTAGGTCGAAGTCTTCATTGTCATATAACTTTAGACGATTCTAGAACTATTGTATATAAAGAAGTCGTTATACAAAATGTTGCCAATTAAACTGATGTTGTTTTGTGTAATAAAAAATTAATTAAATCAAGATGTTTGTGCTAACTGTACATAAGTGGACGGGGGAAAGGAAACATGAAATAAAAAGTGGGGGCTTAGATAATTGACGGATTTATGTTTCATAAATTTGTTTTTACATGTCAGCGTGACGTAATGTAATAATGTAAATATATAGACGCGTAATACTTGTTACATAATACTTAGAACATTTTATCTAGTATGTATTTATAGTAGTCGGTTTGTAGACGGTCTCTAGAGAAGGAAGTGTGATATCAAGAACGGTTAGTGTTGTCATTTGGCATCGGCTGTCCTGCTTACACGTATAGCTGAGCATATCATTGCGAGCGAGACGGAATGATACTGCACGCTTTGGTCAACAACAAAAAAGTGCGTATTGTTTTTTTTACACTTACGGCCGACAGCAAGAGTGCGAGCAGGACGGATAGTATAATTTAAAACTAATGTGTAGGATTAAGTAGTCAATGCGCGGTACAAAATGAGTTCACTTCGTGGCTTTTGGAGGTTAATTCTGGTGTAGATTGTATTTTTGGAATTTACGAAATAAGCAAAGCTTGCATACCAATAGACATGTCATTGTGTAATGCAGTCGTATGTCGTGTAGGGAATTAAATTGGAAAAGGCCCGATCAAACGAGGTACGTCTTGCAAGTGTCCATGGTCTACTGGGCCAAGGTCGAGTGCTGCAAGCCGTGCCCCGACGATTTTCTCATTAAAAAATGTACCAACGCTATATTCACAATTACCTTACTTATTAGGAGTAACAATAAACGCACGCATGATCCGAAAGTTTCTAGACCTTTGGTTCTGCGGAGTCAACCTAGAAAATATTGAACCGATAATTGTTTTAATGTTTTTAGTGAAAATATGTTTTTACATAATAATTATATAATAAAATAATAATAATAAGTACACATACGTAATATTGGTATTCTTCGGGAATTGGT
This sequence comes from Bombyx mori, assembly GCF_030269925.1. Classification (NCBI taxonomy): domain Eukaryota; kingdom Metazoa; phylum Arthropoda; class Insecta; order Lepidoptera; family Bombycidae; genus Bombyx; species Bombyx mori. The sequence goes on along the minus strand of NC_085114.1, from coordinate 15,534,576 downwards.
AATTTTAAGTATTTTTTTAAATAAGGAATTTAAGTTTTTTTTTTTAGATATTGTAATATCGTTGTGGAAAACGTTTAAAGCAGTATGTTGTTTTATTACATTCATACGGTGTTCGTTTAAAAAAAAAAAGAATATTGTACACGCAATGTATTACCAGATGACGCGCGGGGTCAACGCCCTGCAGTTTATGTTTTTGCTGTAGTTTGCGTGGTATATGAATAAAGTGTTAAGTTATCTCGTCAATAGTTCCTTTTTTTTTGGGGATAGTAATTGTTTATTGCTATTGCGGCTGCGGACAAGGTTCCTACACACTAGTGCAGTGTAGTGGTAGTAAAATAATAATAATAATATGGAGGGGTGAAATGCTAATTACGCGACATTTTTTTTTGTAATTAAGAGTCCGTTTTATTTGCTATTAGCATGAACGGTTTAATTGATTGAACTTTTTAATTGAACTTCAATTAAGTTCACTCCATTGAAATAGCCGAAGAAGTTTTTTTTAGTGTGATATTTTTTCCAAATTTTAAACTTTATATGGACCTCCTGTAAAGTTGGAAAAAATTCGCTTAAACAAAATAGCCTTTACCCCTCGATATATTAAACATATCAGCACCGGGAATGGTCTTGTCACACCCTGCATTCAGATGAATATGAACATACTCAGAATTCACTTTCGTTATGCATTTCCCGACATTAAAACCATAAGGTCGGATCTGCTGTTCGATACTTTGATTTCATATCCGACCATATCTCTGATGGCGAGGATTTGGAGAGTAATAATATGACGTTAATCTTTATACATATAATTCTACTGTACGAGTGTATGTCACTGAATTCCTCTTAAACGGCTGGACCGATTTGAATGATTTTTTATTGTATGCGTTTGGGTAGCGCCATGGATGGCTTAGATTCACAAATCACCCCGGCAGATGGTGCTGCAGTCGGTATCTAGGTTATTTGTCTATATTGCAACTAAACGCTGGATCGACTTGAATGAATTTTTATGTATGCATACATTTATTCACTCATTTCATTCCCTTTGTGTATTATACAGGACAACGTCTGTAGGGTTTGATAGTATATAATATATCTTTTTTTTAAATTACGTACAAAAAAAATGCAATTTCGAAATGTAAACAACTGGAAGTACTACTATATTTTTAGGTAAATAAAATAGTTGAACGACCTGTACATATAAAATATGTACATTTTATTTTTTTAATAATCGCAATGCTGCGCTTGTGTTTATTGTTGTTTGTATTATAATTCACTTGACGTATCCGAGTTCTCGTTGCGGCAAAAGGTCGTAAGTTCGAGCCGGGACATGTAACACGGGTTTTAGTTTTCAGAAATTTTATCTATGAATACGTAATGTGTACTGCCTTTGTGAGTGCATACGGTGGCACTGTAATACTAATTGTCAATAGTACTGTAATGGTAGCTTAGGAATACTTAAATTTGACTAGTTTTTATCGTGATTTAGAACTTTTGTTGACCTTGATATTTCAGTTCAGATATACAGACCCCAGGTGGACAATCAATACTACAATGTGGAAAGGGTCAGTTGGCAAAAGAAGGGTAGGGAGATCGAAAAAACGATGGGCTGACGATATAACTGAATTAATAGGGAAGGACCGGCAAACTATTGGCAAGGACAAAATCAGTGGAAAGGACTGGAGGAGGTCTCCACTCGAGGGTCCATATCCAATAACAGTAACTCTTACTAACATTTAGACAATAAGCAAAACATTGAAAACTAAACATTAACAAACAAATACCACACTTGAAATGGAAATTAAGAATAAGGAAATACAGGTTTTTTTTTGGACTGATAGCAAGTACCACAATGTTCGGTGGTCGGTACGGTAGATAAGATGTTGGGTGCTCTATGTCCAGTTCGTTTTTCAATTATAACAGATTTAGGATTGCTGGTATAGATAACCGGAGACCTGGAAGAACATATATGTTTTCCGTATAGAATTCAAGGTCTGAATTTAAAGGGAGATATTGTTGAAGACACGAGAGTATGGTTTGACTTAATTAAAGAGACATTTTGAGGTCTCCGTTACTTAAAACAATCTAAGAAACAACAGTCTCCCTCCAACCAAAAACCCGTGTCGTTTGATCCTATGCCAGTATATTAATTCTTATTATTCTTTTCTCGTATTGGAGTGTTCACCATCGTTGATTCAGCCCCCTGAAGATTTTGAAAGGCACGTCGTGGATATCATTGTCCAGCGTGTGTCTTTGAAGGCTTCTGCTCCGGTTTGCTTCAGAACTGGGGTTGTACTAACGCAATTGGAAAGTCAATCATGTCTGGGTGGCGTTTACCTATTTTAGTTATAAAAAAAATATTCCTAAAGTTGTTGTAGTGCCAAAAGCTTTGACAAATAAAGAAATTTGCTTTTCCTAATTTAATATAAATAAATTACAAAGTACCTAGTGTTCCTGTTTTTGTATAGAACGGTTCGAATTTAAATTGATATTAGTTTGAGAGGGATGACAGAGGGACGATCTTCCACCGAGCAGTTGTCCAAATTGTCCATCCCCGGTACGAATGTTCCTCGGAACTTATTTCCCTAGCTATTCGCTGTAGCCTTTACGCTATCAGCCAGAGGATACAGCTACTTTATTATAGCTACCCTCAGATGGGTAGGGGATCTCACGGACTGAACTTGAAAGGATTTGCTAACACTAGCCTAACACGAACAAGAGCAGTGCTTCGCTGAATCTAATACCGGATCGGAATCGCAACCCACTGAGAAGATCCGGCGAGAAACTCAGTGGATTCTCAGAACATCAGATATGCTCAAGCTTATGTTGCAAATGTCGTTAGGGTGATTCAAGTTTTTATCAAATATCTATCGGTTTTGTGATTATTATCATCCATGGGCTCGCACGGATAGTTTTCACCCTCCTGCTTATTTCTGCCGCGAAGCAGATACGAGGTTCGTTTGTAGAATAAATTAACTGGATGCGTCTTGCTGTTTACTTGGTGTGATGCAGGAAAAATATCGTTTAATAAAAATCAAACCTGCAAAAAATATAATTAGCTTAGTTACTGGTGATAGGATGTCTTGTTTGTGAGCCTGCACGAGTAGCGTTTCATTTTGAAGGGTATGGCAGTCGTTGTACTGTAACGGAGTTTTAGAATGCATGTCTCAAGGTGGGTGGTGGCATTTATGTTGTGATTTCCATGGGCTCCGATAACCAATTAACAACAGATGGATCGTGAGCTCATTCGACTATCTAAGCAATAAAAAAAATGTTCGTGATCAGGAGAGGACTCAGAAAACAAAAATAAAAACAATAAAAGTACTTTATTAATAAAAAAGAATTATAACAATGTTTGGCCGAGATAATTGCAGATAAAAGCAGAAAAATATATATTATGTTTATGTGATAAAATAGTTATGTGCAATAGAGGTCACTTATGCTTAGAAAAAATCTGTAAAATATACACAGTGTATGTATAATATAATTAATGAAAATATACACAATGTACGAGCAATACTAAGCAATTATTTTATCTCCCCACGCATGGTGCAATGACCTTTTTACTTTTTTTTGTAAAACTGGTGTAATGCTTCAATACGTGAGTGAATAGTTTTCTTTCTGTCTATCCCGTTCTGTTGTCTCATACATACACACAGCGTACGGAGTCAAATCGGCTGCATGTAGGTAGTTAGCAATAGTTTATTGAATACGTTTGTTATGTGGAGTGTCCGGGCAGCTTGCAATTCTGAAAATCAAAACAAAATCTATATTATTATAGTATTTATAAAATTAAGGCGCTATGGAATATTATAATAAATTAAACTTTAGTTTTTTTGCCGGAATTTCATTTAAACAACCCGATACAATATGCATCCGACATCCGAAGTTAATGTCCTCACGATTGTATTTTTAATTTTTAAACGTGATTTATCTTTCTTTTCTGTATTGAAGCAAGGTTAAGTTTTCATAGAACAAGAACACATTGTTTTTTTTTAAGCACCAGCAGTTTTCGACGTTAGTATTTTAACATGGTACCTTATTACGTTTTAGAGTTAACCTACCCTCAGATTTAAATATTTTTTGATAAAATCTGCAGTATCGGACCCTTCGAAGTGTCGTATTGTTGAAAATTTTAAATGTAAAACAATGTTAAGTAGAATATGTTGAAAATTGAAATAAAATTATGAATATTTCTTGATGTGTTTTATTTTTTATTTTTTTTACTTTAAATATAGCTTAACGAGAAGAACAGCGAAGGCTCTGTATTTTTTTAAATGAAAAAAAAAACAGATAAGCTGCATAACGTTGAACATTCTGATTAATTTTTTGTAAGTTTTTATTTTTTATTTTTTATTGCTTAGATGGGTGGACGAGCTCACAGCCTACCTGGTGTTAAGTGGTTACTGGAGCCCATAGACATCTCCAACGTAGACGCGCCACCCACCTTGAGATACATGTTCTAAAGTCTCAGTATAGTTACAACGGCTACCCCACCCTTCAAACCGAAACGCATTACTGCTTCACGGCAGAAATAGGCAGGGTGGTGGTACCTACCCGTGCGGACTCACGAGTGGTCCTACCACCAGTAATAAAACCACTAGTAAAGTAGTTGCAGATCTGGACAATTAATGTCTACCTCCCAGCGTGGCGGCTCACTCTTAACTCCTTTTTATTCCAAACATGGGTGACGTCACAGTTCGTCCGGTGCTCCCGGAATCCGTAGACATCATAACGTGAACACCGCCTTGAGATAAGAGGTCAAATTTGAGAAACTCAGTGGGCTGTTTTTATGGGTTAATTCGCTCGTCGAGCCCTTCGTCACAAGCGATGGGTTCGACGAGGACGGTGACCGGATATACAACCAATTAATTTCATAGACGAGGGCAGTGTCGGAACACGTTATGATCGGCAAGCAACAAGCAACAGTAGGTATTGATTTCATTAAATGTCCGATAAAGTTTAAGGGCCGCCTAGTATTTGATTAGAATTCCGCAATGAAACAGGCGAGTTGTAAAAAAACCTATTTCCACCGCGTAAAATTGTCCGAGCAGCTTATCGCGCCCATAAAACGATTCCAAGTATAAAACCAGCACTTAGATTTAGTAATAAAAACGTACAAGCGTTATTCTAGTTATTTCATTGAAATTGTTGAGCTGTTGCTATGGGGCGAGGGTTTTGAGTACATTATTGGCGTTTGCTATGGCGCATGGCGGGAAAAAATTTCGAATATTTTGCAGTTTTCGTGCCCACGGACGATTCTCGTCACGAAATTTGGTTACAATTACGATTTTATCAGCTTGTCTGTATATATAGAAGTCTTTCAATGTATTTTTTAGGAAATACTATAGATTTAAACATTTACACCGTACTAATGACACTACAATAGTTGTTATTTCTTTAGCTATATTTGTGGCGGCATTTACGTTGTAGATAGACGTTTATGGGATCCGGTAACCACTTAACACCAGGTAGGCCTTGAGCTCGTTCACCCATCAAAGCAATAAATAAGTATGGAATGCAAAAGCTTAATCAACAGGCGAATACGCAGAATGTCAGAATAGATCACTCACTATAAAGAATTTACTTATTTTTGTAATTCTATTTTTTTCTTTGTATCACGAATTATCTTGACTTATAGTACACATGACGGCCGTCTGGTGTAGTGGTAAGTGACATGGTCACTACATAAGGGGGTGGCGGGGTCGAATCTCGCCAAGGGAAGATATTTGTATGATAAATATAAATGTCTTTTCTAGAGTTATGGATGTATATAAATTTTTTTTTTTTTTTTGTTGCTTAGGTTTAAATACATATTATGTATGTGTATAATAAAAATCTTACATTTATTTCCGTTATCTGGTACCTGTAACACAAGTTCTTTACGAACTTATAACGGGACCAGTTAACGTGGCGTGATTGTTAGTAAATATTTATTTATTATTTAATTATTACAGGATCGTTGGGAATGCAGATATAATGTAGGTACTTACCAAAACTGTGTTTCCGGGTAGCAAATGCTAACTCATAGACTATCTCATAAGGGTAACTTTTCCCGGAGCTCTCGTTTACAACTCTTTATTACGGGACTGTTATTACTGAAATATAACGCTGTCGGGTCTTGAATGATAATTTTTAAACAGATTTGTTAATCTGGAAAATAATACATTGATAATTAGTGTTCCTAATGAACTATAGACTGTGCTTGTATACTGTTTACTGTGGTAGAGCGTACCGGAAAAGAAGGCGTGGCCTGCGCCGGCCAATGCCTGCCTATTTCTGCTACGAAGCAGTCCTGCGTTCCTGTTTGAAGGGTGGGGCAGGTGTTGTACCAACTAACCCATAGACACAGCCCACTGAGTTTCTTCTCAGCGGGACGAGATTCCGATCCAGTAGTAGATTCTGCGAAGCACTGCTTTTGCTAGGGCTAGTGTTAGCAAATTCTCTCAGATTGTGCTCGTGAGCTCACATACCCGTTAGGGCGTAGCTGGAATAGCTTCTTAGGCTACCGGATTAAAAAATAAAAAAAATATTACAGTATAGCTGAGATTTCGACCTCATATCTGATTGTGGGTTGCGGCATACGCGTTATGGTTTCTATAGGCACCAGTATTTATTTAAGAGCAGGTGGGCCGTGAGTTCATCCACCTTTTTAGTGCAATCAAAATAATAAATATCATTATAACATCCTCTGATCTAATTGCTGTGACAGTTTACTTTAAATCTATTGGCAAATATACTTAAATTTACCAAAACCAAAGACTAGGTATCCGACCCAAAAAATAAGTTAAATTTAATTCGAACAAATATCTAAGATGTGAGGGGTGTGCTCGATACGGCTGTACTATGAGCACATTGTGTGTGTAAAGCCACGACTCTTGTTAACATTTATCGCGTTGTAATTAAATTTTATACGGAAACAAAACATAATGTTTGCAATAAGTAAAGCAGGCCCGACGCTAACACAACACACTCATTTCATTTATGGTGATCGCTTGTTTTAACTAAACGAGGGGAAAGTTAAAACAGCATCCCTTTCATCACCAGTGTACGTGTCGGTAGCAAAAGCTGCTACAGCACCGTTGGGAAACGAAAAGAACGACACTAAAATGAGACAAACATATACCTTTGTAGCGGAAAAAATGAGATAACTACTTCCGAAGGTTTCGTTATACCGGGTCTGAACTGCACACATTCTTTTAACATAGTTAGAAATAACATAACATAACATAGTTCATCTGATATTAAAGGTAGATGCACAGCTCACCTGATATTAAGCGATTATCAGATCAATGAAGCAAAGTCGACATTTTGATTGAAATAACGGCTATCTCGTTTTTCTTACTGGACCATATTATCGTGTCGCGGTTTACAAGTTTGCAGTTTGCAATCGGTATTCATTTGTTTTGTGCAATCGGAAAATGGAAGATGGCGGTAGTGGGTCGCGTGGATCACACAAGATCTTCCACCGTACTGGTGGAACATGATATGAGCGAAGGGCAGAAGTAGAGGACGTTAGACAGGAAAATATATTGAGGAAGGGTGATGAGGAAGTACTTTAGTAAAGTAAAGTACTTTACTTACTTTAGCTTTTGTTTGATCTATAGCCGACAACAAACTTTATTGTAAGATCCTCCGGTCACTGTGCTCGTGGAACGAAGGACTTGGCGAGTAAATTAACCCAAAGACACAGCCCGCTGTGTTTCTCGCCGGATCTTCTCCGTGGGTCGCTTTTCCGATTCGGTGGTAGATTCTGTGAAGCACTGCTCTTGCTAGGGCCAGTGCTAGCAACACTCCGGTTTGAGCTCCGAGAGCTCACCTACACGCCAGGGCAACGCTGATATAGCCTCTGAAGGTTATCAGCATAGGTAGGAAAAAAAGTAAGATCCTCTCGTCTAAAAATATAGATACAAATGACTACATTTTTTTATAACGTAAATGGGTGGACGTGCTCACGGCCCACCTGGTGCTAAGTGGTTACCAGAGCCCAATGACATCAACAAAGTAAATGCTACTCCAGCTTGAGACATGAATTCTAAATCTCAATTTTATATTACAATGGCTTCTGGCTACCCTTCAAAAAGAAACAGTACTGTTTCACGGCAGAAATAGGTAGGGTGGTGGTACCTAACCATGCGGGGTCACAATACGCCCTACCGACAATAATTACGGAAATTATATTTTTTTCTGGTATGATTTAAGTAATAAATTACACCATGTTATTGATGTCTTGTGAGATCGTTCTCTTCTTGGCAGTAAAAATATTAGTTAAATAAACAGTAATAATATTATAATTTATGCAGAGTTATTAAAAACACCAATAATTTGATTGTTTTCGAGTAACTCGTGCAGTAATAAATCAAACATACAACAATGAACAATTATTACGCTCACGACTAAAATATTTGATGCAATTCATTCAACAGACACAATGTAAATTTTTTTTATTGCTTAGATGGGTGGACGACCTCACAGCCTACCTGGTGTTCATTGGTCACTGGAGCCCATAGACATCAACAACGTAAATTTCGCCACCCACCTTAAGACATAAGTTCTAAAGTATCTCAAGTATAGTTACAACGGCTGTCCCACCCTTCAAACCAAAACGCATTACTGCTTCACGGCAGAAATAGTCGAGGTGGTGATACCTACCAGTGCGGACTCACAAGAGGTCCTACCACCAGTTGCTTGTTGTATGGCAATAAATCTTAAACTCGGTTTAGAAAGACCCAATAGAAAGTCTGAAATTACGATGAGATTCTGAAGTTTTTATAATTAAAATTGATTATATCAAAGATTTTATTAATAAACTTTCTAAGTTCTAACATCTCAGTATAGTTGCTGCGGCTAGCGGCTACTCCACCTTCCAGACCGGAACGCATTACTGCTACATGGCAGAAGTAGGCAGGATGGTGGTAACTACCTAACCTCCCGTGCCACGGGTCGGGTAACCACTTGGTGGTAACAAGATTACACGATTACACCTTCACCGTGGAAGTCAATCGTGAACAATTGTTATGTACGTATTTCATTTAAAAAAATTGGTACCCGCCTGCAAGATTCAATCACCGTTGTATCGCTCGACACGATTGCACCGGATGTCTTATCCTTTACGCCACGACGACTTCAAACCCCCTTTAGGTGCATTGTTTTACAGATGCGTATTATTTTGTGATCAAGCAGGGAAGCTTTGCTTCTATCACCGCACTACCGTGAGGATCTACGTGGAAGTGTGTAATACCACAAAAACAGAATTGTCCAGAATGAAAAGGCTTACTGTAGGACTTATTTGAGGCGCAACACTTGCGTGTACCGAACTGCACGTGTTCATTCGATTAAAAACTAAAATGAATCCTTTTCAGAATCAGATACTTGCAAACTTAGTTTTATTGAAACACAATAAAATTCAAGGTTATTTCGAAAGACCAATCAATGCGAACGAATCAGCGAGCTATTTGCTTGGTTACGAATAAAGTATGGTTATACTTACACGTTTTAAATTGTTGGAGTCTTTCCACGTAGAAGGCGCGTGTCCGGCTGCTCCTCCTGCTGTTGGTAAGTGACGCTTGGCGACACGAGCCGGGGCGAACAAACTAGATATTGTCACAGTTTGCTCAGACCGCTCGGGTCGCCTTGCTGTCAACCAGTTTACCTGGAACCATTGCGCTCGTCTATAGTGCGTTTCCAGAGATCATCTACCGCGTTCCTCTTTTGTTTGGTATTTTCCAGCGCTGGAGTCTCTGTGTAACTCTTTCTGGCAGTCTTCCTTAGTGCCTTCATGTGTGACGGTAACTTACTCCCGATTTGGATGTTAGGCGTAGATTTGTGTGCATTCGTCGATTATAATTGAGGGAGGAAGCAGTCTGCGCGCACTCGCGGCCACGATTATACTACGGCTACAAACGGTATAGTGTTTCCACAAGTGTTTTCTGAAACAATTGTAAAATTTTCTACTATTACTTGTCGGCGCTGTTGTTGGACTGTTCAGTATTCTTTCAGATTTTTAGTAAAACGTCTAATTTCATTTTAAGTTTCTTTTTCAGTTCAACACAAGATCCACGATGAGCATTGAACTAATTCAAAATATGTTTCTAAGTTGTGGTTTTGGTCGATGTCATTTAGCGTTAAGTGGTTACCGGAGTCTTTGAACATTACAAGGAGAAAGCTGCCGCTCACCTTGGCACATCTGGTGAGAAATTACAATATGGCTCCTCTGAGCTTCAGACCGGAAGATAAAGATATTTTGTGGCAGAAATTGATTGGTTCACAATGCGCCTTACTGCGAAATTTGTGGATACTCGTAGAACCTTCAAGTAATAATACAATATGACTGATTTTCTTTCTTTAACATAGGGCGAGCGTCTCAAATAAGCTTACACCGATATAGGAGCCGTTGCTCAAAACATAACCATCTCCAGTGCCAATGATATTGCCAAGAATCTATCAACCGTTTTCGCGAGTATTTACTCGTGTCAGCGACTTACGACCGAAACTAAGCTTCGCACTTAAGTTTAATCTACATGTTCTGAATGATTCTGGCCTTCGCTAGTATTGTGCGGCGCCAGCTTTATTTAGGACCCCCACATCCTTGAGGATTCCAATCCATAGCCAGTTTGGGAAAATCATGAAATCCCCTAAAAAGCTTGAGACCGATCTAGTTCAATTTGCGACGTCTTGTATGGAATCTAATAAGAGTTTTGTAACAGCGTTCCAACAATTGCATGTTGGAGATTTTATCAGGCCAGAAGATGCCAAGGATAGACCGTAGGTAGAGGTTACCGAGGAAGATTGGATTTGCTGTGAGATGTTCTTATTGACATCATGACTCACAGCCATGTAGCAGCATGGGATTTTTCAAAATACTTTGGCTCCCTCTGTATTTTATACCGTTTGTTCCATGGGGAGTGCTCTGAGGAATTGTTTGATATGATCCCCTCATCTCCTTTTTATCATTGCGATGCGCCCACATACATCCCTATTATCTGGAACCGCTGCGCTCATCGACAGTGCGTTTCCAGAGGTCTTTTTTGCCACGTACCATCCGGCTATGGAATGAGCTCCCATCCACGGTGGTTTCCCGAGCGCTATAACATGTCTTCAAACGAGGATTGTGGAAAGTATTAAGCGGTAGGCAGCGCCTTGGCTTTGCCCCTGGCATTTCTGAAGGCCATGGGCGACGGTAACCACTCACCACCAGATGGGCCGTATGCTTGTCTGCCTACAAGGGCAATAAAAAATATATATGTCCCCCCATAAAATCGGACGTTTCATGTAAGTTCCAATGTTTATTTTGGTCCGTAACACAAGACAAACACAAGTGCAGGCAACTACCACCGACCCACATAGGCGCAGGGGCCGATCAGCTTATCGTCTGTTGATAAAACTTTTACTGCCTACTACGCCTCGGAGCCGGATAAGCGCGCACCATGAAATCGTTGTAAATAACGCTTATGACGTACGCATAGCTAACGTAGATGCTTTTTTTTAATATTCTCTGTTTAGCTTACCCAAAATAATCAAGAAGCTTCGTTGCTGAAAACTAGTAGAATATAATGAAAATTTAAGCTGTAAAAGTGGTATCTGGTTAATCACACAATACAGATGATCACATGCTCATAGACTTTGCGGGAATAAAGTATAGTTTCTAAGCCTAAGACTTAAAATAATGCAGTGGCTTGTCGAGAGAATACTTTTTTTTTAATTGCTTAGATTGGCGGACGCGCTCATGACCTATCTGGTGTTGATTGGGTACAGGAGCGTATAGACATCTGCGATGTAAATGCCGCCACTCACCTTGAAACATGAGTTATAAGTTTCAGTTTTTACTGTACAACGGGGTAAGGTAGCAACCCTCCAAACCGAGAAACAAAACTGCTTCACGGTAGAAATAGGAAGGGTTGTGGGAATTACCGCTCCAAGATGTCCTACCATCAGTTTTGCGATATCCTTGAAAATTAATGGCGATTATCGATTTATGTGTTCGGGTTTTTTTTTTAAGATTTTGCTGTTATTGTACAACGTTTTCTATAGTACCTAAGTGAAAGTAAAAAGATGAAATGAATATTTTTGACGACAAAATGGTCTTGGCCCGGCACAGTTTTGGCGACACTGGTTTTTTTATTGCCGTTGATGGCAGATGAGCAAGCGGTTCACCTGATAGTGAGTGGTCACACAATTATTGACACCGTTAATATCAGCCCGGCTACTGCCTACCGTCTTACATATTCTAGTATGATTTATTACGTCCGCAGAACATCTTATCACTGTATACCAGCTACAATATATCTAGTTTCAAATATTTACCTGAGTCCATAGACATTACAATATGAACACAGTCACATGTGAACACACATATCAATCCGCCTTGACTCATCACGCCGAAGTCTCAAACGTTGGTGTAATTAATAAATGACGTATGATTATGTGGTTCATTCAAAGCATATTATAAACACGACAATAATGTTTGCTAGCTTTTCCTTCTTTGACATAGCGTGAAAACACCCATGAGGAGTGTAATCATGAGTGAGAAGAAGTAGCTAGACACGAGCAAGTAATGATTGATATTTGACTGTCGATCGTACACTTATTTTAGATTATTTTTCTAACTACCCACTCATACAGGGAGATGTTTCACGAAAAGTTTGTCGTTTTTCGTTAGACCGCGTAGATCTAGATCGAAACCGCAGGACGCATCTAATTGGCATTATTGCTAATCTGAAATATATAGGGGCTTTGCTAAGCTTTGCTATGAGAAAATACAAAGGATTATTCATTATTTTAATGTGTTACGCGGGAATGTTTCGATCTTTAAAACGCAAAAGACTTCGTCGAAGATATATTTTTTAAATACTTAAAGCATTTAATTCTTGTCAATTAAATTCATTGTAAGACAAATCAATTTTTAAAATTACATTGGTTATTTCGTGGCACCTTTCATTTAGAAAAAAAGTACAACACTATCCCGATGGGGTTTAATTTTAATAGAGGCTACGCCCTGAGGGGTAGGTGAGCTCACGGCACAGATCATAGAAACACAACACTGTGTTTCTATGATCTGTGGCTCACGGGCTCATCCTGAGAGAATTCGCTAACACTAGCCCTAGCAAGAGCATTGGTTGTTTTTTTTTCTTTCTTTCCTATGCTGATACCCTTGAGAGGCTATTTCAGCTTCGCCCTAACATGTAGGTGAGCTCACGGGGCTCAAGCAGGAGTGTTGCTGACACTGGCCCTAGCAAGAGTAGTGCTTCGCAGAATCTACCACCGGATCGGAAACGCGACCCACTGAGAAGATCCGGCGAGAAACTCAGTGGGCTGTGTCTGAGGGTAAATTTACTCGTCGAGCCCTTCGTCGCAAGCGACGGGTTCGACGAGAACGATGACTGGTGCTCGAGGTACCTAAAAGCACCGTTAGTGGATCGGGAAGATCCGAAATGACGTGTTTGGAACGACGTCGACTGCTTTCCATTCTGTCTGCAGGATCGGGAATGTAGTTACCGGCGGCCACGATGAGAGGGTTCTCGTGTCGTGCCGCTTTATCGAAGTGGCGCATCGATGCCGACTGCAGATACTTACTGGTGGACTCTAAGTCCAGGTCGTCATGGAGGTCGACGTTCCTGATGAACCACGGAGCTCCGACGGCTATCCTGCAAAAACGGGATTGTATGACTTGGAGTGATTTTAAGCTAGTGCGGGCCGCGTGAGCGAACACTACCCTTGCACATGCGTATGCAATTTTTGTAGAGTGTCACCTTATTTCTAAGGGACAGTTTACTTCGCCTGCATATCATCGGTTAGAGCCGAGAAGCAGTGCTTCGCAGAATCTACCACTGGATCCGAATCGCGACCCACTGAGAAGATCCGGCGAGAAACTCAGTGATGAAAGTTAGCGAATATGAAATATTAAAAATATATGCAATAGACATGACTATGCATTTTAAAATTGATATGTGAAAATTTAATTAAAAGTTAAAACTAATACTTAAAGTAGGTAACTGTAATTACAATTTTAATCGTCGTCAACAATGCATGAAGTAAACAGAAACATGGCACGCAGTCTCTTATCAGGTACCACAGAGAGAGGGGGGTAATAACTACAACGCTAATAAAATCTTTGTTTTAACACGAAATTAGAATGTTTCTAAGTTTTAGCGTGTCAGAAAAATTATTAAAATCATTTTTACGCTTTGACTTTACAGTTCAGTCGTGAGCTATAGAGTAATCGACTTAAAATGTAAAATGATTTAAAAATAAGGGCATGATAAATCGTAATTTTTTTAATTTTTAAACTTTTCGTAAATTTGCGTGTTCAAGTCTAATAATAAAATGTTGACCAATGGACATCACTTTGTATTTATCGGTGAATGCAACGAGGCAACGAACTAAAAAAATCACAAACAGGAATGCCGGATACAAACGGGGAGACAATCAAAATTATTTATATCTTTTTCTAACGCGTACGTAAACGTCATCGTTCTATCTTCCGTCACTGTCGCGCAGCCGCCACCACGAAGCGTAGATATAGGTACAGTACAAACATTTTCGTGTTTCGTCTCGTCGAGTTGGTTCCGAGTCGGATAGCTGACGCTACATGTGTTTTGCTGACGGTGTGAAATCGTTAATTACGCGAGTGTTATAAATTTGATTGCGCTACAATATTTTTTTGTAATTTCTAGTGTTCTAAAAAAAATGTGTGCCTCAAAACGATTTAACGCGAGCGCAAAGACAGCGTATCTAGGGAATTAATAAAAAAAACGACTTGGAAAGTTGTGACTCGTTCGCTGTGAATTAATTCAAAAGTTCGTTTGTAACGTGATTTATTTGTTATTACACAGTGATTTTATGTGAAAATGCGAAGAATTTATCGTGCTTTAATTGATGTAAGTTTCAACTATTTATATCTAGTATAAAATCATTAAAAACATTTCAATGTTAGCGTAAATAAAACAAACAATGAATGAGTATTATAGCATTTTCCTGTAATTAGATTATGAAGTTATTTCTTAGAAGTGAATCATATTTTAAATGGGAGCTGATGCAAAGTACATATCTATTATACAGTACAGTTCGTAAGATAGGAAGAAACAATTGATTTCAATGGGCCTTACAGTTTAGAGCATCATCCTCCAGGCAACCTAGATGAATCGTTCAGAATAAGCGGATGATAGTTTTCGTTAATATAAAAATATATATAAACTCATTTGTCTAATAAGATACAAAATTTTCATCACTTTATAATTTTCCTTGTAGCTTGTGTACTCATAGCGTATCTTGTGTCAGTTGTCACACAAAGAACTTGGCATTAAGCCAAGACGTATCGGTCGTAACTTTGATATAAATCAAGAAGTCTTCACAAATATATATTTTTCGTTTTGGTCAACAGATATCACAAATGATACGCGAGTAATTAACTCTCAAACTTCACTTATGTTGGCATGCTAAAATATAGTGTCGAACATACAATTGGAATACTTCATTGTAACATATAAGCTTGCATTTACATTATTCATTTAAGTGCACTAAACGTGTCGAATACTTAACAATCGTCGTCTACGCTGACCAAGAATATCACAATCGATTGAAAATAGGAAGAAGTTATAAGAATGTTTAGTACTCTTACGATTGAGGTGATTGTTAGTGAGTTTCGATTTTAAAAGTAAACAACAGCATTTCAATGCCGAATAAAAGTGTAACGATAATTTTCAGTAGCTAGGTTGTGACTGAATTTTTTTTTGGGTCCATCCTAGCTCAACTGAAGATCCGGACTAAATTCTCCACCCTTTTGCCTGCGAAGGATTCTTGAATACTTTGGCCACATCGCAAGGAAAGACAGTGACAGCTTGGAGAAATTGGTGGTCACTGGAAAGGTCGAGGGCAAGCGACCAAGAGGCAGGAACCCGACCCGTTGGACGGACCAGATTCGTGCAGCCCTGGATACCACAGTGCACGATGCTCTGCACTCAGCTGCAGATAGGAACAGATGGCGGTGCATTATAAAAAACAAACTGTTTCAAGGCCATGACCACGACCCTCAGTAGTGAGGAAACCGACGCAAGGAGGAGGAGGAAGGAATGACATTTCCACCCATACCGGACCCATAAAGTGTGCTCACTGCAAGTTTTTAACTTTTAGATCGCGTAAAAGTTAACTCGGTATGGAGTTGGAGCAGCGCCCCTAGCGGCAGACGAAGGGAAGCAAGTTTATTATTACAAGTATTTTTTCTTAAAAGAAATACATTATCATTTTCTATTGTATTCATAGGTCGTAAAAATAAATACACGGTTTGCGCATTCTTAAGTTATAAGCGGTCTCACACCATATCATTGATAAATCTAGAATTAATTTAATTAACCCGACATCAAACCGTAAAAGTATTTTTAATTGAGATATATTGTTTCTACTGTTTTGCTAAGCGGCTTTGCCTGAGATTACGATAGATAGCGGTCTGTTTTTTTCCCGTGGCGATGCTCGTGTCAGAGATTTGAATAGACAGATGGCTACATGGACCACTAAATCGTTTTCTTAGTCTGCAATAATAAAAATTAAAAATATTTTTACAGTTTCATGAGTGACCTTAGTACATAACATTCCTCCTTACGTCGTACTCCTCATTACTGAGGGTCGCGAATCCCCCGCTGCATCAATCTCTCTTGTACGATTGTCCTCCATCTGTTGCGATCCTTGGCCTCGTGGAGGGCATCGTGGAGCTTGAAGATAAGACAAGACTGAATTTGGTCCGACCATCTCGTGGGACTGCGTCCTCTGGGACGTTTGTCCTCTATTTTGCCGGTCACCATTAGCTGCTCAAGATTGTGACCCTTCATGACATGATACCACAACCTTAAAATTTTTCGGCCATTATACTATTTCGACGAGCGAACTAATCTGTAGATTTTGTTCATCATTGATCATTTTGTTTGCCAGTTGGTCGCGATTCCGATCTGGTGGTAGATTCTGCGAAGCACTGTTTTTGTTAGGGCTAGAATATTCTCTCAGGTTGAACGTCCCTGCGTAGCTGTAATAGCCCCTTAGGTTATCAGCGAATCGCTAGAAAAAAAGGATCGAATAAACAATAAATAAAACTTAAGAGAGATTAGACCGTAAAAGTGCCGGATTAAGATTTTCAAAACAGTGTTAAACAGATTTTCTTTTCATTTCTGTTCTATTATACATGCTAATTATGCACAGTTATACCATGACACGTTTTGCTTAATTAATACGCTCTTATTAGCTTCAGACGTATGTATGTTAGTATGTATGTTTGTAACGGAATCTTTGAACATGATTTTGACCCCCTTCAAAACGTCGGATTAACTCGAAATTTGATATACTTAATAAAGACCGATGGCAATTCAGATTAAAAAAAAAAAATTAAAAAATTGTAATTCAACTAAAAAATGCAAAATCAATAATAGTTTAAAGAAACTAACAAAATACGCTTTTATCGAAAATCCAACAAAAAAATTTAAAATAAATTTGAATTCGAAATAGTGTAAGTAAAAGTGATTTTATTGTAAAAAAAAGCGTGGGGTGCATGGTATCAGTACTTATAAATATTTTATGAACAGATATGAGTACAAGGGTTATTTTTTACATATATCGCGTGAATGTACATAGGTTACGAGAGCTAGCGACTCTTCGCAATGTAACGGCGGTTAGATGAAGCAGGAAGCTTGCCTCACAACATGAGCCGATAACAGCTTTCAAACGACAGCTTTGGAAGTATCAAAACTTTAAAAATTTTAGCGTGCATTTTTTTTTATTGCCGTATAGGCAGACGATTATACGGCCCACCTGATGGTGTGTGGTTACCGTCGTTCATGGACGTCAGCAATGCCAGGGGCAGAGCCAAGCCGCTGCCTGCCTTTTGAAAACAGGTTTTTTCTATTCTTATCTGTCTATTTATCTTTCAGCCCACAGGCGTATTCCTATAGCATTCGATTTATATGTTAATTGTGTGAAATAATTTTCATTGTGGCGATCTAATCAACGCATGCAAATTAATATTGTTACTAAAGCTTTTTAGCAAATTTATTTTATTATATTAGAATATTTCATGTTATTATACCAACGTGTAGGGATATGATTCATTAACTTATTAGGTTAGACGGGCAGACGAGTCGCGTGATGATAAGCGACCACCGACGCGAATAGACACCAAAATTTGAGTGATGCGGACTGACAAGAAATTATTATTATCTATATATTAATACGTGAAGCAAAAACTTTGTATCCCTTTTTACGAAAATTGCGAGGACGGAGGAGTATTAAATTTTACACACTTATAGAGAATATAGAGAAGAAGTGCACAATGCTAATATTTTTTTTAAATAATGCATAAAAGATACATTAAATCAATAAAGAAAACATTACACACACTACATACCATGTATTTGACACACACACGCATGCATACTATTTATTGTCAAACTTTTGTTCTTGACGTCTGTGGTCAGATTGAGAATAGATTAAATATTGTTTGTCTTTGTTAATAATTTTTATAGTGTAGTCTTGGCGAAATTTGTGATTATAGAAGTATAAAATACAATCATAATAGTGTACAAACTTACAATTCCAATTAATTATAGTCAAATTTCGACTACTGCGGGGCCTCTAGTCTATTTTTAATTCAGTAAAATAACCATAACATTTGGTTTGTAAGTATTACTTATAATCTATGTTGGGCAGTCTCTCGATTGTGAAATGATTATCCAGATTGACAAGAAATGTCGAAGTCTTGATTTCTTTGATACAAATACTGTCTTATTCTTTAGCCGGTAATATAATTTACTTAAATGAAATAGGCAAGGTGATGATAACCATCCGTGCGATGTCACTACACCAGTACTTAAGATTCAGGGAATTGGTCAAGTCGGGTATATAGCCCACAGTATCCTAATATTATGTGACTTGAAAATGTGATATCATGAGGTCTACAATCGGTACAGAGACAATGATAGCGCAGGATTCATTCACAGCTTCCGTTTCTTAAGCGGTCGCATCCTTTCAAACATGTTTTAAGATTATCGACTAAGCTGTGTAGGTAGGGTTTTAGTTATAATAAATAGGTTGGGGAAAAAGTATGTATGAACTTGTAATAAAATCTCTTTGGCTATACTATTTGTATCTGGCTGGTTTTGGTATCATTAAAAGTTTAAATTTTAAATAAGATAATTCTAAATTCAAATTAGGAAAATGTGTGATTTTTATTTCTTTTTCGTACTGTCAAGATGAGTGAATCTAATGAAGAAATTCGATACATTTTAAAATTTTACTACAAAAAAGGTAAAAATGCAACGCAAGCCGCGAAAAAAAAATTGCGATGTTTATGGACCTAGTGCTGTGTTTGTGAGAGTAGCACTACTTTGGTTTAAGCGTTTTCAATGCAGGACCATCGGGACCATGTCCCTACCTACAAGAAGACAAGAAATGTCGAAGTCTTGATTTCTTTGATACAAATACTGTCTTATTCTTTAGCCGGTAATATAATTTACTTAAATGAAATAGGCAAGATGATGATAGTCATCCGTGCGATGTCACTACACCAGTACTTAAGATTCAGGGAATTGGTCAAGTCGGGTATATAGCCCACAGTAATATTGTGTGACTTGAAAATGTGATATCATGAGGTCTACAATCGGTACAGAGACAATGATAGCGCAGGATTCATTCACAGCTTCCGTTTCTTAAACGGTCGCATCCTTTAAACATGTTTTAAGATTATCGACTAAGCTGTGTAGGTAGGATTTAGTTATAATAAATACGTTGGGGAAAAAGTATGTATGAACTTGTAACAAAATCTCTTTGGCTTATACTATTTGTATCTGGCTGGTTTTGGTATCATTAAAAGTTTAAATTTTAAAGAAGATAGTTCCAAATTCAAATTAGGAAAATATGTGATTTTTATTTATTTTTCGTACTGTCAAGATGAGTGAACCTAATGAAGAAATTCGATACATTTTAAAATTTTACTGCAAAAAAGGTAGAAATGCAAGGCAAGCCGCGAAAAAAAAATTGCGATGTTTATGGACCTAGTGCGGTGTCTGTGAGAGTAGCACAAATTTGGTGTAAGCGTTTTCAATACAGGACCATCGGGACCATGTTCCTACCTACAAGAAAGCAAAAAGTTATCGAACAAAATGGTACCTGCATACTTTAGTTAAATGTAAATAAACTATATTAAAAAATGTAGTGAATTTTCTTAAAAAATGCGAAGAAACTTTTTCCTCAACCCTATATGTCTAACTCCATGTGCTGAATACAATGAAGCGGGTGTTTAGTGAAGAAGCTTGCTAAATTTCCAATTTCTTTTTTGTGTTAAACGATATCACTGTAACTTTAAAAGGATATAATACACTTGTATTGCGCTACCTTCGTCAAAAGTGAAAATAAATAACTCAAATAGTCTTGAGAATTTTTCAAATTGGTTTATCGGTTAAATTTCGCGTGTATGATATTAATTTTAACACTAACAATAAGTCAATAAGTGTGTGTTTTAATTTTTTTATTGTTTAGGTGGGTGGACGAGCCCACCTGGTTGTTATGTGGTTACTGGAGCGCATAGACTTCTACAACGTAAATGCCGCCACCCGCCTTGAGATATAAGTTCTAAGGTCTCAGTATAGTTACAACGTCTGCCCCACCCTTCAAGCCGAAACGCATTACTGTTTCACGGCAGAAATATACCTACCCGGGCGGACTCACAAGAGGTCCTACCACCAGTAAGCCCGTGAGTCCGTGGGCACGAATGACTCTAATACTAGGCCTTCTTTATTGCTTGGATGAGTGGACGATTTCACGGACCACGGAGCCATAGACATGAACAATGTCAATGCTACCACCTACATTAGCATTTTTGTTTAATCGAGTAACAAAAATCCAAACATGGAAACTTTGAGAATACTATATAATTTAGTTTACCTAACAAAATACCGGTGTTCCTGCCTGGATATACATTACATCCTTATTTATTGCTAATTAATATCAATTGAGTAATACAAAATAAAGACGATAATTAGTGGAAACTACTCGACTTTGTGATTATATTACGTGATGCGGTAATGAGCCGTTGATGACGCAATATTTGTTTCCAGAGTACTCTATAAATAGACGCATCGATTCAGTGTCGTGTTTGTTGATGTGCGTTTACTGGTAAATTTAATTAAATCATTAATTCTGGCGAGCGCTTTGAGCTCGTGTGGGCTCGCACGCATATTTCTGCCGCGAACGAAACATTAGCTCCGGTTTTGAAAAGACGATATCTGTTTTTAAGCTATTGCATAGCTTTTATAGCGGGCCTTGAGCGCTGCGACCGAATCATGAAATTCCGTAACGAAAAAAAAACCTTACACCCCTCACTCCGCCTACCATGTAGCTCGCGTTCAACACACTCACACGTTGCGCTTGTGTAGTGTTTGTGAATAAGCGCGTGGCGTGACGTCACACTGCATGCGCATCATGAAAAGTCTGCCCATCTCTCTCTCGCACGGTCTAGCTTATGAGTGAGAAGGGGAAGTGTCTGTCAGTTCATCAGCCAATATTTTATTTTCCCTACCTAAGCTAGGAGAGGCTATTTCAACGTAACCTTAACTAGTAGGTAAGCTCACGGGGCTCAAATCGGAGTGATGCTAACACTGACCCTAGCAAGGGCAGTGCTTCGCAGACCTCTTGTGAGTCCGCGCGGGTAGGTACCACCGCCCTGTCTATTTCTGCCGTGAAGCAGCAATGCGTTTCGGTTTGAAGGGTGGGGCAGCCGTTGTAACTATACTGAGATTTTAGAACTTATATCTTAAGGTAGGTGGCGCATTTACGTTGTAAATGTCCATGGGCTCCAGTAACCACTTAACACCA
Organism: Bombyx mori; assembly: GCF_030269925.1. NCBI lineage: Eukaryota > Metazoa > Arthropoda > Insecta > Lepidoptera > Bombycidae > Bombyx > Bombyx mori. Next base: position 15,512,736 of record NC_085114.1, on the reverse strand, counting down.
GGTGGGCTGTGAGCTCGTCCACCCTTCATCTAAGCAATAAAAAAAAAAGGTAGGCTGTATGCTCGTCTACTTATAAGGGCAATAAAAAATACTATCTGCCACTGATTGGGTCCGTTATCTGCGATCATAAAAACCGTATTTTAGGTATTGGAAACCTCGAAAATAACGGAATGATAATTATAATAAACGCGAAATTAAACCGTAAACTTTAAATAAATATAAATAAATAAATATTTACTAACAATCACGCCACGTTAACTGGTCCCGTGCTAAGTTCGTAAAGAACTTGTGTTACAGGTACCAGATAACGGAAATAAATGTAAGATTTTTATAATACACATACATATATTTAATATACATCCATAACCCTGGAAAAGACATTTGTATTTATCATACAAATATCTTCCCTTGGCGGGATTCGAACCCGCGACGCCCTTGTGTAGTGACCATGTCACTTACCACTACACCAGACGGCCGTTAAACTTTGAATTACGTCTGCGATTTGCGTAAATCTAAGAGAACCCTACTAAAAACTACCCAATTAAAAGTGACTAAAAACAATTCGACTTGATAAATCAACAGTACAATATCATAATTAATAATAAATAATAATATAATAAAATAAATAAATATTTACTAACAATCACGCCACATTAACTGGTCCCGTATTAAGTTCGTAAAGAACTTGTGTTACAGGTACCAGATAACGGAAATAAATGTAAGATTTTTATTATACACATACATATATTTAATAAACATCCATAACCCTGGAAAAGACATTTATCATACAAATATCTTCCCTTGGCGGGATTCGAACCCGCGACCCCCTTGTGTAGTGACCATGTCACTTACCACTACACCAGACGGCCGTTAAACTTTGAATTACGTCTGCGATTTGCGTAAATCTAAGACAACACTACTAAAAAGTATCCAATTAAAAGTAACTAGCAACAATTCGACTTAATAAATCAACAGTACAATATCATAATTAACACTAACTATAAAGGCATATAAAACAGTCATTTTGTAAATCAGAAGCCTCATTTAAACGCATTGAACTCGCGCCGGACGGGGCGAGTGATTCGATCAACTTCATCGTCTCTCATCTAATTATCTCGTTACCGATGTCGACTCTGTAAGTTAGAATTATCGAGAAATCTTTCAATGAAATTTACACTAGGGATTTATGTTTCGACAGGAACAGTGATTATTATTTTATGCTCATAAAAGTCAGAGCCCGTAAACACGGTGAATTTCGATATTGCCTTGTTAATATTATTCTAATAGCTTTTGCCCGCAACTTCGTCCGCGTGGTTGGTTAGCAATGTTAGCATAAAAAACGTTATAGTGAGCCCACCTTAACATATAGACATATGCTGTCGCGGACTTTTTTTTAGATCTTTTAAAGGAGCACAATTCTGTCATACATTATTTTAGCGAAACTTTAACAGTTTCTGCAGCGCACGCAGCGGAAGCTCTCAAAAGGGAAAAACCCCGATTTTGGAACATTCTTTATTGGTGCTCCGCTTGTATTGGTCTTAGCATGATGTTATATAGCCTATAGCCTTCCTCGATAAATGGGCTATCTAACACTGAAAGAATCACAAATCGGACCAGTAGTTCTCGAGATTAGCGCGTTCAAACAAATAAACTCTTCAGCTTTGTAATATTAGTATAGATAACCGTTATACCTTCCATTAATACCGAACCTGTTTTAATACCAAACGTTTTTTTTTTCTACATATTCTAGTAACCTTGAGGGGTTATACTAGATTCACAGAACAGGTAGGTGAGCTCACGGGGCTCAAACCTGAGGACGTTGCTAACACTAGCCCTAGCAAGAGCAGTGCTTCGCAGAATCTACCACCGGATCGGAAATGCGACCCGCTGAAAAAATCCGGCGAGAAACTCAGTGGGCTGTGTTTGTGGGTTAATTTACTCGCCGAGCCCTTCGTTGCAAGCGACGGATTCGAACGATAACCGGTGGTGGTTGAGGTACCTAAATGCACTGTTTACACCGAACGTAAAACTGCTTCGCGGTAGTTGACAGGAAGGAGTACTGCTGGTAGGACCTCTTGTGAATCCGCACGGGTAGGTACCACCACCCTACCTATTTCTGCCGTGAAGCAGTAATGCGTTTCGGCGTGAAGGGTGGGGCAGCCGTTGTAACTATACTGAGACAAGTGTAGTGAGTGAGTGTGAGTATCTCAATGTGGGCGGCGCATTTACGTTGTAAATGTCTATGGGCTCTAGTAACCACTTAACACCAGGTAGGCTGTGATTTCGTCCACGCATCTAAGCAATAAAAAAAATGTGCCCACAAGGCAAAAACCATAGGCTTGAGACTTAAGGAGGAAGTTATCCATGGTATTGTAATATGGCCTTACCTTATTATTTGCTTATTATTATTCTACTATATGTTTAAAATCTTACTCTTTAAATAATATTTAAAAAAATATCTTTAAGTACCTACAGTTTTTTTAAAACAGCACAGCACAGACAGAACGGTATTATTCTTATTATTATTATTGTAAGACAATAAAACTAGCTCTTTAATCAATAACAATAATTAGAAGCTAGATTTACTTACCGGGTATATTTATTTCGTTTCTAAATAAGTTATGTCTATTGAAAAATATATGTACTAGGACTAAGCGATCCAGTATCTTACGTGCCTGTATTTGTCAACTGAAATATAGCCCATCTTATAAAAAAATCTTGATATCAAAACAAAAGACAAAATGCGATAAATATATAAAATTAATCTAAGTTTTGAAGTGGCATTATTGTAATTCCGACCACTGGTCAAACTCTTTATACGTACTATTGTTAAACGGTAACTTTGACCTAAATATATTATGTCACACGGTTTTATCAGCGCGCATTATCAACGCTTACATTGGATCAAATAACGAAACGTATCGATTACGTTATGATTGAGTAGTCTGGGTTATTGTGATCGGCTAATATGGGTGGACGAGCTCGCAGCTCGCATGTTTTTAAGTAGAGCCTGTAGTCTCCTGCGTTACGTAGCCACGTGTATTATTAGTATTATTTTCCTACTTAAGCTGATTGCTTTGAATGGCCATTTAAGTGTAATCCTAACAAGTAGGTGAGGCTATTCCAGCTACGCCCTGAAGGGTAGGTGTGCTCACGGGCTCACCCTGAGAGAATTCGCTAACACTAGCCCTAGCAAGAGCATTGCTTCTTTTTCTTTTTTTCTTTCCTATGCTGATACCCTTGAGAGGCTATTTCAGCTTCGCCCTGACATGTAGGTGAGCTCACGGGGCTCAAACCTGACGACGTTGGTAACACTGACCCTAGCAAGAGCCGTGCTTCGCAGAATCTACCACCGGATCGGAAACGCGACCCACTGAGAAGATTCGGCAAGAAACTCAGTGGGCTGTGTCTGTGGGTTAATTTACTTGCTGAGCCCTTCGTCACAAGCGACGGGTTCGACGAGAACGATGACCGGTGCTTGAGGTACCTAAAAGCACCGTTAGTGGATCGTGTATTCGAAACGAAACAGGTAAGGGGTTTTAGAAGATTTATGTGTAATAAATCAGAAGAATTTACCCGGAGGGGTAACGGTACATTGAGACTGCGGGTAATTACCACAATCTTGGCTGTTTCTTCCACAGGTGTTCCGGACATGAGCCCGATTGTCCATCTCATCAAAAAAACAAATAAAAATAAACAAAAACACGAGAGTGTCAAGCGTAAAATTATTTTATGAATCAGAAAACAATAAATATGCAAATTTATAAGTAAAAGGAAATAAAAACATCGCTTGATCTCTTTCTGGCCCAGTTTTTCTACACGTTCATGATTTTATTGTTGACTTAACTATGCAAACGTTCGTTTTATTCAATTCCTAGAATACACCTGCAGATATACGTACATACATACGTTTCTCGGCGAGTCTTATCTATATATTATATAAAAATGAATTGCTGTTCGTTAGTCTCACTAAAACTCGAGAGCGGCTGGACCGATTTGGCTAATTGTGGTCTCGAATTATTCGTGGAAATCCAGGGAAGGTTTAAAAGGTAGATAAATATGAAAATGCTCGGAATTAAATAAAAATAACAATTTTGTTTTTCCTTTGATGTGTCCCCCGTCGGACGAATTACTTTTGTTTGTTTTAAGTTTATTTTATACAAAAGATTAGGTCTTTTATTTATCGATTGAGGCACTACGAAGTCTGCCGGGTCATCTAGTCTATAATAAATTTTAATACTAAGCCCATCTTACGTTTCTACCCACGCTAATTTAGATTAAATATATTGTAATTGAAATATGATTAAGTCTTGAATGTAAAAGAACCGAATAAAAATATTTCGCGCACACACGTAACTTATAATTAACATAACTACGCAAATGCGTCATAGACAAAATAGAAATTGCAGTCTTTAGAAAAAAACAAAAAAAAAACGAAAAATGCTTAACTATGTGATTACGTTTTATATATCTCCAGTTACCGTCATCATAGGCTAGATAAGATAGACATACCAATTTATATCTGTAATCGTGAGCTTTCAAATATAAAAAAAAGTTTCGTCAAAATCGATCAAGTAGCGTTGCGTTATTCCCGGATGGAAAAGTCGATATATAGGAAAACAATTTTTTTTTATTGCTTATATGGATGGACGAGCTCACAGCCCACCTTGTGTTAAGTCGTTAGTGGAGCCCATAGACATCTACAACATAAATGCGCCACCCACCTTGAAATGGTTGACAGAATATCGATACTCGGAAGTGTCTACGACTTAACATTGACTGAGGTATCTACATTTATGTCTAACATCTAAAAATATTTTCAATGGCAGACAGTTACAGATTAGCAATTTAAGTCCTTATTAGATTTAAATGGTGGTAGGTCTGTTGTGAGTAAGCGCCGACAGGTACTGCAACCCTGCCTAGTTCTGCTGCAAAGCAGTATTGCTTTCCAGTTCGAAGAGTGGGGTGGCTGTGGTACTATAGATCCGATGCTTATTAGGCATTTATTAACTGTAATGTCATTTTTATTTACTGCATAAGGGTAAATAAACTCAGGAGTCCATGTACATCACAACGGGAATGCCGCTACACACCTTGAGACACAAGGTCAAAGTATCCGTTATACAGTGTAACATATTATTATATTCCATCCTTGAAACCGAAACGCACGTCTGGAATGTATTGGAACGAGTCCTACCTAGGTGTTCCCAAGCGTTAACACCATCTTTAAATATAATAGCTAAGAATATCTTCCTTTGAACGAAAAATCGACGCAAGAAACAAATTCCCAAACAACAGTTTAGAATAATATTACATTTGAATCGATTACAGCAAAAAAAAAACATCACAAAAAATCGATTCTTTTTGAAATACACGCAGCGCCGCGCGGGTTTTTGACCTCGTTTAGTTTAGCTAAAGATCGTTTTTTTTTATATTTAACTTTTTGTACAGTACACGTTGTTATTTATTTATAGCTTTAATAATTTAGTAACTGTTACTTAATTTATTAATTGGGCGAGTTCCCATGTCTAGCGTATTACGGCAGACAAACCACATGTTCCTCTATAAAAGTGGAAAAAAAAAGTGGGATATCATTTGATACGAAAATTGAAAAGGTGATTGCCTATTTAAGTTTCTAGTGCTTAGGTTCTGAATAGGCACTAGTCGTGACCAGCAGTATACTGCATACTGTATGAAGCTATGGGATTATACTCGCCTTCAAATCATACATATTATAGTTGCCAATTTTTTAAGACTCAATTTAACATGTCTCCGCAAATGAATTCCACGATGAAGGAATAAAAATCAAAAACACGGAATTAAATTAATTTATTTAATAACTGGTGTTTGTTTAGACGTGAAGCTCGTATGGGGATGTATCACCATTATGCCCTCCGAGTTTCTCGCTGGATTTTCCCAGTGGGTCGCGATTCCGATCCGGTGGTAGATTCTGCGAAACACTGCTCTTGCTAGTGTTAGCAAATTCTCTCAGGTTGAGCCCGTGAGCTCACTTACCCATCCGGGCGTAGCTGGAATAGGCCCTTAGGCGAATTGGTAGGTAACATCGTGTAATAAAAGTCAAACCATCAAAATTATAATTTGCGTAATTACTGGTGATAGGACTTCTTGTGAGTCCGCGCGCGTGGGTACCACCTGTCTATTTCTGCCGTGAAGCAGTAATGCGTTTCGGTTCGAAGGGTGGGGCAGCCGTTGTAACTATACTTGAGACCTTAGAACTTATATCTCAAGGTAGGTGGCGCATTTGCGCTCTAGATGTCTATGGGCTCCAGTAACCACTTAACACCAGGTGCTAAGCAATAAAAAAAAGGTAGGATAAAGTATCACCATCCTGCCTATGTTTGCAGCAGTGGGGCATTCCGGTTTGAAGAGTGAAGTAGCCGCTATACTCATAGCAATTGAGATTACGCCCCATATCTATCATGTAGGCATTGTCAATGGAGTCCGGTAAGTACTTTACTCTAAGTAGGCAGTGACATTGGTCACGTATCTACGCAATCAAGAAGGAAAAAAAACAGACGGCAAACAATACTGCCGTGTCTTGCAGTTTATTGTCATTGCCCAGGTCGGACATGTTTATGGACATTGGCGAGCGTGCGTCCAATTCCGACCGAGCCTTGTTTACGGTTACCGCCCTTGTTTACACAAGTGGAAGTCCACGACCCGCCGCCGCGTCACGGCCTCGTGTTTACCGAATCCAACTCAATCAGATTCTCCTTCCGTTCTGAGGATTGTTTACTCGGACTGCTACCCCCTGTGAGTTACTAAATATATGAAACAAATATATTTGAACAATTGTTTGAAGTTTCATTAGAATCAGATGAATGATAAACATAAAGAGACGCAAGAATTGAATAAATTTCCAATTAATGATTTATTGTTATACAAGATATACCTACAACGCATGTTATGGACAATACAAAGTAGAATAAAAGTCGAGGTGAGTGGGTACAGTTTATTTTTAGCGTCTGATTAGACTTACTTGAATAGGATTCCGATAAGAACGTTTTGGGAAGTGGAGGGTAGTTTGGATTTTGGAGAACCGTTGTTACGGATGAGTTATGATTGGGACTGCCCCACCTTGAAGTTATTGACGAACAGGCTGATTAACTATTGCTAGCATTGCACACCTCGGGCCCCCTCTAAGAGGAACACCGTAAATTTACCAGTAGGTACTTGCCCCAGCATACGTGACTTCGAGCACACCAATATTACATTAAGATCACAAAAAAAAAACAATATTTTCAACAGCATTTTAGCCTATTTATTCAAATAAAGATGAGTAACAAACCAGTTATATGCAAATGTCTTTATCTAAAAAAAAACTTCAAGGTTTTTTGCGACAGTCTCGTGTTTTGTTTAAACAATTACATACAGTATTAATACATATAGTACTTTGTAAATACCATTACGTCGTCGTAAGAAGATATTAAATACTATGTGTCCTTTTGGAGATTTTGATTTTTTTACTAGACAATAACGACTAGATATATAACAAAATTCTCGCTTAAAATGGTAGACAAAACAGCGGCGCAGTATCTATGATCCTGCATGGATAACGTAACCACCATCCTGCTTATTCATGCCGCGAAGCACTGCAGCATGAAGAACAGAATAGTTGCTATAAAAAATATTAAAAAATTACGTGCTTCAGGTAGTGATGACCATGAGCCTCAGTGGTCATTTAATTTCTGAGAGGCCGTGAGCTCGTAGTTTTCATTTAGTGGAATTTTTTTAATTTTATTTTTTTATTGCTTAGATGAGTGGACGAGCTCACAGCCCACCTGGTGTTATCTGGTTACTGGAGCCCATAGACATCCACAACGTAAATGCGCCACCCACCTTGAGATACAAGTTCTAAGGTCTCAAGTATAGTAACGACAGCTGCCCCACCCTTCAAACCGAAACGCATTACTGCTTCACGGCAGAAATAGGCAGGGTGGTGGTACCCACCCGCGCGGGCTCATAAGAGGTCCTACCACCAGTAAAAATATGAGGCCTTCTAGAAACATCATCCGTATAGTCTTCTTGGCCTAAAGGATAAGACGTCTGGTGAAATCGTATAAAGCAAAGCGACTGGGCCGATGTTCGAATCCCGCAGGCAGGTACCAATTTTTCTAATGAAATACGTATACGACTCTATCAAGACGCATATAGTTCACGAACTAATTCCACAGCAATCTGTTTACGATTTTATCTTCAATTCTAACCTCCTCATGTTGATGTAATTACGAACAGACGCCCTTACCTTATTAATATATATTTATGCGTTTTACTATTAGACCTACATGTAAATTTTAATATGCTGATTCGAAGGTTAATAATAAAATATACCGCTAGTTCACAAACAGCGTGAAAAACATCGTCAAGCAAAAACAAACTGGCTTATTTGTAATATTTGATTTAAAGCCATCGTAATAAGACACGTGACCTGAATTAAAATTATTTATGATTGTTGAACAACACTTATAAGATCTAAATAACTGGAAACAAATCACGTGCGGTCGGGCATCGGGCCCCAATTTACGATTCCGTGTGTTATGGGTGATAAACATAAACATAAACATATATATAACCATAAGTTCTGTTACATATGCAAATGATTTTTAAAAAATGTAATATTATAAAAATGTATATATGTACCTACATATTTATTAAAGTCTCAGCAATAAGTAAAAAAAATATTCTATTCGAAATGGCCAAAGGTGGCCATTTTGTTTAGTTTTGCGGACGAGCTCACAGCCGACCTGGTGTTAAGTGGTTACTGGAGCCCATTGACAACTACGACGTAAATGCGCCGCCCACCTTGAGATATAAGTTCTAAGGTCTCAAGTATAGTTACAACGGCTGCCCTACCCTTCAAACTGAAACGCATTACTGCTTCACGGCAGAAATAGGCAGGGTGGTGGTACCACGGGTGGTACCTACCCGTACGGACTCACAAGAGTGATTACGCAAATTATAATTTTGCGGGTTTGATTTTTATTACACGATGCTATTCCTTCACCGTGGCAATTAGAAAAATTGGTACCCTCCTGAGATTCGAACACCGGTACATCGCTCAACACGAATGCACCGGACGTCTTATCCTTTAGGCCAACTCGACTTCATACTAATAATACATACTAATACATACTAATAATTCAAATTTTATCTCACTAGATAAAGCCGAAAAATTCATATACTTTTCTAATATTAAACCCAACACATGACGTCACATGTGGCTAGTTATTATACGCAGCAGCAGTCATTGGCCGATATCTGAATGGAGTGCATCATCATGTTCTATTGTCACATGTGTTCGCCCGGACGACGTCGCACATAATACAACAGTGTTTTGTAAAAGTTTATGTATTATCTTATATGTTTAAACGAGCAATTCTTGTATATATATATAATCATATAATCTGAATCTCGGAAACGGCTCCAACGATTTTCATAAAATTTAGTATACAGGGGATTTCGGGGGCGATAAATCGATCTAGCTACGATTTATTTTCAGAAAATGTTGTTTTATTCGTGTTTTCTATAATCTACTCTTGCCGACATCTATTGGCGAATGATAATACTATTTTTCTTAATTGAGGGCAACTAACCGCTTTAAAGAAACAATAAGATGGCGTTATCAAAAAAAAAACTCGATCATCATCTAGTGAATTAATTAAACGAATAAATAAACGACCGACATCTGGTTCCTTGTAGTTGTCATATGAGTTTTTTAACTTCTCTATCGCGTAAAAGTTAAATCAAATTTGTATAGAGTAACTCGTACTAAGTACACTACTGTGTTCTGCTAATTACTGCTGTGTTATGGTGAGATGCCTATGAACTGGGATACACATTTTGTACCAGAGTCATCTGTATCAGTTGCTCGCTTCGGGCATTTCAATATTGTAGTAATTGTTACGTTATAATACTCATTGTAAAAATTTCATATTAAAAAAAAAAACTAATATTAAAAAAAAAAATATCATAAAAAAAAAGACATGCCCGCTGAGTTTCTTGCCAATTCTTCTCAGGACGGAGGCTAGTTCTTGTGAATTAGCGGTAGTTCTTTTGACGTTCAACAAGTATGTACTTTCATTTATGTTAAATAAAAATTTTTTGATTTGATTTGATTTGTATGTCGATACTCATCAATATCGGTGCAATAAATTGATTACTCTTAGACTTATTCATTACTTTGAACAGCTCAGCTACGAGCGGGTTTCTTCCTAATATCTCTGTCAGCGAAACTTTCCGCTGACCCCACGTCTTGTTTGTGCTGCATATACATTTGCTACCATAGGTATTGTTTGTACAAATCTTATTTTGTTTAAGCGGCTAACCTATTTTCAGTTTGGATACGCAGAAAAATTGTAGTTAGCGTTTGTAGCCTAATGGGTATAACGTGTAATTGTATCGGGAGTAACAACGATATCGGACTTTGAATCTCACAAGTAGGTTACAGTTAGTATGTATATTTTTTACGTAAATGTGTTTGAAAATAATCCTTAGTGGTAAGCAGTGGCTTCGCTGGGGTTCCTAGGCATCCCTGAGCCATAACCGTCGGGTTGGACGTTCGCTTGATAGAGTGCAGTGAGGTCGTTTAGTTGGTCTCTACTATCTTCGACTTCTGAGTGCTACATACTCTCGTAGAAGGTTCGGCACCTGGCCCAAAGAGACCGGTGTGTCGTATTTTTATCGCGCTTTTCTGTGCTGTAAGAAGAAGCAGACGAACATGCGAAAAGCGATGCATTTCGTGTATTCATGTATCTATCATTAAATCGTGTAAATCATGCCATTTCGACAAAGCCGCATGCCACGATGAGAGGGTTCTCTCATCGTAGCCGCCGGTAACTACATTCCCGATCCTGCGGACAGAATGGAAAGCAGTCGACGTCGCCCAAAACACGTAATTTCGGATCCTCCCGATCCACTAACGGTGCTTCTAGGTACCTCAAGCACCGGTCATCGTTCTTGTCGAACCCGTCGCTTGCGACGAAGGGCTCGACGAGTACATTAACCCACAGATACAGCCCACTGAGTTTCTCGCCGGATCTTCTCAGTGGATCGCGTTTCCGATCCGGTGGTAGATTCTGCGAAGCACAGCTCTTGCTAGGGTTCGTGTTAGCAACGTCGCCAGGTTTGGGCCTTGTGACCTTACCTACTAGTTAAGGTTACGCTGAAATAGCCTCTCAAGGTTATCAGCTTAGGTAGAAAAAAAAAGTGAAAATCATGAAATCCACAAAAAAAAAATATTATGTAGGGACTCGCCTTATATAAGTTTGCATAAATTCTGGGTTAGAGACTAGCGCGCACGATTTTGTAATACCATCCATATCTATTTCAGTAGCAAAGCCATAATAAGTAGCTTTAAACTTTAAAGTTGACACCGAAGGCTAAGTAAACGGACTGCGCGTTCGACGCTCTATACGAATTTTCTTAACTAGAGAGGAAAAGCTTGTGCCCTTTGATATTTAGCAATATTTAGCAATCGAGGTCGACGAATGTATCTTTAAAAGGACCAGACTGTATTAAAAGAAGGCGTTTTTATTATTGAACATCATATAAAACTGATGTGTTTCGTGGGTTCTGTTTTTTATTAACTAGCGACCCGCCCTCGCTTCGCTTCAGAAACATTAAAACACACATGAAACCAAAAAAATAAATAAAAAAAATTTAAAAAAAAGTAGCCTATGTTCATCAGGGACAATGTCGGCTTCTAATGGAAAAAGAATTTTTCAAAACGGTCCAGTAGTTTCGGAGCCTATTCGAAACAAACAAACAAACAAATCTTTCCTCTTTATAATATTAGTATAGACAAGAACGCATTTCGTATGAGACAACTTACTTTTGACGACGGCTCGGCGACCCGTAAAATATCGTGTAATCAAATCACACCTGTGATATTTGTAATGTTGTCGAGATTATGCCGTAGTGCCTATGCGAAATAGACAGGCATTATCATGTCTCAACAAGAATGACAGTGTAAATATTGTAATTTAAATGGATTATTTTGACCTCTTTGATCTAAAATGGTTTGTGAAAGCTTCGGCTCATTAAGTTAATAAAAATTGCTTACATAGGTGTACGAGCTCACAGCCCACCTGGTGTTGAATGGTTATTATAGCCAATAGACATCTACAACGTAAATGACGCCACCCATCCTAAGATATGAGTTCTAAGGTCTGAGTTTTAACAGTACGGTATTGTTTTTCTTAAATGCTCAAAGTTAGAGCAGCGTGATGCAAAATTTTAGGCTTCAAGTTTTTGAGCAGAGCCTTTAGTAAATTCAAGTGAGTGACATTAAAAAAAAACTACTGATTTCCCGATATTTTATTGGAACTCAATTCCACGCTTACGGAAGAAACATAGTATATTCGAGTCATTGACCAAGCTATGTCTGCGACTCGTAGAAGCTTAAAAGAATTTAATAATGACGGCGATCAATAAACTTTTAGTATTCATTCAATTCTCAATATGATTCAAAGAACGCGTCGAGGAAATTGCGGACATACGCGGCGAGTAGTAAACAAACCGGGTATATATGTTAATGATTACGTAAATAGTTTCTATAAATAAGCAGGTAGGTGTACTGTGACGTCACAAACGCATGCACCTAGCCTCTACCATAGAACGCATATTGATGTAGAACTAGAGGTCCCGCAGTAGTCGAAATTCGACTATAATTAATTGGAATTGTAAGTTTGTACACTATTATGATTGTATTTTATACTTCTATAATCACAAATTTCGCCAAGACTACACTATAAAAAATATTAACAAAGACAAACAATATTTAATCTCAATTTGACAACAGACGTCAAGAACAAAAGTTTGACAATAAATAGTATGCATGCGTGTGTGCGTCAAATACATGGTCTGTAGTGTTTGTAATGTTTTCTTTATTGATTTAATGTATCTTTTATGCATTATTTAAAAAAAAATTAGCATTGTGCACTTCTTCTCTATATTCTCTATAAGTGTGGAAAATTTTATACTCCTCCGTCCGCGCAATTTTCGTAAAAAGGGATACAAAGTTTTTGCTTCACGTATTAATATATAGATAAGAAAGATGAATATAATCTATACTAATATTATAAAGCTGAAGAGTTTGTTTGTTTGAACGCGCTAATCTCAGGAACTACTGGTCCGATTTCAAAAATTATTTCAGTGTTAGATAGCACATTTATTGAGGAAGGCTATAATTTATGTAATATCACGCTAAGACCAATGCAAGCGGAGCACCAATAAATAATGTTTCAAAATAGGGGTATTAAAAACTCCTTAACATTTTATAATTAAAAAATATTTTCACTTTCTACGTAAATGAAGTGGGGGTAAAACTTAGCGTTATGCTAAAGTAACTATTCCATGCGGACGGAGTCGCGGGCAAAAGCTAGATAATAAGAATAATAATATTAATAATCATATTAAATATAAGAATTTATTGTATACAGGTCAATTTAACACTGCAATGCTGAAAAAAACATTATGGGTATGGCACCTATTCAACACACTGTCGAATAGTATAAAGGATCAGCCCTTAAGGAAATTTAAACAACTCCTGTCTTCGCTGTTATTAAACAAGTGTTATTACTCTGTTACCGATTTCCTAAATGATGAATTGTAACACTCTCCTTATTTATGATCTCAATTTTTGTAATAAACTTTTTGTGATCTCATTCTTAAATTTATCTTAGAACTAGGTAATTAAGAAACTAGGAAATTTACTTCTCCTTCAATTTTGTATGTCAAAAGGGAGAATGTACTGGAATTGAATATTATTTATGCTAAGACCATACTTGTACCCGCATTCTATACAAAAAAAGATATTATTATTATTATTAAAGTTTAAAGATTTCTTGAGTGAGTTTTCCTAACAAATTTACATTTATGCTTTGGGTCTTTGAGAGCTCTTCCAACATGTAGAACATTGAATAGTTTCGACATATGTTTATTATGACCATTCTGTGTGGTGACCACTCTGTATGCATGTATTCTATGCGCATAATTGCCTACAATTATGTATGTATATATTCAGTTCTATATTGAAGACGGCGACGTTATAACTTGCATACCTTTGAAGTTAGTTTGTAGGTTATTATAGATTTACATTTTAAGGCTTACTTCGTCAGTATATGTAAATTTTGCATTTAATATAACGGATATACAGGCAATACAGGCACCGTTTGGTGTACTGGAAAATGTTGTTCATTTTGCTTAGCGCAGTCTTAAACTCAAGATAGCATAACATACACAACAAATAAATAAATAAAAACGTGTGGCACTCGTGAACTGCTGCGGTAAAGCTATTGCATAGTATTTTTTATCAACTTATGTAATTATAATTAGACAATGATAATTTAATATTAAAACAATAATAAAACAAGACCACGCTATATTAAACATTAATAAAAGCTAAACCTTAACTGTCCCCTTCACACTCATAAGCTAGACCGCGCGAGAGAGAGATGGGCAGACTTTTCATGATGTGCATGCAGTGTGAAGTCACGCCACGCGCTTATTCACAAACACTACACAAGCGCAACGTGTGAATGTGTTGAACGCGAGCTACATGGTAGACAGAGTGAGGTTTTTTTTTTTTTTTGTCAGGAGGAAATCGCCGGACTCCCACCCTCCACTGGGGATGGAGGGTGGGGCATGTCGGAGTCGAACCGACTAAAACCTCCTGTCGCTCAACAACCAACGTCCAAACCTCGCATGAGACAGAGCTCATGAAGAGGCAAAGGGAGGAAAGTGAAGCGTTTAGTGCGGAGCACATCTCTCCCATCACCCTCCCCCTCGGGACGCCGGGCCAGCGATCGTCGGCGCCACGACCACCAGCCCTCTCGGTCGGCAGGCTGTCCGAAGCCTGCCTAGATGGCGCCGGTTTGAATAGGTTATCCTACGAAATACCCCGCTGGGTCAGAACCAGCGTGGGTCGAGCATAGCCGGCCTTCCATCACCCGGATGCTCTTGCGTAAAACCGCGTGCAGAGCAGCTTGCACGTAGAGTGAGGGGTGTTAGGTTTTTTTCGTTACGGAATTTCATGATTCGGTCGCCGCGCTCAAGGCCCACGATAAAAGCTATGTAATAGCTTAATAACTGGAAACAAATCACGCACGGTCATCTGGCAAATACATATATAGATAATAAGCCCCCAGACAAAGAGCAAACAAACCTGTTCATCAGACGAATGTTTGCCCGATGTTAGAATAGAACCCACGAGCCTCGGCACAAAAATCAGAAGCGCTCACTAATTATGCGCGTAATTCGTTTCCAAAAAATTCTTGTCCACCTGATGTTTGTCTGGAAGAGATCGCTCTTAGCGATAAGACCGCCAATTGTACTTTTTGAAATTTAATGTATCGCATTGTTTTTTTTTTGTGTACTTTAAAGAATACTCTCTCTCTTTCTAACTACTGCATCACCAAGTCCGTCACACATGACATTAATCTAGTGCTCAGCGATTGTGGTTCTTGAATTTCGCTGATGGGTCTACTAGTCTTTAACAAAGACACATACCTTCTTTCGAAGCTTGACGGCTTGTATAAAAGCTATTAATAACACAACAAGACTACTAGCGCAGTCATTTCTTAGATTTTATTTCGCCATATAGACAATTCAATATTTGCACATCATACTGATAATATAATGTTCTCGTACAGAAATAGAATTTGAGTATGGCGGCTCAACTTGTCATATTGTTAGGTTATAAACTCGCAACGATAAGATAGCATATTTGAAGTAACCAGAACTGTACTGTATTCTCAAAGAAATTAGATTTAAACTTGTGCTACGTTAATTTTTCTAAAAATATAACAGGGTTTTTTACTGTTTTGCGAAGGGTCAGTAGGTTTTTTGTTTGTTTGACGTAATGTTTTCCTATTTATGGCAGGGAGCGCGTACCATCTTCCTGTATATGTGGTCATGGAGCAGTCATTCTCTGTAATTTGAAGTGTGGGGCAGCCATGCCGTTGAGATTTCTGACCTCATGTTGTAAAATCGATCACGATTTTTTTTTTGCTTAGATGAGTGGACGCGCTCACAGCCCTTCTGGTGTTAAGTGGTTACTGGAGCCCATAGCCCCATAGACATCTACAACGTAAATACGTCACCCATCTTGAAATATAAGTTCTAAGGTCTCAAGTATAGTTACAACGGCTGCCCCACCCTTCAAACCGAAACGCATTATTGCTTCAGAGCAGAAATAGGCGGGATGGTGGTATCACAAGCCATACCACCAATAATTACGCAAATTATAATTTTGCGCGTTTAATTTTTTATTACACGATGCTATTACTTCACCGTGGAAGTCAATTGTGAACATATTTTGTCAAGAACGTATTTCATTAGAAAAATTGGTACCCGCCTGCGGGATTCGAACACTGTTGCATCGATACGAAAGCACCGGACGTCTTATTCTTTAGGCCACGACGACTTGACGATGTATGTGGTTCCGGTAATCTTTTAACATTAATTGGGAAATTTTCGGTCTTTTTCGACATTCGTGCGACACTAAAAATACTATTGTCTATGAACTGACAGTGGAGACAAGATATAGCGTAATGGACAAATCACTTTATTCCTTAGTAGTTAGTAGGATTTATGTATAGATACGTATTATTTCACATCTTTGCCTTTTCTTATCTGGTTTCTGTTACCCGCGTCACACGAAAGAAAATTCTTAGTTGAAACTGCTGAATGTAGATATTTATTAATGGGATGAGGAGAACTCTATTCGGGTTCAAATTATTTGCATACCGAAAATCGTTTAAAATGCTTCAGCTGTTTGCGTATGAAAAAGTAACAAATTGACGGGATTTTTTAAATAAAAAATTTGAATTATTATTCTGGATAATTAAAATTATCGCATGAGGGAAAATATCTCATGAACAAGTGAGTTCTTTAATCTTAATTTTCCTTTTACTTACCATTGTTATACCAATCTGTTTATTCGTCTATATCTATATCTATACTAATATTATAAAGAGGAAAGATTGGTTTGTTTGTTTGTTTCGAATAGGCTCCGAAACTACTGGACCGATTTGAAAAATTCTTTTTCCATTAGAAGCCGACATTGTCCCTGATGAACATAGGTTACTTTTTTTTAATTTTTTAATTTAATTTTTTTTTTTTTGGTTTCATTGTGTTTTAATGTTTCCGAAGCTCGCTAGTAATAAATAAACAAATTAAGAATGAGTATAATAGCCAGGGAGGAGCCAAGCACTGAATTTGCATTAATAATACTACAAAGATATATGAGTTATTGAGAACGGCTCGTAAGATGGACTAGTCAGCTTACAGTCTCGTGGTCAATTATCCAATATTCGACTTCCTCTCGGGAATTAGCGTCAAGGCGAAGACTATACTTCAAACTCGCTCTACTAACTACTCGGTAGCTTCGGTTTTAGTGATGCAAATCAAACCCGTAAAAATATAATTTGCGTAATTACTGGTGGTAGGACCTTCTGTGAGCCCGCGCGGGTAGGTACCAACGCCCTGCCTATTTCAGCCGTGAAGCAGTAATGCGTTCCGGTTTGAAGGGCGGAGGCAGCCGTTGTAACTATACTGAGACCTTAAAACTCATATCTCAAGATGGGTGGCGCATTTACGTTGTGGATGTCTATGGGCTCCAGTAACCACTTAACACCAAGTGGCCTCGTCCACCCATCTAAGCAATAAATAAAAAAAAGCATAAATAAACAAATGCCCGTGGCTTGAGGCTGGTAAAACCTGTTTTTTTTTTTTGCTTTATCGTCCGTTTTCTTTATCGTATAATAGTAAAATATCAGAGACATATACCAGTTGTTAAGTATATTTGTTCTAGATATATGTACACCTAACATACAAGTTGCATCGAGTTTTATCAAAGCACCTGCCTTGAGATCATATCAGGTCATCATAATATGCACTACTAAAATTCTCTAAAAGTCGAAAAAGTATTTAAGTACATACATTTATTAACAATACAGATTATTTAATAACGTTACAAACGATAATAGTAACAAATTAATTGAACATATGATCTGCTCAGCGGAAGTATGAGCGAGGTCAAACTCTGATAAAATTAGATCACATTAGACAATAACATATTATTAGTTTTCAAATACAAAACAATTATAAATTATATTATTGGAAAATTTTTGGTAAAACATATTAGGATTGGGTTTTAGGTAAGCCAAGATATGGTCATTTTTTGTATTTGTTGCATTGTTAGGGTTACGAGCTCAAGGTTCACCTGTTATTAAGTGGATACGGGAGTTCATAAATGTCACTATATGAATGCTGTCAATCATTTTTTTTCCTACTTATGACTGTAGCCGAGGGGTTATTCTAGCCTCACCGGACGTATAATCTCAGCCCAGCGATTTAGCTGTTTACACGTCCTTACGAATCCATCAGATCCAATAACATTGAATTAGACGCCTTCAGCTCTAACACTTATTAGCAGACTTAGGGACCCCGGTAACCGTACTCTTTGCCGAGTTCGACGTGCAACCTAACTTATCATCCCGCTGAGTTTCTCGCCGGATCTTCTCAGCGGGTCGCAATTCCGATCCGGTAGTAAATTCATTCGCAAAGCAGCTGCCCTTGAGTTGTTAGGTCTCCTTTGGAGGTGCTCGGACAGCTGTTAGCAAATTCCCCCCCTCTGTCTGAACCTTTGCTCGCCCACCTGTCCTGGTGAAACTGTAGAGGCCTCCAAGCCATCAGTAATCTCTCAAACATAAAAAAGAACTTAGCTGTGTCTGTGAGTTCATTTTCACGACTTCGTTGCTTTCGACCGGTTAGACGAGAACGGTGACTGGCGCTTGGAATGCCTAAGACCATAAATAGTGCATCAGGAAGATCCGACATGTGACATGTGACCCACATTGAATCCTGATATCGCATTGTGTAACGGTTATCCCACATTTGAAGCTGAGCGCATGGCTCTCTATGGATCCTCCCAACAGTGATTCCGCGATAAAGTCGCGTTCTATAATAATTTTTATTACACGATGTTATTCCTCTAAAAAGTTTGAAACTTTGAAGTCGTCGTGGCCTAAAAGATAAGACGTCCGGTGCATTCGTGTTGAAGCGATGCACCGGTGTTCGAATCCCGCAGGCGGGTACTAATTTTTCTAATGAAATACGTACTCAACAAATGTTCACGATTGACTTTCACGGTGAAGGAATAACATCGTGTAATAAAAGTGAAACCCGCAAAATTATAATTTGCGTAATTACTGGTGGTAGGACCTGTTGTGAGTCCGCGCGGGTAGGTACCACCGCCCTGCCTATTTCTGCCGTGAAGCAGTAATGCGTTTCGGTTTGAAGGGTGGGGCAGCCGTTGTAAATATACTGAGACCTTACAACTTATATCTCAAGGTGGGTGGTGCATTTACGTTGTAGATGTCTATGGGCTCCAGTAACCACTTAACATCAGGTGGGCTGTGAGCTCGTCCACCCATCTAAGCAATAAAAAAAAAAGAAAAAGAAAAAAAGGGAATCTAGAAAAAATAAAGGTAACTTAATTGCACCCAGCACTATTTACTCTGCACTTTGCTTTAGTTGACTGGTAGAGAATGCCTTAAGCATTAAGTCCGCCAATGTAAATTTTACATGAAGTGTATATAAATAAATAATCTAAACCCTAATATAGTCGCATCGACGTGTACTTTACATCAGGTGTTTCATTATTTGGGCCACGATGACTTCAGAGTCAGTTGAAGTAATTTATTTTACTGACCCGGTGCTGCAGTTGTGCCCCTGACTGCTGGACCTAGGGTCGTGAGTAGGGTTGCCAGATTTTTTTCAGCCTATAAAGGCAAATACTTAAATAGGCAAAAAAATACGGGACCTTAGCTTTTTACTCGGGACAAATAAAAAACAAAATTATATAGTGACAATCTTTATTTATTTTTTTATATTTCTCCGAGGAGCATGTCAGTTTTAACATATTGTTATCGGTTTTAACATATTTTTTCATTACAATTATAATCTTACGGTTCGAATACGGGACAAAGTCAGTCCCGCCGGGAGATTTTAAACTAAGCCTAAAATACGGGACGTCTGGCAACCCTGGTCGTGAGTCCAATTTTTATATAGGGCATTATACATATAATATATAATATGATATATATTTTTTAATTTTTATTTCTTGGGTACCAACATGTTATACATCAACACAGAACATTACAGGTATCATATAGATTGATTTCACACTAAATGCTAACACAATTACACTAGGTACCGACTACATGCATTGAAAAAAAAGCGGTTCGTTATATAAAAAAACAAAAAAAAAACTATATATAACACTACATGAAGACCTTACATTATTACACAATTACTACCAAAACCGCTATTACTTTTTTTTATTGCTTAGTTGGGTGGACGAGCTCACAGCCCACCTGGTGTTAAGTGGTTACTGGAGCTCATAGACATCTACAACGTAAATGCGCCACCCACCTTGAGATATAAGTTCTAAGGTCTCAGTATAGTTACAACGGCTGCCCTACCCTTCGAACCGAAACGCATTACTGCTTCACGGCGGAAATAGGCGAGGTGGTGGTACCCACCCGTGCGGACTCCCAAGAGGTCCTACCACCAGTGATTACGCAAATTATAATTTTGCGGGTTTGATTTTTATTACACGATGTTATTCCTTCACCGTGGAAGTCAATCGTGAAAATTTGTTGAGTACGTATTTCATTAGAAAAATTGGTACCCGCCTGCGGGATTCGAACACTGGTGCATCGCTACACACGAATGCACCGGATGTCTTATCCTTTAGGCCACGACGACTTCTTATCTCTTATTACTTAACTGAAAAAACTCATTGAGCAAGATTGTAGACTTCTCGTCTAAAACTATTATATTATATTCGTGTGACGAGCATGTTTGCCCGCTGTTTATCTGGATGTTTAACACCTCTGTTTGTATATATTTAAATGTATATTAGTCTCTGGTTTCCATTGAGGGAAACCGAGCTTGTGGTTAGATAGCTGTGTGATAATAGTCTTCCTTGTTATAAATCTATTATTCTGTTATTAATCTAATTAAGATTATTGTGGGCACTATTATTAATCTTCAATACGGCCTTTGGTTGACATTACCTACGACATTCCTATTTGTAAGCTATTTTTAAAAAGTTTATTTCATGAGCCACGTATTTTCTGACCCACAATGAACGCCATTCCGTTTCTAATGTTTATTTTAACGCAAGTTCTTTATCAATAGTGAGCTTTGGCACGTTATACAACGGTATTTTAGAGTGCGGTATCTGTGAGCAATAAAACTAAATGTATACAAGGTTGTAGCACTTGCCACTATCTATGTATAACATTACATTTTATTTTATTTTTTTATTGCTTTGCTAGGTGGACGAGCACACAGCTCACCTGGTGTTCAGTGGTCACCGGAGCCCAGAGACATCTACAATGTAAATGCGATCTTGAAATATGAGTTCTAAGGTCTCAGTATAGTTACAACGGCTGCCCCACCCTTCAAACCGAAACGTATTACTGCTTCACGACAGAAATAGGCAGGGTGGTGGTACCTACCAGTGCGGGCTCACAAGAGGTCCTACCACTAGTAAAAAATATGTGGTAATTTTAAATTTATTATTAAGAAATCTCTATATATAAAAATGAATTGCTGTTCGTTAGTCTCGCTAAAACTCGAGAACGGCTGGACCGATTTGGCTAATTTTGGTTTTGAATTATTTGTGGAAGTCCAGAGAAGGTTTAAAAGGTAGATAAATATGAAAATTCTCGGAATGAAATAAAGTTTAGGTCTTTTATTAATCGATTGAGACACTACGAAGTCTGCCGGGTCAGCTAGTCTCTTAATAAATAATGTTTTTTTTTTAAGAATTTAAAGTTTGAAGTATAAAAATGTATTGAATATCACCGTATTTTTCATAACACGATTAATTTTATAAGAGGTACCAAGGTATTTATGTGCAATCGTTTCAAAGCGAACGCTCCTTTGGAAGCTATTTTTATGAACTCACAATGAAGGTCATTGCTATCGACCGAACAAATAATAGAAACAAACAGAGGTGGGACTGTTGCTTACTAATCACTAGGTATTTCTGAAAGTAAATATCATACGTATACATATTTATTTGTATGGGCCGCTTGAATCTGATGATTCCTTAGCATTTCCGCGAGACGCTGATTTTGTAACAGAATAATGTTATATATTCTTTATCGTGCAACTTTATTTCTTCCAGCAAATCAAAATTTAAGGAGCACCGGAAGGAATATGAAAATGTACAATCAAAACTCACCATACAGATCCAAACATTTCATTAAAAATTATACAAACATGAAAACCGATAGACATAGATAATGATGTTTATTTAAAATAATAGTAGCCCCGGTAAGCAACAAATTAAAGAGCGGACGGTTAGCGTGGTACGGTCATGTGATGTGTAGAGAGAAGATGCATGTGACTAGGAGATGTACAGAAATGGTAGTGCAAGGTAGAGGGGAAAGAGGTCGACCGAAGAAGACATGGATGGGATGTGTCAATGGCGATATGTGAAAGAGAGAGGAGTGAGTGTTGAGAAAAAGAAGAATTAGATCGGTAAACCATTTTATAATCTATTCCAAAAATTATTAATGTCTAAACAAGTCGGACCCAGGATCGTGATGAAGTGAAATTCTTGCAGTCATCGATCGAGCCACCGATGTGAGGATCCCATCAATAGCCCGAATATTTATTTAATGAACAAATTTTCTCTACGAAGCCTCTGTTTGTTAGGGAATGTTGTCAGTAACTAATGAGTGAAAAGTTCATTAAAGCGACGGACAATCCACAACTGTGCTGGAATATTAGCTTTTTGAAGTCAAACTTCTTTATGCGCGTTGAGAGTAAAATTTAACTTGCGATTCGTTACGGCTAGAGAGAAAAGATACAATTTAGGAAGAGCGAGAGTGAGAAAATAGACAGAGCGTCTCGCGAATCACTCGATCACTCGACCGTGGAAAGACGGAAACGACTTAGCTAGTCGTTTCTCTTATACACATTGACTCCTATTACAAGATAAATTCGACTTAAAGACGAAAAATGAAGAAAATCATAATAGTACATACCGCAAAAGAAGTTTCACTTCTTTCACGTACACCAAGTTGCACACGCACCTTTTTTTGTATTAATATTTTGACATATATAGATCCCCGAATCCTGATCACGCAGGAGCAAGTCACCGTCGTCGCCCTAGACACGTCCTTACGGATCCATCAGATCCAATAACTCTTGCATTAGATACCTTCAGCTCTAACACTAGGAGCAGGCTGAGGGACCCCGGTAACCGTACTCGTCGAACTCGACAAAGAGGTCGACGTGCAGCCTAACCCATGCATCAGCCCGCTGAGTTTCTCGCCGGATCTTCTCAGTGGGTCGCGATTCCGATCCGGTAGTAGATTTATTCGCGAAGCAACTGCTCTTGAGTTGTTAGGTCTCCTTCGGAGGCGCTCGGGCAGCTGTTAGCAAATCCCACCCCTCCTGGCTGAGCCTTTGCTCGCCCACCTGTCCTGGTGAAGCTGGAAAGGCCTCCGGGCCACCAGTAATCTCTCAAACATAAAAAAAAAAATATATAGATTTTGGAATAATTTAGAAATCAGTATATTAAAAATTAGTGTATTAAAATGAATGTGAAGGTGAATATAGGTACCAGCTGTTTTTTTGTTTAATTTTTCACATGTTTGTATCTGATCTGTTTTTAACGCATGCTATTTGTTAGGTAGGTGATTTGCGTAATTGGTTTCAACGGCCGACTGACTTTCTAAGAGCCCGTAGTTTCTTGTTGCAGAGCCTTGGGTTGATCGAGAGATGCTATAGTTAAAAAAACTGGTTTTTAATGTACGTGTCGACTTAAAATCTAAGATTAAATGGCTGTATCATAGGTACTATTACAACTGAGACCTTAAATCTCTTGTCTCAATGTGGGTGGTGGCATTTAATTTGTAGATGTTTATGGGCTGCAGTAACTACTTAACATCAGGTGGGCCGTGAGCACGTCCACCCATCTATGCAATAAATAAAAAATCACGAAGCCCTGTCATAAAAGCCTAAGTCCTGTGCATATTACAATATTTAAGATTGAAGCTAGGATTTATTGTGAGCCTTCACGGGTTTAGCAGCTTCCTAGCTATTTCTAATGCGAAGCAGTAGTGCAATTTCGTCGCAAGGGTGTAACATTGGTTATACAATACAATATACATATATTTTGCCTCCATGTACTCGTGGTAGGACTTCTTGTGAGTCCGCACGGGTAGGTACCACCACGGGTAGGTGGGCCAGTCGTTGTAACTATACTTGAGACCTTAGAACTTATATCTCAAGGTGGGTGGCGCATTTACGTTATAGATGTCTATGGACTCCAGTGACCCCTTGACACCAGGTGGGCTGTGAGCTCGTCCACCCATCTAAGGAATACAAATTTTTTTTCATAGTTAGTAGGGACCTTGAAATTATCATCATATCCATGGAATCATGGAATACACTAACTGATCTAATAAAAATATACTAATTCAGAAAATCACAGCATTAAAGACTTAAAAGCTTTCGTAATAATAACCTTATTTGTAAAATCTTATGTTAACGTATTTTTTCCTTGTTACAGCTATCACTATGGTGTTTTGTGATGTATCTAGCGACATTCCTGCCGTGCATCGAGATGCGGGTTGATGACTTCGACCAGCCCGCACCCAGAGAGGTCAGTTACCAAGCCTTGAACTTATTTCTCTAAAGTCAAACGACAGGCGTGTGTTCTGACAGCTTATTACCGTTGACCTCTCCGATTCTATATGGACATGGAATTTTACGAATGATATTAAGTTTAATTTTTAAATCCATGTTTCCAGATCTGACAGTTTCATTCAGGTTGTGGTTAATTTAAGGCTACGGTTTTTTTTTTTTTAATTTTTTTTATTGCTTATATGGGTGGACGAGCTCACAGCCCACCTGATGTTAAGTGGTTACTGGAGCCCATAGACATTTCTTTTGTTTGTTAATGTATGTTTTTTTAAATGCCATATAGGCAAACGCGCATACCTGATGGTGAATGGTTACCGTCGCCCATGGACTCCAGCAATGCCAGGCGCAGATCCAAGCCGCTGCCCACCGTTTAATACTCTCCACAAGCCTCGTTGGAAGAAGTTAGTTTTAGTCTTTTAGAAATAGATTCATTCTTAGTATCGTTCGGATTTGTCTCTCCCAGAGTCTGTTATTCGTATTTACTGATGGCAGGACCTCTTGTGAGTCAGCATGGGTAGGTACCACCACCCTGCCTATTTCTGCCGTGGAGTGGTAATGCGTTTGAAGGGTGGGGCAGCCGTTGTAACTGTACTGAGATCTTAGAACTCATATCTCAAGATGGTGGCGCATTTACGTTGTATATGTCTATGGGCTCCAGTAACCGCTTAGCACCAGGTGGGATGTGAGCTCGTCCACCCATGTATGCAATAAAAAAATAGTCCAATAGATATTCTAGCGCATTAGTAACAGAAATCGATGTAATTAATTCAGTGCGCTGCGTAGGTCACCGGTGACCCACACGGCGGTCATAGTCTTAATGATCTGAGTCAAATCACACACGATCATTTAGCTCTAAATTTCTTTTGCAGCAACCTCCACCGCCGACAGTTCTCCCGGAGCCGATAGAACAGTACTTAAACCTGGGAATATGCTTCCATATGAATCGTTCGTCTTGCCCGCCGAAGGGCGTCTGCACGACCCTAGGGCCCGGCAACATGTCCGTCTTCTGCTGCGATATGGACACTAACTTCTTGAAGGAGTTTCTGCCTGGTATATGTAAGTAGGCTTTTTTTCATTGTCAGATGTTGTGAGCCCACACGGGTAGGTACCACCTTTCTGCCTTGTTTTTCTGCGGAGCCGTCAGTAGCTCCGTTTTCTACGGCAACCGTTATTCTAGTAAAATAGTGGATCGGCGTAATGTCTAAATATAGGTGCAACTACGGTCTATCTGAGCCAACGTGACGGTCTTAACCCACAGACACAGCCCACTGAGTTTCTCGCTGGTTCTCTCAGTGGGAGCGTTTCCGACCCGGTGGTAGATTCTGCGAAGCACGGCTCTTGCTAGGGCCAGTGTTAGCACCACTCCGGCTTGTGTGCACGTTAGGGCGAAGCTGATATAGCCTCTCAAGGCTATCAGCATAGGCAGGGGAAAAAAACGTGACTATTTTAACTAACAAGATAACGAAGTTTTGATTGTACACACGAAATATTCAATACGACAGTTTGAAATGTCTGGATAAAATAATTTCTATGACTGATGATATAGTTAGTATTTGTTTCAGTATTAGCGACTCTTAGATATAATTAAACTTTGATTATATTTCATTTAATTTTTAGTTATATTAGTGACGTATCTTGTAAATATATTTGAGAAAACTCAGTGTGAAAATACACAGCTGTCGTACGTGTTAGAGATGGAGGAGTTAACTCATACGAACTTAGCGAAACACAGAAGTTAATTATAACGTATTATTATGATACATTCGTAATTTGCGTGACTCTGAATAAACAGTAAGATAACGCGGTCTGTGTTGTTGATAACCTTTTGTTCTACATAAAGACGTCTTTCAAACAAACAAGAATTGATGCGACCGAAAACTTTTACGCTTTAAACTTTGACCTAATATGTATTGATTTCATTAATTTTATTATCTCGTGGCCACAGGCAAAGGTTATTATAGAAAGAAATGAAACAAAACGCGATATTGAAACCATTCCCAAAAACCTATTAGAAAACGATATTCCCATCACCCTCCCCCTCGGGACACCGGACTGGCGGTCGTCGGCGCCACGACCACCAGCCCTCTCGGTCGGCAGACTGTCCGAAGCCCGCCTAGATGGCGCCGGTTACAGTGGGTTACCCTACGGAATACCCCGCTGGGCCAGAACCAGCGTGGGTCGAGGATAGCCGGCCTTCCATCACCCGGATGCTCTTGCGTAAAACGCGTGCAGAGCAGCTTGCACGTCGTCTTCTTAGGCCCCCCTCGCCGGTCCCCAGACCGACATGTGAGGGGGACCCGAAACACTTAGAGGGCCAGGGCTTGGGCGAGATCCGCCTCCCTGGCCCCCGCTCGACGGCGGCGGGATTGTGCGTCTCTCACGGGCCCCACCGCCTCCTTATGCGAGATGGGGCACTCGCAGAAGTCGAGCATCGCCTTCCACGACTCGTCGTCGCCGAGCATCGATGCCACAACACTCGGCAACGACAAGTCGGTTCCTATTTTTGCGACGAGGACACGGCGCCACCCCTCCCATGGGGGCGCAGGCGACGAGCGTATGCTCTGCCGTGTCCAAGTCGCAACCACAATGGTGGCACTCTGCCGTCGGCTCGGCTGTGATCCGGTGCAGGAACTCACCGTAAAAAGGGGTACAAAGTTTTTGCTTCACGTACATACATAATTCACGTATTAATACATACATAAGTTATATGTTCGTAAATGATTTCAGTGAAACAGAATAAGACGCATCTACACGTGCTGAATGCGACCATCGATGAGCTGGACGTCTCCCACTCCATGTTCAGAAGGCTTACGTCAATGGCGTTTACCGACGGAAATATCAGTAAAATTATTGGTATGTTACTTCTTGGATTCCTTATGATACTAATTCACTGATGGTAGGACCTCTTATGAGTCAGCACGGGTAGTTACCACCACCCTGCCTATTTCAGCCGTGAAGCGTTTCGGCTTGAAGGGCGGGGCAGCCGTTGTAACTAGATTGAGAGCTTAGAACTTATACCTCAAGGTGGGTGGCGCATTTACGTTGTGGATGTCTATGGGCTCCAGTAACTACTTAACACCAGGTAGGCTGTGAGCTCATCCAACCATTTAAGCAATAAAAAAAAACTGACAGCTTTTGTTTATCACTTGTAGCAGAAATGATATTTTGGAATATTTATAAGATAACTAGCGGACCCGGCGAGCTTTGTTCCGCCACACGGTTTCTTTCAAACACATCAACCGGTCAACTTCAAAATTTAACCATAGAACGTTTAGCTGTCAGTTGCGTTTGTTATTCCATATCAGTTGCGTTTTGTTATACCACGTTTTATGTCACGTCCCACGGGAATGTGATAAAAAGTATCCTATGTCCTTCTCCTGGTTCTAAGCTACCTCCCCACCAATTTTCAGCCAAATCAGTTCAGCCGTTCTTGAGTTATAAATGGTGTAACTAACACGACTTTCTTTTATATATATACCTAGTCAGGTCATAAATTCTGTCACATGTTTAATGTAAAATAATTGAAACAAGTTTATTCATTATATAACCATTCATATACCAAAATGAACTTAACAAAACATAGATTCTTATGACACTAAAGTTTATTCAAAATGACCTCCGTGATTTTGAACACAGGCCTTCAATCTGCGCGGCCAGTCGTCTATCGCAGCACGAACGAGGTCCATGTCAATATCAGCGGCTGCCTTAATCAAGGATGTCTTGAGTGACTCCAAATTGGGATGAGGCTTTGAGCACGCCTTTTCCTCCAAGTGTTGCCATATCTTGTAATCTAACGGATTCAAATCTGGACTGGAGGAGGGCCAGTCTTCGTGCCGGATGAAGTCGATTTCACGCGCCGCCACCCAGTCTTGTGTGCTCTTCGCTCTATGAGCTGGCGCCGAATCTTGTTGGAATACCCAGTGCCTGTTATTGAACATGGTATGAGAAACAGGTTCCACAAGATTCGTCAGGACTGTATTTTCATACACAACTGCACTCGTTTTTACACCTTTCTCACAAAAATGTACCTCTGTTAAGCCCCAATAAGAAACTCCCAACCATACCATGAGCGAGGATGGAAAATGACCTCGTTGGACACGCGGAATACGGTTGCTCGCTTCTTCACTACTGTGTGCGTATACCTTATCACTTTGTTTGTTGTAGCTCTCTTCTACGGTAAAAATTTTTTCATCCGAAAAAAGAATTTCCCGATATTTTTTTCCCGCGTACCGCTTCAACAAAGCGCGGCATCTCTTCAGTCTCCGGTCCATTAGACGAGCATTCAAACGATGTCCTGTTTTTCTTCGATATGCCCGAAGCCCTAAGTCTTCATTTAACACCCTTTTCACCGTGGTTCTGCTTAACCCCATCTGAAGGCCCAACAGTTTCTGCTTACGTTTGGGATTTCTTTGAATTCGCGCTTTCACAGCTTTTATCACTGCTGGAGTCCTTACAGACCGAGGGCGACCAGTTCTTGACCTGTCATCTACACTAGAGTCTTCATTGTATCGTTTGATGGTACGATAAACGAATCTTTTGGTTATATTCAAAATTTTCAGTATGTTAAAAATTTTAATTGGCGAGTAACCGCAACGATGCAACGCAATAACTGCAACACGGTCTTCTTTAAGCGTCCTCTCCATATTTAAAAATGAGTAAAATTCTAACAGTATACATTTTTATTTTCATGAACAATTCGAAATTCGAATTCAATAAACTTTTTTGTGGCCAGCATTCTAAAAGAAAAGTTTTTACTGTGTGACAATACTTATGACCTGACTAGGTAGATATAGTCCGATGAGTATTATTAAGTTTTATACTGTAAGTTGATGTACATAATAATATGAGCGTGATTATAAAGGAGTACAAACTTTTTTGTGCAAAGTTATATTTCTAAATTTCTCTTTTTTCATTGTTCACTCTCTACTTATATGCGCTTTTGATAGTGGAAGCATGTTTGGTTATTGTTATAACAATTTTTTTAAATATTATATGTATGTTTTGTACTGTTGGTTTCCCAGATAAATAAATGAATTAAAAGAGGTTGTGCAAAAGAGGGGGCATGTTTGGTATTCTCATTAGATGCAGAAGGCGTATATAGAATCTGTAGAAGGATACGAATATTTGTAAGGCCTGGTAAGGTTTGGGATGTCGTAAAAAAATTGTCATTGGTATCACCGTCTCGTCTAGGCAACACAGCAATAGTATTTTGTAATTATTAAAACTCATTAAGCTCACTCTAATTTAGCACCCGAGGATTATGCAAAACTATTTTAGGATTTCAAAGGGAATTTAACTTTTTTTGTGTATTCTGACTACACACAATCGAGCGATGTTAGCACTGTAGAGATGTACGACGGAGAGGAGATCTTCCACCGAGCGGATGATATTGCTCGGTAGACCGACGGTCCGAATGTTGTTGTTCCCAACTTGTGTATATGCAAGCTCATCTTGAAAATGTCTTAAGCGACATTCAGGTATCTGTCAAATATCTTGTGTTGTATGATGGCTACCCGCCACAACGCTTCAGCTAGGATCGAGCTGGCGGCGAGCGGAAAATTCTTGTGTTCATTATTGTGTGAAAGTTACTTGATATGTTTGCTTGTTCATCGTGGTAGCCTAAAGGATAAGATAGCCAGTGTATTATTGCCAAGTGATGCGATCATTTCTGTGTACAAATCCTTCAGACAGGATAACAAATTTTCTAATGTAATATGTACTTAACGCAACGCATATTTCTACGATGAATAACATCGTGTGATAAAAACAAAATTCGCAAAAACTATAATTTGCGTAATGATTGGTGATAGGACACAGAGATACATCGAATACAGAACTGTATTTTCTTGGAAGAGATAATAATGACAAAATAGGTTTTAATGTCGATTTAATTGAAATAAATAGTTCAAATTTTAATTCCTAATGGAAATAGCATTAGATCCTTATTATAAGATGGCGTACGAAAACTAAAGAGGATGTGGTCTGTGTTTTTCTCACCTGATGAATTTTAAACTTTCCTTAGTTTCTCGACCTTTTTACTAGAATGTTACAATGTTACAATGAATGTTACGTAATTACAAGATCTTCCTCAATATCATTGTGTTTATAAATACATTTTTTATTGTTAATGCCGCTAAACAGTGGAAAATAGTAAAGGTGATAATGATACAAGTAAGTTGTATAGAATAAGACAAAAAAAGCATAATTAGCTTCATAACGCAAGTATTAGGTAAACAGACAAACATAATTTTATAATATAATTTATAATACTAGTGGTGTATTTTAATATAATTATTAAAATTACTAAACTTGTAATATTTTACTGGTGTTAGGATCTCTTGTGAATCTGCACGGGTAGGTACCACCGCCCTGCCTATTTCTGCCGTGAAGCAGTAATGCGTTTCGGTTTGAAGGGTGGGGCAGCCGTTGTAACTATACTGAGACCTTAGAACTCTTATCTCAAGGTGGGTGGCGGCATTTTCGTTGTAGATGTCTATGGGTTCCAGTAACCACTTAACACCAGGTGGGCTGTGAGCTCGTCCACACATCTAGGCAATAAAAAAAAATAAGGAATAATTCACTACACATTTATTAGAATTTAAAATAGTACGCTCAGCTCTTTTGGGTGTCGTAAACCCACTGAGTTTCATATCGGGTTTCCTCAGTGGGTCGCGATTCCAATCCCGTGGTAGATTCCGCGAAGCACTGCTCTGGGTAGGGCTAGTGTTAGCAAGCTATCTCAGGTTGAGCCCGTGAGCACATCTACCGGTCCGTGAGTAGCTGGAATAGCTCTTAGGTTACCAGCGATTAAATAGAGGAATAAAGACGACAGTTTTATTAGAGACTGAGCAGCAGCATTATCTGAGTATTACACTTGCGTACTGCGAACACCCAAACAAGAGAACAAACAGCCTAGACAGCCTCTAGTGTTAAATGAGGAAGGTTAAATTCGGGAATGCCGCCAACCACAATGCTATATGTGTTCTAAGTCTTAACTGTATTGTTTATCTTTGAACCGGAACGCATAAAATTCTTTAGTATTTGATTGACTATGATCCTCGGGGATATTTGTGTTTACAATTGAGAACTCTCTCCTAATCTATTTTAATACGCTTTTATTAGCTTCAGCTTTAATAAATTTTAATTAAAAATAGTGTAAGAAAAAATGATTTTATTGTAAAAAAGGGTGGGGTGTTTTTCAGGATATAATCAAAATAACCCTGCTACTCATATCTGTTTATAAAATATTTATAACTACTTATACCAAGCGCCCCACGCTTACAATAAAATGATTTTTTCTTACACTATTTTTTTAATTCAAATTTATTAACTTTTTATTTTTTAGTTGGTTTTTTTATAAAAGCGTAGGTATATTTTGTTAGTTTTTTTAAACTATTATTTATTAACTCCCAGGTCAGTTCCCGAAGCACTCAGCGCTGGCCTGTTTCAACATATCCAACAACAACTTGACGAGCGACAAGCTGCAGTCTTCGATTCAGAGGCCGTTCGCGTATCTCTTTAACCTGACGGTCCTGGATGCCTCAGCGAACAACCTCACAAAGTTCCCGCTGAGTTTGGTCCACAGCAATAGGAACATATCTGTGGATTTGGCAGGTATAATTAATTTACCATTATCAGTTAATCATTGGAAATGTATTCTAAAGACCATTTAAAGTCCGCTTTTCGTCGTTTCTCGGTAACGTTAAATTACACTTTATTTTCACTTTGGTAGGGATATTTAAAGCAAAAATTCAGAATCGAAGTCACATGTATGACAAATGTGTTATTATAATAGTTGACGTTTCAATAATTTGTTATTATCCTATCAAATTGTACAGATGTGTCTGTTTGTTTGGATACAGGAAGAGCGAACATTGCCTCTTGGCAGTTTAAATCGTTGTCAATAGAGTATAATCTCACATAGCGGCCATTGCATAATCTTGGTCTACTGACGCTGTCTTGCTGTCCCCTCTTGTACTAGAAGTCCCAATCTGCTGCTCACTCTAAATGTTAAAGCTTACCAAATCTCATTTTGAAATGTGTTAATTTTGACGCCGTCTCACCAGGTAACAACTATCTGCCGTGCAAACACTTCCAGAAAGTGATGGAGACGACCAACAGCTCTCTTGTTCACTTCCTCCAGTACAACAAGACCTTCTGCGCTTTGGATCTCAGCTTCAACTGGTTCAAAGACGTCAGCTTCGTGAACATAGACCTTATTAAAATACAGAAAATGGTCAGCATTAATTTCATGCCTAATTCATCTTGATAGACATTTATGTAGTACAAGATCAAATTAGTAGCTTTGTTTCATGAGTAGCTTGGTTCTACTGGGCTATACCTTCAGGCTGACTGATTGCGATACATGCGACTTTTACTCAAGCTAGTAAAAAGTAAATCAGAGTTACTACGAGGCTGATAAAATAAGTGGTTTTATTACTGTGATCCTTATGTTAACCGACCAACAAAATTTCTTTGGACTTTCCGGTACAAAAGCTACCTCAATCCAGATGATGTTCATCAGGATAGATAGTTGATTATGTATTAAATGGCATTAAGAACGATCATCAGATTGATGTAGTACATACAAAAAGCGAACCATTAAAAATTCAATTAGAGCACTGAATATCGCAAAATTACAATTTTACAGTTGGTAGAACTGAGTTCAATTTATGTGGCCTTATAGGTAAGACGCCCGATGTACTTTTCGCCATGTGATTATGCCGTAGCTTGAAATCGTAATCACACGATGATATGTTCATGCTTTTTTTTTATTTATTGCTTAGATGGGTGGACGAGCTCACAGCCCACCTGGTGTTAAGTGGTTACTGGAGCCCATAGACATCCACAACGTAAATGCGCCACCCACCTTGAGATATAAGTTCTAAGGTCTCAAGTAAGTTACAACGGCTGCCCCACCCTTCAAACCGAAACGCATTACTGCTTCACGGCAGAAATAGGCAGGGTGGTGGTACCCACCCGCGCGGACTCACAAGAGGTCCTACCTCACTCCTACCACCAGTAATTACGCAAATTATAATTTTTGCGGGTTTGATTTTTATTACACGATGTTATTCCTTCACCGTGGAAATCAATCGTGAACATTTGTTGAGTACGTATTTGTTATATGTTATGAATATGTTATCTTACAGATTTTAATTGGTTTCGATACATTTATTATGAAGACGCGATATCTTTAATCAATTCATGAAAAAATTTTATTCTAGACTAGAGGTGTAGTTTCGATGGAGACAGCAGTCAAACTAATAGGGCTATTCTTAAAAAAAATCCTCGTCCATTACTGAATTTATTATAACATTTTTACAGGTACTTTACTAAACAGAAGTATACTTTGTACGTACGAGTCCATAGCCTTTATCACATTTATTACACGCGGTTCTATATTTGACTCTAACAAAAGACATAAACAACAAACGATTCCAAATGAAAAATCTATAAAAATGAATCGTTCTTGTGACGCAAATATTGTGAAATACTCTTCACTGTTGTTCAGATGAATGAGAGATGCCGCGAGATAATACCAGCTGACATCAACTGCACCTGCGCCCCGGAGCGCCTGGAGATCATCGAGAACGAGGTCACCAACCTGGTCTCGGTGGACTGCGCCGAGAGGCAGCTCAAGGAGATGCCGACAAATCTGCCGCCCAATACTGTCAAGTTGAACGTGTCTTTTAATAATGTGAGTGGAAATCGACAGGAATGTCACAACGGACCTCCAGATCTTTAAGCCTGGTCTGTTTTCAGGATTATAGAGGATGCCTTTCATGTCGAAATGGTTTATGACAGATGTCATAGATATTAATGAGATCTGTGTATCTGGTTACCGAAACCTGAAAGTGTACGCCACCGCCTACTGTGACATGAGATAGACATCTTCTTACAGACTTGAACATGAAGATAGTCTGCGGTAAAGGTCGATCGAATGGTTACCAGTAAAGAGAGGGGGAAAGAGGCTGGGGAAAGAGGCTGGAATAACTATAACCACGTCAGATCCTGTGGTAGGAAACATCGACGGCGCTAAATTGTGAATACTTTATAGATAACATCTCTTGAGGCGGTCGGCGCGGATGAGAGCTACGGACATCTGCGGCAGCTGATCGTGGACTACAACGACATTCCGAATATTCTAGAACTCGAGGGAACGAAGTTCATCGGGAATTTCATGCTCTTCTCGATCGCACATAACAAACTGAAGACTGTAAGTTGAATTAAGCTCCATATAAAATGCGAATGTTTCATAAATAATGTAATATTGATAGCAAGACGCGTTGATAGTTAGGCAGCCTCAATTGTTTACCGTGAACGCCGTCCTTGAAATATGAGATTTTAACCTACTGAGTTTCTCTCCGGATTTTCTCAGTGGGTCACCATTCCGATCCCGTGGTAAATTCTGCGAAGTCCTGCAAATCCTCTCAGCAAATACTTAACAGACTAATAAGATGTTTGACAACGCCTTTTGTGGGATCGAAGCATAAACCTTTACTTCAGTGGATCGAAGGCATTGTTGCGATTTGAGAATCAAACGAAAAAGCGACACTAGAAAGAGAAAAATAAACATTTAGTCTGTGAGAGAATGAGATGTCTACTTTTACTGATTGAGGATTGCAGACAGATATATTTTGTATGTTTAATTGCTTTTGCAGATTCATACGTACGTCTTGTCAAATAGTTTTGAAACGACCGGACCTGCTTTGTCTATAGCGGGAAACTTCATTCACTGCGACTGCAACACCGAGAAGACATTGAAGGTATTTTGTTATGTTCTATTAAGCTATTCTTTACTGCTGCGGATTGTAGTCGCGCATATGACATAACTGGTGGAAAAGTAATGTGGTAATTCGAGGACACTGTCATTACCACGGTCACCCTCTTTTGCCTTTTCATGAGTTCTGTCTCATGCGAGGTTTGGAACTTGGTTGTTGAGTGACAGGAGGTTTTAGTCGGTTCGACTCCGACATACTCCGCCCGCCATCCTCAATGGAGGGCGGAAGTCCGGCGATTTCCTCCTGACCAAAAAAAAACCACGGTCAACATTGAGTTGGTGAATACCGATGATATTTTTGAGTCACCATGTTATCTCGGAGCTGCTAAAACGTCATCTGTCAGCGCCTCAGTTGCTAGGCGGCAGAACGAAATCAACAAACTGCATTTTAATATGTACCGTCTTTTACATAATGATAGTTATAATAGTTAACATGAACTATTTGTAGGTCAATTATAACTATCTTAAATGTTGTATGTAGCCTTTTTGGAAAATGTCATGACGCGGCGCTGCTGCAACGAACAGTGTTGCCATGTTTTGAACATCCTAGAAGACAATTTAGTTTGATAGTTCAGACGATTCAAAGATTTGGGGTCACTTGCCGTGTGTAGTACGAAGCCTCATGCGCTCGGGAGTTAAGAACAAGATACGATCATATCGATACAATATAGACCTTAAATCGGATTAGAGTTAATGTGTGTTAAGGGATGCGGCTGAAATGGTACTCAAATAAATCCTACAGGTACTGATAGTAAAATAAAATTTAACAAGCAATTTCTCTAATTTTGCGCAATTAATGATGGCAGCCCGTATTGTG
This sequence comes from Bombyx mori, assembly GCF_030269925.1. Lineage (NCBI taxonomy): Eukaryota > Metazoa > Arthropoda > Insecta > Lepidoptera > Bombycidae > Bombyx > Bombyx mori. The sequence continues at coordinate 15,476,380 of NC_085114.1, read as the reverse complement.
ACCTCACGTGGATAGGTACCGTCATTTCTCAGCAAGGCACTCATTCTGCACCAGTAAAAGACAGTTGAAGCTTTGACCTCATCATGTCTCAAGGTGGCGAAATTCACGCTGTGATATCTGTTAGCTCCAGCAACCACTCAGCACTAGATGGATGGTAAGCTTATCTTCCTGTTCATACTAATGCTATTAATTATGTTTGATTTCAGCCATGGCTATTAGAAAATTTCAAGAGCGTACCGGATTACAAAAGCCTGGAATGCCAGGATGGGCTAGGTCCGGTGGTGGACCTGGTGGAATCTCGCGTCTGCCACACGCCCAGAGATTGGACAGACTACATTTACTACATTATAGGCCTAGAAGTGTTAGTTTTAGTGCTTCTAATCAGCAAAGTATCTTATGACTATTGGGTTTTCAAGACGGCTGGTTATTTGCCGTGGCCTGCGAATAAAATGCCGAGGTTGCCGTGTGATTGGCTCTGCGAGTGAGGGAGATTGAGGCTAAGCTAAATAGGATACTCATGGGACTTGTACTTTGATCAGCAACGTTCATTAACGCTCTGGTAGAGCAGTTGAAGTCACATGAAAATCGAAGCCTAATTTTTATAGTCGACCAAAATTTTAAGTACCTACTTTATCTCTTAGAGATAGGCTTTGTTTTGTCACTATCAGGAGAACTAGCGAGAAGGCTATTCCATAATGCAATGGTTCACTGAGATTTGATAAAAAAATCAGTGACGCGCGGGTGTGGCTGAGCAACCATGTAGAATCCAATGTCCATAGCAGTTATCCATTGATGATAAATAGTGTGGCTCTATGACTCATGTGACATCTGCGAATCTTGTTCCCAAATATGGTTTAGAATTCGTTTAGCTGAATAAAGCGTCATAGATCTTTGTCGATTTTCGTTTTTTATAAAAACGTAGTAATATGTACTTTATTTGATTTTGTATTTGTGATATCAATTGTTTTTTGAAATATGTCTGATACGTTTCAAAGATGTGTGTTTTGTTAAATAAATGGCGTTAGGACCAAATAGATTGGGCCTATTGCAAATTTCATTACTACAGCTGGTTCTTAGCTGTAAGTTCACTGGCATAACATACGCTTACAGTGAAATTCAGATTTGGTTCACTGGCCGGCTATTTCCGTAGTGAAACAGCAGTGGGGATGTTATATTTAAAGCTGATTAGCCGAAACCCTCTGCCATTAAAAGTAGTAACAAGAGTGCAAAAATGTAGATTAGACAAAAACCGATAAATTACCTATTTAGGTTTTTTTCTTCAAAATTATGGCAAACGTTAATTTTTCAACGCACTGTAATCGAATGTATCCATAAAAAAGCCAAATCGACTTTAAAATCTTCCAGAAACACACTGATCTGAACATAATTTATGGTTATTTCGCCACGCACAATGCCCGCACACATAAATCTGGGATTTAGTTGTCCAAACTGTGTCAACATCAATGAGCTTCTTCGATATTTTAATTAGAAATTCTTAGACATGGACATTGTTTTTCTACCGTTCAAACTTATGTGTGATATTTTGTGATTTATCGGTTTTTGTTGTCACTTTTCGATGGCTATCTGAGACCCTATAACGGCAACGTATAAGAACCTGTCCGTTGCAAAGCGTTTTTTAAAGAAATTATCTTGTCCTAAATTGTTGTTGTACTTTAAAAGTTTAATTAGTATTTAAAGAAGCCGACTTATTTTACGCATTTCATAGTAAGTTATCGAAATTATAAAAATGTAATATCGTTAGAGACTTAAACCTAAGGCTTAATGTTATGTTGTTTATGAAAATAGAGGTTAATTATGACAAATAACATTGAACATAAATTAAACTAAAATCTTGATTCAGTGATTCTTAAAAATATTATTTAATCGGAATTACAAAATTACAGATTCGATTTAGTTTGTAGAAAAATTATTTCATTATTATTTCATTAATTTATTATTGTTGACAACTTTGTAAGGAGGCAAAATTTACATTAGAAGTTAAATTTAATATGTAAATATTATTTGTTGTTTAGTTAATAAGAATTGTTTTATGACTTTCTTTAAAAAAATGTTTTTTTTTTACCAGCCAATTGGGGGCTTTATTATTAGGGTAGTTTACTTATATTGTCATTAAAAAAATTGTGATGTTAAGTATCGCCTTATGTATCATGCATAGTGAGAGGAAACTAAAAATCGTGTAAACCGCAAGCAAGTTCCGTTATTTTTTTGTTTAAAAACTTTGCAAGCTTTACATAATCTCGTGTTCTTCCAAAAAATACAATTAATTTTCACTATTCCCACCATTTATTGAGAAATTGTAATTAAAAAAACCAAAATATTATTATGAAGAATCAAAGTAAAATACGTGTCAGTGCGAAATACTCTGGTAGTTTTCCAATGACAGCACAAGAGCGCATTATGCGGCATAATGCTCAACGTTGAATGTTCCAACTACAGCAACGCTTCGCACAATCGAGCACTCTCAAAAGTACTGCTCTCGCGTGATACTCGCAATCGATACCGACTCAGTGACAGAAAATTGACAAGTGTTTTTTCTTTAAGTTGGCATTGATCGAAATTTTGTTTATATTATCGTTAGTAATATTATTTAATGTTGAAAAAAATTGTAAGGCTTTCGTTTCGTCGTAGTTTTTTAGAAATAATCAATGTTAATTAAAACTGTGCTAACTTAGCGCACTCTGCTGATGCATTTGAAAACTAATTCACGTTCCAATTAAGCTTCAGCATAATTCGGCATTGTTCGTCACTGAGTCGCATTGTGCTCTGTAATTGGAAAACTACCTCTATATGCCACAAATAGCGCTCATTATTCTCTCTTTTTGGCGGGAACGCGAGGGCCGAGGAGTTATGTGAATTATTTTACTTTTGTCAACGTAGTCTTTCTTCGAACGTGTAATAATGATGGCTTATTAGCCGATTAATATCTAGGCGCTTAAGTGTGGGATATTACACTGAACACTATGCAATCATGAAACATAGTTTATGTCATCTCATGTCAGCTATGCATAGATTATAAACTAATTCATTTCGTTTTTTTTTTTCGTAAAGCTGTAGACATTTGTCCCGCTTACAGATATTATAAATGAATAATGTGTGAGCAGGACGAGCGAATACACATGTCGCTTAGTTTATTTTTGTAAATTAAATATTTTTGTAAATAAATCAAAGACTGTAATATTTGGTGTGTATATTAGAAGTTTATATCTAAGAAAGTAAAATGACTTATTTTTAAAAATGCTTTTTTTTAAATTTCAATGCGCTTGTTTTTTGTCGGTGTGCTTAGTGTGAATTTTGTAACGTTGTCGATAGCGTAAAAATTAACTCCATACAAAGTTGAGTTAACTTTTACGCTATCGAGAATGTTAAAAAACTCACACTAAGCACACTGAACTCAGCGGTCATCAGCGATTTACTAAAATGCGGTCAGTTTAGATCTGCAGACCTCTCGCTGAAGATCTAAGATCTGGCAGACTAAAACAAAAAAAGTCTTAGGCCTTGCAGTAGTCGTTTTGCTGGACGGAAAAAGCTAGAGGCATCAAATGCCTGGTGGTAGGACCTCCTGTGAGTCCGCACGGGTAGGTACCACCACCCTGCCTATTTCTGCCGTGAAGCAGTAATGCGTTTCGGTTTGAAGGGTGGGGCAGCCATTGTAACTATACTGAGACCTTAGAACTTATATCTCAAGGTGGGTAGCGCATTTACGTTGTAGATGTCTATGGGCTCCAGTAACCACTTAACATCAGGTGGGCTGTGAGCGCGTCCAACCATTTATCCAAGCAATTAAAAAAAAAGTCATCTACATATATTCAAAATTATCGGCCAAATAACGATTCAGTTATACCTACTTGCCGTCGTTACGACGATATTGTCTATACTTAGTCTGGCCATAAATGCAAAATATTCATTTGAATTTGGAATCTGTCATTTTTCTATGATTTCTCATTTTGGCGCCAATACATTGTACAATATTTTGCGATATTAAAATGGAGTGGGGTGATAAAGAGAACCGAATCGCTGTGATTGCATTACACAAAGTAGGTATGGAGCCAAATGCAATTTTTAAAACTCCATACGCTTGGTATTAGTAAAATGTTTGTGTACCGGGCTATTAATAGGTGCAACGAGACCTCCTCTGTTTGTGACAGAAAAATATCTGGCCGTCCACGTAGTGTTCGTACGAAAAAAGTGGTCAAAGCAGTAAGGGAAAGAATTCGAAGAAATCCTGTCTGAAAGCAAAAGATTTTATATCGGGAGATGAAGATAGCACTAGATAGAGAGACACTGCACCAATAGTTGACACTTTGACGAAGAAAATTAAATATTAAGAAAAAAAAACGGAAGTCAAAGTTCGAGATGGTGTCGGAGGTATAGTATACCTACATATCTAGCGACACAAATACAAACTAACGTGGTGTCTTATACAACATGTATAGTTACCGCGTTCGACCGATGACAACCGCGCGTTTCGCACCATATTTATTGTTATTTTCTTGTGCAATTTGTTTAGAGTAAGCCGAGAGATTAATGTAGGAAAGGTAAATATTATTTTAAAATTTTAAATCAATATAAATTAATTCATTATAATTAGAGTTTGAAGCGTAAATACGTATTATTTAAAATCACATACAATAAGATATTACATATACATGGCGTCATGTCATTTACTGAAACTTGAAATTACATAGATTTGAGTAGTTGACATGTGGGTGTCAACTTATGGTTTTTAACATAATTTGTTAATACTGTATTATTTATTGTTATTTTACTGCTTATACGTTAAATTACTCTATTAGACCTTCTAAAATCTAAAATAATGTAGAACCATTTTGGGCATTTTGTTCAGTAGTTGACAGGAGGTGTCAAGTATTGAAGCTATAAGTGTCAACTATTGAATATTTTTTTCTTTGGTTTTATAGATGCCACCGACAAAAGGAAATTTTAGAAACTATACACAAGAGACTATGGAAGCGGCTATAGAAGATGTGCTTTTACAAAAAACTCCGTATAATACTGCTGCAATAAAGTTTAACGTGGCAAGGGTCCTTACGTATCTATCAAATTCTATAACTGTTGCATTAAACGTCTTCAGCTCTAGGACAAGGAGCAGGCTTGGGCACTCTGGTAACCATCGTAACTATCTGGCATATTCGTCGAACTCTGCAAAGAGTTCGACGTGCAACCTAACCCATGCATCAGCCCGCTATGTTTTTCATCGGATCTTCTCAGCAGGTCGCGATTCCGATCCGGTAGTAGATTCATTCGCAATCTCGCCGAGATCTTAGAACTTATATCTCAAGGTAGGTGGCGCATTTAAGTTGTAGATGTCTATGGGCTCCAGTTATCACTTAACAGCAGGTGGGCTGTGAGCTCGTCCACCCATCTAAGCAATAAAAAAAATAAAAAAGAAAACCTGTCAACTACTGAAAATAAAAAGTGTCAACTACTAAATATATTTGTTTTCACTAGGTGTCAACTACTAGCATAGTATCTTTATTTTATTAAAAAATAACATAAACATACACATTAGTTTTATTGCTACAATTCTTGTCACATTCTGGAAGGGGAATAACTTGCGCAACTACTACTAATTAGAAGTTCCTTCTAATATGGTTCCATACCAAACTATGTCAATAAACATACTAATAAATCCTTAAGGTGTCATCTACTGGGTATTTTACCCTACACCAAAATAACATTTTTTACAATTTTCGTCTGCCGGTCTGTCACTGTTCACTGACAGGTAGCTGATGATATAAGGAGTAACTTAGGCTACTTTTTTAGACTAGCTTCGCCTCGCGGCGTCACCCGCGGTACGACAATAACCGCGGGATACATCGCGGGATTCAGCTATCAATAATAAAATTTAATGTTTCCGAAGCGAAGCGAGGGCGGGTCGCTAGTTTTGCAATAAAAATACGATATTCAATGACTATTGTACATTTATTTATATTATCAACTTCCAGATTTAGGTTTTTTGGTTAATTTAATCTTTTTATTCTTTTTAAATTTTTTCCTTTTATTCTCCTTCTCGCTCGTACTTCTGCGAGCGCCATTTTCTTTTGTTCCATCAATTTTCCTTTGCTTCTTGTGTTTACCGTTCTTTATCTTCTCTGTATCTTTTGAATTTACATTAGAATCCTTTCCTTCTTCTAATTTCCTTCTGTAAAATATAAAATATTCATTGTTATGGTTTCACGTGTCCACTTGTCGTATTGTGATAGAGATTGTCACAGATGCTTCTAACATTTACGTGCGATTGAGTACAGTGACGTCACAAAACAATAATAATAATAATAATAACTGGGAATTAATCACGCAAGTTTATACGGCCCTTAATTAGTATTCGCAAATAGAGTAAAAAAACCTGCTGGTCATACGAATGTTAGTCTGATGTGAGAATCGAACCCACGACCCTCAGTACGGCTGTCCGGGACACAAAGTACTGCTCCACCGAGTCAGTACAAAATGTAATATCGATTGTTTAATAATGAACAGTAGGAAAATTTGAAAAATATGAAAAATGATAAAATTATAATTTGCGTAGGTAATTACTGGTGGTGGGACCTCTTGTGAGTCCGCATGGGTAGGTTCCACCGCCCTGCCTATTTCTGCCGTGAAGCAGTAATGCGTTTCGGTTTGAAGGGTGGGACAGCCGTTGTAACTATACTGAGACCTTCGAACTCATATCTCAAGGTGGGTGGCGCATTTATGTTGTAGGTGTCTATGGGCTCCAGTAACCACTTAACACCAGGTGGGCTGTGAGCTCGTCCACCCATCTAAGCAATAAAATATATATATACATATAAATAAAATTGGAGTGTCTGTTTGCAATATTGAAATAGCCGAATTTTTACTACATGCATATGAATATGTATACACTAAAATAACATTTTTTGCAATTTTCGTCTGTCTGTCTGTTTGTTCTAATCTCTAGAACGACTGGATCGATTTTGACGAGACTTTCACTGATAGGTAGCTGATGATATAAGGAGTAACTTAGGCTTAACTTATAGATTAGCTTCACCCCGCGGCTCACCCGCAGTACGACAATAACCGCGGGTAACACCGCGGGACTCAGCTAGTATGTTATAAGCGCGGTTTGCTTGAGGTGTTCCCCCCGGTTACCGTTCTCGTCGAACCCGTCGCTTGCGACGAAGGGCTCGCTGATATAACCTCTCAAGGCTATCAGCTTAGGTAGGGAAAAAAAAGGTGTTCTCCACTGAACCCTCACACACTCACTTGACCGGCTTCTCTAGTATAGTGGATATTTTATCTCGATGCGGAGCCTTCTTGAGCAGCCGTTTTCGCTTGTTGGAGTCTTGCTTCAGCCTCAGCATGTACTCCGGGACCTCGCAGCCGGACTGCTTCATCACCGACGCGATGCTGCGGGGGAAAACGTGACAGATGGTATGAGATAGCAGGAAAGACACATCCAATATCTCCTCTAGTATTTACCGTCAGCGATCTATGAGTACTGTAATGGCATAACGGCCTGACAGTTGTAGGGTGTCTTGTGAGTCCGCATGGGTAGGTACCACCACTCTGCCTATTTCTGCTGACTGAACTGATGTCTCAAGATGGCGACGTTTGTTGATGTCCATGGGCCCCGGTAACCACTGAACCCCAATGAGCCTTTACAACGTTCAACCCTATAAGCAACTAGCGGCCCGCTCCGGCTCCGCTCGGGACTTTAACAAAACTTCAACGATATTTGAAGTTGTTTTAGTTTTTTTAATAAAAGAACACTTATTGCAGCATAACTATAATAGTTAGATATATGCTGCCGGGACACTTTTTGTAAATAATAATGTGCTCTACAAAGTCGTAGTACATTATTTTAATTTATCATCAGTAGTTTTCGCAGGGCACGCGACGCAATGAATATTTTAGGTAATTTTTTTACACATTGGGTTACATTATTGGAGTTTTCGTAAGGATCCCTAATTTTTTTCAAAAAATATTATAGCCTATGTCACTCGGGAATAGTGTAGCTTCCAAACAGTGAAAGAATTTTTCAAATCGGTTCAGTAGTTTCGAAGCCAAATTCAAAACAAACAAACAAATCTTTCTTCTTTATAATATTAGTATAGAAGTATAGATAACAAAAGTCGTTAAGGTCGTCCCCGGCTCGTCGTTGCTGACTCGATTAAGTCCAGTCGATTCTTCTCAATACGAACCTCCTCAAGTTGACGACGTCGTCCTGCGTGAAGAACGTCACAGCCCTCCCCCTGTGACCGGCCCGGCCCGCACGCCCGATCCTGCAACCAACGACATTGTTATGTAGTTCTCGAAGTTGAACTTCTTAAGACGCGCGTCGGAACACAGTTTATAGTCATAGATATCGATGCTTGAAAGGCAAACGTGACTAAGCGACAATGCGTGAACTTTACAGTAGACTAATTCAAAGTTGAAATACCTGAAAAAAAAATCTATTTTAACGAATCTAGCTGTAGGATTGAAATGATTTTAATAGAACTAGAAATATATATTTTTTGCGCATCGAATATGGTTATTGCCTATCATTTATTTACAAAACAGTTATTGTCGCTTAGTCACGTTTGCTTTCAAGCGTCGATATAATTAATTGTTAAGATTGTTCATCAAGATTTTAGGACAGTTTTGTTCAAGTATAAGACGCGACGTCATATGGCGTGAGGTGACGTTAGTCTGGCTATAAATATTGGGTATGATTAGTTTGTCAACAATTCAATTACCCCAAAGAAGTATAACTTCTTGAATACAAAGTGAAAGCTGCAACCCTTCTCAAGAGATTCGAAGTCTTAGTACTCCTGTGTAATGGCTTCTTCGGCTAGAACAAGCTGGAACGCAACTCACCTGTGTACGTAAGATATAGCTGAGGGTGGGAAGTCGTAGTTGATGACCAGATTCACTCCCCGGAAGTCGATCCCGCGGCCCATCAGTTCGGTGCTGATCAGGACCCATATACGTCCCACGCGGAAGCTGCGGACCACGTTGTCTCGCTGAAAGAAATATTATTATTCCATTAAAAACCCATTCAATAATAATTATTTACATTGAAACCATTTCTAATAACAAAGAATAAATACCTCTCATTGGAGATGATCACCTCTCCAATGAGAGGTATTTATTCTTTGTCAATCCGTTTACAGCCAGTTTTTAGCCCGTGGCAGTAATTCTAAAAAATTTCAACAATCTATACGATAGTGGAAATCACATCAATTACACAAATTTCAAGATACGTTTTGGAATTAACATATGTGCAACGATTTTGCTGAATTACCGCTTACATTTTTACCGAATGAATACGCAGGTAAGTGATATATCTTTATAATATCATTTATTTCTGAATTAATTTTGTCTTAATACATTTGAATATTGTATTGCCAAGATGAAATTTAAAAATACTTATTTTAAGAAGAAAGAATGAATATTTAAAAAAATCCAAGGGGTCAGTTTTTGGGAATTGGCGGTAATTCTTTTTGACGTTCAACAAGTGTGTACTTTCATCTATGTTAAATAACTTATTTTGATTTGATTTGATTTGAAGATTTAGCCTTATAGTTTTGCCGTGTAAAAAACTAAGAAAGACTGATTTTAAAATATTAAAAGCTAGGATTTATAGGCTACATTTCCTTTGCTTGTCTTAACAAAACAAAGAAACTAGCAGTGTGGGTTGGGTGTGGGTTCCTCGCCCGTACCTGAGCCTGAGTCCTGTCTGCGTGTATGACGTCCACGTTGATGCCGTCATATATGAGTTCCTTGAACAATTGTTTCGCGCGATCTTTACTTTGTACGAAGACTGGAAACAAAATATTTAAACCGTACTTTAAAAATAATAATAACTAATTTAATTTATTCTTGTTTCGGCACAGGGAACTGGTACCAATACATCCTCTATAGAAATGAACATTTGTTGAACATTTTACTTGTTTATTGAAAATTATTTTTTTTTCCCTACCTATACTGATAGCCTTGAGAGGCTATTTCAGCTTCGCTCTAACGTGTAGGTGAGCTCACGGGGCTCAAGCCAGAGTGTTGCTAACACTGGCCCTAGCAAGAGCAGTGCTTGGCAGAATCTACCACCGGATCGGAAACGCGACCCACTGAGAAGATCCGGCGAGAAACTCAGTGGGCTGTCTGTGTCTATGGGTTAATCGGCGAGGACGGTGACCGGTGCTTGAGGTACCTAAAGTACCGTTAATGGATCGGGGGCTTCATTCAGTAGCAGCATTAATTAGAAAGGTTTTTATTACAGTACGCACTACAGATGGCGCTTGGAGACTTTCAGCTAATGTATTTCATATACAAGAATTGTACATGTAACCTAGTTCATATACACGACCCACTGAGTTTCTCTCCGGATCTTCCCAGTGGTAGATTCTGAGATAGAATCACTGCTCTTGCTAGTTCAAATTCTCTCAGTTTGATTCCGACTTCCGACTACCCACTAAGCTACCAGCGAATAGGTAGGGAAGCTCGGTACCTTTCGACATATAGGCAGCGGCTTGGCTCTGCCCTGGAATTGCTGAAGTCATTGGGCGACGGTAACCACTCACCATCAGGTGGTTCGTATGCTCGTCTGCCTACAAAGGCAATTAAAAAAAATGTTGTCAAATATGGATACCACTTTTTAGGAATGAAATAATTATTAGTTTCTTCATATATTCTTAATACAATTTTGTTCCTGTCTTAGAGCTAAACGAACACTTGTTTTGCCGAAGATATTGACAGTATGATGGTAGTCACCAAGCAGACCCGGTGGCCTGAGATGGCACTGCTAGATGCAGTCCAATTCACTTGTTTTACGAAATGTACGTGACCCACCTAGTACGGGGGGCTTGAGTCCTTGCTGCACGAGCTGCCGGAACGCCACCAGCTTGCCATCCTCGTTGCCGCAGTACAGCAGCTGCTGCTCCACCAGGCTCGTCGCAGCGTTCCTGGAACGTAACGAGACCTGAAGACTTGTGGGTTTGCGGTAAAGGCGAGCCCATTGAGTTTCTCGCCGGATTCGCTCAATGTATTGCTTGTGTTCCGAAGGTACATTTTTTTTCTTAGTTGGGTGGACGATCTCACACCTAGCCCACCCGGTGTTAACTGGTTACTGGAGCCCATAGACATCTACAACGCAATAGCCGCCACCCACCTTGAGATATAAGTTCTAAGGTCTCAGTATAGCTACAACGGCTGCCCCACCCTTCAAACCGAAACGCATTATTGCTTCACGGCAGAAATAGGCAGGGCGGTGGTACCTATCCGTGCGGACTCACAAGAGGTCCTACCACCAGCAAAAAGCATTCTGGGAAGCCCTGCTCTTGTTGGGGCTAATGTTAACAAGTTCTCTCAGGTTGAGCCCGTGAGCTCACCTACACCCGTCTGGACGTAGTTGGAATAGTAGTAAAAAAAAAGTAAAGGAGCTTTCAAAGCTTCCCACCGCCCGCGCACCTGTGTCCCACGGTGACGTTGACGAGCCCGCGCAGGTGGCGGCGGCTCCAGCGGGCGACGGGCGGCGTGTGCGTGGCGCTGAACATGGCGATGAGGCGTTTCGGTCCACAGCGGCACATTATCTGCTCCAGCTGCTGCCTGAAGTCGGATTCCTGCTCTGAGGAGCCCTCGAACAGCTTGTCGGCCTCGTCGATTATAAGCCAGCGTACTCTGGTGAGAGGAAAATAATTAGTTAGATTTTAAACTGTCATATGGTATTTATTTGGGAAGATAACTTCAAAATATTATGAAAACCGTCATATCTTAGCAGATCATATGTCCGTATCGAGTGCTGATTGTGAGTTCAGTAACGACTTCCTGGATAAAACAATTACATAACGTAACAAGAATTAAACTGGCACAACGACTGTCATCTATTACAGCAGCAGTTACCAATGGGACGTCAACTCTGACCAGGTTGCTGCCACCAATCTTGTTGTTACCAAGGATGTTACTTCAGTTGTTGATGTCTATGAACTAACGTCTGTTGGTTACATGTTCCTTTTCATTGATATGTATCACATTTAGCAACTAACAGCAAGGATTTTGTTGTGACATACAAGACAAGAATAAATACTGCAAGACCCGAACACACAAAGATCCTTAATTAACACCAGGCCAGTGCGGGGTCACCACAACAAAGAAGTCTATCAAAATTGAGTATATGTATGAAACTCACTTCTCTAAAGAAATATTAACTTGATCTTGATTCAGTAGATAGCAGAGTCGATTTGGTGTACTTATAACTATATCTGTAATTAGACAAAGTTCAATTTTAAACACAATTAAAAAGAATTATTTCTGTAATCTGACGAAGCATGTTGTGGATAATAACATGTACTTTTAGGTTAGGAATATTGTGTTCTTTTTTTTATAATAAATAAATTTTTTTGACTGTCATTAAAAAGAATATTCTGCACATATGAGTTGACAGGCCACCTCATGTCAAGTAGTTACCCGAGCCCAAAGACATCTCGTCCTCTGGTATTAAAACTGTATAATCTCGAAACTTACTAATTTTACAGGAGTGTTTTAAAAGTTTAACATGACGTGATATTTTTAATATTAATCATTTTTGCAACATTTATTTTTTACCAGTTACACTATCTGTCTTTTATAGTAGTCAAAACATAAGAAAACTAAAAAAAAAAAAACGAAAACAAAACTACGCTCTTTTGACAGTATTTATGAGAAAAATACTGGTGTTACCAAATGATTCCGCATATTAACTCAATTTTGAATATTTTTGGAAATTGTACACATTTAATGCAAAAAGGTGATCTGTGTCTGAAATCCATTAGGTGTATAATGGCTTACACACCCATGCAGCGTCACAAGACACTTGACCACTAGTAAAAATTAGTAACACTGACCGCTTTTCCGGAAGGTAGCTTCGCGTTCTTTAACTTTACTTTCTTTCAAATTCTTCACAACTGTAACTCTAAGTTGAGTTGAGGCACTCAGCCGTAGGGCCTCCCTGTATATTTGATGAGCCAGTTCCCTAGTAGGGCACAGTATTAGGGCTCTAGGACCGCCTTGGTGCGTTCCTAATGTATGAAGGAGGGGTACGATAAACGCGGCAGTTTTACCCGACCCCGTAGGAGCGCATGCTACTATTTGACGGTCCTGAAAACAATATTTTGTTAACAATCAATTACTCAAATCAATGAAAAGTTTTTGATTTTGATAAAAGAAATGGAGTTTTGCATTCTGTTTTAAAGAGCGAGATGGTCACTGTACAATACAAGGGAGATTTGGACCTCACGCCTCAAGGTAAGTGACAGCATTTCATTCTAATGTGTATGTGCTGCGATAACCACTTATCACCAGGTGGAATGTGAATTATTTAAATAAGTTTCATTACTCTCCAGGTCACTAAGGTTTATTTTTTGCTTTATAGTAGAAACTTTGAAAATGTTATTCATGATACATTTTCAAGTTTAGTTTATTTTTTAGTAAGCCTCCATTGGTTTTGCTATGATCTATTTAAGGCAAACTATCTGTTAAACACAAAATACCTACCTCCAACATGCAAGCCATTGCTTGACGTTGAACTGGAGTGGGTTCACTGTATCCACACTGGGTGACTGTATCAACAAGAGCCTGTGGAACATTGTAACGGACAGTCAAGTCCGAAAAGTCTTTTAGTGCTGGTGGTATGTGTCGGCCGACTGCTTTGATACCATGTTCATTACGAAAACGATTTTCCTGCAATCAAACAAATGAAATCCATGATAGCTTCAATATTATAACAATATATCTTACTATAATCCCATTCCCCGAATGTGTTGTACCTATAACGAACTGGCAAGGTCGTCACCTGAGTTACATATTTTTACTTGTAGGTTAGTTACGTTTAGAAAAATGTTCAAGGGCATCCTCCACGTTATTAATAGGTAGGTTAATGTAATTGTTTAATATAGTATATTGTGAATAAAATTTTTTTCCCTTACATTATACGTTAGATTAATTTTCGTTATCGTGTTGTTTTGTAGTAATTGTAAGGAACGTTGTTGTACAAATTCAGCACTGTATGTCTTGTTTTGTCGTGCGCACATAACTTATGCTGCAAGCCAGATTTTGTTTCTTTTTATTTGTGTGTTTTTATGTATCTTTGGCTTGTGATGTGTATTGTGAGCCTAATAAAATAAATAAATAAAATAAATAAATAAATATTAGTGTCTTAGAAAATAATAATTAATATCACCTTATTTTGTGCACTATACAGGAAACAAATGAAACTCAGCCGTTGATTAACTATTTTGTTTTAAATTTGAGAATTTATTTGAAACCTTGAATCTCATATTGAACAAACAATCTAGAGCACATAAAGTTATCATATATAGTGTATTAGTAAGGGTATTTGTTTTCCTTTTAATAAAAAGAATAACAGATTGTTTAAAAATAGACACACAGTGAACTGACTTGTTATCCAACATGTTTGCTTAAGTTCATAATTCACTAAATAAAATTAGTAAACATAATGTCATACAAGATCTTTTTTTTTAAAAGAAATGAAAATTTTTACTGCTAATATCTTAGATTTCATTTATCAATTACAAACCTCCTCTTGTAACAGTTTCTTCTTTAAATCTTCGGTTATTTCCTTCTTTTTCTTTCCCCGCTTTTTTTTACCAACTTTAACACCATCAACTAGCTCCAATTCTTCTTCCTCGCTTCCAGAACTTGGTTGGGAGTTTTCCAAATCATTCTCAATTTCCGCAACATCTTCAAAGTCGCTCAATTCTTCCTTCTTGATTTCAATTTCTTGTTTTAAGGTCTCCTGTTTAGTTTTCTGTTGCTGTTTAGGTATTTAAATATTATTAGACAATTGGTTGTTTACATAACGTGGTCAATGAATAATTACATTAAGATACCATAAGGCATAAATCAAAATTGTATTCGTGCATGATAATTAATAATTTGGATTGAAATTGAATTGGATTGTAGTTTAAAACATCGATTGATTGTATGACAATACTAGGATCTTCATATTGCTTGAAATTCATTAGTGACACGATTGGTCTTAACTAAAATATACTGTAAACATTTTGGAATCTTAATTTTAGTGTTTTTTTACTTTTTCTATTTAGAATAATTTGATTATAACCATAAACTTAGCTTGAAAGTCAAAAGTACCACATTTGTAGAACATGATTTACCTTAAATTAACGAAATATACGCTAGAGTTTAATAAAATCTAGAAATTATATTATATTTTCTAGAGAACGCTGTTTAGGCTAGATTAAGTAAAAACCAGGGATTTCACGTTGTAAACATAACTAAGAGGTTATATTGACTTACATTGTTTTTAACACCCAACACAGGTTTTTTAAATGACAATCCTTTCGTTAATTTCTTGAATATATCGTATGCGTCCATTTTATTAACTTAATAATATTATTATGTAGATTTAATGATTTAGTTTGTTTAGAAACATAGCGTGTTGATGTTGAAAGACATGACGTTTTGTCTACAATAATAGTTTTGTTATAGAGATTTTATGACCTGGTAACTGAGACCTTTAGGTCATGTCTTATTTTTAATTATATTCATATTTTTATGAAATATGATAATATGGAGTGAAATGAAATGAGGATGAATAATTTCAGACATTAATCAACTGAGATCAGATGAGGCGATATGGATGATATGGGATAACGTCCACAATTAATAGTAGGTAGGTACCTAAGTGTTTTATTATCTATGTTTTATAATAACATTAAATTATTCGGACTTTTTGGCGGAAACGCGGGGAGTGAAGTTGTGTGATTTGTTTTATTTTGTCTATTCAGTGTTTCTTCAGATTTAAATGTGTAGTAAAGGTGGTTTATTAACTGTTTAATATCTGTAAAAGTGCACAAATGTGGGAAAATGAAACACAGCCGCTGGATATAACTTATCTGGATCCTCCAAAAAGTCCAGTGAAAAAATCTCAGTAAATGACCTCCATTTTACTGAGATTATATTTCATCCCATATCATATCTCATTTCATTTCATTTCACTCTATATTATCATTTTTCATAAAAATAAGAATATAAATTAAAATAAGACATGGTTTCAGTTACCAGGTCATAAAACCCCTTTAAAAAAATGATTCGTTTTTTTCAAGCAAAAGAAACTACGCCAACCAGCGAATTATTTTTGACAAAATCTGAAATAATATTTGTCGTGTACCAAATGTAATGGACCGCCCAAATTTAAAAGAATTATATATAATATGGTATAAAGTATTTGTTATAGTATGAAGTAGATTTATGATCAGACTGCACCGGACGTGTCAGGTAAGATAATACGAAATAACTTATGGGAATTATTGAGGCGTTACTTGAGTATGCGAATTCAACTAACTAATGCAAAACTAATTTAGGAAACTCCTAACTAGTATGTCAGTATTACATTCGCTTTGTCAAAATCGTATGGATTCTTTAAATTGGGTGATCTGGCAACTATCTGACTAACTGCTTCTAGCTTATGGAAGAGCATATAAGTGAATATATAAATGGCTCCTTAGAAGAAACCAGTCTGGAAACGTGCGAAGAGGTACTGAGATGTTGAGGTGTAGGTACTAACTGTAGCAATTAAAGTTTTGAGAAACACTAACCACGTCTTTAGTGGATTTGACTTCACAACTCACGCTGTTTTCACGGTTTTATATGCTCCGATAGCTTCCAGGTGGAGCGTGTGGGTCTGTGCATCTAGATTTTTCCTACCAAGTCCTGTGTCAGTCTACATTCTGATTCAATAGTCATCTTCATCTTCTCCTGCCCTTCTCCCAGTCACCTGGGGTCGGCGGAGCATGTTTTCTCCTTCCATACTCCTCCATCATATACAACTTCTTCGCTCACTCCTCTCTTACACATATCGTCACGTAATCCATCCATTTCTTCTTAGGTCTACTTCTTTCTCTATATCCTTTCACACTCTTAGTTAACAGTCTTTTACCCACCTCATTTTCAATTCGTCTCAACACATGTCCATACCATCCCAAACGCGGATTCTGATGAACTAGTACACCCATCAAATTTTGTGATTGGTCAAAACACGATATCAAAGTTATAAAGGAAAGTCGAGGGGAAGTCAAAATAAAACAATACTCAAATAAGACATCATCAATGGAATCACTGCGAGTTTATTTTATACTTTTACATCCAACTTGTTATACATTCCATGAGAATTTGAAAAAACATTCATCTTCCGTTTTTTATGAAAAAACTAAGACAGCTTTCAAACAAGCAAGTTTCGATGAGCCAGATTCAAAGATACTTATAGTACTAAGTTTTCCGACTAAATTGATATGTAACCTACCAGCGATGTCGGAGGTGACGAAACCTTTCAAATTTAACGTCTTTTATCTCAAAATAACCTTCAATTTGATTGTTATCAAACAAACAAACAAACAAACAAATGATTTTAGTAACTTTTGTAACAATCAAGTTGCTTTAGCAGTTCATTATTCATTTTTGTTGCAATGGTCAGTCACCCCGTAAACAATTTATGTTGAAATTTGACATCTGTTGTATGTATAATAATACGTGCATAATTTAAGTTGACATTATCCAAACACGGATTATCAAGATATGACTTATAGGTATTAGTTACCAGGTCATAAAATTCCTTAAAAAAAACATGGATTATCGATAAACATGGATCCTTTATATAGATTCATTCGACAATTGTTTCTCAATAAAATAATCTTTATTTTATTTTGATATTGAGTTTCACTAGGGATGTCAAATTCCTACAATTAAAATCGATGCGATGGTCAACCCGAATTGATTCCTTAATCACATTTATATAAACAACATCAAAACAAGTATAGTACATGATTGTTTTAATCACTGAATATTAAGTTTACGTAGGTAACAATTTAGATAAAATACCAAATTAATTTTCAGTCTCAGAAAGACGTCTCCTGCTGAACAGATGCCTTCTACAAGAATTTACAGACTGACCTTGTGTGTTTTGTTGATAGCCCACGATACGATTTATCTTAGATATAACTTAAGCCGTGTGCACGTAGACATTGCAATTACCTCAATGTTATTACATTGTCTTACACCAATAGACACACAAAAAACGAAGATTTTATTATAATTTTTAACGCGCTACAACGTTTTCAAATTTGTAATTTAATTGGGCATCGATCGCGGAAATGACGAAATGTGGATATTTCTAATACACAGGATAAATGGAACAATGGACAAACAAACAGAAGGTATTTCTCTCCGCTGTCATCATAAGTCCTTATGATTTTGTTGATGCGATTCAAATGTTTCCAGTTGTGGCGTATAGATGGCGCCACGTGTTTCTTCCGATCTTATGAATTATTTCGGCATTAATATCCGTAAACAGTGACTAAAACAATAATAACTCACTTCGTACCTACAACAATAGTACTTTAAGTTTCTTTACCGACTTAATAAGATGTTAAAAATTACAACAATATATTTTTCAAGAAAGCCTACGGACCTACGGGCCCAACCACGCCTAAATCTTAATACCAATCGTTACGCAATACTATTTTAAACATTTTTTTTTACATTCCTCGCCCTAAACCCACCCGTTACGTCTATAAAAGTATAACGAAACTCAACTAAATGTATTAACACGTATTTCTTTGATCAACGATGGCAAATTATAACCATTACGAATTAGTAACACAATAATAAGTTTAGGCTTAATAATTTGTCTCGCATGATACCTGCTCACGACTAAGTAGTAAAAATTCTCAGAGCTTTTGAATAAATTAAATTCTATAATATATTAATTTAAAAATTTTAATTTATTTTTAGTGAAATGACTATGTATCGCGAGCACGCACCATTTAGACGCTAGCTTATAAGAAAAAAAAGTTGCTAATAAAACGCAGATCGTGCATACAAATTAAATTATGAAAAATTAAAAAAAAAAAGAAAAAATCTTAAACCTAAGTGTGTCAGCAAAAATATATTGTACAGAAATATTAGAATAAAAATTGCCGCTTAAATAACTTGTTCATTCATAAAACGTTTCTCATTCTTATAGATTTCGTAAAAAAATATTTCTGTCTGTATAAAATCGGGTCATTCAACCGTAACAAGAGACGGCGGAGCGATTTTGCCAAAAACATTGCCAATGTACTATTACACTTTGGAGAAAAATTTGAGCAAATCGACATTTGGTTATAATTAAAAAAAAAAAGACAGGAAAGGAAAGAAAGATGGCGCGCTGTAGCAAAATCATCCCGCTATACCTATTTTTATTTGTATAATCTAATAACTGTCATATTGTATGTCATACGTGTATAATTATTTGTAAATATCTATTTATTTATGTACTGTAAAAGGAGCTGATAAAAACGGTCTCGTTCGATCGGGAAATCTAAAAAACTACATAATATATTTATTTTTATTTAAGTAAGTGCACTTTGAGTTTACGGAAACTACACTTATAAAGTGTAGTTCATGAGCAGATTTTTCGATCTTTTAAAAACAAAAATAGGACTAGATATTGTGTAGAATTGAAAAAAATAAATCGATTTATTTGAAATATAACCTATTTCAATTTTGGCCGTAAAAAAACGAAAAATCTGCTTTTATTGTTTGAATGTATCTTAATTATATTACATATTATATAATCTATGATACTGAGGTATTGTGGTAGATTGAAAACTATTGTTCTAAATGTATAATAATTAATTATATTAACTGGAAGATACGGTTTATATAATTTACAATATTAATATTAAAGCTATCGGCGTTGATATATTAATATCGATTTAATATAACAAACTCTTCGCATATATATCGAATATATGATATTGCACTTGTTAGAATTTGTAGCTTAAATAAAAAAAATACTTACTTAGTTTCCTTCGCACATTGAGTAGGTACTTCCGTGGAAAAAAAGTTAGGCGCCATTTTGTTAACAATAGAGCTAGTAGAGCTATGTCATCCTTCGATATATATTTCTAGAAGAGTTTATTTATTCGACATTTCCAACGACAGTGAATTCCCGATCGAACTATTAAATTATTTCAATAATAAAAACAGGACTATGGCATGAACTGGGCACGGACATATTACGATCTCGATCGAGTCAATTTAATAAAACATTGAACAATTGTACTCTAAAATCAAAATAAGTCCGCTGAAACTATTGCATTTTTATTGTGAAAGGTTACAACAAAATAATTTACTGCTTTTGCAGACAAAGTACGGGATCGTCTCTATGGCCAAAAGAACCAGTGTGCATTGACTTTTTTTTTCTTCTGTTGTTATTCTGCTGCAAAGTACAAACATCTTAAGCTACGTTTTAATCAATCAAAACTATAGTTAATGAAAGAATAAAATACCGCAACCCTATTCATTCTATGCTAATCTGGTTCAGTCGACCTGTCTGCTCGCTCGACTCGCGTGCAAGCGAGATAATAAGCGTTCTCGTTCTTTATATGCAGAAGAAGCGTATGTATGTGAATAAACTATGTAACAATTATAATAAATTTGAACTTTACAGTATATAATAATGTATTTCACTGAACTTATACTTCTTTTGACACGTGTACAGCCCTAGCACAGATAAAAATGTTGGTGTAGATTTTTAGTTCGGATAACCCTTTGAATTTTTTCATACATTACGTTCGAAAATATATTTTTTTAGTATTCAAAATCTCGATGGTCAATTTACTATAGAGATTTATTAAGTACCGGAAACTGTTGATTGTAAAAAAAACGAGAGATGTTTTTAATTTAAGGGCTATGTAATGATTTTTTTTTTAGCGCAAGAGAAGTATAATTTCTAAAACGCGCACAGAACCGCGCGCGCCAACTATGTTTATATATAATATAAAAACCACTGACATACAGTTAACTTTGCGGTGTGGTAGGTAGAACTGTGGTCCGCCCGTTTGACGGACAAGTCCCTGATTTAAATTCTACATATTTATTTCGTTAATACATTAAAAAAAAAAGATATAACGACGGTAATACTTAATAATATTGGAGGTAATACTTGTGAAAGTGAAAAAAAAAACAAAACATTTCCTTTTTTTTTTTTCTAAGAAAATGTTTCTGTTCATAGATAAATAAATATTTTATTTTATGTTTTATTTTGTGAATTTATTTTGTGAACTTCGTCTTATTTTTTCGTAATCGAGAACATTGGAGTTTAAGTATAAGATAGTATATTTATTCATTTACCACTATTAATATCTTGAGACGGATCAGTTTCCGGGGGTTTCAGTTTAATTATCTGTAAATAATTATTAAATAATTTTACATAATATTGTTTCGAATTAAATTGTAAAAAGTAGACCGTATGTGAATTTTAATTTGTTGCCATTTGCGAAAAATAATTTAAAACGTCATTAGCGATGTTAAACAGAATACCAAACAGCGTAGTTTTATATTAACAGCTTAACATTATTTAACTAGGTATATAATATATGCCTGAAAAATATTTAAACTTTATTTTTTTTTTTTTCATATTAAATGAGGTATTTCTGTATTGTATCTTGTATATTTTAAAGGTATTTATTTATTTCATTTATCGAATTTACGTTAATTTCGTTTGGCTAAGTATTATCTTTCCCGTTTGTCGTTAAAGTAGCTAGAATTACATTAAATTTATAAACTATTGTCTATTGAATAGTTGTACTGTATCGAAGGCAACACGTTAGCTGAATTATATTTGTACAACACTAGTTAATAACACAGTCAGTTCGAAGTTAATTATTAAAGAAGCTGGCGAAGAAATTCCGAAACATAATCTGCGTAATATTCAGAATGCATTAAAAAAAAGTATTTTATATTTAAAAAAAAAAATTCTCACTTTAAACTTACGATTTATATAAAAATGCATTTTATTTTGGTATACATTGCGATACATACTTTCGAAAATTATTGATTTCGCTGCTGTAATTTCGAATTTGAAAAAAAAAAACATACCTAAACAAAAAGTTGCCGACACGTAAAATAAAAACTAACACGTTCTATACATTAGTAAGACCTAATAACAATCACCGAAGGCTGTCCCCTATATTGATGTATTTCGCAGCTCTTGCCTGAGATCAAAAATTTTGAAAAAAAAAAAAAAAACCAACAAAGGTGGGAAAATTTCCTTCCATTTTCAACGAATTTAACAATTAAGCTCAAATTAAACAGCCAAATTATAATTTACAGCGAAAACAATAAACAAACTTTAAGATTGTATTTAATTATCCCTAAGCTTCACTATTTATAGAAATTAAAAAAAAAAAAACTATACCATCATATTTTATTTTATCTTAAAGTGTGACTCTAACATGTATCTAACGCGATTTTACTTTTTAATGTACTTGACATTGCAACACTTGTCCCGAGTTCATTGTGAACAGAAAGGTTAATCAGTAGCTATTTCCTTGATGGACTTAAATATGGAGGCTTATTACAGTCGAAGACAAGGCGACTACCCTCCATATTAAGTGGATTCTGGAGTCAGTAGACAGCGCATAAGCCTGCGCCATGATTCCGAGCCATTTTAAGATACGACATCGAAGTCTCATACATGATTGCTTAGTGTTACTAAAGGACCTTAATATGGCAGACTCACAAATTGCTACCACCGTTATCAGAGACTGAAATAGCTTCCAGGTTGCTGCGTGTCTGTTTAATTATTAGCTATTTTATTTAATCATAATAAGTTTCTGCTATGTACCTTACTGATTTGTACGATAAAGCGATGTAAAGTTTATTGTACAAATCATGAGTTAAGTCCCTTTGTACACAAAACTAAAATTTGTTCCTTTTGTGATATGTTTTTTTTTCTGTGTACATTAAAGAATAATCAAATAATTCTATAACTCAAGTACTTCGTTAAATTTTAACCTTTACTGACATAACCTCTTGTCCCTTTATTGTATTGGATGTATTTAAGCTGTATTTTGTATTGTTGTGAACTCCGTTCTTTCTATAGGTCTAATCTACGAATTAATAATCTATTTATTCGTAGGGTCAAATAACAACTTTGAAGCTCTCGAAGCGACAGTTCCAGTCAATGACTTTGTCGTCTTAAGCTCGCGTTTATCTCACTTTGCTATATACAAATCCTTTTCAGTTTTCATGGTCACGACTAGGCGTGAACTCGTAATTAAATAAATGCGAGATTAATAAATAAATTAAACTTCGAGTAATGCCTGCTGATTGGGGAAACATCAGCCAGTACTGATAATGTCAATTTAAAAAGTAAAATCGCGTTATTCCGCTTCATATTAAAATGTTCTTGTCTCTTGAAAAGTTTATATTAATGCTTTCATATCGTTCTATTCTATTATTATTATTACTTTATTTTTTTTTGTTAATATCACGCGACGTACATACATAAATTATCGAAAAATAAAAATGCCACGACAATGTATCATGTTATAACTAAGTTAAATATATACAATATTTAAACTACCCGCTTGCTTTTACCTTTGTAAGCTCAGGCAAAAAATTGTTATGTCGTTTTTTTTTTTAAACTATATTTCCTAACAAAAATATCAAACAGTCTGTATTGTGTGACGTGTCCATTGAGGTATAAAATATGGAGGTAAATTTGGGCATTGGGGATGATGTTATGCCATTTTTTTTAATAATTATTTTGTTCATTTATGTATGTATATTATTTTACTTATTTCTTATACAATTTCACTTTCAGTGCTTAGATATGTATGCATGTACGGGTATTATTGAGATTATATTCAATTTTGATATGGCACTATGTCATTATAGTGTCTGATAGATATTCTTTGATGCTTTACAACAATTTGTATCAAATAAATGCATTGCATCCCCATATTTCTTTGGCTTTGTGAAATATCACTGTGTGAATCCTTTTTTTTATAAAAGAAAATAATATGATATTTGTATTTTTAGTTTGTGATATGTGAGAGTCTATGGATATCTCCTTTTTTTTGTTCAATTGTTACTGTCACCCTGAACAGATATGTACGGAGTTTTTTGAAACAAAAACTGCGGTCCAAGCAAATTCCCTACAATAAAATGAAAAAAAAAAAACAATCTGCAGCCATCTTATGGTAAAGTAATTCTATCTTTTTGAGAATAATAATAATTACTTTAATAATAATAATAATAATAATCTAATAAATTTTCATTAAAGAGACGTCTGCTACGTTGGTCAATATTTAAATAAGAACCACTATACACTCGTAAAGAGATAGAGAGAATTCCGAAAATGGATACATATTACAATAATAATAATAATAATCATAATAATTCTATTAATTAATACCCTAAATAACTACTTATTTTTTACACAGAAGAAATGATTATATTAATTTTTTAATTATTTTTTTAATGTTTCATGATTTGAAATCATGCACACGTATACGATCGACGAACCGCTTTTCGAAGACCCACGTTAGGCTCACAGGCGCCTCTATTGCCTATGCAACTGCCACTCACTCGGAACCCTGTATTCTGGGGAGTCGCCGGAGGCTGGCATCCCTAAATATATCATTTTCGAAACGTCATCTGTCAGAATTCGTTCGCCACCAGACCCGTCAGCCGCAATCCAATACACATCAAATAGTTCTTTCAATATAATTTTAATAGCATGAAGACGAACGAAGGCACGGCTACTTATACAACGATTATGATAGTTTTATTGAAGCCAAACGCACGTACAATAAGTATATTATTATTATTGTTCAATAAAAACTTTTTTTGTACTCTCGAAATCAGATTCTAAGAAGTCTTTAATAATATATTATTTTTAATTTATTTTATTTCAATCAACATTCAACATTTTCATTAATCTAAAGGGTTTTTGATAATTAATTCCTAAATAATCTGTTTTTTTTTTCTTTAATTATTTTATATGTAAATTTAATTTTGGCATTCCGAAAAAAGTTACATTAAAAAATATTTTCTTTGTTCTTTTAATATTTATACTGTTTAAAATTTGTACGTTTAATCTTTTGTACAGTTACCGAATCTAATTTGACACTAGACATTTATCGAAAAGTGATTTAAAAAATGCATACGTTCTCTTTAGAATACAGTTGGCATAAAATTTGGCAGTACTAGAAATATTAATACTTTAGTATTGCTCTGGATTACATTGTCACATTGAACACTGTCCGGACGTCCCCAATGGGAGACGCCGTCACTTACACCGTAATGTAACATTCGCCACGAAGCGGAGTCCGTTCCTCGAAGCGTACACTAAGCGACCTCTACCGGCCGCGGGCGACAATACTGTTTACGTAACTTTAAACCTAACGTCAATATTTTACTAATTATAATACGAATAACCATAAAATGCGGCGTATTCCTGCATTGTTTTGGCATAGTCCGTTTATATTGCACATGGAGGATGGTGTCCGTGTCGAGTCCGCGTCGGGCCCGCTCGCCGTGCGTGTCCGGCCGCCGACGACGGGACACGCTCGGCGCGCGGAGGGTAGGCACCGGTTCAAGCCGTCGTCTGCGGTCATTGGAGGCCGGGCGGCAGCTGCGGCGCGTGGTCGCCGGCGCCGAGGTCGAACAGGTGGTGCGGCGCCGGGGCCAGCGCGCTGTGCAGCGCCGACGTCTTCAGCAGCCGCTTCAGCATGCCGCTGGAGCCGCGGTGCTGCAGACTCTTGTGCGTGGTCAGCGAGTTCTTGGTCCTGTACCTCCGGTGGCAGAACTCGCACACGTACAGCGTGTCGGACTGCTCGTGCTTGTCTTGGAAGTGTCGTTTCAACGAGTAATAACAAGAGAATGTCCTGCGGCAGTACGGACACTCCTGGGGCTCGTTGATGCCGCCGGCTGTGGGCGGGGGCATACGGAGGGGCGGTACAGCTGCAAACCGAAATTAACTCGATTTGTTAATCTGACACTCGCTTTCGTGCGCTCTCTATTAGCCGAATTTTGTTAGCTGGCAACATGAAAAGACATTCAATTATGCATGATTTCAATTAAATCTTACGCGTCAATCTGAAAGTTATAGTTTATAATAGCACAATGTATGAGGTTAATAGTAATAGTCATATAAATACTAAGATAATAATGCACTGTACACATTGACTAACTACACAGTAATATCACGAGATTTTATAATATTCAAAATCTTATGGAAACTTTTTCAACCACAATGACACAGAAACACGTGATAACAAAAATGATAGAAGCATGCTCCAAGCAACACAACAACGTCAAAACTGCGAAACCCGACAGGGGAGGGCCTTCGGCTCGGGGGAGGGGGTGTAATACAAAATAATAACCTTTCAAATAAACTTCTAAAATCAAATAATAAAAATAAATAAAACAAAGAAAACAATATACATATGTATATATATAAAAAAACGAAAAGGGATTCTTTAACCTAGCTTAGTCGCTAATAGAAATCGGAAACAATAACGTTTTGTTAATGAGTTAGATCGTTTTTCGTAAACCTAGTTTCGTGTTTGTTTTTTTTTTTTTGGTCTACTGGAAGCAATATCTAACCTTTGTGATTGATGGTAAGAACGGCGGACGAGTGTTGGTTGGTCTCGTGTTGGTTCTCTTTGCTAGACGAGTGCTGCCGCATGCCGCGCCAACTCCGTCCGAGTAGTCACTAAAAAAACCGGATTTGATCCGTCTCCCCTGGCCGCGACTTGTGGTAGGTGTATATGTGCGTCATCAGGGAGTTTCTCGAGCAATACACTCTCTCGCATACGGTACACCGGTACTCCTCCTGACGCTCAGCGTGTTTGTCAGCGATATGTCTCTTCAGGGAGGCCTTTGAGCACAGTACCTTCCCGCATAGTGTACACGAGAATAACTTTTTACCTGGAAACAGATCGGAAAAACAAAAAACAAATGTGGGGTTGGTCCCCGGGCGCGTACAAAACAAAATAATCATCCTAACTTTTTGGGGAGTTTTTCATATTCTAATTGGTAACCCTTTTATACAATCGGTTGACATAATCGACAAAAGATGTTTTTGAAAATCAAGTGGTTTTTTTTTTGAAAAATAATACAAAATGAAAAAATAAAAAAAACGTGAAAATAATAAAATTGAAATGAAACAATAATAATAATTAAAAAAAAAACGAAAAATGATGGCAAAGCTGCGGAGGCCGATGACAGGGTGTTAGAAACAAACATGCAGAGAAATGGCGGGAAATTAACGAAAAAAAAAACAAAATGGCCGGGCTTGGCGAAGCGTGATTAAAACAAATAATAATCTACGTTGTGTTACATACAAGCCGAACAAAATATGTTCTATAGGGCAAGGGGGATGTTCTAAATAAAAAACGACAATAAATTCTGAATAATTGTTTTTATTTAAAAACGACATACCATCGATTAGGATTTATGAAGTTCTGTTTAACGGTTACATGTTACACTTTTATGAGTAGTTTACCACGATTATATATTAAAAAGTAAAGAAGAAAAAAACCTATTTTTATTATTACTAGATATGAATAAGTGATTGATGTTCTCCTAAAGTGTTAGATGCAGTCCATTACTTTTGTGGCAATCACCGATATTCATTTTAGCGTTGCATTTCTGAATGTCTCCATTGTCTCTGGATTTTTAAAAACAGGATAGAGTCGATAACGCACTGCGAAAACTTGACGTTTTAAATTGGAAGACGAATTACTTTTGTTTTTTTCTTTCTTTTTTTTTCTAATTTCAAACGCCTCGGAATTCACGTAATGGACTGGTTTATAAATATGCCAATAATCAACAACGAAAAAAAAAAAGATCGCCGAATCGATAAACGACCTAAAATATATAAAATTTTTCAATACAACAACCAATAAATTAATTTGGGATACACCTTATAAAATAAGTAAAAAAATTCCAACAAGAAGTATATAGAACACATTAGACATAGTCGCCGGGCACATAGCGTGCGCGTTTTGAAATAATAATAAAAAAAATCATTACCTTAACATTTTAGATAGATAACAGGTCACAGAAACAGTCTTAAACTTGCTAAATTCCTAACTAGGGTGTTGTTTTGACAGGGATGTGTCCTGCTCCTTAGAACACGGTGTAGTTCTTAGCCCTCAAATCAACATTGAGATCCGTTATACACCTTATACCGAAAGAAGATCGTAAATTTCACAATAAATTTCGAGTTCAATAATACCAAAAAAAATTTATCACGTCCGTTCACGCGCCATATCCTGATGCCGCCATTTTATAAAATTGCTTTTTTTTTTCCGTAAATACATTTTTGAACTACATAATACGCCTAATAGTGTACAATTTCGAACTCGTTCTTAGTCTAATCAGTCTATAGCGCATTATTACTTTTGGCATTTCATCCGAGAAAGACTTTTATTATTAACGATAATTTACTTGTGCCACAACAGAAATCGCCGACTATTTTTACCGCACTGCCATTGCAGCACATCCCTGTAGAATTAAAAATAAAAAAAGTAATGTAGACACTATTACCTATTACAAATTCAGATAAACCCCTTATTCTAAAATAGTCAACTAAGTTATTATTCCCATACCCAAATTAACAAGAAGAACTACCACTAAAGTACTAAGACAAAAAATAATTAATAAAAAAAACAACAAATCTACGTTCTTACTATTTCAAAACTCTGCAATTATCTGCAAATAAAAACTTAACACTTTTTCTTTTAGTAAAAAACACGGAATGTTGCGAAAAGATTACTTTTTTGAGAGAGAAAGAGAGAGAGAATTTTGAATTCCGTACCAAATTTTTATCTACGAGTTTTTTCTAAAGCACGTTTTTTTTTAATTTAGCACCAAATCACTAGTCTTCCAATTGGACAAAATTATGAATAAAGCCTAAATTGTGCGCAGACGAGCGGCGAAAACGCGGCGTTAGCGTAAAGAGCGGTTTTTAAAACGCATCAAAATAATTTCGACCGTCATGCGTCATCCGCGCGTCCCTACAACTAAATAAGCAATATTTAACTAGCAATAACAACAGAACGATATAACTTGTTAGTATTATAAAAAATAATAATTTTAGTAAGCCTCTCATACTTCTTAATTAAGTGTAAAGCAAAAAGTGTGTTTCAAACACATTTCTGAAAAACTTCAGTTGTATACCGCGAATTATGTCTTTTATATGTGTATCATAATGTCAGAACACAATATACGTAAAGCAGGCACTAATTAAATGTAAAATAATTGTTATACAATTAATCAAGTTTTACGTAGATAACCTAATTAGCCTATTTAAAAAATGAAGTAACAGTGACTGAAAATCGGAAAATGTGATGATCATTTAACTAGAAAAATAAAATTACATTAAAAACACATTTAAATGAAAACGCCCAGATTATATGAAAGTAATTAACAATTCAGTTGCTGTTGAAAGTATATGAACATAACTTAAATAATTGTTTATAGCTATTGTTATAATTATGTATATATGTATATGAAACTACTAGCTATTTGAAGTTTGGCATTTAATATCTATTATTTATGGCAAGCAAAAAGGTTATTACAATATGGAACGTTATTTTCTCGAAAAATTCACAATATTTAGTTAATTAATTTAGGAACATTAAAACACTGAGTTTTTAGTTTAAAATTATTATTCTATTACCTATAGTGGTAGAATTTTTATAACAAAAAAAAAAACTAGGGAGAGACAGTGAGTTTTATTAAATGCGACTAAATTTTAACGTCGCGTCTACAACGCGCGTTTTTTCGCCTATCGTCCTCCCTTGACTATAAATGATAAAATGGCTATATAGTCAATGCGACCTAAATTCTTAAAGTAATAGTTTGTGTGTGTCTGTGTAGCCTCATCATGTTACGGTCGCTTCCAATGAAAATAATTATATTTCAAAAAAAGCAATAGAGAAACAAAAAGAAAAAAAAAACACTAATTCTAATCAACAAACAGTAACGAACACAAGTTTCTATTACGACTAAGAAATTTAAAAAAAAAAACGAAAAATAGCCACAAATAAACAGAATGGCACTTAGTGATTCACTGTCGAAGCGCTAGTTTGTATGTGAAATAACTACTTTTGCAAATAAACGTAATCATCTTGCTGTTATGTTTGTATGTATGTATGTGTTTTCTTAGTGTCCGGTATTGTACTGTAGTGCGTCTGCGGATATGTATATCGTAATAAAATTATTTATTTTTCGTTTCTGGTGCTATATCTCTGTGGAAATTTCAGTCTTAAAAAAACAACCTAAATAAATAAATGGAAGCCTCCTTAGCCAATCATAAATCTGTGTATATAAAAAATTTTTAGTTAGAACGTTATATATTTTTTAATAAATTTGATTTAGTAATCTCGAATATATCTAAAACTGAGATCATGCAAATAGATACAGAAATTAAAAATAATGCCGGATATTGAACACAACGTGAAAATAATATGCCTCATTTGTTTAGTTTATATACGAACAACGTTCGATCAATATAAATTTAAGCCTAAATATATAAATTTACAGCACCAAGATTTTTCATCTTTTCTCAAAATAGTTTCATATATTCGCTTATTGTCGCACATAATTTAACATCGTGTTAAAAGTTCACTAGGAATTAATTATACCGCAGTATTGCACGCACTCAAGGGCAAAGGGCAAAGGGTGCGATGTGACACATCTTCCGCGGTCCAGCCCCGCTCTGGAATGTTCTCGTGGGGAGGATCATCGCCGACCACACTCCCTACGACTTCAAAGAACAAATGAATGTCCTAACAAAGTACATACTCTTTAAATCATCAACAAAATCTGAACTCTATATCTAATCATTTTCCAATAAATAAGGACGTAATCATGAAAATCTATTCGTTAATAAAGATCATATAAACTGAAAGAGCCAGCGGAAGGATGTTGTTAGACATTGAATTGGTCTTTGAATTTGTAGAAGTCGATGTTGTGGTGGGGAGGGTTGAGTTTGGGCTCCGGCGCAGTGGAGAGGTTCTGCGGCTGGGAGAGGGGCGGCGGGTTGCGCTGGCGACGGTGGTAGATGCTCTTGTGGTTGTTGAGCGAGTTGAGCGTGCGGAAGACCTTGTGGCAGAGCGTGCAGCGCGCCGAGTGCAGCGGCTGGAGGTGTTGCTGCTCCGTGTGGCGCTTGAGGGTCAGCCGCGTGGACAGCAGCTTGCCGCACACCTCGCACCGGTGGCCCGCGCCCAGGGGACCCACTGCGCCACACATAACAACCAACATTAGCGCATTAGTCAACGGACGAGGCCTCGCGACCCGCCCTCGGGAACCAATCGGCACCGGGTACCACTCAGGCGCGACGTTACATTAAGTGACAGCTACGGCTTGACTAATGCGCTTTCAATACGAACATCGTTGGTGGTTATGCGTGTACCGATCGTGGACGTCCCAATTGGTTCCGAGCGTCGGTCGCCCCGATTAGCGTTAGCGTTTAGCGTTTAGCACCGATACATACATACAGATTAGGTAAAGGTTTTGCGATGCGCATGCATAACTATGCTATTTACAAACGTTAGGAACATGTCGCGACAGACTGCACAGTTACAATGTAAACTTAACGATCTAAGGGCAAGAGTATGGCGAGAGTAGGTGGCTGGTTAGGGTGGCGGCCGCGCGGGGGGTCAGTTGACGGGGTAGAAGGGGCCGGGCGCGGGCGGCGCGGGCTGCTTGCGGTGGTAGATCGACTTGTGGTTGCGCAGACTGTTCAGGCTGGAGTACACGCGCTGGCAAATGTTACACACTGGCTCCCTGGACGGTCTCATGTGTACGTTCTGAATGTGTCGCTTGAGCCTCGTCAGCGAGGACAGACTCTTGTTACAGGGGTCGCATCTGTAATCTTCTTGGGGGGTGCGGGCGCCACCTGGTCACAACACAAGCCGTTAGCCCGTCGAAGCTTCGAACGCACTTTTAATGCACTCTCCGTATAGCCTCTCTGAAAGCACCGCCACCCCCCTTACAGTTTGATGATAGCCATCGGGCGCGTCGTGCGACGCTAAGCAGTATTAGTAATATGTTTGTTCGTCTAAAACGCGACTAAGCTCTGCGATGTAGCGCGATATAGCGCGATGTAGTGATGGGTGTGACCGCCTGTTTGTCCGACGCACGATGCCTCTCCGACGCAACGTCTGGTATTTAAACAAAGCCCACACCACGTTATTGGCTACTCGACTCCTTCGTCCGATTTCGTTCGTGAATTTTAAATGATTTGTTCGATCGCTATTGTCATTTCCGAGGGCCGTGTAAACGAGCGTAATTCGATAGTGTTTTTTAGAGTAAAATGATTCACGTACAACCGTAGCTGTTCCTCGGAAGACTAAATAAATACGGCGCTGGGTACGTGCGGCCGCGAGCGGGGCTTGTTTGATTTTCTCGGAAGTTAATTTTGTAAATTCCATCTTCTTGTTACGTAAACGTTATGATTGTAATGTTTTTAAATAATTTTTTTTTTCGTTTCAACAACCAATCAGAAAATAAAGTGCGTGATACCGTTTGAAGTGTTTTTTTTTATTTTTAACAAAAATGCACGTGGAGTGAAAGGGGAAAATGATGAAATTTTGAAAAAAAAAAAATTAAAAAAAAAAACAAGAAAACGAACAAAGAAAAGTAATGGTAATATAGAAATTAAAAAGAAAAGAAAAATAAATCCTAATACGGAGACACGGGAATGAGGGGTTCCTAGCGCATATTTCGTTCAAAACTATGTCAAGCTGGCATATCTTCTTCCATATTACACATTAAACTATGTTACAATACAATAACATGCACGCCGCATTGCGTTTTGGTTCAATGTTCAGAAAATACCGCATAGATTAAAACAGAGCGGTCAAACGTTTGAATTAAAATGACGAGAACTATTAACGCCTACGGGTCTCCATCGAACCATAACACAAAAGCTAACATTTATTTCAAAAATAGAACACAGAGCACAAATGAAGACACATATAGAGAGTTAGATATATAAATATACATAGAATATTTACATATACTACATAGGTCACGTGATTTGCCTCATACATTTAATTTAAATATAAAACCTTTAATGATACATAAACCTAATAATGACAGAGCAGAGAGGAAGCGGTGATGGTGGCATTCGACAGACAGTGCATTAAAAATATCGTTTCTTTCAATATATGTAAGTAATGCAGTAAGTTTGTTGGCAGATAAGCCGGCACTAACCTTGAGATGTGCTCGCCATTCCGTCCGAAGCGAGAGGACTCTGCAGACCTGCGGATATCACACCACGCTTAGTGCTAACAAATCTAATTTCGGTTAACGAGATCCATCATCAAGTTTTATTATCAGACCATCGCGATGACAACACCGCTGTGTTGACAAACAGGGATATGTTATAAATCTGGCTGAGCCTTTGCTCGCCCACCTGTCCTGGTGAAACTGGAAAGGCCTCCGGGCCATCAGTAAATATTCAATCATAAATGAAAAAAAAAAAAAATATTATTACTCTTCTGAAAAAAAAACTGGTCCGCATTTGAAAGGCCTTAATTGATTAATAATTGAAATTTTACTGGTGGTAGGACGTCTTGTGAGTCCGCACGGGTAGGTACCACCGCCCTGCCTATTTCTGTCGTGAAGCTGTAATGCGTTTCGGCTTGAAGCCGTTGTAACTATACTGAGACCTTAGAACTCATTTCTCAAGGTGGGTGGCGGAATTTACATTGTAGATGTCTTTGGGCTCCCGTAACCACTAAACACCAGGTGGGCTGTGAGCTCGTCCACCCATCTAAGCTATAAAAAAAAAAACATTTGTAATTAATGAAGTCGCGGTTTCTTCGGGCTCCGGTATTCGCTTGACGCTAAGTGAGCTTTAAGCTCATCTATTCGTATAAACCAATGAAACAGTGCTTTACGACTCACGTTAGGTAGTGTTTGTTGTAAAAAACGTTATTTATTTAAGCACGTTGTCTCTAAGTAGTTGTTCGTCCATCACGATTTATCTCTATTGTTAAATCAAATATTTAAAATGCAAATAATTTTACTTCCAGCACTACATAAGACATGATATATTTTAAACGCCTAAAAAAAACAATTTCGCATATTAATTTCCTCACGTAATTATTGAGGATAGCAGTTTTTTTTTATTGCCCTTGTAGGCAGACGAGCATACGGCCCACCTGATGGTGAGTGGTTATCGTCGCCCATGGGCTTCAGCAATGCCAGGGGCAGACCCAAGCCGCTATCTACCGTTAAATACTCTCTACAAGCCTCGTTTGAAGAAGGACATGTCATAGCACTCGGGAAATACCGTGGATGGGAGCTCATTCCAAAGTCGGATGGTACATGGCAAAAAATATCTCTGGAAACGCACTGTGAAGAAACGCAGTGGCTCCAGGTAGTATGGATGATCTCTATTCCGGTGGCGGGCGGTGCGATGGCAAAAACGAGATGACGGAATCATCTCAAACATATAATTGAGGTTATACAACATGCGGTATATTGATAATTATAATTACCGGCTAGTGTCGAGTGTTGAGCCAGTGCCTCCATTGTAAAGTTGTAGGAGTTAGACGGGTTGAAGAGCTTCGTGTCGGGGGGCGGAATGAATGGTGAGGGCGGCAGCTGCGGGGGAGGGGTGCGGTCTTCGGCATCAGCAGAGCTACTGCGCGACGGTGGACCTCCCTAAGACAAATTTAATTTAATTTATTTATTAGGCACACGATAAAAGATACATAAAAAAGAACAACAAGAGAAAAAAATCTCTGGCTTGCAAGATAAGCCATGTGCGCACGACTAAGCAAGACCCGGTCATCTTGCGACGAAGGGCTCGACGAGTAAATTAACCCACAGACACAGCCCACTGAGTTTATCGCCGGATCTTCTCAGTGGGTCGCGTTTCCGATCCGGTGGTAGATTCAGCGAAGCACGGCTTTTGCTAGGGTTTGTGTTAGCAATGTCGTCAGGTTTGAGCCCCGTGAGCTCACCTACTAGTTAAAGTTACGCTGAAATAGCCTCTCAAGGCTATCAGCATAGGTAGGAAAAAAATATATAAGCAAGACAAAAGTGCTGAGTTTGTACACAATGTTCCTTACAACTATAGGATAAAACAACACGATAACGAAAACTAATCAACCTTATAATGTAAGGAAATAATTTTACTGACGATATGCATTAAATAATTACTCTACTTAACCTACTATTGACATGGAGGATGTCCTTGAACAATTTTATAAACGTCACTAACTGACAAGTAAAAATATTCAAATAAGTTGACGATTATTATCAATTGTATTAGACATTAAAATTTAGGTATGTATCTATATATTAATACGTGAAGCAAAAACTTTGTATCTCTTTTTACGAAAATTGCGCGGATGGAGGAGTATGAAATTTTCTACACTTATAGAATATAGAGAAGACGTGCACAATGCCAATATTTTTTTTAAATAATGCATAAAAGATACATTAAATCAATAAAGAAAACATTACACACACTACATACACACTACCATGTATTTGACACACACACATATACTCTTTGTTTATTGTCAAACTTTTGTTATTGTTTAAAGTCTGTAGTCAAATTGAGAATAGGTTAGTATTGTTTATCTTTAATATTACGAATATTTGTCTATAGTGTAGTCTTGGCGAAATCTGTAACAATGGTACCATAATAATGTTGAAACTTATAATTTCAATTAATTATAGTCGAATTTCGACTACTGCGGGACCACTAGCTTTAATTAATCTTTGATGGAATTTCATTTATTTTTATTTTACAATTTTTGTCGAACAAGTCTAATGTTTTTTTGTTACCTACATACATACATATACATAATATATGTTGTTTATTAGATTCGTATTGAATTCAGAATAATGTTCAAAACTTTCAGTGTTAGATTAAAATTTATGAAAAAAATTATAATAAATAAGTTACTGTATCTCTCGTTGGAGACATATATTTATAGGGGTAGAAGAAGGACATGGCATAGCGCTCGAGAAACCTCGTACAGGGACGTTCAGCTTAAAGAGAGAGGGAGAGAGGGAGAAAGGGAGAGAGGGAGAGAGGGAGAGAGGGAGAAAGGGAGAGAGGGAGAGAGGGAGAAAGGGAGAGAGAGAGAGAGAGAGAGAGAGAGAGAGTATTCTTTATTGTACGCCAAGTCGAGGGCAAAAGATCTCGCGGACTACTTACCTCCAGCACGATGGACCGATCTCATAAAATCTATGACTCACTGCAGCATAAGTGATGGCTCTCACTCTGCGAAACATCGTGCCACATGGCGTCGCATCGCGAGTGCATCGGTATCGCAGGATTTGACTGATGCATGACCACGACCACTATATATTATATATATAATATATATCGATGAACCCAGATGTTCCCGGTGGAAGGAGGTGCAATGGTAAAAATGAGATGGAGGGATAATCTAATAAGTCCTTCAGGTTGACACAGTCGTTTGACAATGCAACAGAAGTTTCGACCTCACGTCTCAAGGGGGGAGGCGGTAATTTATACTTCGGTAACCATTTTAACACCAAGGGTGCAGTGAGCTCATTTACCCAGCTACACAAACATGGAGCCTCAGAATACTATTTATCTGTGTTATCTTGTCATAGCCTTCATTATATATATATATGTACATATGTAGGTACACATATGTACATATGTTTTTATAGTAAAACTGTATTATCACGCAGGTTGATAAGAGTATCAAATATAATTAATTTTGTACTTAGAAATAGCTTAATAATTTTTTATTGGCTATATCAAAAACGAAATTAAGGACAGTTTAAGGCTTTGCTTAAACTAATGTATATATGAAAAAAGGCGAAGTGTTCTTTTAATTTTAAAATGTAGTCTGTGCCTATTACGCTTAAAGCGACTGATGAGTTCAGAACAAAACGACTTGGATGAAAATGACTTCAAGATTTCGTCAAACTTTCTTGCTTCGATTCGCTGGTCAGTCCAACTGGCCGTGAGAGCGATAAAAATAAATGAATTATCGACACCGGATACTTGGTCGGTTCCGGGTAGAGCTAGACGTTTCTACGAGTACAAACCAAAGGGACGGATTAAGGTTACCAAAAAATATTTTAAAAATTTTAATTGACCCAATTTTTTTTCCCTACCCATGCTGACAGCCTTGAGAGACTATTTCAGCTTCACCCTAACGTGTAGGTGAGTTCTCGGGACTCAAACCGGAAGTGTTGCTAACACTGGCCCTAGCAAGAGCAGTGCTTAGCAGAATCTACCACCGGATCGGAAACGCGACCCACTGAGAAGATCCGGCGAGAAGCATTTAGCATTTAATCTCACATTTACCATTCTCATTTTACTATTTTATTATTTTCTTATTGCGCTTTACTTTTCCACATATCTCTATATATAAAAATGAATTGCTGTTCGTTAGTCACGCTAAAACTCGAGAACTCGTCTTGAATCATTTGTGGAAGTCCAGACAAGGTTTAAAAGGTTTAGATAAATATGAAAATGCTCGGAATTAAATAAAAATAACAATTTTGTTTTTCCTTTGATGTGTCCCCCGGCGGACGGATTCCTTTTGTTTGTTTTAAGTTTATTTTATATAAAAGTTTAGGTCTTTTATTTATCGATTGATGCACTACGAAGTCTGCCAGGTCAGCTAGTAAAAACAATTTACAATGGACGACTAGAATTAATCAACGTGTCAATAAACCGTGTAAGTACATAACTTTACGGTTTTTATTATTATATATTAGTAGTTCCGACTCAGACAAATAATAGATATTTGTTATCATTATATTTTAATTAGTTACTTTTCTACAACCGTTTGTTTTTCTGTTCGTAACAAGTATAATTATATAAAAATAAACAGTAATCTCATTTTGAATGAACTACAGAATATATTTACGAAGCACAGCCTACCGGTCGTCACTTGAATACATCTCTGTAACCATTTTAATGATGCGTTTGTTTTGTCTAAGCGCAGTAAGTTTATTTTTTTATGTTTAATTCTTTTAGGAAGCATACTGAAGTTTGATCATATCTAATGTCACGCGAGTAGCTAGGCTTGTGCTGAACTGTAGTCTCTCAGCTCAGATTGCCTTGTCGAGTCCGGTTCGATTTCCGGTCGAAGTCAGTAGTTTCGTGAAGACATTTGATATTCGATTCTGCTTGTGTGTGTCACGTTCTTATCTCGTATGCGCGTTACTTAGCTAAGGTTGATAACGTTCAGCAATAATTAACACCACTTTTACGATGTAATCTCTAGTTTTTTTTATTGTCATTATGTCATATCCGATGTTTTGAATATTTTACAGTTTTCGTGGTCACGAACGACTAAGGTATCATGATAATGTAATGACGATAAAAAACGAGAGATTAAATCGTAAAAATAATTTAAATTAAGGAATAATTTACATAGATCAGATCTGCAAATCTCGATTATAGGATAATTAAGTCTTAAGTATTGACAAATCAAATCAAATCAAATAAATAATAATAATTATTCTACATAAATGAAAGTACATACCTACTTGTTGAACGCCAAAAAGAACTACCGTCAATTCACAAAAATAAGCCTCCGTCCTGAGAAGAACTGGCAAGAAACTCAGCGGGCATGTCTTTTTTTTTTAAATATTAGATTTTATACAGTATCTCTATGTGACTTAGCTCTGGTTCACCAGAAATCGAGAGGACTTGAGGCTTTGAAACCCATCTAATTGTCATCGTCTGCAGATATATACAGACCATAGTCTTCGATCATAGAAAAAATCTACACCGCAGTCTACTGCTGACTGATCAGCCTAGATAATACTCTGGATGATGGTATCTACCTCCAAAGAAAAATGACTTATGCGACTGATATTCAAGCTGTGGTGAAATCAAACGATAATAGATGCAATTACCTGGAGGGGAAGAGCGAAACTAGAAGATTATAATTATAGAAACTCACGATTGGTCGGTGATGAGTATGCGGCGGTGTGTCATCCGTGCAGCGATCTATATCAGGGTTGGAAGGGCATATCATGTCGACCGGTTCGTTTTTCACTTCGTCCATCAGCCTCGGGGAAGGTGACGAGCTGCTATTGGAGATGCCGTTTCCGTTGTTCCCCTGCTCGTGACCCCTGCTGTTCAGAATCGAGTGGTTCTTGGTCGAGAAGTCGGCGGCGTGCATTTGTGGGGATTCTGTGTTGTTGTTGTCGTGACGTGGACGCTTTATGACGTCAGGCGAGTTGTCAGTGGAGCTCATGCGTCGCGGTGGAGGAAGAGGAATGCGGCGCATCATGGGCGGGATGCTGGATGAGGGTTGAAGAAGAGCTTCCTCGAGTTTGTCAGGGTAGGGTTGCGGTATATGGGTAGAGTGGGCCGGGTGGGGTGGCGTGTGGGGTGACGGAGCTGCTGACGACCGCATGGTCTGCAGCAGGGGCTATTGGGGAAAAAAAATGCTTTAATTAGTTTTTATTCGTTTTAGCTATGATTTATACAGACAGCTCTTTTCAATTATATTAATATGAACGTTTTATGATGTCTGCTGACATTAGGGGCATACGGTGTCATCTAATTATTCGCAATCATCTATATATTAATACGTGAAGACGGAGAAATATAAAATTTCCCACACTTATAATTTATATACAGGATTTAATTTATATAGGAGAATGCATTTTTTTTTAATAATGCATAAAAAATACATGAAATCAATTAAAAAATCATTACACACACTACCATGTATTTGACACACACTCGCATATAAACTCTTTTGTTTATTGTCAAACTTTTTTTATTACTTAAGGTCAGTGTTTAAATTGAGAATAGATTAATATTGTTTATCTTTAATAAATCTGTGATTAAAGAGATATAGTCTTTGACAATAGGACCATATTAATGTTTAAACTATTAATTTCAATTAATTATAGTCAAATTTCCACTACTGGGGGACCACTAGTATCTATAATAATGTGAAATAGTTTGAACTATAAATTCATCGTCTCCTGATACATACCCCCTGGGCAGCGTCATTGTGTGTGAGACCGGAGACACGGAGCACCTCAGCTGTCTTCAGGAATGAGGACAAGCTGTGCTGGTGAACGTTGACCTCGCCGTGGTAGATGAACTCGACCAGGGCGTGAAGGTCTGTGTACGCCACGTCTTGAAGCACGATCACTGGATGCTTGCACGGCGTGGACTGACAAGAAACGGACCGTGTTGAGTCAAAGGAAGGAAGTAACTTACATCTATATACCGTCTAGAAACTACAAAACTGTAGACAAGTAATTTTAAAATAAATTAGATCTTCATGTTTACAGTAAAGATTTGTTCAGACAGATGGACAAACTCACAGCCCATCTAATGTTAAGTGGTTATCGGAGCCCATAGACATCTACAACGTAAATGCCGCCGCCCACCTTGAGACATGAGTTCTAAGGTCTCAGTATAGTTACAACGCCCACCCCACCCTTCAAACCGAAACGCATTACTGCTTCACGGCAGAAATAGGCAGGGTTGTGGTACCTACCCGCGCGGACTCACAAGGCGTCCTACCACCAGTAAATTAATTGTAAAAAATATATAATAATATATTGATAAGTAATAATTGAGACAATTTATAAAATTCGACATCACACGAAATGTCAGGTTGGCCGAGTGGTCTAAGGCGCCAGATTTAAGCTCTGGTTCCCGAGAGGGAGCGTGGGTTCGAACCCCACACCTGACAACATTCAAAGACTTCGAAGATGTGTTGTCTTTTTTTACAATTTTCTTTTCTTTCTTATTAATACATTTGTCAACTAGTTACTTTTCAAGTTGCTTTTGACGTGACTATGTCTTATAATTCGATGGAGCCGGCTGCATGCACGAAAAAACATGACTCATGCGGCGTTACCTCCCTCTGAGGCGTATTTTCTTATGACGTTGTCACGTTCAACTATCGTCAGTAAGCCGACTTTACAGACAACCGATTGTTTATGTGAAATTAAGGTCGAGAGATGCACGTAGATAGACTTTTGTCTCGGTAAAAGAAAAAGGAAAAAAAATATTACACATGTTTATATTAACTTATGGTTTCCCTGAGAAATTAACTTCAAATTTTCTCGTCAAAAAAAGTCATCAAATGACATTGATGTTTGATAGAAAACCCATAGTATTTTTATAGCTAAAACCGGCAGATGAGTTCATAGCAGCACTGGTATTAAGCGCTTATCGAATTCCGACGTCATCTCATCTTCATCTTCTAAAATACGTAGGTCCAAACACTAGGAAATATTAAATAGGCACTAGCACGCTCTACCATAAATACAAGACTATTATTTTATTTATATATTACACTTTATGTAAAATTTACATTGGCGGACTTAATGCCTAAGGCATTCTCTACCAGTCAACCAAGGGTAGTGCAGAGTGAATAGTGGTAGGTGCAATGAAATTTATACTAAATTACAAATACATACACAAAAAAGTATATAAGGACATATCGACGCTTGAAAGGCAAACGTGACTAAGCGACAATGCGTGGACTTTACAGTAGACTGATTCAAAGTTGAAATACCTGAAAAAAATTCTATTTTAACGAATTTAGCTGTAGGATTGAAATGATTTTAATAGACATAGAATATATTTTTTTGCGCTTCGAATATGATTATTGCCTATCATTTATTTACAAAGCAGTTATTGTCGCTTAGCCACGTTTGCCTTTCCAGCGTCGATATATACACAATCACTTATACATACATACATACATACATACATACATACATACATACATACATAAATAAATTAAACTGTTATATAATATAATTATAAACTATAATAATACTATTCATAAATTTACCTTCAATAATTCTCTGAAATAAGGGCTGCAAGCTGACAGCACGACTCTATGAGCTTTGAGGCTTTTCCCGTCGCAGGCGAGCGTGACGTCGACGAAGTCCTCGTCGTCGCGAAGGTTCTCGAAGGCGCTGGTAATACTGCGCTGGTAGTTGTTCCATCGGAGACAGAAGTGTTGCGTCTGACTGTCCACCATTTTGACTGTTTCACTTAATGAGTCATGTGTAAAAGGCGACCTGGAGGAAATGTAAGATAAGTTAACTAAGTGAAACTAAGTTAACTAAGTGAAGTGAAATTATATCCCAAGGTGGGTGGCACATTTACGTTGTACATGTCTATGGGCTCTAGTAACCACTTAGCACCTGGTGGGCTGTGAGCTCGTCCACCTATCAGAGCAATAAAAAAAAAAGCTCTTTACAATCAGACACAAGGTACAATGTGGGCTCGAGTTATGTGCCGAAAGCTAAGTGAGATATATCAGCATACTCAGAAACTGTCACAAATTAATCGGGCTAGCGAATTGAACTTGGATCCCGTGATAACAATCTAACCATTCCACCAACGAGGCGATCAGTATAAGCGCTACGGGCTATCGACATGTTAGCATTGGTCTTTTTTGATATTAACTTATCTGTTATAGTCTTATAGATCCACAAGGAATTGATTCAATTACTTTTTTAGATTTTATTTTCTATTGACAGTTGCGAGTTTTCAAAATAACTTTTATTAAATCCACATTTCTAGCCGCTTCTGACTGAGGTGTACCGCGTACATTTCTCCAGTGTTTCTTAAAAGATAAACAGACAGTAACACAGCGCAGATTATAAGAAAACAGGTCGTCTGATAAAAGAAATGATGTATCTTTGTTGCACATGCACACACGTACAAATAATATTAATATTTATTGCTTTTTAGTTGTTATTTTTCCGTCGCTCCAATTATTTTATTTATTTTGCTAGATTATAGAAAATTTATTACATTTCTTCTGCCCTCCTAGTGTCGTTTTCAAATTGATTACTGATATCATGTTATTTGCGTCCAGAGTTCGGTATAACCAGTATAAGTATTAAATTAATACTGGTTATACAGAACTCTTATCATCGAGCTTACCATACCAAGACCTTAGAACTCATGTCTCTTGGTGGGTGGAGGCATTTATGTTGTAGATGTCTATGGGCTCCGGTAACCACTTAACGCCAGGTGGGCCGTGAGCTCGTCCACCCATCTAAGCAATAAAAAAAGCTTAACATTCGTTTAGCCCAATTACCTTAGTTAAAAATTTTTAGATTTTTTTTTGTTTTACTATTTACGATGTGTCGAAAACGGATGTGAGACAGTTGTGCGATTCTTGGGTGTACCCAATGAGACATCGACCTCATGTTTCGAGGCGGGCTCCGAAAAATCTAACTGCGGATAGATCGTGAGCTAATGCGATCATCTAATCCAAAAAATCTCTAGCTTTTGTTGATATGAGTACATCCAAATGATCCAAAGTCACAAGTTTTTATGTGAATAAAAAATAGAGAACCTGCCTCGCCAACTTGTTATTCTGTTCTAATTCAATCTGAAGTCTCAAAATACGTAGTGGAATCCGCTCTGCAATTTCCATGAGTTCCGGCGATCCCTTAGCGCTGGACCAAAAGTAAGCTAAAACGCTTGTCTAGGCTTTTTTTTTTTTTTTTTATGGAAGCTGATGGAAAATGAAAATTGGATAGATTTCGATCAAATAATTCGTGTTGCATAACAGACATTACGTTTTCTTTTTAAATATATTTATGATATTTAACTGCTGTGATATTTAACTTTATAAAAATGCTACATATCATTTATAAAGTTAAAAACGCGTTTCAGTAGTACTTGATAGACAGGGTGCTAGTTTCCTGAATCGCGCTATGATTATGTTACATGGCTTTAAATGCGTTAAGCGTTTAGTTAGAATAATTAAAATAGAACGAAGTCGCAGACACAGCTCGTCATAGAAGAAGACACAAGAAACAAATACAATTAACGAAAATAAATATTTGCAAGCACTATGTAAATTTTTCTTTCGCAATCACGGTTCGAGTTTTTTGGTAGGAACTGTAAAAGTTTTCCATTGTGAATGCCGGAGGATCTGTGAGAGCACGCGAAGCCCCTAGAATTATTCATAAAATGAAAAGCCCTACAAACAAAACTGTTATACGTATATTTGTTAAACATAATTACGCGGCCACAGCAATTACCTGATCAAACTAAGGGGCTCTGGTTTTAGATGAATATCTGATGTTCCTCATCCGTTTCCTCGTAATACGAAGCGTCTTATCATATTCTCGTAAATAAGACATCATTTGACTCTAAGCACTTCGCGAGTGAAATGTCATTTTCGTTATTAGAGCAGTTATTTAGATTGAGGACTGGTTGAATAATTATTTGTCATTGACTAATTTAGAGACAAGATTAAATTTTAGATTTCCACTGTGATCAGCGAACTATTTCTACTAATATTTCTGACAAAATCCTACTAAACGTTGTCATCGCGTGTGACTTCACATAGCGAATTAGAATCGCACTGTTATAGAAAAGTATGTGACTTCATGTCAGTCATTCATGTTGGCCCCAAATGACGTCACACGAAATGAGTTTGCAATTTTGAGAAACCGGAGCAGTTCTGTTTGTAGATACATTTTTTATATATCGGTGAACGATCTCACGGCGCGCCTGTGTTTATGTGGTCACATAGGTCCATGGGCAGCACGATACGGACGTCGTCACCCACCTCGTCAGTTATGGTTGAAGTATCAACCTCTCAGACCAGAATGTTTTGCCGGCTTGGCGGTAGAAAAGGCAGGGTGATACCTACCAACGCGGACTTCCAATGCGCCCTACTACCAGCATTAAGGCAGGAGACACGTTTGTTACACCGAAGGATATGCTCTTAGAGAAAGTATACATTAAATTATATTTGTGTAGTTCAAATCGTCGCTCATTTTCGGGATATGTAAACATTCGTAGGTGAGTTTTCGTTCGGTGGTTTCAATCACAG
The DNA here is from genome assembly GCF_030269925.1 of Bombyx mori. Classification (NCBI taxonomy): domain Eukaryota; kingdom Metazoa; phylum Arthropoda; class Insecta; order Lepidoptera; family Bombycidae; genus Bombyx; species Bombyx mori. The sequence continues at coordinate 15,431,723 of NC_085114.1, read as the reverse complement.
TCTGTTTTTTTTATTGCTTAAATGGGTGGACGAGTTCACAGCCCACTTGGTGTTCAGTGGTTATTGAAGCCTATAGACATCTACAACGTAAATACGCCACCCACCTTTAGATATCAGTTCTAAGGTCTCAGTATAGTTACAACGGCTGCCCCGCCCTTCAAACCGAAACGCATTACTGCTTCACGGCAGAAATAGGCAGGATGGTGGTACCTACTCGCGCGGACTCACAAGAGGTCCTACCACCAGTAATTACGCAAATTATAATTTCAGTGCCGGTCGATTAAAACATACTTCTAGAATGCACAAAACGATGCAAGAACTTGAATGTCACATACCAACAAGGTAATCTGATTATCTATTATTGTCTCCATGAAAACTGCCAATGGTACTCCATTGTCTAAAGAGTTTGTTTTCAAATCGGAATTGACGTTTTTTTTTTCGTGCCGCATCTCAATTTAAAAAGGACTCTAATTGTATGGGCCGGTAAGAGTTGAAATCGATTACACCGGTCGTTGGGTTAGAGTTGTTGTGATCGTGAAACTATCGGAAAAATTGCCGACTCTGTCAACATTTCAGCGTGTTAGACCGTATTTTGAAAATCTTTCGAATATTGTAACGATGTGCTGAGGTATTTTAATTTTTCTAGTTTATATAGATAGACAAACTCATGGTCTACTTTGTATTAGATGTTTACAGGAGATTCTAGAAGTGCTGGAGCATCAGAATGCAGTCAATTGTTAGATCTGAAGAAGTCTCAAGACTACTTCTCAAAAAAAATACGCTTTTTTACAATAAAATCATTTTTTCTTACACTATTTTTAATTCAAATTTATTATTATTATTATTATTATTTTTGGTTGATTTTCTATAAAAGCGTATTTTGTTAGCTTTTTTAAACTATTTTTCATTTTAAATTTTTTAGTTGAATTTTAATTTTTTCAATTTTTTTTTTAAATATTAAATTGTCATCGGTCCTTAATAAGAATGCCAAATTTCAAGTTAATTCGACGTTTTGAAGGGGGTCAAAATTACAAGGACTGAAGCTAATAAAAGCTTAAAAAGTCCCACGCGCTGGTTTTGTACTCGAGCATAGCCGCTTCATTTGATCACACTGGACGCTTTAATGAATCGATAAATAGCTGGATATCGAAAAGTATTCCTTATTTAAGTTAAAATGAGTGTTTATTTGTTTGTCTCGTATGTGTATTCCGATTTGAGTCAGGGTTTTTGTACTAGGTCACGGACTGACACGATTTTATATAGTTATATTTGGTATTTCGAACTAAGCAGTAGTGTTGGGTAGTTCGCGAACGACCTAAGTGGGAGGAGTTACTGGTGGTAGGACCTCTTGTGAGTCCGCACGGGTAGGTACCACCGCCCCGCCTATTTCTGCCGTGAAGCAGTAATGCGTTTCGGTTTGAAGGGTGGGGCAGCCGTTGTAACTATACTGAGACCTTAGAACTTATATCTCAAGGTGTGTGGCGCATTTACGCTGTAGATGTATATGGGCTCCAGTAACCACTTAACACCAGGTGGGCTGTGAGCTCGTCCACACATCTAAGCAATAAAAAAAAAAGAGTTCCATAAATGAACTATTTGAACTAGTTCCTCGATTATCTCACACTCAGTTCTTCATATATTTTTCGGGTGTTCACTAGAGTGAACTCATAGCCACTTCATGATCTATCATCCGACTGATGCATTTCTACTCTTACCGCTTTAACCAGAGTTTCTTATTAAAGTCTATGATTAACGCTTTTTTGTTGCCCTTGTACTCTGAAGCATACGGTCCATGTGATGGTGAGTGTTTACCGTCCTCATGAACGTCATTAATGTCAGGGGCAGAGCCAAGTCGCTGCCTATCGCATATAATTTCAGAATTTTTATTTTTATTTTTTTTATTGCTTAGATGGGTGGACGAGCTCACAGCCCGCCTGGTTTTAAGTGTTTACTGGAGCTTATAGACAGCTACAACGTAAATGCGCCACCCGCCTTGAGATATAAGTTCTAAGGTCTGAAGTATAGTTACAACGGCTGCCACACCCTTCAAACCGAAACGTATTACTGCTTCACGGCAGAAATAGGCAGGCCGGTGGTACCTACCCGCGCGGATTCACGAGAGGTCCTACCACCAGTAATTACGCAAATTACAATTTTGCGGGTTTGATTTTTATTACATGATGTTATTCCTTCACCGTGGAAGTCAATTGTGAACATTTGTTGAGTACGTATTTCATTAAAAAAATTGGTACCCGCCTGGGACTCGAACACCGGTGCATCGCTCAACATGCATGCACCGGACGTCTTATCCTAATACGGTATTTACATTCTATTCCCTAATTAGTTTTCATTTTTTAACCAGAACTGAAAAAAATAAAAATAAAATTTTGAAAAACAATAATGAATCAACTAATTGAGCGAACTAGTTCACTGTAGGACACTGTGAGCTAAATTGAACGCTTCCAATGGCGACCGACTATGCTCAAGACTGCTCAATGGAAGTGAAGCCGGGGGATACCCTTCTTCAAACATACTATCAATTGTTATCGAATTTGGCGTTCTCGGGCGCATACTGTGCAGCCGTGTTATATATGATAAAACGCATCAAAAAACCTTCACTAATCGCAGTTTCTAAGTTTTTATCTCTCGATAAGACAATCATATAAACAGAACAACTTTATGTATATAAATAATCATGTGACGTAATTAAAAAAAAAGGAAAGCAGGGCTGAATGCAGTTAGCAATCAATTTAAATAATTAGTACTTTTATTTTTATAGAAGTATTTTTAAGGTTTCAGAAATATTTACGTTACCGACATTATTGGTTATGTACAAATGCGTTTTTGTAGTGACGTATTTTTTTTTTCTTCCTATGCTGAGAGCCTTGCTATTTCAGCTTCACCCTAACGTGTAGGTGAGCTCTCGGGACTCAAACCGGAAGTGTTGCTAACACTGGCCCTAACTAGAGTAGTGCTTCGCAGAATCTGCCACCGGATCGGAAACGCGACCCACTGCGAATATCCGGCAAGAAACTCAGTGAACTGTGTCTATGGGATAACGTATTGTTGGTCTTTACGGGTAGTGTAATCATTCTGCCTACTTCAGCCACGAAACAATTATGCGTTCCAACTTGAAGGTGGGAAAATTTATATAATAAAAATTAGTATACGGCCTCAGATTTCGAAGTATGATATAGAATTGACGTTGTTAAATTTACGGTTAATAATTGTTTAAAAGAATACGAGATATACTGTAGTGCATTATTATCTGACGCTTTCCAGATGCACGTCGGTTAATATACAATCGTTAAATGCACAATTCAATCTTAACCCGTATACCTTTCGACTTAAAGAAGTATTTGAATTAACACGAGTGACGAATTCAACACAAAAATTAAACTAATCTCCTAGAAAATTAAATATAGAATAATGATCGCAAAACGAATGCGATAAGAATTGACAAAAATTTATCTTTAATTTGTTATCGAATAGTTGTAAAATAGGTCGATACGTTCTCGGCTAAAACTAATTTCGCTTCGGTACGTAATATATACAATATATTTATTACAGATTAATCAAAGCGCGTTTGTTAAAAATTAAAATAATCTTAAAGTTGAGCTATACCGTATATGAGAAATACATTACCAAAAAGAGTCGTAGAATTGAGGACCATTTACGTAATGAAGACAGTGGTCTACTTGTCTCTTTTGAACCCATATGTTATTTATCTTTTAAATTCAAACAAGGCTTATGATTGTCTGTAGTAAGCACGTAGATCTCAAGCTTAGTGCTCTCTAAAAGTCATCGTATCTTTAACATACACAGAAATCATGGATTTTTTTAAGCTATTGCATAGCTTTTATCGCGGGCTTTGAGCGCGGTGACCGAATCAACAAATTCCGTAACGAAAATAAAACCTGACACCCCCCATTCTGCCAACCATGTAGCTCGCGCTCAACACATTCACACGTTGCGCTTGCTTTTGTTAATGTTTATAAATATAGCGTAGTCTTATTTTATTATTGTTTTTCTAATTATAATTGCATAAGTTGATAAAAAATGCTATGCAATAGTTTTATCGCGGCAGCACACACGAGTACCACACGTGTTTTTTTAAATTCCAAAAATTCTTCTCTGTGCATAAGTGAAGAAAGTAAATAATAATTTTAAATGAAATAATTTAATGTCATGGTAATGTCGTCAGAAAGAGAGACGGTCTTGCTTCACGGATACACAAAAAAAATATCCTTCAGTTAATGTGACACTACGCAGTCCTATATAACGCATATCGTTAGGTTACGTATTTATGTACTTGATCATTATGTATGCCGACTTTGTACATAATTCAATAGATCTAAATGTAATAAGTAAAGAGTCAACCCGTGTGAATGCGGGATTGAGATAAATGACTAAACGGCGCAAAACGGATCCAGTAAGGGCTTGGTCTAAGTCAAGGGCGATATGTAAATAGGTACATTAATTATATTATCATCATAAAAATTGACTATGTTTTTTGTCATTATTATAACAGTATGTCATTAAGGTCTGGTAATTCGAAGACGCGAATTTCGGGTATTCTTAAGTTACTACCTTTTCATCCTTAGAAGCGGCATTTATTTTTCTAGTTAGTGAACAGAAATAAGGTAAGATAAATAGGGAAAGGGAGTGCTCTTTCTCTATTTATCTTTACTTCTTTAAATCTTACTTATTATTTTTAATGATCATAATTGACCGACATTCTCATGGACCTTTTGATACCAGATTGGTTACCGTAGCTGGCAAAGATGACAATGCGCATCTGCGTAATGGCACCAAGCTTCGTGCATGCTCAGATGTCAATCCTGGTGGAAGTAATATATCACTAATCGGGCGTATTACAAATCTGGTTTCAATCAATGAATATTCTCGTTTTATTCGAAAAACCACATTGAACAACACTTGCGTCAGATATATTGTTGATTACTAATTGCGGTGACATTATCACTATGGCCTATTGCCAATTAAAATATAAATCTCGAAGTCGTATTCACCCACGTTGTTTCCAAAATCGAGGAATAGCGATAAAAATATCTACGAACACACAAAAGATACTATAACCTTATCGTATTTATGAAACTAAAGTAATTAACTACTTATCGTGTGCTCGTCATAAAATCTAGAACTTAAATTATAGATTTTAGTGTATACGTGGATAACGAAAGATTAGGTAAAAGATATAATAGATATAAATGAACGATTGAAATATATATATTGTAATCAATCATGAGATCATCATCGTGATTATCCTACAGCTGTCCACCGCTGGCCACAGGCCTCACCCAATCTACGCCATTGAGATCATTACTTCAGAATAATTACAATCATCACCATCATCATCAGCCTATAGCAGTCCACTGGTGGACATAGGCTTCTCCAATTGCTCGCCAATGAGCACAATCCTTGGCTTTTCTCATCCAACTACAATGTTTCTGTCTATTTTTGAAGTGAAACTTCCTTATCGGCGTTGGAAAAAAATTTACCGTCACATTTTTCGGTTACGCGTCACATTTTTCCGTTACGCGCCATCTTTTTTGTATTCATGTCTATGATAATAAAATCCTTTTGTTTAAACTTTATCTAATTTAACTTTTTTGTATTCATGTCTATGATAATAAAATCCTTTTGTTTAAACTTTATCTAATTTAACTTTATTTAACCAATTTCTAGAAAGTTGCATGTAGATCATTTTTCGAAAAATAAGGCCATAAAGAAGTTTCACTTCTTACGTGTGTACACTAGTACACGCACACATTTTTTTTATTTTAACAAGTTACTTCAGGACAGGAGCTAAATTTATATCCTATGTTTTATAGCAGTAGGTTCTATTTTAGCAAAAAAATGATGCTAGATTTTGTACGGCAAGCTAATTGTCTATGCATATTACGTATGCATTTTCGATGTGCCAAAGATAGTATTTTATTTATCATTGAATTATAGGTTAATGTATAATAACTGATATACTTAGGTCAAGGTCCATTAACGCTTAAATAAAATTACCCTCAGATAAATTGTTATGATGAAAAAGAAAAAAAAAATGATGTATTTATTTAGTAGCACTTACAAAGATTACAGCCTTCGATGTTGCTTTGTAATAATTGTAATTTCAAAAGATCATGATTTAAAATATATAGAAATAATGGATCTTAGGTCTGGGTGCTCGTAATGACTTCACGATGAAAGTTTCAACAGCTTTTGCATGACAGTAGCAAAGTAGAACATCGAAAATAAATATATGCATAGCATAGTATTAGCAGCTATACTAAATACTTTTTTTTTATTGCTTAGATGGTTGGACGAGGTCATCCCCCACCTGGTGCTAAGTAAGCTGGTGGTAAGATTTAACAAATAAGGTTATTATTACGAAAGTTTTTAATTCTTGATACTGTGGTTTTCTGCTTTAGTAGATTTTGATTACATCAGTTAGCGTATTCCATGATTCCATGGACATGATGATAATTTGAAAGTCGCAACACACTTCGAAAAAAAAATTTTAATCCTTAGATGGGTGGACGAGCTCACAGGCCACCTGGTGTCAAGTGGTCACTGGAGCCCATAGACATCTACAACGTAAATGCGCCACCCATCTTGATATATATGTTCTAAGGTCTCAGTATATTTACAACGGCTGCCCCACCCTTCAAACCGAAACGCATTACTGCTTCATGGCAGAAATAGGCAGGGTGGTGGTACCTACCCGTGCGGACTCACAAGAGGTCTTACCACCAGTAAATCATATCATCATATCCTCTACTGAATCATATCCCCTGTAAGGTCCAACATTACAATAAATTAATGATGAAAATGAATTAAAGCTTAAAACTTAGACCACACGCCACGTGATCACTAGGGTTGATGTTTGAAAAGTTTGAATAGGCTATGTTTGGCTTTGTGGTGCTGTAATCCACGACAGAAGTCAAAATCAAGGTGTCGCGCGTGACCCTTATTTATTAAATGTATTTTTATTACATAAACGGAACACGAACAGACACTGTGACTATTTAAATGGCTATCTTATCAGATTTATTTTAGTTGTCATTACTATTATTAAATTCATTTATTTCAGATAAAATATTAATCCACATTGATGTTAGTAACAGTAATTTCTTAAAAATATGTTAGTAAGGACATAGTAACAAAACAAAACAAAAGAACAACATGTACATTTTGTAGACCTCCCTACAATAATTGAGGAAAGGTCCATCTGATCTCAAAAATATAATGACCAGGATACTGTTTGAGATGTAATGTTATGTGAGTTATTCTGTACTGAGCTTGTCCATTTGGCAATTTTATTTTATAATTAATGAACTTAGTGAGACGCCGCTGCATCTGCGTCAGTCAAACACATATACGTGTGTTTGCGTGTGCGTACGTATTATATCTGTTCAAATATGTGATATAACATATTGATATCGAATATAGTGCACAGTGGCAAGTATTATCGTCTCAATGATAAGAGGGAGAGTTTATTTACAGAGTCGAATTTAGTGAGGTTTTTTTTATTGCCTTCCAAATCTAGAATAGAGACGTTACAGCGGTTGGGTTCTACGGATAATTACTAAGAGAGAGAGACTGTCGCTCAACAAGTTCTTCGGCTATGCCTCACGGTATAATCGGAGACGGGGATATCCGAGAGAGAGCTAACAACGCAACAACTCGCGGTCTTGTGGTTAATATTACCGGACTGCAGTACAAGGCCCAGTTTCGATTCTCAATCTCAAATTGTTTGTAATTATTAAACGTATTAAGCGTATTAAGAGTATTAAGCGGTAGGCAGCGGCTTGGCTCTGCCCCTGGCATTGCTGAAGTCCATGGGCGACGGTAATCACTCACCGTTACGTGGCCATATGCTCGTCTGCCTACAAGGGCAATAAAAAAAAAAAATAAAAAAAAAAAAAATTTGATAACCAATAGTGTGCTGAAGAATTTTGTGAATTGGCGGTAGTTCACGTTGAACAAGTGTGTATTTTCATTTATATTGAATAAACATTTTTGATTTTATTTGATTTCAATAAACGACCTTTGGAACTGATGAGTCTTGAGTATAGATCGGATGTTGTCGGGACTACTGGAGAACGCGAGAGTTCAGCAGTGGACGAGTGTAGATTGAATTACATTGAATTTGAATTGAATTTACATTGAATTAAGTTAAGTGAAGTTTCTTATAGTATTTCCTTAAGATCCAACTGGATTCAAGAAATATACAGCTAGCCATGAAGACTGGCAGTAGTACTGGTGCTTGCCGCCATGATAACATCGATTCCTGAACTACACGCAATGGATTACTACATGCAATGTATTACTACACGCAATGTATTGAGTTTTTCCTTACATTAAGGAATTATAAAGTATAGACTGGCTAAAAAAGTATTTAGCTGGGCTTCGCAAATAAGCTTTGCTCTCGTGAGTGAAGCATGTTCACAGCAGACAGCCTGTCAGCAAAGTATTGGCAAGCTTAATGACAGAGGTTAAAGTTGTTTGTATTTTTTGCTGCTTTCGAGGGTAGATTTGGTTTATCACATTCATTGAGGTTGTAGCTCAAAGCGTTGGACAGCTAACAGCTTCCTGCCACTAAGGATTCTCTTCAGACACAGTACGAATAAGGACAGATTATCGGTATGCTGATGACACATTCCATAGCTGTCGGAATAGTTTAGATAGTTAATAAGACTCACGAGTGGTAGAGGTCAGTTCTCGATTACCAATTTAAGCACCGGCTAATAAAAACACTGATAAAAATAATATTAATCGCAGAATTAATGCGATTTATAAAAATAAATACGTAATTTTTCAAATAAATCAAGCCAGATTTCGAGTTAAAAGTATTTATTTTTAAAAATCCTGATTTTTTATTGCTTAGATGGGACGAGCTCATAGCCCACTTGGTGTTAAGTAGTTACTGGAGCCCATAGACATCTACAACGTAAATGCCGCCATCCATCTTGAGGTATAAGTCTCAAGTACAACGGCTGCCACACCCTTCAAACCGAAACGCATTACTGCTTCACGGTAGAAATAGGCAGGGTGGTGGTACCTATCCGTGCAGACTCACAAGAGGTCCTACCACCAGTAATTACGCAGACTGTAATTTTGCGGGTTTGATTTTTATTACACGATGTTATTCCTTCACCGTGGGAGTCAATCGTGAACATTTGTTGGGTACGTATTTCATTAAAAAAATTGGTATCCACCTGGGATTCGAACACCGTTGCATCGCTCAACACGAATGCACCGGGCGTCTTATCCTTTAGGCCACGACGACGTTAAACATACTTTTACATAGCAGATATTAAACCATTATAGTGCGTTTTAATCAGGAATAACCACTGAAGATCAGGTGGGCCGTGAGCCCATTATGATAAAGACCTTCAAACTCATGATTGCCTCGTGGAAGAAATAGGCAGGATGGTGGTTCTAATCATCGGTTCCCGTACCTTGTTATAAATACGCAAAGGATAATTAATAATTTCTCATACCCGATCCTGTAGGCCGAATGGTAAACAGTCGACGTCGCCTAAAACACGTCATTACGGATCCTCCCGATCTATTAACGGTGCTTTTAGGTACCACAAGCACCGATCACCATCCTCGTCGAACCCGTCGCTTGCGACGTAGGGCTCGACGAGCGAATTCATTTATAGACACAGCCCACTGAGTTTCTCGCCGGATCTTCTCAGTGGGTCGCGTTTCCGATCCGGTGGTAGATTCTGCGAAGCACTGCTCTTGCTAGGGTCAGTGTTAGCATCATTCTGGTTTGAGTCCCGTGAGCTCACCTACTAGTTAAGTTTACGCTGAAATAGCCTCTCAAGGCTATCATCAGATTAGGTAGGGAAAAAAAACAAAAAAAATATATCTAAAAATGTAATTGACTCACCGTAATTTTGACAAAACAAAACATTTGGCCACAGAACCATCAACTATTCAGCACATACCGAACGAATAAATATTGACGAAATATGAATTAGAACAAGCGAACATAACGATAGTGGAACGTTATCGCGAACAAATTTTTTTTTTGTTGTAAATTCAGTATTTTATCAAAAACCTAGGCTTCCTGATATGTTATCTTTTAGGTTTCAGTGCAGCTAGTTCTGTAATGTATAAATACAACGTTTTTTGAATATGACGTCAATCAATCGAATCCGTTTCTTTCGATTATACTTCGGTGGGCTTTTATTTATCTAAACGGCCTTGGGAAACAAGGAAACAAATCAGTATGAAGGATCTTGTTAGGTTGCCTTTCAGTGGATAAAGACAATATACTTTTCTTTGTTAGTTCGTCACTGACTCTAACCACACAAAAAAATGTAAACGAGGTCTCCAAGCAACGAATTTATTCAGAAGACAGTGTTGATGGAAGTTTGAGATTTGTACCCCCCAACGGTCGAAGCGAGAGACTATAAAAACCAAATGATCTTGAGCCATAAACCACTTGAGGTAAGAGCCACGGGCCTTATGCGAACGTCAATTTCGGATTTACTTTGTGTCGAGCTGCCCGAGATGTTGAGTAAGTTAACTTGAGATTTTGGTGTGACCAAGCATTGACACTCACTATTATGGCTTCATCTATCAGAGCTACCGAAAATCAACAGTCTGGATGCATTATATTTAAAACAAGACAACAATACATAAAGAATACGACAACGCAATCATTAAAACTTAATAAATGAGTAAATTATCTATATATATAAAAATGAATTGCTGTTCGTTAGTCTCGCTAAAACTCGAGAACGGCTGGACGGATTTGGCTAATTTGGGTCTTGAATTATTTGTGGAAGTCCAGAGAAGGTTTAAAAGGTAGATAAATATGAAAATGCTCTGAATTAAATAAAAATAACAATTTTGTTTTTCCTTTGATGCGTCCCCCGTCGGACGGATTCCTTTTATTTGTTTTAAGTTTATTTTATACAAATGTTTAGGTCTTTTATTGATCGATTGAGGCACAACGAAGTCTTATGCTATACCTGTAGTAACAAGGATATAAAAATCGCTATGTACCCTCAAAGGTCAAACTGTCAATTAGTTTTGGTATTTTGTTTTGGTTTGTTTATTACTTACATTTTTTGTTTCTAGGTTTTGTGATATTTAATGTGTGTTAAACAATTTAATAAGAGTTAGGCTGCTTACTTAACAGATGTTTAGGGAATTCTAGAGGATATTGACAAATTCTGGTTTCGTTAAAATTTAAAATTAAGTCACAGTGTATTACGCAAAACAGTATCTCGACTAACCCGCGACTTACGTTGATCGCGTTGACCGATATACGTCCTTCGAACTAAAGTATAAAGATCATTTTTTACTGTCGAAATGCAGATTGCTTATTGTTATTTTTCCTGTACAATTTTCTAACTATATTTCATTAATTGTTTCAAATAGAACTTTGAATAACGATGACACAACATATAGTTGACATAGTTTGAATAAAATTTAGGTTTTTTTTTTGAAATAAACAGCGTGGTGATACGACGCATCACATTTGATTCCGTGATCATAATCGAGTATATCCATGAAGTTATGTTACTGGTTTATCCATTTACTTGGCCTGAGTTGACATTTCGCTTGTGTCAGTGTGACAGTCGATCAGCTGATTAAAATAAACGCCGCCATTTTGCCTCCGAGTATTATTAAAGAGGGTAGTTTTAAAAGGTATCTAAGGCAATCGATGTAGACTTTTTGGCGGGAACGCGAGGTGTGAAGTTGTGTGATTTGTTTTATTTTGTCTATTTAGTGTTTCTTCAGGTTTAAATATGTAATAACGTTGGTTTGTTAACTGTTTAATATCTGTGAAAGTGCACAAATGTGGGAAAATGAAACAAAGCCGCTGGACGTAGCCTCTCGGGATCCTCCAAAAAGCCCACTGAAAAAGTCTCAGTAAATAACCACCCCATATTTCATCCCATATCATTTCATTTCATCTCAGTTGAATAATGTCTCAAATTAATCATCTTCATTTCATTTCACTCCATATTATCATTTTTCATAAAAATAAGAATATAAATTAAAATAAGACTTGACCTAAAGATTTTAATTATTAGGTCATAAAATCCCCTAAAAAAAGCAAACGATGTTAAGTTTTAATATTAATGACAATATTTCAGAAGTTATCAGTTAATAATATATTGTGGGTAGACTTCCCGCAAGTTCAACTGATGACCTGGTATGGTTCGCGAGACAGTAATAATTATTTAGTTGAGGATTACTTCCAGTAGACAACTTCTTTCCATCGAAGACGACGATGACACAAATGAAATTTAATGAAAATAGTGTTTATATACGATGCAATTTTATTTTTATTTTTATTGCTTAGATGTGTGGACGAGCTCACAGCCCACCTGATGTTAAGTGGTTACTGGAGCCCATAGACATCTATAACGTAAATGCGCCACACACCTTGAGATATAGTTCTAAGGTCTCAGTATAGTCACAACGGCTTCCCCACCCTTCTAACCGAAACGCATTACTGCTTCACGGCAGAAATAGGCGGGGCGGTGGTACCTACCCGTGCGGACTCACAAGAGGTCCTACCACCAGTAGTCACAACGGCTTCCCCACCCTTCTAACCGAAACGCATTACTGCTTCACGGCAGAAATGGGCGGGGCGGTGGTACCTACCCGTGCGGACTCACAAGAGCTCCTACCACCAGTAATTACTTTATTAGTCCAAGTTAGTCAAACTGAAAAATATTTGTAGGTATCTAAGTTTGGTCTACAGAGACACGGAATAAGTGTGGCACTTTGGCACTTTAATAAAATAATAAATTTTAACATTTCAATAAAACCACCTGTACAAATAGCACTTAATAGATTCGCCAAAAATGGCCTTAGAATTTTGTTACCACAAGCGTAAGTGCAAACAGTTTTAACCCACTAATACATATTCTAGTGTAAAAATTTCAGTATTAAAATTCGGATGCAAATACTGACAAATGGAAAAAAAATACAGTCAAAGAAAATCGAGTTTGAAAATTGAATCTAATTTGTTCGGAGGCTGCTTCTTGATTGCTTCTAGAATGGCACAGACGGGATCGTAATGCGTTTTGCAGACTTAATGACTTTCTACCAATTAAATGTAAAAAAATGTATTTTCCGTGACTAACTCGCGACAATGTCTACCGCTGTGTAAGTAAGCCTCGTTTGAAGAAGGGCATGTCATTGCAAGAAGTTAATTGCGGTACTTAAATTAAAGAAGATGATGAAGAGTTCCGCTCCGGTGGTGCGAGGTGCAATAAGGAGATAGATAATATTCAATAATTCCTCTTCTTACATTGTACTTGATGGGGACAAGTATGACATATAACAGTAAACTAGACGATGACCGAGCTTTGCTCGGTTTTTTTTTTGATAACGCCATCTTGTTGTGTCTTTAAAGCGGTTAGTTGTCCTCAATTAAGAAAAATAGTATTATTATTCGCCAATAGATGTCGGGAAGAGTTGATTATTGAAAACACGAATAAAACAACATTTTCTGAAAATAAATCGTAGCTAGATCGATTTATAGCCCTCGAAATCCCCTGTATACTAATTTTTATCAAAATGCTTCGGAGGTTCAGATTATATATTTATTAATATACAAGAATTGCTCGTTTAAAGGTATAAGATTAGCTTCGATCTTCTTATATAAATGAATCGGTATTAATGTTTAATTATACTTTAGAGCACGCAGTTAAATAATATGAAATTTACAAAAAAGAGAACAAAATATGTTCATAGCCGGATGGTACGTGGCAAAAAAGATCTCTGGAAACGGACTGTGGATGACCGCAGTGGCTCCAGGTAGTATGGATGAACTCTACTCCGGTGGCGGGCGGTGCGATGGTAAAAACGAGATGCTGGTATCATCTCGAACAATTCCTCAGAGCACTCCCCATGGAACATACGGTACAAAATACAGAGGGAACCGAAGTCCCTCCGCAGACCCAGAGGTTCCAAACGAATGCGTAGATATAGCCTCGAATCGTATCACGATAGTAATAGCGTACTATTAGTTGTAAGTTTTAGAGGTGGGTAGGTTGTCACTACCTTTATAAGGCAACGCGAACTAACGCGCACACTCTGCGTTGTGACTCGGTCGAACGCAGACGCTTTGTTGGGTTGTATTATTTGTACGAAAGTTTTGTTTTCTATTTTTATTTGTGCTTATCTTTTGCGTATTCGAGCTTAATTACAGTACGAATAAGTTTTAATTTCAATAAACCCTGAATTGTGAAGATTCATGATAATAATTAGGTATTTGTACATTGGCTCCGTGGGTCGAGCAATTGTCATTTGAAAATAACCCTTATCGCTGCGTTGTTATGAACTAGTATTGGCTGAAGCGCGATTAACTATTTAAAATATTTGCAATGAAAGACACAATTGTTGAATGTCTAAATTTTTAGAGTTATCTAGTTAATGCTCAGTGTTATCAGCGGTGACCCGCTTTTATCGTATGTCTTAATTAAAGTTTTATTTTTTGGTATATTTCGTTTTTCCGTTAACTTTGTTATTTTATGTGTCATTGCAATGTCGTTGTGACATGTGCTTATTGTACTATTACGTACGCGAGAACTGCCTCGCACTTCTGTGTGTGATGATGCTTGATGCCTTGGACTACGTGGATGCGAGTTACGATTTTAAGCCAAGTGACAATGGTATAAGTAGAAGGAAAACGCGTCTACCCAACTAGCTGCGTCACAAATGACTTTATTACAAGAATACCTGAGATGACGGACCTTCTCCGATCTACACCACTGAATAGACCCTTTAAAAACCTAAATAAGAAGTGGAAATAACAAGAGTAAGAACTGATCGAAGCAGATCGAACTGGTAAGCAGCGGCTTGGCTCTGCCCCTGGCATTGCTGAAGTCCATGGGCGACGGTAACCACTCACCATCAGGTGGGCCGTATGCTCGTCTGCTTACAAGGACAATAAAAAAAAAAGAGAGTAAGCCGGATATTTTTCGAAAGCAACATTTTCGTGTGTTCTTTAAGTGTTTCAAACACCTTTTTCACTTGTATGATAGCTACTAACTTGAGAATCTTAAAATCTTCTATAAAGCTGTTTTACACTTGTATAGGTTATACGTAGGACCTTCAAAAATAGACTTTCGGTCGTCAGCAGAAGGTCTTCAGGTCTCGTCCAGCTGCCAACGGATTCATTTTAATGCCTTAGATCGCCTCGTGCTGGCCAAACGGTTAGTAACCTCGGGTCATCTGGCCAAACTTTTAAAATATTAAACAACGTGCAATAACTTACGTAATTCATACAGTTTGTCCGCCAATCTTGAGTTTTGGGAACTGTAACAAAAAAAAGTAATGGTCTTATCATGTTTTTTTATTTAAAAATTTTTATTGCTTACATTGTTGGACGAGCTCACAACCCATCTGGTATTAAGTGGTTACTGGAACCCATAAACGTCTACAACGTAAATGTCGCCACCCACCTTGAGATATGAGTTCTAAGGTCTCAGCATGTTTGGTAATAAATTAACGTGTCTTGTATGTATCGAATTAGGCCGTGCTTACGCGACTTACTTTGAAAGCATTTTGTCACTCGATTGCGGAAAAATATTTGACTAATCCACATTACAAGGTCATCGAACTTGGACGAGGAAAAAGCAGTGATTCTATGAACTAATAAAAAAATATCTCTTCTCCGATAGTTGATGTAAGGGTTACAGAGGTGACTTTGCTTATGGTACAGGGTGTGGCGTTAGGGGTTTCCAAAAACCTGTTATATTTCTACACCATTCCATTTAGACCGCGCGCTTCGCGTTTAAGTCGTCGTGGCCTAAAGGATAAGACGTCCGGTGCATTCGTATCGAGCGATGCACTGGTGTTCGAATCTCGCTGGCGGGTACCAATTTTTCTAATGAAATACGTACTCAATAAATGTTCACGATTGACTTCCACGGTGAAGGAATAACATCGTGCAATAAAAATCAAACCCGCAAAATTATAATTTGCGTAATTACTGGTGGTAGGACCTCTTGTGAGTCCGCACGGGTAGGTACCACCGCCCCGCCTATTTCTGCCGTGAAGCAGTAATGCGTTTCGGTTTGAAGGGTGGGGCAGCCGTTGTGACTATACTGAGACCTTAGAACTATATCTCAAGGTGTGTGGCGCATTTACGTTGTAGATGTCTATGGGCTCCAGTAACCACTTAACACCAGGTGGGCTGTGAGCTCGTCCACACATCTAAGCAATAAAAAAAAAAAAAAAAGCTTACTAGAGGGCGCTAGGGTAATGATTGCAAACGGGCGCTACATTTGCTAGAGACTCCTTTGAATAGTTGAAGACGAAAAAGCGATATCAATCGATTAAGTACGTTATTAAGACTCGCTACCACATTGTTAAAATCATGAATGTGAACCCATAGACACAGCCCACTGAGTTTTCGCCGGATCTTCTCAGTGGGTCGCGTTTCCGATCCGGTGGTAAATTCGGCGAAGCACTTCTCTTGCTAGGGTCAGTGTTAACATCACTCCGGTTTGAGCCCCGTGAGCTCACCTACTAGTTAAGGTTACGCTGAAATAGCCTCTAAAGGCTATCAGCGTAGGTAGGAAAAAAAAGTGAATGTAATTTTTGTTTTCCTACTGACGATATATGAATATGAACCAGCCTTATAAAACGTCTTTCCAGTGATCCAGTTCCAATTGTTGGTGATCAAAACGCACTTTCTTTGAACCTAGTACAGACTTCAGCTCTTTCAAAGGCTTACCAAATAAATTATATGGTTAATTTCTATTTGTATTTGTACTATACCTTTAAGAGAGAAATAAAAATAAATTATTATTATTATTTATTATTATTATATATTACTCATTTAATAGGGTATCGGCATATAGGTTACTTCTATCTATCTATCTCTTAGATATCTTCCGGAGGGGATGGTGAGGCAGTGCTGTTCTCGTCGCCATACAGCTGTGGCAATATCGATTCATAGACGTCTAAATATTGCATCGTACTAATTTTTCTAAATTCAATCAACAGATAGGTGGTAGGACATCAACTGGTGGTAGGACCTCTTGTGAGTCCGCGCAGGTAGGTACCACCACCCTGCCTATTTCTGCCGTAAAGCAGTAATGCGTTTCGGTTTGAAGGGAGGGGCAGCCGTTGTAACTATACTTGAGACCTTAGAACTTTATCTCAAGGTGGGTGGCGCATTTACGTTATGGATGTCTATGGGCTCCAGTAACCACTTAACACCAGGTAGGCTGTGAGCTCGTCCAACCATCTAATAAAAAAATAATAAAAAAATTATTAAAAAGTTTTTTTTTATTTTTTTATTGCTTCGATGGACAGATAAGCTCACAGCTCTCTTGGTGTCAAGTTATTACCGGAGCCCATAGACGTCTACAACGTAAATGCCATTCACCCTCATAAACCCACCTTGAGAAATGAGTTTTAAGTCTCAGTTTTTACAGTATAATTAATGAGTCATAGAAACATTTATAGAAAAACAGAGCCAATATTCAGACTGTGTATCGATCACCTATTTTATTACTGCGTGCTTTAAACCCGATGCCCTTCGATATTACCGTTATAAAGCTCGGGACTAATTTGTTGAATCGACTCAAGCACCACCTATCGCAACTAAAAAAGCACAAAGTTTTATTCCAATTACGATATATTTAAGAGCACTCCGAAGCTCCCCGTCCACTTTTGAATCGCGATAATGTAACGAAATCCAAGTACACAGCGAAAGTGAAGCCGGTACATAATTCGGAGGCTTCTAACCATTGTAAAGTTCCCACTGAACCCGGAAACATAAGCCTACACATTATGTACATATGACTAAAACGGTCCAATAGCGTGAAATGTCAAAGTTCAAACGTCCAATCAGACGGCGCACCGTAGAATCCGAACTATGTAGGCTGTATTCGAGAGTGAAATCTGACCAATCATGTGTGTCAAGAACGCGTGTGGGTTACGTGTTAGAGCGTCTTGTCGCGATGTGTGCGTGCGTAGGCTTTGTTTTCGGGCGTGTGTTTTGATAATTGCTAAGGTTATTTTCCGGGACAAGTTTCTCATTGTGCCCTCGAAGATTTCGATAAGCTTCCGCGGTTTGTTTCCGTTATTTTGTCGTTAAATAAATCGTACGACGAAATTTAAAACATCCGGTGTTGTAAAAAGTTGTGAAACTAATGCGATGTTTGATGACATGCGAAAGCTCTACGACTTTTTTTTTTCTTAACCAGGAAATGCAATTTATTCGTTTGACCTCGAAAGTAATGAACGGACATGAATCACTTATATTACCTAGATAATGTATTAATGTGTAAAATGCTGTGATTATATGTCATTAGCATATTCCTTCAATCAAGACACGTAGATATTTATCATCAGTAATTTCAGAGACAAAGCCAAACCGCCAAAGCCTCAGCAGCTACAAAAAACCGGTCCCATGTCACAGATAGTCTTTAAAATAGCACCCAATATCCCAATACCTCTTTCTTGACCATTCCAATCTTGTATACACTTGCAGCCAAAATGTCTGTCGTCATTTGCTACCAAAATTACCTTCAGAGCATCAGTGCATAGTCATAAAACACAAATATTTCTTTATTTCCTAAGCACAAAATGCTCACACAAATATAACTCGGCACAAGGATATTATTGTTGAAGAATATTGATAAGCGTCCAATAAGTACGCTGCATTTTATTTCTATAAGTTTTTTAACCTCGATTCATTGAATTTGTATCACAATAAGTTAATTATGTAATTAATGGAGTCGTTTAATTGCGATCTTGCATCAACTTTACGTTTTCACTAAAGACTTCGATGAAGAAATGGTTTATATTGTGGGTCCGTCCGAGTAGAGGGAGCTATATTTCTTTTGACGTCACACACGAGGTCTTCAAGTCAATATGAACTGTATTTCTGGATATTATAACGTGCATTTTTCAACACATCCTCGGAGTTGGATTCTGAGTTTCAATGGTGTAGCAGTAATCTGTCGTAACATCCAGAGCTCACACTCGTGCTTACAATAAACACAACCTTCATCTACATTTTTTCTTTTTTTCATTTTCTATTTATAAGTAGCTTTAATTAAAACTAAAATTTTGGACCCCACATAGTGGGATAAGGTGGAGAAAAAGAAGAGGAGAAGAATTAAAACTAAAATTATGTTTTCATAATTATTAATACATCATAATTACAACAAAGTGTTCTTTGATTGTATAACATTTCTTTACAAGTTTATTTATTTAGTTTGATTGATTTTTTTATATTTTTTTATTTGATATTTATTATTATTTGATAAATTGATTTTACGGATACGATTTTAATGCAATGCTATGCCTTCGTGAGCACTAGTGCTGTACGTAACGATGAGATAGGCGTCTCTGAGTCTAACAGTGGAATGTGGTATGCGTTTGGTTTATGACTGTCCACGTCTCACTGAGCTTTTAATTTTTTCGGTCATAATAGATAGGTGACAGTGTATTCACGAGTGCTCACGACAGTCAATTCTGTTAACAAAATTTGTACTAAGTTAATGACATGTCCAAACGGCGTATGTCATGTCAAAATAAAACAATAACTGGGTTTTTTAGGTTAAAATAAATCACCCAGCCGACATGATATTCAAAAGCGTGCATTCACATTTCATATTTACTTAAGCAATGTTAAATTTAAATACAAAACGTATCTGTGTTAAATGCAATATTCGCAAAAAAGTAATGCCTATATCAAAAGGTTAGGTTCTCGCGATAAGAGTGCAGTGAGTGCTAGGGATGTACGTACGTGCACTTATCGATAGATTTTCATCGATAACGTTCGAACTATCGACACCCGTTGAATTCTTTTTGTCGCCGATTCGTATAGTTTTTCGTTCATGGGAATGATTTAAAAACAGTTTTCTTTTATGTATGCGCTGCGCTATTTATTTTGTATCAAAAATTAGCCTACTCAACTCCTGGCTGGTTTATGCAATGAATTGTCCACGATTGACTTTCACGATGAAGGAATAACATCGTGTAATAAAAATCAAACCCGCAAAAATTATAATTTGCGTAATCACTGGTGGTAGGACCTCTTGGGATTCCGCACGGGTAGGTACCACCACCCCGCCTATTTCCGCCGTGAAGCAGTAATGCGTTTCGGTTCGAAGGGTGGGGTAGCCGTTGTAACTATACTGAGACCTTAGAACTTATATCTCGAGGTGGGTGGCGCATTTACGTTGTAGATGTCTATGGGCTCCAGTAACTACTTAACACCAGGTGGGCTGTGAGCTCGTCCATCCATCTAAGCAATAAAATTTTTTATCTAATTTAAAGTCTTAATTAATGTGTACTTTGTGGCAGTAGCCATCAGAGAACACAAGATATATTGCCAGATGCCTGAATCTCGCTTACGATCTTTTTAAGATAAGCTTGCATGTATACAAGTTCCGAACAACAACATTCGGAGCGTCGGTCTACCGAGCAATACCAGCCGCTCAGTGGAAGATCTCTCTCCGTCGTATATTCCCACATACTTATTCACATTTAAGAATCCGACATTTCTCAGAAATGACGTCCTTAAGGAAGGAATAAACTAAAGCTTGCTAACTTCTACCGCCAAGCTGTTCAGTCTGGTCGGAAGGATGGAACTCCTATCGAGTATTAAAATGTAGACTTAATACGGCAACAATTCCAAAATATGACATTTAAATGACATCTGCTTAATAATATCGACATGTTGAGAATATAATGCCCATCCCTAGCCGTGGGTAGGGCCGCTTATCATTGCAAGAGATTGCGATTGATAGCCGGAGATAGTGCGATCAGAATTAGATGTTAGACCAATAAGGGACTGTGTTCTGCACTTTGCATTTTATCATTATTTCGCTACGACATTCCGAATAGATTATGTTTATGAAGATTATGATTATTCAAGGGCATATATAACTGTAGTGATTTAGAAGCTAGCATGCATATACCTGGACCTGGAAGCGCATTGCCTGGAGGGCGGTTGTCGGGAGCATGGGCGACCTAACAGGTCCTACTGCACATACAGCGTCAACGCAACCACGACCACTCTGACAAGAGTGTCCGACTGAGAAGAATGCATATACTATACTTTATTGAACGACATAGAATATTGTATGTTTTATCGGCTAAAACAGCTTAGCCCATTTCCATCTCGAGGAAGTCTGCTTTCCGATTTCTAAGGTGTAAATAATAGACCTTAAATTGCCAGGTTGTAGCAATGTGATATACGTAGACTTTGTTCACCACTTAACGCGAGGATGGTCGTGAGCTCGTTCAGATATTTATGCAATAAGAAGATAGGAAAGTTTTTTTTATTGTTTAGATGGGTGGACGAGCTCACGGCCCAATTGGTGTTAAGTGGTTACCGGAGCCAATAGACATCTACAACGTAAATGTCGCCACCTACCTTGAGATATAAGTTCTAAGGTCTCAGTATAATTACAACGGCTACCCCACCCTTCAAACCGAAAAGCAGTACTTCACGGCTGAAATTTGCAGGGTGGTGATACCTACCCGTGTGGATTCACAAGAGGTTCTACCACCAGAGAGTGAATTGTTAATTTAAATTTATAAAAAGCGTCACTCATTGAAACCTTTTCTTTTTCTTGAATACAACGCCCGGAGTCGTCACTAAGCTATTCGGAAGCAAACCTCAAATTTCAAGTTGGGTGGTTTTTACTTGGTAAGTTTAAGTATTTTTTGCAATTTCCAATAACTCGACCGCACACTAAGCTACAAATATTCACATCAAGCCAGACCTACAGTGAACCGAAGCCGTTGCTTTACTCCAATTACTATTTATCATCTTATCTTCGCGTTATGAATTCTCTGAAAAATATCGTTTCTACATTATCCGCGAATAGACCACACATTAATTTTATTCGTCATCGCCACGTTGAAGACCGGAATCGGACTGATCAATATAGATATTGGTTTCAACATTACTCTCTCTTCTTCCGGTAATCGCAGCCGACATTACATTGAGGAAATTTTGATACTTGTAGGTTTGTATTTAAAAGGGTTGGCGTCTGTTGGAGTTCAACTTTTTTAACTTAACAACGGCTGTGAAAAATTAGTACGCCATGAAATGAAAATGAATATTCTGAAGATAAAAATCATCTAACTTAAATATATCGATGATACTTAACCTAATATTTC
This sequence comes from Bombyx mori, assembly GCF_030269925.1. Taxonomy (NCBI): domain Eukaryota; kingdom Metazoa; phylum Arthropoda; class Insecta; order Lepidoptera; family Bombycidae; genus Bombyx; species Bombyx mori. The sequence goes on along the minus strand of NC_085114.1, from coordinate 15,409,568 downwards.
GGCGTCGGAATGTCTGTGACGAATTAATATTCGCTGCAAATTTTAATGAATTGCTTTTGTTTACAAATTATATCGGCGTGGTATTTGAACTAAATTTTATTATCCGACAACGGCAACACCGGAGGAGGTTTATGATTTTAATACCGGACCAGCGTGGAATTTTTTTTGTGTTAATTAACAGACGACTGTGATTTGCAGAGTCAGATGCTAACCAAAATCTTCTTATAATTCGATAAATATTTTATTACTTTTTATGACTTCTATTTTATTCAGTATTGCGAAAAAAATCTAAGCGATATGAAGTCCACTCGAATATTATATTTTACTATACGTAATCTGTAAACAAATTATTTAGACTAGCGTTCACCTAGTTGTCGAATTCGACCATAATTAATTTAAATTATAATTATTAAGGTTCTATTGTCAAAGACAAATAATATTAATCTATTCTCAATTTGACCACAGACTAATAATTAACAAAAGAGTATATATGCGTGTGTGCGTCAAATACATGGTAGTGTGTGTAATGTTTTTCTTATTGATTTAATGTATTTTTTATACATCATTTAAAGAAAATAGTAGCATTCTGAACTCCTTCTCTATATAAGCTACGAGCGTGGGAAATATCAACTCCTCTATCCGCCCAATTTCGTAAAAAGGGATACAAAGTTTTTTCTTCACGTGTTAATATATAGATATTTGGGGATAGGAGGGGATGGAGGTGGCATAAAGGGGGTATTGCTCTAAAGTGGCCAATACTGCCTATACTAGTATACAACCACACATCACATATAGCATATATGTATATACATAAAAATCATAATTTCGACAGAAGTCTGATCGCTCCAAATCAGAAAAGACACGGTAAACATAAAAGAAAATCGTCTGTGACTCACGACCGAAACAAAAAATTACAAATTTAGCATTAATTGTTTTAACACCATTGTCTTCGGTCACATACGAGTTTGAATGAATTCTCAAGCGTCAGCTTAGCGAGAAGTTCTTGTAAACGTTTTTCGAGTTAAAATCTTTCACAATCGCCCGACCGGGTGGTACAGCCACGGTATATGGTATCATTACGTAGAATATAGAAAAATACTGAAAATAACACGAAGAAAAAATACTACAGTTTAAAGAATACAAAAATAGTACAAAATAATCTATATATTGATACGTGAAGCAAAAACTTTGCACCCCTTTTTATGAAAATTGTGCGGACGGAGGAGTATGAAACTTTCCACACTTATAGAGAATATAGAGAAGCAGTGCAGCATGTTAATATTTTTTTAAATTATGCATAAAAATACGTTAAATCAATAAAAAAATATTACACACACCCGCATGTATACTATTTGTATATTGTCAAACTTTTCTTATTGCTTCTTATAGTCTGTGGTCAAATTGAGAATAGATTAAATATTGTTTGTCTTTATTAATATTTGTTTAAAGTCAAGTCTTGGCGAAATCTGTAATTATAGAAGTATAATAGTCTTTGACGTTAGAATCATAATAGTTTACTTATAGTTTCAACTTAAAATTTATTTCTTATAATTCTTACTTTTAATTCAAACTTATAATTTCAATTAATTATAGTTGAATTTTGACTACCGGGGGACCACTAGTAATAATACAAAATAATACTACAGTACAGAATGTCGGGTCTGAGATACATAATATCGTCTTCTCGCATTAAAACTGTATAGTCTCAAAACTTACTAATTTTATAGGAGAGTGTTTTAAAGGTTTAACATGTGATATTTTTAATATTAATCATCTTTGCTACATTTTTTTTTATATCTTATACCTTTAAACGAGCAATTTTTGTATATATATATATATATAATCTGAATCTCGGAAACGGCTCCAACGATTTTCATAAAATTTAGTATACAGGGGATTTCGGGGGCGATAAATCGATCTAGCTACGATTTATTTTCAGAAAATGTTGTTTTTTACGTGTTTTCAATAATCAACTTTATCGAAATCAACTATATGACTCTTCCCGACATCTATTGGCGAATAATAATAAAATTTTTCTTAATTGAGAGAAACTAACTGCTTTAAAGACACAACAAGATGGCGTTACAAAAAAAAAAAAAACGAGTAAAGCTCCGTCATCATCTAGTATCTTTTAAAGCAAGATAAAATTATGTATTAATTTTGTTAATAGTAGTCAAAACATAGGTAAACTAAAAATTAAATAAAAATAAAACTAAAATACAATTAAATATTAAAAATATCACATTTTAATATTAATCATCTTTGCTACATTTTTTTTTATATCTTATACCTTTAAACGAGCAATTTTTGTATATATATATATATATAATCTGAATCTCGGAAACGGCTCCAACGATTTTCATAAAATTTAGTATACAGGGGATTTCGGGGGCGATAAATCGATCTAGCTACGATTTATTTTCAGAAAATGTTGTTTTTTACGTGTTTTCAATAATCAACTTTATCGAAATCAACTATATGACTCTTCCCGACATCTATTGGCGAATAATAATAAAATTTTTCTTAATTGAGAGAAACTAACTGCTTTAAAGACACAACAAGATGGCGTTACAAAAAAAAAAAAAACGAGTAAAGCTCCGTCATCATCTAGTATCTTTTAAAGCAAGATAAAATTATGTATTAATTTTGTTAATAGTAGTCAAAACATAGGTAAACTAAAAATTAAATAAAAATAAAACTAAAATACGCTCTTTTGACAGTATTTATGAGAAAAATATTGGTGATACCAAATGTTTACGCATATTAACTCAATTTTGAATATTTTTGGAAATTGTACACTTTTAATGCGAAAAGACGATATATTAAAAAATATACTTTAGCCAGTGTATAATTCCGATACCAAAATAACGTCACTGAAGAAGCATGATTAAGAAAGCTGACCTTGCTTAGATATTTAAACATATCGGGAGCACACTGGATCCGTTGAGCCAATGTTATTATCGTATCTTTTATTACAGAAATTAATGCGCACGCGAATGTGTTGCATGATCAAGTAATATCCCAAAAGAGAAATTAAAAACACAAGACTTTTTTTATATTTTCTTAATTTCTATGAATTCACGTCAAATTTCAAATGTTTAAATACTACATCGAAAACAAATCCGATTTAATTGTTTGTTATTTAAGAATTCACGAACCGCCCTTTATCAAAAATGAAATCATGTTTTTTTTTTGCTTAGATGGGTGACAAGCGCACGGCCCGCCTGGTGTTAAGTGGTTACCGGAGCCCAGAGACATCTAAAACGCCACCCACTTTGAGATATGAGTTCTAAGGTATAGTTATAATTAAAACGGCTGCCCCACCCTTCAAACTAAAACGCATTACTGCTTCACGGCAGAAATAGGCAGGGCGGTGATATCTACCCGTGCGGACTCACAAAAGGTCCTACCGACAGTAACGGCGATCACTAATTGATGTACGATATAGTATAAATGAATAGTTAAAAAACCCTAATTTCCCGAACTTTTATGTTTCCAGACACTCGGGGTTGCCAATAATAGTGGGATTTGCCCAGTGCGAATTACGTAACTATGAGCACACATCCGCTCGATTCCGACATATTTAATCTATTGTTGTTATTTTATGTTGTTATGTTTATTGTAATTGATACATAGATGTTTTGTTGTTAAAACTGTCGTCCGGGCTTTTAATATAACAATTACTTAGGCTATGCGAATGTAAATTGAAGTAAGGTTTTTTTCTAATTCTGCTGTAAAGAATCCGTGGATGTTATGGGTAGTATCAACGAAGGTGGAAGCACTCTGACACTAACTCACTCATATGGGAACTGCTTCGACATTTTCATATGGTTTTCTTATGGTGGAAGTCATTTAGGAACACAAATCATAACTTATTCGTGAAAATAAAACATAAATGTGAAAAAAATATATTGAAAAATTTATTTTAGAGATGTTAGAGAATTGTTTCGGGAGCTGTGGTAGAAAACTTGCCATTTATAAAAGTATAACGAACTGTCTTAAAGCTTAAAGTGATCTCTTTGAGAAAAAAAATTACCAACCTAATCCAATTCAGAGATTTCGTGGTCACGGTAAATATATTTAATGTAAAACTAATTTACTGACAGAATGAGTTTTTAGAATGTACATCCTTCTTTTCGCTTCGGCTGCCTTAATATTGAGGATCGTGACCCCTATACCTACTATACCTACCCTATGGGGTGGTTTTCTTGGGATATAATCATGGTGGGTTTCCACGTTTTTTATTTTTTTTTATTGCTTAGTTGTGTGGACTAGCTCACAGCCCACCTGGTGTTTAATGGTTACTGGAGCCCATAGACATCTACAACGTAAATGCGGAACACACCTTGAGATAGAAGTTCTAAGGTCTCAGTATAGTTACAACGGCTGCCCCACCCTTCAAACCGAAACGCATTACTGCTTCACGGCAGAAATAGGCGGGGCGGTGGTACCTACCCGTGCGGACTCACAAGAGGTCCTACCACCAGTAAGACCTTTCATGTCAGTCTTTTAGAAGGTATTTAGTCCTTCACGGCCACTGAAAACCGTTGGAGAGAGTATGTACATATATAAGATTATTTACCGAAGTAACTGGATCGAGATGATATATGTTAGAGGAAGTCTGAAAGTGGCACTTGTGACAGAGAAGCTGAGAAGTGCGCGATTGGGATGATATGGACATGTGATGAGACGAAATGAAAATGAGGTTAGTAAGAGAATGTTAACTATGAATGTGGAAGGACATAGAGGAAGAGGTAGACCTAAGAAGAAATTGATGGATTGCGTGAAAGACGATATGGGTAAGAGGGGAGTGAGCGAAGAAATGGTATATGATAGAAGAGTATGGAAGGAGAAAACATGTTGCGCCGACCCCGGGTGACTGGGAGAAGAGCAGGATAATGATGTAACTGGATCGATATATGGGCCATTGCCGGTACAGAGTCAGCCTCACATAGACTCGACACGGCGATCAAGCTGACGATACCAAAAAATGAATTAAATATGTCCTTTTAAAATCACTCTCCAATTTTATGACATATAAGTCTTAAAATATTGAAATGTCATTACTAAGGATAACATAGTTGTGCGCTTTTATCGAAAATGCAACGGTGACATTCAATAACCTTCGAATCAACAGGATATATTATTTATTAGTGCGAGATTCGTGTTAATGAATTGCGTTGTAATGAGTTAATACGTATACTTCACTGTGGCGATTGCGCTTGTACTAAGCATATGTTTTTGTAAATTAGACAAACGCTTGTTATATATCTCAACGTGGGTGGCGCATTTACGTTGTAGAGGTCTATGGACTCTGGTAACCCCTTAACACCAGGTGAGCTATGAGCTCGTTCACCCATCCAAGCAATAAAAAAAAAAATTACCGGTTCGCGTTAGTGAGGTTGTTTGCGAGTGTCTGCTAACCACGAGATCATAGCTCGATTTAAGCGGGGTCTTGATGTGTTTGTGGCGGCAAACCTTCACAAAAAACACAAGATATTTGACAGATGCCTGAATCGCGCTTACGACATTTTCAAGATTTTTTTTATTGCCTTTGTAGGCAGACGTCACCCATGGACTTCAGCAATGCCAGGGGTAGGGCCAAGCCGCTGCCATCCGCTTAATACTCTCCACAAGCCTCGTTGGAAGAAGGACATGTCATAGCGCTCGAGAAACACCGTGGAGGGGAGCTCATTCCATAGCCGGATGGTACGTGGCAAAAAAGACCTCTGCATATATACAAGTTCGGAACGACAACCTTAGGACTGTCAGTCTACCGAGCAATATCACTCACCCGGTGGAAGATCTTGATGATGATCTTGATCTTGATTGATGTATCGTTTAAAACCTCAAAAATTGGATTTGACCAGAGTGAGAAATCTCCTTAAGATACGTGTCTCATAAATATTGGATGGCTCTGTACAACAGACCCTGGGTTATAGTTGAGGCCTCAATAGCAAAAACCTCTAAAGGTGGTTTTGTCATGAGTAAAAATAAATATTTGTATTTTGATGCTTTGTATCATTGAGTTGACTTATACATTTTTGGCTGACATTCTCGAAAAACTTCCTGACGCGACGTATTACAATCTAAACGGAACAAATACCTATATAATTTCCAAACGCTTGAAGGAGGTTACACGTGATGCTAAAGCTGGCTGGTACTTTGCACAGAGAGTGAGTCTGGCTGTCCAACGAGGCAACGTAGGCAGTATCTTGGGAACTGTGCCTCCTGATCTTGGAAAGATCTGTTCTACTGTGTGAGTTGATTTATGTTAAATTATTTAGATTTGACTTTTTGTTAATAATAAAATCTTTATTTATTAAAAAAAAAGGAAAAAAATTATAACGTATTTATTGCACGATACAAAATCAAATATTTTAGTCACAGGAATAATCTAGAAACCGTTATTGTGGTATTTCCATTATAAGTCTGTGATTGGCGGCGATCGTCCCTCTTGACGCGATATAGTTGATCAAATTACCCATTGTTTATTTATTTACTTGATACGTATATTTTAATTTATATTGTATAAATTGGTGAATGATATAGGTACCGTGTCCTGGTGGTTAAGTCTGTATATATTAATACTTGAATGTCGCCCTGCTCATTGAGAAGGCTCTATTATTTAGCGGCAGCAATAAAGATGACTCTGACTATCTCGATTGACTTAAAGATCTCTAAATGCATTAAGAATTTTTTTAAATGTCAATTTTCGAGTCTAATAAACAAAAATTCAAATGTCAATTGTATTTCAACAAATAAACATCTCTTTTTCTTTAATTTATTCATTGAATTTAAAGATATGTCTTGCTCTTGAAAACGGGACGTGTGAAATGGACGAGAATGTGGGATTAACTAAGAAAGGAAGATCTTCAACCGAGTGGGTGTTATTGCTCAGTAGACGGATGTTCTAAATGTTGTTCTTCGGAACTTGTACATACCATATTTTTTTTAACGCCGTGGACCGAAACTCCTACGAGGTCCCCGCGCCTATGGGGCGCGCGGGGTATGTGGGACTTGACGATCTGTAGATGTTGGGAGCAGACCGCGGGCCCAATGAATTTTAGGGCCCTACCGCACTAAACGACTCCCCTACACTCTTACACCCGACGTCCGATCTCTGTCTGGGATCAGAACCCGGTCAGAGTACCGGTTACCGCGGTCAACACCACAACCAGACACGCGGCAATAACCAGAGAAAGTCAAGAACTAGGGTAGAGTTCGACGAGTGAACTAACTTATGGACACAGCCCACTGAGTTTCTCGCCGGATCTTCTCAATAGGCCGCGATTCCGATCGGGTAATAAATTCTGCGCGCACTCCTCTTGTCCGTGAGCACACCTACCCCTCCGGCTGTAGCTGGAATAGCCTCCTAGGCTACCAGAAAATAGGTAGAAAAAAAAGAAGGTGGTGACCATATGAAATGTGTCTTCGTTTACTTCTGTCTGGGGCTAGGTCAATAGACCAAGGTATGGCGGTGGCTAACATAGAATAGAAGATATCTTCCAGATAAGTTTGCATCTATACAATTCGAACATCAATTCAAACTGTCGTTCTAACTAATAATAATACCACTCGCAGTGTTTTTTCTTCTTTCGTTCTGTCACTTCCTATAAAGAAAACAAGGATTATACTCTGGGACAGATGATGGTAAACTTCTAGCGTCTCATTAAAAACTATAGGGTTCATATACGATTTAACTCTGAACAGAAGGAAGCAATTAAACAAATTGTTTCCTTTAAAATTTGTTGTTTGTCTGGATTATTAGAACTAAAATATAATTCCGTTTTTACTTATCAATTTCAACAATTAACAATACAATGAAAATCCTAGACTTCAATAATACAACGTTGTTTTAACTAAAATGTTTTGTTTTTAGTAATAATTAAACATTGAATTTTGTATGTGTTCATATGAAAAATGTATAATACAGTTTTTTTTTTTTTTTATTGCCCTTGTAGGCAGACGAGCGTACGGCCCACCTGATGGTGAGTGGTTACCGTCGCCCATGGACTTCAGCAATGCCAGGGGCAGAGCTAAGCCGCTGCCTACCGTTTAATACTCTCCACAAGCCTCGTTTGAAGAAGGACATGTCATAGCGCTCGGGATACACCGTGGAGGGGAGCTCATTCCATAGCCGGATGGTACGTGGCAAAAAAGATCTCTGGAAACGCACTGTGGATGACCGCAGTGGCTCCAGGTAGTATGGATGAACTCTACTCCGGTGGCGGGCGGTGCGATGGTAAAAACGAGATGCCGGTGTCATCTCGAACAATTCTGTTTTTTTTTTTTTTTTTTATTGCTTAGGTGAGTGGACAAGCTCACAACCCACCTGGTGTTAAGTGGTTACAGGAGCCCATAGACATCTACAACGTAAATGCGCCACCCATCTTGAGATATAAGTTCTAAGGGTCTCAATTATAGTTACAACGGCTGCCCCACCCTTCAAACCGAAACGCATTACTGCTTCACGGCAGAAATAGGCAGGGTGGTGGTACCTACCCGTGCGGACTCACAAGAGGTCCTACCACCAGTAATTACGCAAATTATAATTTTGCGGGTTTCATTTTTATTACACGATGTTATTCCTTCACCGTGGAAATCAATCGTGAACATTTGTTGAGTACGTATTTCATTAGAAAAATTGGTACCCGCCTGCGGGATTCGAACACCGGTGCATCGCTCAATACGAATGCACCGGACGTCTTATCCGTTAGGCCACGACGACTAGTAAAACTCAGAGCACTCCCCATGGAACATACGGTACAAAATACAGAGGGAGCCGAAGTCCCTCCGCAGACCCAGAGGTTCCAAACGATCCGTGAGAATGGGATTATCGACAATCCGAACGGTCCTCCTCTGTTGTAGTGTGTACAGTTGTTGTAGTGTATCTAATTGTTTTTGATTTTATTGTTTCTTATGTATTGAAGGGCGTATTTGGCATAATTTATGTACGCTGTGCTGTACAGAACATTTCTTTAGATTTAGAATATTTTGTTTAACTTTTAGTTTAAGAGACATAGGCTCTACGTTTGTGATAAAACCTCTGTAGCTTCAGAGATAAACTTAAAGCTTTCTTATCGAAGTTTATGTTTTTTGTTTAATTTTATTTATATTTACTTAATCATTTCTTTAAGTAGGGCGTGTCTATCGTTTTTTTTTTCGTAATGCAGTAATGCGATTCTGTTTGAGGTGTGAGACAGTTGTTACATAACAAAATCGAGATTTCCATCTCATATCTCGTAATAGGTGACGTCGTGATGTCTATGGGTTCCGATGGCCACTTGATAAGAGGTAGGCTGTGTACTCGTTATCTCAGGTGAAATAAAAAAAAGTAAATAAGAAATCTTCGATTTAAGTTTTCTTCCTTCTTTTCTTCTCAGCGTCCTACCGTTGCCACCACCACCACCCACACCACCTTCGCTACGTATCCATGGCTTGTATTAATGAGCAACCATAATCTTGAGTATGACTTCCCTTATGAGTGTTGGTTAGCTCTATAACCAAGGCAATTATATTCCACGATAACATTAATTAATATTTACCTCAAAGGAAACAAAATAAAAGATTTCGTTTTAAAAATAACCAAGTCATAGGCCTCTACAATATAATATGTTAAACTCTAATAATATTATACATTTTTTAATTGTGTAAATGCTGAACAAGTTTCCAGCCCACATAATTTGATGTGGTCACCGGAGCTCATAAACATGACGCCACCTAAGATAGCTTGAGACATGAGGTCTAAATCTTAGAAGTGTAACGGTTACCAGACCCTTCTAATCGGAACACTCAACCACTCTACCTCTAGTTTAAAATAGGTTTGATATCTTTCTAATTACACTCCAAATTGGTTGTTTCGTTACCTTTTTATTTTTTTATTACTTAGATGGTTGGACGAGCTCACAGCCCACCTAATTTTAAGTCGTTACTGGAGCCCATAGACATCTACAACGTAAATGCGCCACCCACCTTGAGATTTAAGTTCTAAGATCTAAGTATAGTTACAACGGCTGCCGGTCTGAAGACCAAAACGCATTACTGCTTCACGGTAGAAATAGGCAGGGTGGTGGCGCCTACCCGCGCGGATTCACAAGAGGTCCTACCACCAGTAATTACGCAAATTATAATTTTACGGGTTTGATTTTTATTACACGATGTTATTCCTTCACCGTGGAAGTCAATCGTGAACATTTGTTGAGTACGTATTTCATTAGAAAAATTGGTACCCGCCTGCGGGATTCGAACACCGGTGCATCGCTCAACACGAATGCACCGGATGTCTTATCCTTTAGGCCACGACGACTTCAAATCTGGTTGGTTCGTTACCTAGATGAGAACATAGTGCGTGGCTTGATGTTAGCTCATGAATGCTCATAATCAAAGACCGGTCAATGGTTTCCTAGCGTTATTCTATGTCTAACTTTGTTTCTAGTTAATAAAACGTTGTGTGTTCTTTGCGTCATCTTTCCATTGCGTCACAGGGAAGTGAAGAGTTGTGTTTTTTTTTATCTACGCCCAGACGTTGAACCTAGATAAAAGCAGCGGTTGTTTGATATAAAACACTCTCTGTTATGATAGAAAGAATTACTGCAGATAATAAAGAATTATAAAAAATGCATATACATTTATATGTATAATTCACATATTTTTTTTATTGCTTAGATTGGTGGACGAGCTCACAGCCCATCTGGTGTTAAGTGGTTGCTGGAGCCCATAGACATCTACAACGTAAATGCGCCACCCACCTTGAGATATAAGTTCTAAGGTCTCAGTATAGTTACAACGGCTGCCCCTCCTTCAAACCGAAACGCATTACTGCTTCACGGCAGATATAGGCGAGGCGGTGGTACCTACCCGCGCAGACTCACAACAGGTCCTACCACCAGTAATTACGCAAATTATAATTTTGCGGGTTTGATATTTATTACACTATGTTATTCCTTCACCGTGGAAGTCAATCGTGAACATTTGTTGAGTACGTATTTCATTAGAAAAATTGGTACCCGCCTGCGGGACTCGAACACCGGTGCATCGCTTCAACAGGAATGCACCGGACGTCTTATCTTTTAGGCCACGACGACTTCAAGATTAAATAAACACACATTAAATAAAGCATTGATGATCGCCATCCAGGACGAGTTATCGGAACTTTGTTAGTTCGTTATAAGCGAACTGTAAAAATATGTTGTGGATGATCGTTTCAGAGAGCCAAAATGCGCTATTTTTGACAGTCCCCGGATAAGACTCCGATAAATCGTTCTAAAAAGGACTGCTTATTTACAAAGGGACTTAAATAATAATACTCTCTGATTAGTTTGCCTGGACTGTTGATTACTGGTGGTAGGGCCTCTTGTGAGTCCGCACGGGTAGGTACCACCACCTCATCTATTTCTGCCGTGAAACAGTAATGCGTTTAGGTGAATGGTGGGGCAGCCGTTGTAACTATACTTGAGACTTAGAACTTATATCTCAAGGTGGGTAGTGAATTTACGTCGTAGATGTCTATGGGCTCCAGTAACCACTTATCACCAGGTGGGCTGTGAGCTCGTCCACCCACCTATGCAATTAATAAACAAACTCTCTAGTAATTGTTGAGGGTATGAAAGTAACCACTCTTCACTGGTTGATATTTTTGCTTCTCTTACGCACGCCGCGTTCAGATTCTCCGCGTCTAAAGGGGCTACGGTCCGCTCTGTAGATATTACATTGACAGGAGTCTCTGGATTTTTTCACCACGATCCAATCATCCTTTTATTACCATCGCACCTATCCAGCAGAGGAGAGTTTATCTAAATTATCCATACTACTGCGTTCATCTATAATGTGATACCAGATATTACTTTGCTAAGGATGATGCCAGGTTCTCTCCAAAGGATCTCCTGAAAGCTCTGATTTATCCTTGGTTAACGCGCTCTGGGATCGTCAGCGGCAGCTTGGCTGTGCCCCTAACCTTCTTAATAGGTAACCATCAACCTCAAAGAACGAGGAACTAAATCTAGATTGCTCTATAACAAACCAAGCCGTGCTTGTAATATCAATGAAATATTCCTTTCGTATGCTTATCTCCTATACCTTATTTTAAATTAGGTTTTGAGCAAAAAAGTACACGAAAGTAAATAGCTAAAGAGCTCTTTGACAAATGAGAGATTGTGTAATAACAAAGAAATTTAAAAAAAAACAATCGATTTGACAATTAACTGGCAATTAATTATTGAATTATTACTAGTGGTAGGACCTCTTGTGAGTCCGCACGGGTAGGTACTACCACCCTGCCTATTTCTGCCGTGAAGCAGTAATGCGTTTCGGTTTGAAGGGGGGGGGCAGCCAATGTAACTATACTGGAGACTTAGAACTTATTTCTCAAGGTGGGTGGCGCTTTTGCGTCGTAGATGTCTATGGGCTCCAGTAACTACTTAACACCAGGGGGGGGGGTCACTCGTCCACCCATCTAAGCAAAAAAAAAAATAGGATTACTGAAGTCAGGATCTTACATGGCAGTAAGTTGTCTGGTTATTTATAAGGGGGTTATAATTAGTGTGCAACCTTGACCACTGAGCACTGACCAGAGTTTCGATATAAAAAAAACCTTCTGAGATTTCCTCGGAGTCGAATCCGCGTAGCTTGTTTACAAAACTATCCTTTGAAGATTGTTTTCGTTGAACTTTGACATTAACTAACCTTGAATCTGAGAATAGAAAGTAAATAATAATCTTTGGCCTTGTCCTTCGGAGGGCGATAGCATCCACTGACAAACATTCATTTCAAAAAGGACTTATATACTCGTAAATATTCCAATGGATTCCCTCTTAATGCTGTCGTATTTAAAGTCTATACTTATAACTACGCACTCGTTTTCCTGCTGTTATAAACACGAATGTAAGTTTCGTAAATAATATTTATTACTGTTGTTATTAATAATTTCCGAGATAACTATTTAGTTCGGAAAGTGAATTCCTGGGTTTTTCTAATGCTCACTAATAAAAGTTCGATATTCAAACAACTCCAATTTAATGATTCTGACGAATTCTGACGAAGCATGTTGCGGATAATAACATGTACTTTTAGGTTAGGAATATTGTGTTCTTTTTTTTATAATTTAATAAAGTTTCAGTAAAACAGTGGTTATTAAAAAATAAAAAAAAATTGTAACAACTGCTTATTAAAGATCTCAATTTCTATAATAAACTTTTTGTGATTTAATGATTTTAAAATTGAGGAGTGACTTTTCAAAACGGCTTATTTCGGGTTCCCAATTTTACTTATTTTTTTAATGCAATTTTTAATGCCGGGGCTTGGTGTACACTCACATCGTATGACGTGAAGTGTTTGGTTCTAAAGTACTTAAATATCGAAGAAAATGGCCATAGAAAATGCTTTCCGCAACAAAATAGCTTAATTCACATCAATTCTCGGCCCTACTAATTATGATAGGAGTTTTTTTTGAAAATGGCTCACTTTTAGAACATTTTCTAGGGAAATTTTGTTAATACGTATCAAAAAGGCTTAACAACGTAACAAAATGGCTTATTTCTTAGGAGTGCTGAAACAAAACATCTTATTTATTTGAGTTTGCGACTAAATGGCTTATTTCCTTAAATCATATGATAATAACTCATAATTTAGAGTATTAAAAAAAAAATACATTGTGAAACGATTTAACGGCCGTCTGGTGTAGTGGTAAGTGACATGGTCACTACACAAGGGGGTCGCGGGTTCGAATCCCGCCAAGGGACGATATTTGTATGATAAATATAAATGTCTTTTTCAGGGTTATGGATGTATATTAAATATATGTACGTGTATAATAAAAATCTTACATTTATTTCCGTTATCTGGTACCTGTAACACAAGTTCTTTACGAACTTAGCACGGGACCAGTTAACGTGGCGTTTTTATTTATTTATTTATCTATTAACCTACCTAGATTATGTACATAAAAGTTTGTTACTAAAAATGTTCATGTATGAAAAGTTTTCGTATTTTTCTTGTTCCTGAAAAAAAATGATCATACAGAAATAAGCCATTTTGAAAAGTCACTCCTCAATTGTTTTTGTTTTTTTTCCAAACTAAAATCTGAACTAACTGCGTACCCACTGGGGACATTCTGAAATGTTTATTATCAACATTTCGTGCGAGTTTTAAGTTTCAAGTTACAGCTAAAACATCAGACAGATATTTTTATAAACATTCCACGTGACAAATGGCTGATGTCTTGTTAACCTTTTTTAAGAGAATAAGCGAGAGTTTCCGAGAAATTTGACTTTGATTACATTAATGTTTATATCTTTATGTTTATAGACATTTGTACCGTCAGCCGGGCCAGCGATTGCACAGAAGACATCGGTTATATAAATACGTATGTTGGCTGGTAGAGGGAATCGATCCCATGGCCCTTATGGTCAGCAATCAGAGCGCTGTCGTCAGTCAAGTCAATGTGTAGAGGTCACGGCCAGCTGTAACGCGCTTAGTAAGGCCCATGGGCATCACAACTAGACCCGCGAAGTCTCACTTGTATTTTAATAAAGCTATATTGTTAACAGCGAAACATGTCGCGGCAAATGTGAGTTTTTTTTTTTTTTATGCTTAGATGGGTGGACGAGCTCACAGCCCACCTGGTGTTAAGTGGTTACTGGAGCCCATAGACATCTACAACGTAAATGCGCCACCCACCTTGAGATATAAGTTCTAAGGTCTCAAGTATAGTTACAACGGCTGTCCTACCTTTGAAACCGAAATGCATTACTGCTTCACGGCAGAAATATGCAGGGTGGTGGTACCTACCCGTGCGGACTCACAAGAGGTCCTACCACCAGTAAACATACTTCATACTTCATTCTTCATATATAGTTACATACTTCATTGTACATTATTATACAAAATCGAAAATGAAACAACAAATTTATTCTAATCTTCGTTATTATTGACATCGACAATAGCCGCTGTGTCAACGGAGCTATGACAGCGTTGTATTGCTGAAGGTGAGCAAACAAAACGTTCGCATCAGCCGGGCCGTCGACTGAATTGCCTATCTATGCAAATAATATTTATTAGTAGATTCTATTGACGTAATAATGAAAAAACATATATAGCTTATTTTTTTTGTCTATTGCCATTTTAGGCAGATGAGTATACGGCCCAACTGATGGTAAGTGGTTACCATCGCTCATGGATGTCAGCAATTCCAGGAGCAGAGCCAAGCCGCAGCCTACCATAAATTATTATAAACTATCTGACCCGGCAGACTTCGTAGTGTCTCAATCGATAAATAAAAGACCTAAACTTTTGTATAAAATAAACATAAAACAAACAAAAGGAATCAGTCCAATGGGGGACGCATCAAAGAAAAAAAAAATGTTGTTTTTATTTAATTCCGAGCATTTTCATATTTATCTAAACCTTTTAAACCTTCTCTAGACTTCCACAAATGATTCAAGACCAAAATTAGCCAAATCGGTCCAGCCGTACTCGAGTTTTAGCGAGACTAACGAACAGCAATTCATTTTTATACTTCGTAGAACAAGTGTTTAGCTCGTTAGAAGCCTCTAGACCTAAGTGAACGACGCAAAGTCAAACTTACACTTTTTTATTGCTTAGATGGGTGGACGAGCTCACAGCCCATCTGGTGCTGAGTGGTTACTGGAGCCCATAGACAACGTAAATGCGCCACCCACCCTGAGATATAAGTTCTAAGGTCTCAAGTATAGTTACAACGGCTACCCCACCCTTCAAACCGAAACGCATTACTGCTTCACGGCAGAAATAGGCAGGGCGGTGGTACCTACCCGTGCGGACTCACAAGAGGTCCTACCGCCAGTAAATATACTGATGTCCCGCTTTTCAAACTGAAATATTTAATTCGTAAATGGAAGCTGTTGTTTGCCTGTTGGCAGGGTGTCGGCATCTAGAGGAGTTAGTACACATCTCACCACCAGAAATGTAAGATTAACGATTTCTAACAAAAGTTCGAAAAGTAATTTTTTTATTAGTAAGTAAGGATCCTTTTTAAATGTTTTAATTTGTATATTATTATCACGGTATTATTACATTACATAACCTTACATAAAAGAGAGAATATCTTGATTAAGCTTATTTGAAGCTATACATTGGTTATGAAAACAAAATTTTGGCTGAGAGAGATCGGCCGAGAACAGTACTGCTCCATCTCTTCCTGCGAATGTCGTGAAAGGCGACTAAGGATACCAGAGATATCAGCACGGCTTTTACTGGTTGTAGGGCGTATTGTAACTATTCAGTCTATTTCTGCCGTAAAGCAGTAATGCGTTTCCTTCCGACTTGAAGAGTGAGACAACTGTTACACTATATCGGTGAGACTTGGACTCGTGTCTGAACATGGGCAGTGGCATAGAGAGCTTGTTCACTAATATAGGCAAAAAAATTAACCAAAAAAAGCTCGCTAAAGTCTCTATAATAATTTGTAGATGTCTACGGGCTCCGGTAACCACTTAACATCAGGTTAAGTCCATCCACCTAAGCAATAAAAAAAATATTAGAATTAGTAGAAACAAAATCGTTAATAGAAGTATGATAAATGTCATCTCAGATTTTGGCATTCCGGACAATCAACTTACATTTTCAAGAGAACAAGAAAACAGAAATCATACGCAAGACGCCTCGTGAATTTCTAGAGTAATTGAAATCAGCCGTGCGATTCTCTAAAATTCAAACAAGAACTCGCATCTCACTACGAAATTCTCCATCACTTCGCATTCGCAATGGAATGACCTTGATTTGGCATTCTGTAAACACTAATCTTAATTACCCTGCCTCGAGCGAAGTGAAGTGACAACGAAGTTTGTTTACAATACTACTAGGGATAGCCGTATACACGCAAATGTAAATCGAAGCTTACCGGTTTCAGTTTTTCTTTGTATTTAGAAGCATTCTGTAAGAAAATACTATGAATTTAAGCTTTGGTGTCTAAACCACATCTAATATATCTAAAAATAAAATTAAAAGTCATATATTTATGAAATTAATTGTAATTTCTGGCTGTACGCTAAGTTCCTTTGCGTGCACTGACGAATACCAGAATTAAAAAACAAAATTTTAATTGTTTTCAAAACAATTTCGAGCGGTCGGAAGTTTTAATTTTGCTTTTTCTAGATTTGTTGTTACTTTGTGAGTGAATTTAACGTTAAATAAAAATTATGAGGTAAGTAAAAGTTAATTTGAGGCTATCAATGTTTCATCCATTCGTTTTTAATGTAAAATTTAAATATATTACCAACAGATTTAAAGAGCGTTCTTCTCATCCGACATTGGCGCAAATAGAGGCATTGATAAACGTTTTGGGTTAAAAGCTAGCGAAACAAAAGGATTAATCGAATCTCAACATGTTCAATAAGAGAACAAGGATATTAAAAAAATATAGGAACTAAATTCTCTTGTCAGTTAAGATCCATTCCCGGTGAGATATTTAGGACATGTTAACATATATTTATGTATGATATATCTATCTACTACGTTTTTATTGATGTTCTATTTTAACAGGGCATGAAGGTAATTTATTTGTATCTCAAATTCACCAACAAAAAAATTATTTTGAATTAAATAAATCAAATCATTAACAATTTAGGTATTGCAAGTTAGATTGATGTTGTTGGAATGTATTTATTGATGCAGAGGTGACTGTATCTATGGTAAAGGGTGTGCATACTGGTACAGGGGTGGCAGGCAGTGCCAGAGTATTGACTAAACTGACATTATGTTGGCTAAAGGCTGCATACTCAGTTTAAAATAAATGAACAAAATTTAGGCATAACCTATTTTATTATATTTAAGGAACTACAACAGATTGAAAATACTAATCCACATCATCAGAATATTGTAAGGAGAATTTATAGCCAACTCGGAAAATGTATCAGTATTGGAACAATCGCAAACATACAGGTATGTATGTTATACCTAATTATCTGAAATAAATACCTAAACAAAACTTGCATTTTAAAAATTAATATTTATTGCCTTTTTAGCATTGCATCAAGAATCACCTATTTTGCAGTCATCATCCTCTAACTAAATGCAAGTAACTTCTACTTATTGTGATGCTACTACTAGTAGCTCCAGCCACAGTAGGTCTCACATGTTAGTCAAGAGATTGGGTTGATATGTGTTTATTCAGGTCAAAGTACCTATTCATTGAACCACCATATTAGGGACATTGATTTGTGTATAATGCTGTTACTTGTAAATAAAAACATTTTGTTGCATGTATTGTAAACATTGTATTTTACCTAACCTTGTTTTTAAATAATTTTTTTTTTTTTTTTCAGCACCTCAACACCTGACCTGCTATGTCACCACTTTTACAATGAAAAGCAGAGTGTACTCAAATTACTGAGAGAATTTTGTGGATAGAGGAACTGCAGGTGAAGATTCAGGGTGTTCATATGTGTGTTGTCCAAAGCATTTTTGAACACAGTACCATATATAACTTAATGAAACTTACAACCATGGGGGAATGAATAGTCGACAATCTGCAAGAAGGATGAACTGTTGGTGGAATTAGCATATGCAGCTAGCAATTTTAAACCTGGATTCCACATAAGTTACTGATGCAAACAAATTTCAAAATTATTGTATATAACTATTGAATAAAACTATTTTTATAAATCATTAATTTATATTTGAAGTTACTTCACACTATAAGTTAGGTAATTAGTAAAATTTAACAAAGTAATTCAACATGACCACCATAATGTACATGTAATCTCATCATTTCAAATCATGGGAACTGGCAGCTCTGCACAATTGCAAATGTTGTGCAACACACAACACGCAACAACTATTTTTACTATCTTATCAGGGTGGTAAATTGGCACCCTATAGATCAGCAAACACCTGAATCTACTCTTTAACATACCTATTGTTCTTTACACTGAGTTACGGGCAGTGGAATGAGGTGGTGCTACAAAGCTTCAGGAGTATCTTCCTCCATATTAGCAATAGCTAGCTATTATTAGCAGGTATTGCTAGCATAGCATAGCTTTATCGCCTATTTCTGCCGTGAAGCAGTAATGCGTTTCGGTTTGAAGGGTGGGGCAGCTGTTGTAACTATACTGAGACCTTAGAATTTATATCTCAAGGTGGGTGGCGCATTTACGTTGTAGATGTCTATGGGCTCCAGTAACCATTTAACACCAGGTGGGCTGGGAACTCATCCACCGATCTAAGCAATAAAAAAATAAATAGCAAAAGGTGTCATAAGGTTGGAACGTTGACAATATACAGAAAGCCCGAAAAGATGTTAAATAATTATAATGGTCATTACTTGCTGTCATTGACTAATCTAGTAGATTTTATTTTGTTTTGATTATAACTGAATAAAGTTTATTTAAGATAAATACTATATTTCACAATAACTTATAGCAATATACACAATTACAATTTAACTGAAATGAATACAATCTGATTACATAGGTTCTTAATACACATTTCGTTTATGGATTACATATCAGAATTTCGAAAAATATTAATAGCTTTACAAATTGTACATTTCTTGCATGATATTCTTTGCGACAGTAAAACCATTTTTTATTGGTAGCAGATATTTTTAAGGCCACCAACTTCCCATCAATACACCCAATAACCCAAAGGATTCTAAATTTTTCATAAAAACTGCAATATTTAGCATTGCATTAATATTGGTAATTTTTTATGAAGAAAACATTTTTTTATTTAGCTTAAACCTCTCCTCCTCCTTGCATCAGTTTCCTCATTACTGAGCGTCGTGGTCATGGCCTTGAAACGGTTTGTTTTTTATAGTGCACCGCCATCTGTTCCTATTTAGCTTAAACCACCTTCTTTTTTCTTTGCTTTTCCTTCAACTTTTGCCATTCTTGAGCATTCTGTGGGAATCTTAAATATTTATATATAGTTGCTGGGTTGTTCAGAGCCTCCACAACCTCAGATATACACTGGGATGTCTGGGACAAATATGTTCTTATATTTTCTTTTATGATTTTTTTGGTAACTTCAATTGGCCAAAAATAACAAGGTGCACAATAACTGAAACTAAGAAATAATCATTAAACAATACACATAGTTATTAGAGAATCTAATTTGTATTCTTTCAAGATATTTTTGGTAGATTAGTTTAGTGGTATTGTTTTACAATAATGGGAGAGTTGGATATAAACAAATGGGCAAACTTTAATAATATGTTATAAAGTACCTATTTTGTACATAAAGACACAATCTTACCACGTGGAACACGTACCTTTAGAAGAGTTGAAAGTCCTTTTCAATGGCTTTTAGTGGTCTTCATCAAAGGGTGTAATTCACACCCTAACTGGTTCATATGATCCTTCGACAATCTATACACTTTCTTTATACTTTTACATGGTCGTCATCTCAAGTTAAAAGTGATAAATTGTGAATTTCGTAGGCTTGTCGACGCATTTCACGCTGATCCGTAGCGTCAGCCTCTTTCAACAATGTTTTCAATAAAAACATACGCTCCACAAAGTATCGATGAAGAATAAAGTTATTTTAAAGTGCAATTTTGTTAATTAATAGTATTTTTTTAATAATTAACAGCGGTTTATAACGTCTTCGTATATTCTCACTCACAACAAACACTTAAAACACTAACTTTTGATTTGACAAATAAAATGATTTTGCGATGCGAAGTTCTTGCCGAAATTCGAAGTGATTTACACTACAGAATGCCGTTTCAAACGTCAACTCATACATTTTAGTAAAAAAAACTCACGCTTGCTAGTTCAATTCACCCGCGAGGGGCGCTAGTGTAGATTTGGCACTACAATGAAATTTACAGAATGCCAATTTGAAAACTCACACCAAATTCACGTGCGAGTTTGTTAAACAACGCTTACAGAATCGCACGGCAGGTCGTAATTATATATAAAAAAATAGACATATGTCGAAAATGAATCTACAAAATGTTCACATAAAAAATTGTAAACCGCAATTCTGAAATTATCAAACGATAAATTTACAATCGAACGAAAAAAAAAAGTTTTGAAATAAATAATTTGCTAAAACTTCTGTTACTTATTGCCAAAAAAAAAACGACATTATAAATTCTTAACACAATAACTAGCGTTGTTCTTTATTGAGGTTATCCCAATCTAACATATTTTTAGTGCAAATAATTTTTTTATCTGTATGCCACGACCTTGCTCCCAGCTATCGCCAAAAATTGCTAGTCCTAACGCGCTGATAACTAGGTAGTCTAGAAATAATTTAAACGGCAGAAATATAATATTAAATAAAACAAATACAGACGACTCACCGCCGAAATTAAACCACACCTCTTAAACACAACACAACACTAAATGTACTACACCAGGTCGTAATTATATATAAAAAAATAGACATATGTCGAAAATGAATCTACAAAATGTTCACATAAAAAATTGTAAACCGCAATTCTGAAATTATCAAACGATAAATTTACAATCGAACGAAAAAAAAAAGTTTTGAAATAAATAATTTGCTAAAACTTCTGTTACTTATTGCCAAAAAAAAAACGACATTATAAATTCTTAACACAATAACTAGCGTTGTTCTTTATTGAGGTTATCCCAATCTAACATATTTTTAGTGCAAATAATTTTTTTATCTGTATGCCACGACCTTGCTCCCAGCTATCGCCAAAAATTGCTAGTCCTAACGCGCTGATAACTAGGTAGTCTAGAAATAATTTAAACGGCAGAAATATAATATTAAATAAAACAAATACAGACGACTCACCGCCGAAATTAAACCACACCTCTTAAACACAACACAACACTAAATGTACTACACACTGGATTAATCGTGTATGTATTTTTTTCTTTTCGATAGGCGCCAAAACTTGTGTGCAAAATGTCGGTTGACGTATTGCGTATGCACATCGCGCGGTCGCCGGCCGTCGCCGACTGACCACGGCGCTCACGCAGTCGACCTGCAAGACGCGGGGGGCGCTGCCATAATAACACCGCCGAAAATTCTCAACGAAAAAAAAAAAAACGAAAAAAAAAAAACTAAAATGGCTGCTCCCGTATCTCGGCGTATGCTAATCCATCGTCCCTTTTTTCCGGGTGGTGGGGGGGTGGATGCAATTAAAAAGCCGCGCGTGCGTGTGGGGGCGCGATTAGAAACGGGATGGCGGAATGAGTCTGCCACCGTTTTTTTTTTTTTTTTTTATTTTTTTTTCTAGTCTGGCATTGAATGCTGGTGGCAGGTGGGGGCACATCGTCTGCCTTCCCTATGAGATTAGCGAATCGATGTTGTACTAGTACAATAGTTTAGTAAGATTGTACCTGATTCACTCTTAATGTATTTTAGTTTCATATTCTACGATATCAGAACCATTCATATTAAAAATAACGTCAGTAAAACACTATTATGAAAATAGAGGGAGTGTTTAGCTGTGTGTCAACAAAAAAAAAAGTTCACTATGAAAGTCTATGGCTAAAATTTGGGATTCTAAGAAATGCAATAAAACAAAAACAAAAAAAAAAGAAATATTCCGTTGGCATAACGCGCCACGAGGACTTGTCAAACTCGATTCTTTTTTCAAAAGTATAACCCCTATTTGGAATATAGTCGAAAAATCTATGGCAAATTACTTTCTTTATTATTAAACTTTTTTACACAATTGACAATGGGATGACCAGTTGCGGACGACGACGATCAGACGTGGGGTCCATGCAACGATTGAGACGCTGCAAGCTCTGTCTTGCTGCCAAGCTGAGCTTGCAAGTTGCGCGCCAATATAACAAATGTATCTCCCCTACTATAACGGTGCGTTCAGAAGAACGTATGTGGCGTACGAAATTTTTTCGCACTGAATTTGACATAGTTTGCCGGCTCATAGATAAAATGCGATAAGATAATGCACGGTTATACAATGTGTAGCTAGGAATTTTAATTTCGCGTGTTTTTTTAATTTAGATTCGATTTTTATTTCATTAATATTAATTAGAGCCAAGAGTTGAATTGTTGCATTCAAACGAAGCCAATAGCTCTAGTTCGGCCCCTCGTAGGAGACCACTAGCTTGATGATGAAAAAGTTATATCCACTGCTGAGCAAAGGCGAATGGAGATGTCTTCTCTGAATTAGTCCTTGTCACATCGCCGAGTTACTACTTTAACAATATGTTCTATTGAGACGTACTGATTTGGGTGGCTTTAAAAAGAGTTAAAGGAGATTATTAATTAAATTTAAGTTGAGAGAGCAGTCTCTATAGGAATACGAAAATTAGATCGTTTGCCTCAAGGCAGCGGTATGACCATGAGACACGATGCTTAAGTGTCAACTCAATTAGACTCACGGTAAATGAATGTAACGATAGACATTTTCTGTATGCTGATATAAGATTATTAAAAATGTTTTATTATCAAAAGCGTATACTATTTTATAATATTTAAGTAAGCAACGTTTCCCATTGACTCGTCATCATTACACAGTATAAAACAAAGTCGCTTTCTCTGTCTATATATATATCCCTATCTATGTATGCTTAGACCTTTAAAACTACGGAACGGATTTTGATGCGGTTTTTTTAATAGATAGAGCGATTGAAGAGGAATGTTTATATGTATAATAATATCCATTCAATAGTGGAGAAATCAATAATAAATTACAGTTTCCGAAGCGAAGCGAGGGCGGGTCGCTAATTAAATATAAAATAAAAAAACATATTTGTTGAGACGAATCGCGTACCACCTACCAAACATTAATGCTGCTCTACCAGAAACAGTTTTGAGGTATAAAAAAACCACAAAGTTTCAAGCTCAGGTGGAGAAAAGGCGCGTAAACCTACAACACGACAAACAAACCTAAAAACACGAACAGCAATGTAATCAAATCAATGAAATATTTCGGAATTATTTATTCTTTTTCTGAAAGATTTAAAACATACCAAAAAAAATTAAATAAACACGTACCATCGAAGTAATTTTTTTTTTATTTTTTTTTATTGCTTAGATCGGTGGACGAGCTCACAGCCCACCTGGTGTTAAGTGGTTACTGGAGCCCATAGACATTCACAAAGTAAATGCGCCACCCACCTTGAGATATAAGTTCTAAGATCTCAAGTATAGTTACAACGGCTGCCCCACCCTCCAAACCGAAACGCATTACTGCTTCACGGCAGAAATAGGCAGGATGGTGGTACCTACCCGTGCGGACTCACAGGACGTCCTACCGTCAGTAAAATTAATATATTATAGTTTTAGTCTACGATTCGTCAAATTCGAAGAAAATACAGTATTATTTTAATTTTAGGTGTTGCACTGTTTCGATCACTAAAATTCAAACTACCCAATGTCGATTTCTTCAAATTCAATGTCGTTTACTATCTACATTAAAATTTCACTGTTTCATCGCTGCACACTGATACCAATTTTTTTTTAACGCATTATCTTTTGATGCATTATTATCAAATTCTAATTTGTTTACGACGCAAATCCTTGAATGTGTGAATTGTTTTTTTTCTTCTGTATCTAACTTGATTTAAAATCACAATATCTTTTCCAATTATGAGTTTTTTTTTTCTATAGGAGAGCCGTCGTCAGTGAGTTGTATAGCTATTAAAAAAATGGAAAATTATTGAGTTTTTTTATCTACCGGCGTTGCCTTGGTGAGAAATACTAAATTTAGTTTGAAGCTTTCTTTAACTAAAGACCGATATTACATATAATCTACGACATTTTCATAACGAAATACTAAATGTGATTCTTTGTAATTTTATTTGTGTATTTTTGCTATAGAAAAACTGGTTATAGTAATATTTTATGTTTAGAAAATAGTGAATTCAAACATTATTATTGTGGATATATATTATATCACTGACTATGTAAAATGTACAGTATTCGAAATTTTGTTTGTTTAAAAAAATATATATATATATTTGTATACACGACCTCACGGTCCACCTGATGTTAAGTGGCTACCGGAGCCCATAGACCACTACAACGTAAATGCCGCCACCCACCTTGAGATATGAGTTCTAAGGTCTCGGTATAGTTACAACAGCCCATCAAACCGAAACGCATTACTGCTTCACGGCAGAAATAGGCAGGATGGTGTTACCTACCCGTGCGGACTCACAGGACGTCTTACCATCAGTAAAATTAATATATTATAGTTTTAGTCTACGATTCGTCAAATTTGAAGAAAATACAGTATTTTAATAGATTTAAAAAAGAAAAAAGCGGTAGGAAATTTTTATTGCGAAAAATTTAATTTACTAAATTAAAATAAATAAAAAACTTTGATTGTTGATTCACGAAAACTCATATTAATAGTGAAATTCATTGTCGATCAACTTTAATTACCATTTATAATCTATTTTACTTCTAAAATTAAAAACGTAACTAAAGAGCATAAAATTTACATACTAATTTGTTTTATTCAATTTCACAAATGCCACACGCATATAACGCGTAGTTTGTCGAAAAGTTTCTTTTTCAATTATTTATGCAAAAGATTCTAATGATGAGGTCGGAGCCAAGTTGCAGGATAGCTAAGCCCTCGCATCCACGGTTGGACACCTCAAAAAAACTATTAACATTATAATAACCTAGTTTTTTCGAAGGGTTGGAACTAATTGTTGTCCGAAGATTATTTATTTATTTATTCAAATTCTCAGAAGTTTGGACGTTCTCAGAGCGAATAATGGTATTTGTGTTAATTATTCATAATCTATGTTTAAAGCTTTTAGCTTGTAACGTGCATTTCCGGATATATTTTTTTGAAGTTAAAAAATAAGAAGTCCGTGCAGAATAAATATTTTTGTGCATAAATTTAGTTTGTAAAATAATAACTTGAACAAACTTACCTCGCGGAGGGGCTGGACAGGACACAGGGCGCGAAATTTTAATGAAAACAGTCAACAAAACTTCAACAGAGTCACAAACCGAAAATCGTGGTCCGATTATGAAACGCAGCAAACAAACTGGCCACTAAAACAAAAACTAAACGTACGGAATATTGCGTGGAACGGAATGTAGTGGAATGTCCACACACGCACGTGACCAAACTTTGATAAACTTTCAGCAGAAAGTTTCCCGACACGCGCCCGATAGTTCCACGCGACGCGCTCTCCCAACGAAACTTTCAAAATATGCGAACCGATATAATTGCAGTTTAATGACTAATTCCTAATTTATTTTTTCTGGTAATGTTTTTTTTATTATATTTTTTTGAGAGGCGTCCGCCCGTCCGGTCCGGTCCGGTCGGTCTGCAATATTAACACGAGCCGCGTCCACCTTTTGTAATGAAACGTTCACACATGCTTCCGCATTACCGTCCGATGCCATCAATAATGAAGCCGGGCGGGAAAAAACAAAACGGGCCACCTCTCCCGGCGAGGTGCCCGCCGACACTACAGCCTCCTCGTCAAAGATCAGAATTGCATATCTGGGTTGCGTTAATGAGCGAGGGGTGGGCGCCGTGGGGGGGTCGAAAAAGTGGCACCGCTCGCGCGCGAATATAAATTCATCGCCAAAAAATCATTACGCGGGGGGTGGTATTACGAGCGCTCGCTGCGCGGGTTTGTTCGTATAGTTTTTAAATCGGGCCCGCTCATTCGGCGGAGCGGCGCCGCGGCGGGCGGAGGCCGCTGTACTGCCGCCCGGACTGCACCCGCGGCCCAACTATCACGCATGCACTGCCCTCACTACTCCACACGACACGCAACAAACTTTTCAAACTTTAGGATCGGCCACCTGTGACGGGACGCGTGCCGGCCGCGCTCTGGCACCGTCTACTACGCAGCGATTCGACTCGAATTAACGTTACGAGAGATTCAACTTTTTTTTTGTAGCACAGAAAGAGAAAAAGGCTCGGAGAGTATGCAAATTCCTGTTTTCCACGACGATCGTAATCAATTTGTGCGTAGGAAGCGCGGCCGCACTTCCGCGCGCACACTCATGTGACAAGAGAGGAGTAAAGAGGGCAAGAGGGGAGGGGGACGAGTGTGCGAGCCAAATTAAATCTAATACAAAATTGCGTTTTATGTTCACGCTAGTGCGTGTAGGTGTGTGTGAGGGTGTACAATGCGAACTCGCGCCTAGTACACTCGAACACATAATTACGTAGTAATTGAACAATTCTATAATTAGCTCATTATTAAAAAAAATACCGATGCAATTATTGATAATGAACTGGATTGATAGTATCGGCTGCTGAGATCAGAAAATCTTACGTGATCGTAGTTTTTCGGGTTTTTGCGATTTCAGGATTACGAAATTTTACATCTGCTAAGATTATATTAAATTAGAACCTTCCAGTAAACTATTGGTGAAAACAGGAAACCACTTTTTTAATTAACGTAAATTGAACGCAGAAATATGGAGTGTTGGGAGGGAGGTACCAGAATAGAAAACGTTGAACAACACAAGGTACTGATTCGGTAAAAAATCGTCATAAAGTATATACTTGAAAAATTAAAAAATTAACTAAATCATTAATTAACAAAAACACAAAACCTAATACTGAATCAGAGCTACCAACAAAACTCACAACTAAAACAACGCAGCACCGGCAACATGAGAATAATAAAGGTCTCCGCATTTAGCGAAATGATAAACAGCGCGACTGTACTTTTAAAACGCACACAAGCTTAATGTTAAAAATGAATTACCAACACAGCCCCGCTCCCCCCACTACACTCATTTTCATTTCGATGTTTTTGGGGTTTTTGCGCAGATGGGGGGTGCAAGCCCCAACCACCCCCGCCCTATGAAAATAGGATATATTTTTATGTTTTATTTGCCCGGAAGACTGTAGTTTAGTTGCATGTTTATTAGAAGTTTTTATTAGTAGGAACAGAGGTACGTTTTCTGTCAGTTTTTTGTGGGTTTCCGGGTTACATGATGATTTGCGACGACAGATGTATACGGTTTGGTCACGACATGCCGTGGATCCAATACCGTTTACCTACGAGACTCGATAAAATTCATGAACTATTTATTCATTGACGTATACTGTTCAGTAAACAACAGCTAATGTCTATTGTGAAAATTAATTATAATAAAATTAATAACAAACTTAATAATTAGGACTATAAAAACCTTTGTACTTAACTCAATCGTGCTTACATTGTTGTTCTCAACTCCGATCGGATATCCAGATTTATATAATAGAATTTTTCATTTTTATCTCGTTTATTAACAAAAAGTCAACTGTTCAGTTGTATTTGATACTTTTCTAATCTTGAAATATTTCATCTTAACGTAAATAAAGGGTGGGTGAGCTTACGATCTACCTGATGTTGAGGTATTAAATCAAAGTTTAAGTTATATGACTGTTACTCGTCACAACATTTCCTTCTTCAAACGAGACTTGTGGAGAGTATTAAATGATAGGCAGCGGTTTGGCTCTGCCCCTGGCATTGCTGAAGACCATGGGCGACGGTAACCACTCACCATCAGGTAGGCGGTATGTTGGTCTGCCTACAAGGGATATAAGAAAAAAACAACAACGTGCTCTGTGTGCTTAGTGCGAGTTTTTAACGTCCTCGATCGCGTAAAAGTTAACTCAAACTTGTATGGAGTTGAAACAGCTTCCCTTCGTTTGCCGTTAGGGGCGCAGTTACAACTCCATACAAATTTGAGTTAACTTTTAGGATCGAGAAGTTAAAAAACTCGCACTAAGCACACTGAACGAAATACGTGAAGTTTTCTTAAATATAGATTTGTGACTTTTTTATTCTATTTTAGTTCAGTGGTATATGGGAAAATTAGAATTTACGACTTAATTCTGTTTTCATTTATTTTTCTGAATTTCATGATTAATTTGACCGTAAAATCTTTCAGTCTATATGTCGTTATATGGTTACCGGAGCTCATGGACATCAACAACGTATATGTCGACATCCACGTTAAGACATTAGTTCTTAACCTCAGCTCTATACATAGAACGACTGCCCCACTCTTCAAGTCGGAACATATTACTGCTTTAAGACAAGAATAGGCAGGCTGGTGGTGGTACCTAACCACGAGGGCTCACAAGACGTATACCATCGGTAAATGCGCCATAAATTTTCCCGGAATCCATTCGCAAACGGAACGCCACGATATATTGAAAAATATATAATATTTGTATATAATAACATTATAGAACATATGAGTCGTCTATTATCAAAGGTGGCAATCTGTGCATTTGGACAAAAAAATGTTATTGATATGTCAATACAGATTGATTTGAATATAGTCGTCTCCTTCAAAGAATACGGTTCAAAACCTGCATTAAATAAAGGTTAATACTTAACCTGTTATTTATCTAAGATGTCGTTCAGAAGAGTTTTGTGACTGCCAATGGAATACAAAGTCAATAATTCGTTTTGCTGATTTACCAATAATTGTCCAAAAATTGCCGGCTTTGATAATAGTCAACTCATATATGTGTATATATGTTGATGCAAATAGCGTCTAAATTAACTATGAACGTAGCAATTAATTTAAGGTTAGATATTAGAAAAACTGCCCACGCTAGGACTTTGAATCGATGTGACGTCATCCATGTGTATTGTGCAATAATTATTGTCCACATGCAGTTTTGAGAAAACAATGTTTTTGTACTTTGCCTATTGCAAAATCTTACGACGAGCTGGAGTATTAAATAAATGACGATGGGAACTTTAGTCTTTCAAACGTTTTCATGAATTTATCGTTGTCACGATTTAGGTTTATACTTCAATTCGGTCAATAGCATACAATACATCAGAAACATCCCATTGCCAGAAGTAATAGGTTTATTCCTAGTTTATTTGTGAACGTAATAAGTTCGCACTCTGACTTTCTCGCCGGATCTTCTTAGTGGGTCGCAATTCCTATCCGGTAGTAGGTTCGGCGGAGCACTGCTCTTGCTATGGCTAGTGTTAGCAATTCTCTCAGGTTGAGCCCGTGGGCTCACCTACCCGTCCGCTCGAAGTTGGAATAGCCCCTTAGGCTACCAACGATTAGGTAAGAAAAAAAAGCAATAAATAATCTGTGACAATGAACACAATAATAGATTCAATCAACAAAACCATATGTCGGAGCAGCCGCAATTATTAACACCATCGTCAGACATCGTAGGGGCGAATAGGGTGATCGATCTAAGAGAAATATTGAGTACACCAATCACGTTTGTTATCTTAGAACAATTTAGAAATCTCCTCTTGACGTTAGCAAACGAAAATGAATGAGAGTTCTAAGGATGGAGGCTGTTCAAGAAAGCGGGTTGGTAAGTGTGTAATGGCGTCTATGCGCCTCCATCGGTTAGGCTCTGTCGTAGCACACAGTTAGCTGAGAACCGACGATACCGAAATCGTGCTACCATCTCTCAGGAATCGTGCTGCGTTTCGTTTAGCTACCAAACCATGACCGTCTCTAACATATATAAATAAATGGAAAGGCGACAGCCCTAGCGCCCTAAGAATAACTTAAGAGTGCTTTGGAGGTAGCTCGTATTGTCCGTCCGCATGGGTAAGTACCATCATTCTATCTGTTCAGATTTTGACCTTGTCTCTAAAGTTGAGCAGCAGAACCGCATTTAACACCAGACGGGCGCTAGTCCGTCCATATACAGTGCAATAAAAACAGTGGCTTAAGTCCACAGTTTTCGCAACTTCTAAAATTCTTTGCACGCTGTTTTCCCGGCGCTGTGCAATTCCTTCTCCAAACGAGATACAGAAAGTAAAGTCCTTCGATTGAAATCGAAGCTCGAATTATTATTTTGCTAATGCTTGCCTCTACCGTTTATAGTAATGCCTAGATTGTTTTCGAAGAGATAGGAGGAGGGGCCTTTCTGAAAAGACACGTGTTGCGTTAATTCAGAATTAAGAATATAACGGTTTTGGACTTTTTTTATTGTTTAGATGGGTGGATGAGCTCACAGCCCACCTGATGTTAAGTGGTTACCGGAGCCCATAGTCATCCACAACGTAAATGCGCCACCCACCTTGAGATATAAGTTCTAAGGTCTCAAGTATAGTTCCAACGGCTGCCCCGCCCTTCAAACCGAAACGAATTACTGCTTCACGGCAGAAATAGGCAGGATGGTGGTACCCACCCGCGCGGACTCACAAGAGGTCCTACCACCAAAAACCTTCAAATCGTTATATTGAATTTGAATTGTGGTCATATAGCGGATGATTCTACTACCAGAAATCTCAAATGTAACGTATAGCTGCTGCCCTACCCTTCAATCTTTTTTTTTATTAGTGGTAGGACCACTTGTGAGTCCGCGCGGGTAGGTACCACCGCCCTGCCTATTTCTGCCGTGAAGCAGTAATACGTTTCGGTTTGAAGGGTGGGGCAGCCGCTGTAACTATACTGAGACCTTAGAACTTGTATCTCAAGGTGGGTGGCGCGTTTACGTTGTACATGTCTATGGGCTCCAGTAACCACTTAACACCAGGTGGCCTGAGAGCTCGTCCACCCATTTAAGCAATAAAAAAATAAAAGTTTGATTAAGCGACGGCCGTAAAGTTAGCTAGGATCTACGCTGCTTCGAAGCCAACCTAGCGTTTTATCTATATACGTATTATATTGCATGTATTGCAAAAAATGCAGTTACTTAGTTATAAATCTGACAATTATTCCCATCGCTGGAACCGAGCAGCCAGAAACCGAACAAAAATACTCAGAACGAAGAGCTAATCCAAGAAATAATTTGTTTTGGAATCGATTTGATATTTGACCCCGAATAGATCTTTCGAGAACAGAAGTTGTAGGGAAAATTAATTTTGAATTCCCTTCCCGTAAAGTAGAAAACGGCTATATCTGAA
Source organism: Bombyx mori (assembly GCF_030269925.1). Taxonomy (NCBI): domain Eukaryota; kingdom Metazoa; phylum Arthropoda; class Insecta; order Lepidoptera; family Bombycidae; genus Bombyx; species Bombyx mori. The sequence goes on along the minus strand of NC_085114.1, from coordinate 15,377,811 downwards.
TAATCAGGAACTAAGAAGATTAGCCAATCTTTAGAAGATCGGCGTAGTATCGCACTATCAAATAACGCACTATAGATACCAATACCATATCACTATGGCTGCCATGAATACAGAATGAGGCATAGGTTATGAGCTGTTCTGCTATTTAGGCTGCCCAATGATTATGGCAAAACCTTTTGTATGTACGGAAGACTTTTTTATTTTTTATTGCCTAGGTGTGTGGACGAGCTCACAGCCCACCTGTTGTTAAGTGGTTACTGAAGCCCATAGACATCTACAAAGTAAATGCGCCACCCACCTTGAGATATCAGTTCTAATGTCTCAGAATAATTACAACGGCTGCCCCGCCCTTCAAACCGAAACGCATTACTGCTTCACGGCAGAAATAGGTAGGGTGGTGGTACCTACCCGCGCGGACTCACAAGAGGTCCTACCACCAGTGATTACGCAAATTATAATTTTGCGGGTTTGGTTTTTATTACACGATGTTATTCCTTCACCGCGGAAGTCAATCGTGAGTTGAGTACGTATTTCATTAGAAAAATTGGTACCCGCCTAAGATTCGAACACCGGTGCATCGCTACACACGAATGCACCGGACGTCTTATCCTTTAGGCCACGACGACTTCAAGAAGTTTTAAGAATTTAACAAATTGTTTCGTGCATCCTGTAAAAGATTGCATTCTTGTAAGCTATAATGCACTTTATATGAATTTGAATGCTTTTCGGCCCACCGGTACAATACCAATCAGTAATTTTTATCAACTTGAGATTTTCATTCTAAAGTTTATAAAATGCGATAAATTGCACAGAAGATAAAAATTAGTGACTTTTGTCGTTTAGTTTTTAAGATATTTTAAAAGGTTTGAGAATAACTCTTGAGAAAAACTACTTTTTTTTTCCTACCTAAGCTGGTAGCCTTGAGAGGCTATTCCAGCGTAACCTTAACTAGTAGGTGAGCTCACGGGGCTCAAACCTGACGACGTTGCTAACACGAACCCTAGCAAGAGCCGTGCTTCGCAGAATCTACCACCGGATCGGAAACGCGACCCACTGAGAAGATCCGGCGAGAAACTCAGTGGGCCGTGTCTGAAGGTTAATTTACTCGTCGAGCCCTTCGTCGCAAGCGATGGGTTCGACGAAAACGGTGACCGGTGCTTGAAATACCTAAAAGCACCGTTAGTGGATCGGGAGGAGAAAAACTACAAGATTCTATTGCATTTGAAAACCAAGGCGTTCGGTTCGGCTATGCGGCCACGCGGCTTACTTCCATGCGCATTTTTGTCTGATAGCTGCAAAGTGTAACTTGTAGGAAGCTTTGGAACTCTCACGCGGCTCACGGGTAACCTTCAGGGCCCGAACGGTTTCGTAAGATAAGACTCACCGGTGAGCAACGTGGCCTGAATGAAAATACTCGATTTTTCATATGGGCGTTCAACGTGTTAATATATGAATATACGTATATGATCGTGCATTGTACAATAAGGTTACTGTAGTAACTTGAATGTTATTTATATTTTTTTATTTCTTAGAGGGGCGGTCTTAGTACTACAATGGTAACCTAACTCTTTAAGTTAGAACGCATTACAGGTGGTGGTACCACGGTTCCCATGGTACCACGGACTCACAAGAGGTTCTACCACCGTGATTCATTAGAAAATTTGGTGCGGGATTCGAACATCGGCATCGCTTGATGGGAATGCATTATGCGTTTTTTTTTTATTGCTTAGATGGGTGGACGAGCTCACAGCCCACCTGATGTTAAGTGGTTACTGGAGCCCATAGACATCCACAACGTAAATGCGCCACCCACCTTGAGATACAAGTTCTAAGGTCTCAAGTATAGTAACGACGGCTGCCCCACCCTTCAAATCGAAACGCATTACTGCTTCACGGCAGAAATAGGCAGGGTGGTGGTACCCACCCGCGCGGACTCACAAGAAGTCCTACCACCAGTAATTACGCAAATTATAATTTTGCGGGTTTCATTTTTATTACACGATGTTATTCCTTCACCGTGGAAGTCAATCGTGAACATTTGTTGAGTACGTATTTCATTTTTCATCATTTTTCATCCTTTAGGTCACGATGACTTCGTTTAGTTTTGGATTGCGGTTTTAAGCCTATAATGTTTGTCGTGTTTCAAGAAAAGTGACATTATTATATTCAGTTGGCTAAAAGCAACATAGACTATTTATACTAAGCCGATATTTTTCAACGTGTAAGGCCTTAAAATTTGGCGCATTCCCAGGATTGAAACTCCAACTGTATTGTTCGTTCAATAAGTTATGGGACAATGGAACATGCCAATAACCATCTCAAAAGGTCATCGTAAGCTGCCCCGAAAAGCACCGTTTAATGATTAATACAGTTATTTTCCATTGTTCATGGTCGAATCGGACACTATTTTAAATGTAGCCGTATGCCGATGAAGATCGAAGGTCTAAGAAAAGAAGAGGCTAAATCACTCATTTACTTTAAAGCTGAGATAAGCAGAGTCACTCGTGGTCTTTAAAATGATGAGTTCCTCTCGAATTTCGTAGGTACCACATCGTGAACATTGTTCTCCAACTATAGACATTATTTGAAAGTCCTTTTTGGTGCTACGGAGTGAATTGACGAAGTGTATGCGTTTCGTAGCACCTCCGTGATTATGAGATCAACTCAACTAATCTAAGTTCCTGCCACGAAGTATATCCCTCATGCGCTGGATTGACCTCATCATTAGCACTACAAAAGCCACCGAAGTAAAATATGCTCATAATGCCAACAGCCGCCTCCAATGAAGGAACCTCAATCGACGTAAGGCTCCCTTGGAAGCGAGCGGCGACTATGAGACGCAGCCCTGTCCATTGACGACTACGACTACTATGCCAAGAGTATCCGACTAGGAAAAATTACTGCCTAGATGACTTTTTTATGATGTATAATATTTATATTATAGTGGACGACAAAACAGATGAATAGTGCAGTAAAAAAATCGCATTTATGTACTTATAATTAGCGTTATCTAGGTAACGAATATTTTTTATTGTTATTGGGTGAGACAAAAATGAACATGGGTGTAGATTGGGAGAGACATATGTCCAGCAGTAGACAACTGTGGTCTGATGATGACGATAATAATGAAGGAGCTTACGGGTCACCTGGTGTTAAATGTAAGCGCTTACTAAGCCCATAGACATCACACCGTAAATGCAGCTACCCACCTTGAGACTTGAGGTCTTTGTCTCAACTGTTTAGTAATTACGCATATTATGTTTTGATTATACGATATTTTACACGCTTTACCTAATGGATGGGTACCCTTCCTATTTCTGAAATGAAGCCACCATTTGTTTTGCTCTGAGGAAGATAGAACCATTTCAGTCTTATTAATGAGAAAAGGCATTTAAATTTTGATGTATATAGGCTGGTATCACTTACGATTCTATTGAAATCTGGAATTGACTTCTTTCTTGGTGCTGCTATATCTTTTCTTACTACAAACAAATAGAACCCATGACATTGTTTTTTTTTTATTGCCCTTGTACAGGCAGACGAGCATACGGCTCACCTGATGGTGAGTGGTTACCGTCGCCCATGGACTTCAGCAATGCCAGGGGTAGAGCCAAGCCGCTGCCTACCGCTAAATACTCTCCACAAGCCTCGTTTGAAGAAGGACATGTCATTGTATATTCGGCAGTAAAGTGTTTGTTGTCTATCAATCGCAACGTACATTGTAGACTGAAACTAGAAACTTTCGCAATTTCCACCGAATTAATCACGGACCGCAAACAAAAAAAATACAATTTTAAACACGCTCAAAAAGCCTGCACGCCGGAAAGGGACGGACGATCGGACACACAAGCGCATCCGAAACGAAAAGTGCTCATTTTTGCACCAATCGGAGCATTATCGGCGAAAAACTACGGCAAATGAATTTATTATAAAACGGGGTGGTTAACACCCTTCCGGTAACGGCATTATTGTATTTTTAATAGGCCGATAAACATATGTATACGCGGAAGGGGTGATGCGGGATTTTTAATCATGCTTTGTCGTTTTTAATCATGTTTTGTCGCATGGTTATCTGTTAGTACTTGTTTCAGGTATTTTCAGGTATTTCTTTTAGTATCAATCGAATTTAACTCTCTAGCCGACTTAATCCTAAGAGATACAACCCTAGTACACGGAGCCTTGTTCGATCGTCCCTATGGCCGCTGTTCTTAGAGGCCTTACTATCTGTGCTCATTTGAAGAAGAATATGTCAAGGTTTCTGTAAATCGAACGCTGTGTTATTCCAAATCCGTAGTAGGTAGTGATGATGATGAAATAAAATGACTCCATAAAGGGTCTTTTCCTTCTGGACAAAGTAGAAGGCACCAGACCGCGTGGAAGGTTGCCCATGCGATGGACCGACCAAGTCAAGTGGTCAAGTCGGCAGTTAGCGGCTGTTTGGATGAGTATACCAGACAGACCACAAGGCGAGAGAAGCGGCGACTGCTCGTGAGGCACATAACATCTGCCCACAGCAATCCCACTGAATGACGACCACGACCGTTTTGACAAGAGTGGTACGACAAAGGGAAAAAGTAGGTAGTAAAAAGTGGGCGTTCCGCTGTGAATGAATATAGCGGTTTCAGGCATGAGCTTTGTTCTGGCAGATTAAAGTCTTTTAAGGCCTCAGGTCAGCAGATGCGTTCTGGACTAAAGACCACATTATAGTAAGGGCGGCGTTGGGCGTTCACCTGTCCGGTGGGCCCATAAATTGCGGTGATATGCTGGAGAAGATTAGATGTGCAAAGTGGAGGACCGTTCATTGTGGTAGACTATGAGAAAGGCCTAAATCCAGGACCGAAGAGACACAGGCTGATGATGATGAAGGCCTCAGTTGTAGAGAGGCATAGATCCCGCTACGATATGTTTTTTTAGGGTTCGGGATGTCGACGAGAAAAATGTCTAGTAGTCCAAAATTCGTTGGTAGCGGATGGTTCATTCAAATATTATCAATTTTTTTATTTACAGCACTTTTTCTGTAGTCAGTAGTACAGTTGACACAATAATGAAATGCCTACGAATAAAGCTTAGTCGTCTGTGAGCACGTAAACTCTAAGGTATTCGTAGCGTAGGAAATAGTATAATAAAACTAGCGGACCCGATAGACGCTGTCTTAAATACGAAATTTTCAATTATTCTCGTATAAAATATTAGTAAAAAAACAACTTTTTGTATGTAACAGAATTCTGAATGTAAAGCATCAAAATCGATCATCGATCAATTGATTATCAAAATCGCCGCTTTGAAGAAAGAGTACAGTCACGCACAGACAAATTTAAGAACCAATTATACATATAAATATTATACATAAATAAATATGACAATAAAAAGATGACATTCAACCATGAAAATAGTTTAAGCTTTAGACGGTACAAATTAAACATGAAAAATTCTGTTTTTAAAGCTTTGAATTCTAAAAAACTAATTTTAATATACTTTATAACTCACCGGAATTGAAGAGTCGTTAGTTGTCACGAGAATCTGAAAGGATACAAAATTAAGTTTATTATTTGAATATCAGACGAGTAATCGACAAATATAAATAATAACATATATTTTATTATTTTTTCGTCATCTCTATTACTGGCAGGGAGTCTTGAGAGCCAGCGTGAATAAGTACCGCTCTGCTTATCTCGCCTATCTCACTCTGTCTATGTCGCCTATCACACGCTGCCTATTTCGCCTATCTCTGACGCGATGCAGTCATGCGTTCCGGTTTCAATGGTAAGACAATTATACAGTAAAAGTGAGCGCACATGTAGGGTTTCTAAATGGGTTACGACATTTTTTTACGATGTCTATAGACTCCGATAACCACTTAACATCAAGGTAGAATGTGTGACCTGATTCACAATGTTTTATAAATACTATAATATAAGTATATTTGGTAAGTCAAGCTACGATATGGAGCCAGTGTTCTAAACTACACATTGTCTACTTAAGACATCAAATAGGAGTTAAAATTACTGCTTTGAAATTGTCTTACGAACCGAACATACAGCTAAGCGCGCTTACGTTACGTGTGATGTTATTTGCGACCAAAATATACGATAAGTTAATCATAAATCATACACTAACAATCGTGTAAATGGACTGCCCATATATTCTACTTGGAGAGTAGTATTTACATATATTACATGTTGCAACAAATATTACAATTATTAGATTTTATATTATTAATTAAAATGTTAATTGTATTTTTTTTACAGGAGAAGCTGAGTGATTGATCGTCAATAGCAGTTAAATAAATAAGTAAATTTTAAAGTTGGTAAACATGATTGTATTCCGAATTCCGTACGAGTCTAACTGTCCAGGCTACGTCACTGAACTATGGTCAGTCTACACAGGGACAGTAACTTAAAACTGGATACGTGTCATGTATACATAAAGAGAACTGAGTTTATCAGCCCCCTGAGTTTCAGTGGGTCGCGTTTCCGATCCGGTGGTAGATTCTGCGAAGCACTGCTCTTGCTAGGGCCAGTGTTAGCACCACCCCCGGCTTGAGCCCCGTGAGCTCACCTACTAACTTGGTGAATCTAAAATTATCGATATACCCCTCGACGTTACTAGAATAGGTAGAAAAAAAAACCATTTTGAACATTTGAGTTTCTATAGCAAAGTAACTAAATTTTTAGTCATCAAACTCAAAAATTATCCTTAACTTTGAAAACTATGATATTGAAGTAGTTACCGGAGTGTACAGATGTCATATAGTGGAAGCCACTACCGACATGAGGCTGAAGTTTCAATAATTTCCGAAAGCTTATCGGTAGAAATAGGTAGCGTGCTGATACTGATAGCTGACATTGCCATCAGTTAAATTAAGAGGAAATCAGGGACGTGAAGGCAAAAATAATTTGGGAATGCGAAGTTAATTGAGGAGATGAAGCTGCTGCTACAAATGAGATCAAGGATTATAATAATAGCAATTCCAAGTGGTTAGGACCCACTATGAAATCAATGACCCACATCATGAAAATCTAAAAATAGTTTTTCTTGCAAACACGGGTAGAAACCACCACTCAACCTATTTCGCTACAGCGAAGCAGTAATGTTTTCTGTATGAAGGACAGGTTAGCTGCTTTATTATACAGTCAAGATTTAGACCTCACTCATGTCTTAAGCTGGATAGTGGTGTCCACGTTGCCTATTGGCTTTTGTGGTCCCTTGACACCAAACGGGCCCTTATCTCGTTCACCAATCTAAGCTATAAAAACCTTTTTGATTCGTTTTTTCTTTTTTTGTGTAGAACGAAGTGTTGGTAAATAAATGTTTGCTCTTTGACTAAGGAACGCCAAACAAGAACTTGTGAAGAAATAAAATTAATAAGAAACGCCACAGTTTTATTTTGTTTTAGCGCTACATTTTCATTGACAAAATATGACAGTGTTTGTACACCATCCGAAGGCCAGTATTCTCGGCATATTTAAACATATTTAAACATTGTAATAATAATTCGTAGATGGAAAACATATTGTGCTGTTGCTTGATGTTACTGACGAATTATTGAAACTAGAGGTCCCGCAGTAGTCGAAATTCTACTATAATTAATTGGAATTGTAAGTTTGTACACTATTGTGATTCTATTTTATACTTCTATAATCACAAATTTCGCGAAGACTACACTATAAAAAATATTAACAAAGACAAACCATATTCTATTCTCAATTTGACAACAGACGTCAAGAACAAAAGTTTGACAATAAATAGTATGCATGCGTGTGTGCGTCAAATACATGGTATGTAGTGTGTGTAATGTTTTCTTTATTGATTTAATGTATTTTTTAAGCATTATTTAAAAAAAATATTAGCATTGTGCACTTATTCTCTATAAGTGTGAAAAATTTCATACTCCTCCGTCCGCGCAATTTTCATAAAAAGGGATACAAAGTTTTTGCTTCACGTATTAATATATATATATATATATAATATATAGATGTACGCAAGTTAAAAATAAATGACTACAGTCGACTACTGACCATAAATATGATCATACCGCGAATTATAATCAGCACACGTAGCGCCGTGTTAACTACAGATCGTCTTCTCGAATTAAAACTGTATAATCTCAAAACTTACTAATTTTACAGGAGAGGTTTAACATGTTATATTTTTAATATTAATCATATTTGCAACATTTATTTTTTACCAGTTACATTATCTGTATTTTAAAGTAAGATAAAATTATGTATTGATTTTGTTAATAGTAGTCAAAACATAGGTAAACTAAAAAAAAAATTAAGTAAACTACTCTCTTTTGACAGTATTTATGAGAAAAATACTGGTGATACTAAATGTTTACACATACATATTAACTCAATTTCGAATATTTTTGGAAATTGTACACTTTTAATGAGAAAAAGCGAGATGTCAATCTTAGGGTCAATGTATCCTTTGTTATTATTATTGTAGACAGTTAAGAAAGGACATGTGGCGGTAGCCATCACAGGATACAAGATATTTGACAGATGCCTGAATATCGCTTACGACATTTTCAGAGCTTGCATATATACAAGTTCCGAACAACAGCATTTGGACCGTCAGTCTACCGAGCAATATCACCTGCTCGGTGGAAGATCTTTTCATTCGTTGTAAACCTCCAGACGTCAATAGGACTTGTAGACACTAAATTTAATAGACATCACTGTAAAATTTGACACTTAATTACTATTCAAAACGGTGGCCAGGCTTCCTCAAAAAGAGAGTAAATTAAACTTCTTATCACGAGACTGGAGGATATTCACTATGTGTCCCTAAGTATCAGTCCCCTAATGGAAGTACTACTTTTAAGGTCAATTAACTGATTGAACCTCAAAATCTTCTGGTCCTTCGAAGTGGCCCAGTGGAAGAGTCATACAAATTGTGTATCATGATAATCATGAATTTTAATTAGGCCAAAAACTCGTTGTTGCCCTCACAAAACGGCTGGATATTTTCGAAAACCACAATTTTTTTTCACGATAGGCAACATTAAAAAAAAATACAGACAAAACTCAAATATAGTCTAAATTGATACAGTTGGTACGTTTTCTAATAGGAAACAAAACTAAGAACTTGTTTGCACAGATGCGTATGATTCTCTTAATATTTCACGTATTCACAAGGACGCACGAATCTAAATTATTTAATGTACTCGACGATTTATGAGACAGCATATAACAAGTAAATTAATTATTTTTTTGTTTGATTAAACCTAACATTTAATGACGTAAGCTTGCAACTGGACCAAGACCAGTGGGTTCAGATTCGATTACCCGAAGTACGGAGACAAAGGTTTTTGATATCGACCGTCTGTATGTAGTGATGTGTGTAATGATGTCGTCGTGGCCTAAAGGATAAGACGTCCGGTGCATTCGTATCTAGCGATGTACCGGTGTTCGAATCCCGCAGGCGGGTACCAATTTTTCTAATTAAATACGTACTTATCAAATGTTCACGATTGACTTCCACGCTGAAGGGATAACATCAAATAAAAACCAAACCCGCAAAATTATAATTTTCGTAATTACTGGTGGTAGGACCTCTTGTAAGTCCGCACCGGTAGGTATCACCATCCTGCCTATTTCTGCCGTGAAGCAGTAATGCGTTTCGGTTTGAAGGGTGGGGCAGCCGTTGTAACTATACTTGAGACCTTAGAACTCTTATCTCAAGGTGGGTGGCGGCATTTACGTTATAGATGTATATGGGCTCCGGTAACCACTTAACACTATCCATCAAAGCAATAAATAAAAAATAAATAAATGTAGTTGTTTGAATGTGTGTATTCACATATCTTTATGTGTTCCGTGTTTCGGAAATCACAACAAAGAAAGAAATCCAGGTCGGGGTCGTTGAACGTGAAGCGTATAAACTTCGAGTCTGATTCATTTTTACTGCATACCCAACTTACCGGAGCCCATGGAACACTAACAGTGTAAACGCTAGCACCGGCCTTGAGAAATGAGCTCTAAGTCTCAGTTTTACAATACAACAGCTGCCCTTCCCTTCAAATCGATCTATTGCTTCACTCCGCAAAAGACGTCCTACCACCAGCGATTTGCCTTTTTTTTAGGAGCCACCTTGCACCGCTTCACCACCGGACCAACAGTCGAGTGCCGGGCGCCCCCGCACCCGGCACTCGGTAGTCCCTACGAGGGCTGGGCGGCGACCTCTCGCACGCGCCGTCCACCCCGCTTTCTGCGCTCAGGAGCTGAAGAGGGATCCCATTCCCTTTCGCGCTCCTCAGCCTCACGAAGCGCCAACCATACGGGCGACGACAGCCCGCAAAGAGAGGTCCTGCCCCAACACCGCGACGAGGTTTCGCCGCGGGTGCTCCCACCGTGGGCACACTTCTAGCGCGTGCTGAGCGTCATCGTCCGGGTGCCCGCACTGGTGGCAGTCCGGATGTGGCTCCCTTCTGCAGACTCTCCACAGATACCTCCCGAAGCATCCATACCAGCGATTTGCCTAGGGTCTCTTATTCTCAAGCACATGACATTAGGTCGCTTGTAAAACTGCGAAATGATTTCAACTGTACCTTTCAGAATATTTTATGTCGATTTTTATATGTATTACAAAACACTTACCGATTAATTAATAATATAAAATAATTTGACATGATTGCCTTGTTAAGCACGCAACCTCGACCAATATATGTGAAATAATGTTGCCTAAATGACGTATTCAGATTTAAGTTAAGAATAGAGTTTGCGTCAAAAAAAAATTGTAATAGCGCCATCTATAGGACACACGATGCAAAGAAAATATAACTGAATCGCGGTGAAGGTGTTTGAATCATTATTAAAAAAAAACCTGAGCTCTATAGCGACTAGGGCAAAGGACTGGTTTCTGGTGACACTGTGTTTCCATATCTGATTTCCAAACGCAATCAGACTGTACTCATCAACTCATCTGCTACTCTGGTTCTTGGTCCTAAATTGATCGGGTATGCACGGCTTTATGAACAATACCAGCAACTTAACATCGGATAAGCAGACTGTAATAAACATAGACACACAACGATACACCCCATATGAACATTATCCGCTGAATAGATAGAGATTGGCATAAGTTAGAGATTTACTGGTGGTAGGACCTCTTGTGAGTCCGCGCGGGTAGGTACCACCGCCTTGCCTATTTCTGCCGTGAAGCAGTAATGCGTTTCGGTCTGAAGGGTAGGGCAGCCGTTGTAAATAAACTGAGATCTTAGAACTTATATCTCAAGGTGGGTGGCGCATTTACGTTGTAGATGTCTATGGGCTCCAGTAACCACTTAACACCAGGTGGGCTGTGAGCTCGTCGAACCATCTAAGCAATAAAAATAAAAAATAAAAGATATAGCACGGAGTAAATTGTATCAGTCATCTTTAAAACAAACTGAATTATTTATAAAAATACTTAATTGAAAAGCAAAAATTCAAGTATGTGTCATTAAGTCGTCGAATGAAAATCATCCAGATAGGAAACGAAAAACCATATGGAGACAATATGAAGACACGGGCGCACCTCGAAACTGGAATTTAAATATGTAAGGAATTAGGAGAGTGGGGTCTCACCCCGGGGGAGGGGTGGCCCGAGGGAGGGGGCGCGAGGTTTTTGAAAACTAGAAAGAGATGAACACGTGTTAGTATCGCGATATGTGCGCGGATGTCTAATGCCAGTGTAACTGGTAATCTTAGCAAGACGGGTCTTATGATATTTGAGTGGTGTGAGCTTTTTTTTGTGTTTTTTTTCTACCTAAGCTGATAGCCTTGAGAGGCTACTTCAGCGTAACTTTAACTAGTAGGTGAACTCATGGGGTTCAAACCTGATGACGTTGCTAACACAAACCCTAGCAAGAGCCGTGCTTCGCAGAATCTACCACCGGATCGGAAACGCGACCCACTGAGAAGATCCGGTGAGAAACTCAGTGGGCTGTGTCTGCGGGTTAATTTACTCGTCGAGCCCTTCGGCGCAAGCGACGGGTTCGACGAGAACGATAACCGGTGCTTGAGGTACCTAAAAGCACCGTTAGTGGATCGGGAGGAGTTTGTGACCCTTTTTGTAGCTTTATATGGAAGACTCACGGTCCACATGGCGTTAAGTATTCTAACCATCGATACGACTGATTGATCGTAGGTGATTACAATCAATCATCATCATTAGGATCAAGTTTTTCTGTTAAGATGGCGTTGTTTTCTTTTTTCCATCACAAAATACGTTAAGTGAGAAAGAAGTCGGATTATAACAAATGAGGTCCTTGTTAAAATTTGTCAAATTTGCTGGAGCATAATTTAAGCGAACATCCTGTGTATTCCTGCCACGAACTCATCTTGCAATACAGGAGCTTCGACCAAAAGTATCGAGAATTTGCTATTTGGTATTGTTACTTTAGTCGTCACTTAACAGTAAAGAAGCCTCCAGATCGCGTGCCCAACCAAAAAACAATCAAACGAAGAACCTTTATATGGAAAATTAATTAATTTTAATCTTAAGAGCTATCTTAAGATATATCTTCGTTTCTCGTCTGTAGCACACGCAAGCGCCGTAATGAGCGCTCACAAAGGGAGGGTAGTTAGACAATTTTACAACTGCGCCTCGCTTCGTTTTTTGGGAGACTTGACTCGCTGGTGAATGCCAAAGAATAGATAAGTAACAGAAGAATCATTTGACTTTTAAAGACTTCTTGACTAAAAGACGAACTTACGAAAACTTACGAAAACCAGCTAAGCAGGAATAAGCTAAGCATAGTTTTAATTGTTATTTATCATTTTTAGTCAAGTCTTTACTTCGATGTTAGTAATTCTAGGTTGGTCAGCTTCATGAAGGAATTTAAATTATGTTGCCAAAACAATGACCCCACGAAGCTTAATTTGTCCAGTTACGACTAGAGTTGCCACAAGCTAAACTTTGTTTAATGATTTGCCACCCAAGAGCTTTAAGGGGTACAGCATGTTAGGACGTGTTGTGAGTCCGCACGGGTAGGTATGGTGTCTTCGATGTAAAGTAAATGTAAATGTCCAGTCATTTACAAGGAAAAAATACTACAGTTCCTGAAAATCTAAATCTAATTTTTTTGAAGTGAAGCTGCTTTAAGCGCGTTGAGAGTAAAATTCAATTCGCGACAGATTCGTTACGGCTAGAGAGAAAAGATACAATTTAGGAAGAGTGAGAGTGAGAAAATAGACATAGCGTCTCGCTGACCACATGAGCGTGGAGAGAGGGAAAGGACAAAGCGAGCTAGGTCGTGTCTCTTATATACAACACTTCCTATTACAAGAGAAATCTGATTTAAGGATGAAAATTAAAGAAAACCATAATACTACACACCGCAAAAGAAGTTTCACTTCTTTCATGTGCACCATTTTTTTAACTTCAAATTTAATTTTTAGTGAGCCCTCTGTCGTCCTCGCTCTGTGACCGCAACTGTAGGTGCGCGCAAATTTGCATATGTCGAAATAATTTAGGGGGTAACTCCACACATTCACGCGTAGCTAATGTTCCTACACGATGCGTATTGAGATTTAGAATAGAAAAAAATGCGTAGATGAGTCATCAGGCATGTGTTTTAGTAGTCAAAATATTAATTAACGAGTCTGTTGTTGCATAATGGCCGACATATACTATATAATACACAATTAGTTATACATAAGCAACTCAAGCACTCAACAAAAATGTTTACGGGCGTTGGCCACTAGATGGCTTCACCTCGATTACTTTCTCATTGCGCCTGTAGATGGCAGTAACATATTACCTATCCTATATTTTGTTTTTAATGAAGGATTTTGTAAATTTTCAAAGACCATACATAAATTGAAAAAAAATTATCAATTTGTCTATAACAAGCAAAGACTTGTATGATTTATTAATTTTTTATTTTCTATGTTTAGTTATACAGTAATTAAAGGCCTTCATTTTAATAACACATAAGTTAAGGGGCATCCGCTACAAGATGTCACTAGTTACCATACAGAAAAACATTTTTCTTAAAGTATCGCAGTTTCAGGGCCTTGATGGCCGAAACGTAATGATAATTAGCAAAGACGCGTTAATACTTGTGTTATTACTGGTGATAGGACGTATTTTGAGCTCGTACTAGCATTCTGTCTACTATTGAAGCATATTTTTATTGCCTTTGTAGGCAGACGAGCGTACGGCCCACCTGATGGTGAGTGGTTACCGTCGCCCATGGACTTCAGCAATGCCAGAGGCAGAGTCAGGCCGCTGCCTATCGCTTAATACTCATGCAGTCATGCCTTCCAACTTGAAGGATAGAAAAACTAATTTGCTTTAAAAATAAATAGGTACTTTGAATGTCAACTAAATAATCACTAGACAACATATTCCTCTGTAACAAAACCTGTAAAATTCTAAACTATAATAGAAACTTACGTTCATTTCATCATAGGTAGAAGTGAAAGCTTCAGATGTATTCCACCTCATTTCGCCGCAGACCTAATCCTATACATGTATAATATGCATATATATGTATCGGATTTAGTCCTGTTTGTAACCATTTTAGAGTCGTTTTTTCGTTTATCAAATTTAAAATTACAAAGGTGCTAAACAAGTTTTCACTTTTAAAAAAAAACGCAAATCTAATATTTTCAGTCTAGACGGCTATGGAAATGTTTTAGTCGGGCGCGAGACAATACCGGAAATGACGTTTGGCATCGAAGCTTTAGACTGCGGAGTTGGATACCGGAAGCTTTCGAATCAGAAAATTTTGAAAATAAAAAAGTTGGAAAAGAGGTATTAATGACAACTTCAAGTTTCAAAGTTCGTAGTAGTGCTACGTGTATCTGTGGGCTTGGGTGATCACTCAAAACCAGCCGAGCTGTTTGTCAGTCGATCTACGCTAAAAGTAAATTTTACATTACCAATATTTTTGAAATAAGACGCGTGACTAAGACATTAAAGTAGTTTTTTTTTTATTTTATTTTTTTTATTGCTTAGATAGCTGAACGAGCTCACAGCCCACCTGGTGTTAAGTAGTTACTGGAGTTACATCTACAACGTAAATGCGCCACCTACCTTGAGATATAAGTTCTAAGATTTCAGTATAGCTACAACGGCTACCCCACTCTTCAAACCGAAACGCATTACTGCTTCACGGCAGAAATAGGCGGGGTGGCGGTACCTACCCGTGAGGACTCACAAGAGGTCCTACCATCAGTAAAAACTTAATGTAAGCTGACCAATGGTGTTGAAGGTAATTATGTTTTGTCATTATTACTTATAATATAGATCGAGCTTCGTTTTCACATTTTGAGGTGGTCCCGGAGCTCACCTTTTTTTTTTTTTTTTTGGTCAGGAGGAAATCGCCGGACTTCCGCCCTCCCCTGGGGATGAAGGGCGGGGCATGTCGGAGTCGAACTGACTAAAACCTCCTGTCGCTCAACAACCCGCGTCCGAACCTCGCATGAGACAGAACCCATGAAAAGGCAAAGGGGGGAAAGTGAAGCGTTTAGTGCGGTGCACATCTCTCCCATCACCCTCCCCCTCGGGACGCCGGACTGGCGGTCGTCGGCGCCACGACCACCAGCCCTCTCGGTCGGCAGGCTATCCGGAGCCCGCCTAGATGGCGCCGGTTAGAATGGGTTATCCTACGGAATACCCCGCTGGGTCAGAACCAGCGTGGGTCGAGGATAGTCGGCCTTCCATCACCCGGATGCTCTTGCGTAAAACGCGTGCAGAGCAGCTTGCACGTCGTCTTCTTAGGCCCCCTTCGCCGGTCCCCAGACCGACATGTGAAGGGGACCCGAAACCCTTAGAGGGCCAGGGCTTGGGCGAGATCCGCCTCCCTGGCCCCCGCCCGAAGGCGGCGGGCTTGCGCGTCTCTCACGCGCCCCGCCGCCTCCTTCTGCGAGATGGTGCACTCACAGAAGTCGAGCATCGCCTTCCACGACTCGTCGTCGCCGAGCATCGATGCCACAACACTCGGCAACGACAAGTCGTTTCCTATTTTTGCGACGAGGACACGGCGCCACCCCTCCCATGCGGGGCAGGCGACGAGCGTATGCTCTGCCGTGTCCAAGTCGCAACCACAATGGTGGCACTCTGCCGTCGGCTCGGCTGTGATCCGGTGCAGGAACTCACCGAAGCAACCATGCCCAGTGAGCACCTGCGTGAGCCGGAAAGTGAGGCGTCCTCTGTCACGATTCACCCAATCCACAAGGACCGGGCGAATCGCCTCGACGGTCCTACGACCAGCCGAAGGATCAGCCAGCCGTCTGGACCATGACTCCAGCACGAACCGCCGAGATTGGGCCCTCCGCGCTCTGACCACACTGGGGCTGGGACGCGCCACGTCCCGGGCACGAAGGTCAGCCCGCCACTGATAGTCAGCGGCGAGCGCCTCCGCTTCCAGAACCCAAGGCGGCGTCCCAGCCAGTACACACGCCGCCTCAAAGGAGATGGTGCGATAACCACGGATGACCCTGACCGCGATGGTGCGTTGCGGCCGTTGCAGCCCGGAGCTCACCTAGTACAAGACAAGATAAAAAAATAACAAAAATCTTAACAAAAATAACCTTTATCCGCATTTTCGTCTGTGACTGTATTCTATCCCAAAAAAATTCTCCGAAACTCTCCGTGTACAAATTGAAAGTAAATTGATACTTAGAATTTGTTTTAACTACAAAATCTGACTCCGAATGGATTGGGGGAGGCTTTGAGATTTATTTCTACTATAATTAACATGCTGCTAGAGGGGAATAGATAGATGTTTCTACAGTATTTTGCCTGTTTGAGAGCTATTATATGTATGTGTTTCTTCAAATGAGGTTTAAAGAGGTAAAAGTGGCAGGCATGGCTTTGCTGATAATCATGAGCGACGGGTTACCACTTACCATTAGACAGACCGGTCCGTCTGTTTTCGTAGAAAATAAAACTATATATTTTATTATAATACTTTGTACCGGAAGCTACCATATAATAGGGTCCGGGAAAAGCCTGAACCATCTTGATTCGCCAAACAGCCACAGTAAAAGGTCAGACTCACTGAAAGAATAGCGGGACACAATATTACAAGTGTCCCTTAATCTCATCACCATCATCATCGTCTGTAGCATATAGGTGTTAATTCCTGTACATACTCCTCAAATGATCGTCATTATAACCGATCAAGATAAAAGGATTTGGAAAAAAAGTAAAATTTCATCAGCTGCTCGTCAGTATAAAAGCATTTTTAAATAAAATATTTGAATAAACCGAATTTTAGTTACCATCGGACTGCGTGAAAAGGAAAGCGAATTGTTTTTTTTTTATTATTTCCGAACGCCAAGCACAAACATTTTTTGTTCCATTGAAATGCAATGTTACCGAACGAAGCGTTTGAAATAGATCCGACTTCAAAAAAAAAAAGATTTTTAAATTTTTTCATCTTTCGTTTATTTCCGTTTCTGATTTAGTTTTAATTTGTGTTAATGGAAAAATGTTTTCTAATTGTTGTGCTGCTTAGACTAGAGCAACAAAATTATTAAACGACTAGCTGACCCGGCAGACTTCGTAGTGCCTCAATTGATAAATAATAGACCAAAACTTTGGTATAAAATAAACTTAAAATAAACAAAAAGAATCCGTCCAACGGGTTACACATCAAAGGAAAAACAAAATTGTTATTTTTATTGAATTCCGAGTATTTTCATATTTATCTACCTTTTAAACCTTCTCTGGACTTCCACAAATAATTCAAGACCAAAGTTAGCCAAATCGGTCCAGCCGTTCTCGAGTTTTAGCGAGACTAACGAACAGCAATTTATTTTTACATATAGAGATATACTTCGAAGTAGCTACCCGTCATTGTTCATTCTAACTACGTAAAATAACTAATAGTTTTTTTTTATGATTGAAAGATTACTGATGGCCCGAAGGCCTTTCCAGTTTCACCAGGACAGGTGGGCGAGCAAAGGCTCAGCCAGGAAGAACCTAATAGTCCTAACCAATCAGTTCCCAAATAGTATCTACGTTTAGCAAAAAACAGGCCGACAACCGTTGCAGACGAACGAACATTTCGAAAGATCTGCCAACATTCAGAAAAGTGGTAATTCGAGGAGATTATTTTAGTAATATTAGCATTAAGACGGAGGCTTCATTGGAATTGGGAGGTGGAAATAACCGTAATTCTGTGATATTGTTCAAGTTTAGTGATTGTTGTATTTTACAGGCGATTCTTAATTTTTTTTGTACTGTGCGCTGACCAGTTCATAGTCTAGCTGGTGTTAAGTGTTTACCGGAGCGTAGACAAAACAAATAACGAAAGCCGCAATCCATGTTGAGACACCAGGTCGCAGTCTCAACTGTATTCTTAAGCGCTTATCCCACTCTAAAAACTTGTATGGACGAATGCGTTGCGATAGAAATAGACAAAAATGTGGTATCTAAATGTATGTAACTAAACTTGAGACCTTAGAACTTATATCTCAAGGTGGGTGGCACATTTACGTTGTGGATGTCCATGGGCTCCAGTAACCACTTAACACTAGGTGGGCTGTGAGCTCGTCCACCCATCTAAGCAATAAAAAAAAAATCTATCTGTGCTGGCTTGTTGCTTAACTTTGAGGATTTGCTTTACATCACGCGGCGCTAAGGTATGATACGGTAAGTTAAGAGCGCTTTTTAAGACTGAATTACATGCCAATTAAATCAACCGATGTATAAGGTTTCACGTTTTACCAGAACGCCACGGGACCCTAAAAATGTGTGGCGTCGACAAAACTATAGCAGCCCGAATTTCAAGCGTTCTCGTAAACTTATTTCTTAAGACGTATCCGCTTCGTTATGATCGGCCTGATTCAAATAAAATCAATATTTCGCTTGTTCAAAGGAATTTGAATGTGCGACAGGAAACTAAGCCTACAGTGATAACTCTAGCACACACGACACCGCTGTAATAAAAATTATATGCTCCAATTTACGGCGGGCGGGGGGAGGAAGGGGATGCCAAAAAATGCCCCCCTTTACCCCATGATTGTGGGATCGAATCTTGCTAAACGAAGAGGGGGAACGAAAAATTTGCTGTAGTGTGAGGTCTATCCCCCCTGCCGCCCGCGACGAGTGCGATACATTTTTATCATTATCCTTTTCCAACGAACTATGGAACGAATTTACGGGTAATTATTATTATTTATATCAATTACATTATTTTACTTTAAAGTTACGAATATATCGAATAATCATTGCGTATCTGATTTAAGGACATTTGACATTTTATAATATTTCGGATTTTAGAATAATATTAAATTAGTTGGCGTTATTTTATACGTAAAAGAGCATCCCATACGAGAAATAGAGTCCTTAATAATATTATGTTTTTATAGAGATTGGAAAACTGAGAGAGACTCCTGAGAAGCTCTCCTATAGAATTAACTGTCACCGAAATGTGAATTTTATGATTTTCTTTGATTCATTCTTCAATCGTCTCTCCTTAAAAAGCTTATTCAGAATTTAGCGTCCATTTAAGAAGACCTCTAAGTGAATTCGTACTTATTATCGACGTTACCATCGTTTGACTTTGATTAATTTTATTCTTATATGACGTATTCAAGTGACGTCACAGCTATAGTTTTATTTCCTTAGAAGTCATAAGAGCACTTGGCCTACTTCATGTTTAGAAGCTATTTATGCTCGTGGTCATCAGCAATGCCAGAGCCGTTGAGCCATTGTGTACCGGTAAATGAGTCTTTCATTTCAAGCCTTGTTTGGCAATTATTGACGAATACTCTTTGACGAACAGAGAAGCTATAAAACATTCTAGTCAAGACAAGATGCATTACAGCACGAGGTATTTAGAAAATAATCTATAAAGTTCGGTATAATATATTGTGTTACTGTGTGTATTGTACGGCCCAATGAGTTTGTGACGTCATGACCTATATTTAGGAGTTTGGAGACAATAGTAGCAGCATGCTTCTTGCTAGTTAAAAATTTGTTTCAGGTGGTATGGCGTCTTGTGATGCCGCACGGGTATGGATCACCAGCATGTCTATTTCTGCCGCGAAGATATAAAAGGTTTTGATTCGAAGAGTGAGTTAGCTGTTGTACTACAGAGCTGGGATTTAGAATCCATGTTTTTAGGGTGGGTGGCATTTAAGTTATTGATGTCCGTGGGCTGTAACTACTTAACATTGATTGGGCCGCGAGCTCATTCAACCCTATCACCATCATAGTCATAGCCATCACTATCACCATCGCGAGTCAGACACAATTATATGGTTTAATCGCACGTTCTCGTATATTTTTTGTGGTCACGGATGACTCAAAATGTCAAAATGTTAGCAGAGTCATCTAATTGATAATATTTGTTTATATATGTTTTAATATGTATATCTATATATTTATGTATATGTATTTATTTAAGTACGAGTATTTGTATCTATAAATATTATGTATGTTATATATACACATATTATTATGTTTCAGTAATATCACCTTCACACTACACCTACCAAGCTTCATCTCTGCACTCCCCTAAGGTAGACTGTTAGAGAATGCCTATGGCATTAAGTCCGCCTTTATACTTTATAGTATAAGAAGTTATAAATAAATAAATAAATAAAAAAAAAATGTTATTTGTCGATAGTAGAATATAATGCTATGAAAAAAAAGTTTTACGCTGGGACATCAGCAAAATAAAATAAATATTTTTTCATTCAAGTTGTCTTAATTTTTTTATTGATATTGAAGGCAGACAAGCATACGGCCTACTTGATGGTGAGTGGCTACCATCGCCCATGGACTTCAGCAATGGCAGGGGTAAAGACAAGCCGCTGCCTACCGTTAAGCGCTCGGGAAAAACTGTAGAGGGGAGCTCATTCCAAAACCGGATGGTACGTGGCAAAAAATATCGCTAGAAACGCACTGTAGATAAACGCAGTGGCTACAGGTAGTATGGCAAACTCTACTCCGGTGGTAGGCGGTGCGATGGTAATAAGTAAGGCTTTATAAATTGTCTTGACTATATCAACGACTCGGACTGGTTTCAGCAGTGAAAAGAGTCGGAATAATCTAGATAATCAGTGGTTATTCATTTCCAAATACGAGTATCTACATAGGCAAACAAGTCAATTTACATTTAATGTACTCATAATAAGTACGATTACAATTAGGTCAAGTGTAAAATTACTAAGCTTTGACCGAAAATAGACCGTAGGGCACAAATCGATTATGTGTTTTGAATTATTTTATACATATTTACGAATACAAACTAACTTTATGAAATCGGAACTGCAACTGTGTCGCGTCAAAATCAAACTAATAAACTATACGATAGTTTACTGGTGGTAGGACCTCTTGGGAGTCCGCACGGGTAGGTACCACCACCCCGCCTATTTCCGCCGTGAAGCAGTAATGCGTTTCGGTTCGAAGGGTGGGGCAGCCGTTGTAACTATACTGAGACCTTAGAACTTATATCTCGAGGTGGGTGGCGCATTTACGTTGTAGATGTCTATGGGCTCCAGTAACCACTTAACACCAGGTGTGCTGTGAGCTCGTCCATCAATATAAGCAATAAAAAAAAAAGTATAAATAATTAAAACTGATTTCTATAATGAAAGACACCTATTAAGTAACTCACTAAAAACAACTGTATACTTGGATGACACATTCAAAATGTTAGATTAAATTCATAATTTCTATAGGACTGGCTGAATGTATAAGATTTAAAAAAGTACAAAATCAGGTTGGGAAAATTCAAGCAGGATGTAATATAAATTTACCTCTTCAATAGAAACAGATACGGGAATGGTATACGTGCGGACTTCCAAATCATCAGAACAGAACTTAACTAAAGCTATGACCTTCTCAAATTCCCCGATTTTGCCTATATTATTGTAATCTCATTAAAATGTTTATCCAACGAGATGCTGAAAAGATA
This sequence comes from Bombyx mori, assembly GCF_030269925.1. NCBI lineage: Eukaryota > Metazoa > Arthropoda > Insecta > Lepidoptera > Bombycidae > Bombyx > Bombyx mori. Next base: position 15,355,940 of record NC_085114.1, on the reverse strand, counting down.
TGAAAATAAAAACTTTAAGGCGATTGGCAGTCATTATACAAAAGCTCGTCTTTATTTAATTAACACCTCAATTTCAAAAGGCCTAAGGTCGTATTTGGCTTCAAGTCTATATTTAGTTCGAGTGAAATAATCGAATTACTCCAAAAAATAACTGTGGAACCTCGAACGGCTTTCATTCAGCCTCCAACAATATAATTAGAGTGGAGAATTTCTGAAAATATTGTTTTTGCGTAGGCCGCTCTACGGCGTAGTACTACGACGTAGCCTCGTAGATATCTTGGCGGGAAAAGTACCCATCGTTCCATTGTGCCTCTTATTTTGTTATTTTATTATCGTTAAGATATTTCTTAATTTATTTATTGATCTTCACAAATGGTTTTGATATTTGTAGTGATCATAATATCACTGTACGTGTACGTAATGTGATATCGAAATACTAAGATAACGAAATTGCATTAAAATCGAAAAATAATTATTTAATTTAATTATAATATCGAAAATCTACGAAATTTCAGCTATCCGGTCTAAGCCGTTAAATTAAATAGAAAATAATGAAGAAGCCGTTTAATAAAAAAAAAAAAAATGACTAGTTCCTTTAAATATTAATTTCTAGACCAAAACAGTAGAATCTCAAGGAGCGAGGTATTTGATGGCGAAAATATCTCCAATCGAATGTAGCACGAAACCTCTGTCAGTACTTCATCGAGCGAGCAAGAAAGCTTTCTCTCCATTCCTAAATTATTACCGAAATTCTAATTCACATTTTCCGAGGCACAAACAGAAAACGCATATGAAATTTTACATTTCCCATCCGAAAATGAGACAATTTAATGGGAATGAAATAATACATAAGCAAGGAAACGTTACAGAGCAACGCCTTGACCGAGTTAACCGACCCAATTTCGGAGAGGAGCTTAAGTTTTCCTTTTACACAATAATATAATAACGTATTTATAATTATATGGAATATTCTAGAATGATTGAATAAGAAGCTTAATTGCGTTTTTTTTTATTGCTTTGATGGGTGGACGAGCTCACAGCCCACCTGGTGTTAAGTGGTTACTGGAGCCCATAAACATCCACAACATAAATGCGCCACCCACCTTGAGATACAAGTTCTAAGGTCTCAAGTATAGTTACAACGGCTGCCCCACCCTTCAAACCGAAACGCATTACTGCTTCACGACAGAAATAGGCAGGGTGGTGGTAATATACTAAGAAAACAATATTTAAAGCTTTTAATCCCTTTTTCGAATTAATATTTAAGATAGTATTATGCAAAACTGAACTATTCTCTTCACCGAATGACAGAGGATCAGTGAATACGTCTAAGAGAATTTTTTTTTTAAGAGTAAATATTTTTAAAGGTTTTAAATACTAAAGGTTTTTCTTTACATATTTAATACGTCTTCCTGATTCGTTTATTTGTAATTATATATTTTTTTATTAATTTATTTATAATAATATTTAATAATTATAAATTAAGTTTGATGAATGTGTATTTTAGCTTGATAGATGTGATTTGGTGGAACACACTCGCTGTTTGTTTGTGCCTTTTTGGGTCAGCGTCGATACGATGCCCTGCGCGTTTGTACCAAGCGGAAGCAAATCATGTCGCGGGTTTTAAAACGGGTAATTTTTCTAAACACATCCCTTAGATGACTTTCCTGTTGAAAGAACGGAATTGTTTCAAAACTATCATACCCACGGTATTCGTTAAAGCCTAAATAAATATTTTTTTTTTTATTGCTTAGATCGGTGGACGAGCTCACAGCCCACCTGGTGTTCAGTGGTTACTCGAGCCCATTGACATCTACAACGTAAATGCGCCACCCACCTTGAGATATAAGTTCTAAGATCTCAGTATAGTTACAACGGCTGCCCCACTCTTCAAACCGAAACGCATTACTGCTTTACGGCCGAAATAGGCGGGGCGGCTAATAAATACGTGCTCCTGTTAATGATGACTATACATCAATTCTTCTAGGCGTAAGTTAATAAATATATAAATATTTCTCCACTGTTAATTATAGTATGAATCGTTGTCACTATCATGTTTGAAAATGAAATCGACTAATTTTCTGAAGCGGCCGAAACGCCCTCTATTGTATATTGATATCATAATAATTCAAAATAATTTATCTCAAATACGAACGCAACTGCACAATGTTTCAACGAAATTAATCCTATGAAGAAACTTAAAAAAATATTTTGTATATACATATTTGACGAGCAGCTATTTATGTCCGCACTAAAATTGCATCAACAGTCATGACGAGCAAATATTTTTTTCAATTAACATTCCAATCAACATGAGCCCGGATCAACGTTTAAAAAAAATTCCTACAATCGAACAAAGCACATCACGAAACACAGAAATACGCCCAAAAAAACCGATCACACAACCAAACAATCGCATGATCACGTTTTAACATATACAATTATATATGTGTGCGTTATGGAGGCGTCACAAAGGGGGTACCTACTGATTAAAAATCATGACATGCGCAGAATAATTTTAAAAACTACCGGAGGCTGGGTTAATTTTTAAGTATTGATCAAAAATTGCGTATATGTACCCATCTGTGCGGTCCCCCCGGTGGGGTGGCGGGTGGGGGCGACCCCCCGTGCGTAAATTACGTATATTTTTCTGTAGGAAATGTGTCATTAGAAAGTTCTTTGTTAATGTGTGATGCGGGTATTGGGGGTCGGAAAATTTCGCGTTTTCCCTCGCGATTGTGTGTTTTTTTTTGTTGTAGTAATACCTGCTGAAGTCGAGGGTTATTGTTATTGTTATTAATTTAGCGTGTGGCAAGTTTTTGGGCATAATTTCTTTTTGTTACTTAGAAAAGAATTTTCCGGTGGAGCCAGTCAATAATTTTGCTTCTAATCCAATGTTCGTTTTTATATAAATATTCAATATTTCTCAAATACGATAATTCAAGCGTGAAGCATTGAAATACTTTAAGAAAATGATAAAAAAGAAGTAAGCCAACAGAGCCACCACTTAGTTGTTTCCCCTGGTGGCAAAAACTATAGTTTTTGGAAACCACTCAACACCAGGTAGACTATAAATTCAACAACTCACCTAATCCAATTATCAATCAATAAAACTCAATTGCAATTTAATACGAAAATTTTGTTTCTCAAACATGTTTTAATGCCCCATTTTGCCGCATATGGAATATATTGCGAGAAAACTCTATACGATTTTCCAAAAATCCATGTTAGAGAAAAAAGGACAAAATAGGCAACGACTTACGAAAAGGACGTGCTTAACCAGGACTCTCATATGTATTATCGATTTCAGGAACATACATACAAAATAACAGTTTTTTTTTTGCTTAGATGTGTTGATGAGCTCACGGCCCACCTGATGTTAAGTGGTTACGGAGCCCATAGACATCTATAACATAAATGCCGCCACTCACCTTGAGATATGAGTTCTAAGGTCTCAGTATCGTTACAACGGCTGCCCCACCCTTCGAACCGAAACGCATTACTGCTTCACGGCAGGAATAGATAAAGTGCTGGTACCCACCCGCGCGGACTCACAAGAGGTCTTACCATCAGTAGGTACTCGAAACGTAAGAAATAATGTAATGACAATGATAAACGAGAGATTAAATGGTAGATTTATGGTAGATTAGGTAGGATCTATGGTAGATTAGTAGGTAAATGGTAGATTAGAAGTAAATCGATTTTTTTGGTCGTAAAGTCACTTGATTGAGACTCACTCGACGTATTTACAAGTATCATTCAGATAACTACATATTTTTGTCCTAAAAACTATCCTTTTATTCGTTAGTAGCGGCAGCCGATCACGCTCCGCTTTGGTTGTCGCTAACAGCATGTAAACATAGATCATGGGCTCACAGCACTAAACAAAAACCTTAACTGCAATACCAGCAACAACTGTACCAAGTTTCATTAAAATTGGACGAAGGGTTTAGGAACGTACACTGCGCAAACCTACATACAAACATTGATATTTGTTAGTATAGATATATGGATGTAGGATTGGTAAGAACGGAACGTATGAAAAGAGTCTGGAACGGAGCTTTAAGATATGAGTGTGAGAAAACGGAAAGAAAGGGAGAAGAGAATGACAGAGAAAAGGAAGATGCCGAAGATGGTCGAAAAAATAATTTTTAAATTATTATTCTAACAGAAGATTTTGGAACAGTGTAACTTTTATTTTATGCACGCGATCCCTAATTCTACATGTTTGTACTTAAATAATAATAGCATGTTTTCGTAATTGAGGCTACAGCGCTTAGGAGATCCAATGATTTACTGTAATTTGCAGGTTCATTCGATTCAGTTGATGTATGAGTTTAGTGATACTGTTATTAAAACAATGGAGAGTGTAGGTACGGCCATTGCAGCGATCCTCAGAGAGACATGTGTTCCGCAGCGGACGTCTGTAGTAGGAGATACAATGATTTGGTAATACCGCTTCTAATTCTGCTAATGTTCAATTCAATTCATTTATTTATCAGATAATCTCCTCCGTACGTCGTATTCCTCAGTTCTGAGGGTCGTGACCTTTACTGAGCACTTTTGTTAGGACTATGTTCCTCCATTCGCTCCTGTCTTCCGCGCAGTGGATAGCGACATTGATGCTGGATTCCAAAGTCGTCTTAATCTGATCGGACCAGCGCATGGGACTACGCCCCCTAGGCCTCTTTCCTTCCACTTTGTCGGTGATGAGAAGTCTTTCGAGATTGTCACCCTTTTTCCTCGCAACGTGACCGAAAAACTCTAAAATCCTACGTAGGCAAATGGTGGAGAGTCTTAACGAGACGCCTAGTTCTTCCAGGATTGATGCGTTTTTTCAGATAACAATAATCCATCAATTCACATACACATTTATATAAAAATTAAATTACAATAGGTCTTTTTTAATTTTTTTATTGCTTAGATGGGTGGACGAGCTCACAGCCCACCTGGTGCTAAGTGGTTACTGGAGCCCATAGACATACACAACGTAAATACGCCACCCACTTTGAGGTATAAGTTCTAAGGTCTCAAGTATAGTTACAACGGCTGCCCCACCCTTCAAACCGAAACGCATTACTGCTTCACGGCAGAAATAGGCAAGGTGGTGGTACCCACCCGTGCCGACTCACAAGAGGTCCTACCACCAGTAATTACGCAAATTATAATTTTGCGGGTTTCATTTTTATTACACGATGTTATTCCTTCACCGTGGAAATCAATCGTGAACATTTGTTGAGTACGTATTTCATTAGAAAAATTGGTACCCGCCTGAGATTCGAACACCGGAGCATCGCTCAACACGAATGCACCGGACGTCTTATCCGTTAGGCCACGACGACTTCAAAACATATAAAAAACAAAATAAAATAAACAACAATATTAAACATTAACAATAATTATTTAAAATAATATAGACATTGCACCTAACTTAATTATTAAACGATGTTTTATTACTAAATCGTGAATAAATTTGCTTAAAGAAAAAAAATCGGTATTCGAATTCTGGTATTGTCATTGTATTGATTGTTGTAAGTTGTTTATCATATAATTTTACGTATATTATTATTTCAAAAACATGCCTGACCGTATCTGGTCTCATCCTATAAGGCCTCTATTTAAAATAAAGCGTTCAAGTTAAAATAAACTCTCGTCTAAAATTTAATCTAAATAATCACAAAATAGTTTAATAAGTGAACATGTAATTAAATCGTTGAGACCGAATTTATATCATTTGAAAAGTACTGTGTGAAAAAAATCAAGAAAAATACTCGTAAAATCCATCGAGACGTAATAAAATAGTATTCTTGTGGACAAAATTTGATCCTAGATTAGAAACCTTTTAAATTAAATATTTGTAAATCGCATTTGCCCTGGGGCTGTCTAAGCTCCTGTCTCAAGGAGGACATTCGTGTTGTGCCATCAACGTGCTCTGTTAACCTAACACTTATGTTATCTAGATGGACAGCTCTGTCATCTTAAAAGTAGTCATTAATGATCATCATCAACTGTTTTCTCCTTCCATACTCCTCTATCATATACCATTTCTTCACTCACTCCCCTCTTACAGATTTCGCCTTTCAGGCAATCCATCCTTTATTTTTTAGGTCTACCTCTTCCTCTAAAGCCTTCCACCTCCATAGTTAAAACTCTCTCAACAAGCTCATTGTCATTATGTCTCATTACGTGTCCATCTCAAACGCGCACTTCTCAACTTCTCTGTCACAAGTTCCAGTTTCAACCACTAGTCACTAATGATATGGCAATTAAATAGGCTCTTGGTCCAACCATAAATGAGATTTTAATTTTCATTGACCCGTAATATTCTTAGATAGGTGCACGCTTTTTTTTGTAACTTAATGGTCAACAGCTCCCAGTATACTGGATTCTGATTGGTAACCAGGAAATGTGGGGCATTTCAGAGCATCGTTCATCATTTTAGGGCGGTAATTACGCAAATTTATTAACACCAGTGTTCGATCGATAGTTGAAATTCGACCATAGTCACGACACCTCAAGAATTACATTCACTTCATGTATTACGGTGTTTTTTGGTTTTATTGGTGATCTTTTGAAATAGTCAAATAACAAATTCCATTCTTTTTTTGGTAGCATTAAAACTCATTTAAAGCTATTAAATAAAGAAACGAAAGAGAAGGAAAAAAAAAGAAGATAATTCCAAATTCAAATTAGGAAAATGTGTGATTTTTATTTATTTTTCGTATTGTCAAGATGGGTGAATCTAATGGAGAAATTCGATACATTTTAAAATTTTACTACAAAAAGGTAAAAATCTCTCAACTCTTTAGGCGAAGTTCAGTCATACACACTCATAAAAGAATTATATATAAACATGTAATATTTAAAAGATAGATTGCGAGCTACATTCTATCACATATTGCTACTGCGCCATGAAAGTCATTTGTGAACGCAAGGTCGATTCGTATTTAATGAGACTAGAGGTCCCGCAGTAGTCGAAATTCGACTATAATTAATTGGAAATGTAAGTTTGTACACTATTATGATTGTATTTTCAAAGACTATTATACTTCTATAATCACAATTTTCGTTAAGACCGCGCAATTTTCGTAGAAAGGGATACAAAGTTTTTGCTTCACGTCGTGTCGCATCTAGGATCGAAGCGGTTGTTCCAATATTTAGGCTGCCAAGTAATTCCGATGGTTCCAACAGAATTCCAAGCATACTATAAGAGAAAAAGTTGTAGTCCTAGCTCACTGAAATCGTGGTCATCATGTCCGTGCTACGGAAACAAATGTTTGCTTAGTATATAATCATTAATAAAATTTAAAGTATCGTAAATGACTGATGCATGCAGTGGTAAACAGTGGTCGTTTTTTACTGGTGGTAGGTCTTGTGAGTCCGCACGGGTAGGTACCACGACCCTGCCTGTTTCTGCTGTGAAGCAGTAATGCGTTTCGGTTTGAAGAGTGAGGCAACCGTTGTACTGTTGAAACTGAGAAATTACAACTCGTATCTCGAGGTGGGTGGCTGCATTTATGTTGTATATGTCTACAGGCTCCGGTAACCACTTATAACCAGGTGGGCCGGGAGCTCGTCCACCTATCTAACCTATAAAAAAACATCGGAGTCCATAGACATGTAATAGGGAATAATAATACCCACCTTGAAACATGAGGTCGAAGCTATTAAAATAAAATGAAGCACAGATCCTTACATAGAGCATCAAACTGTGTAGAGCCGCTGCGAGCGTCACCCGCAGCATCCGAAAAAAAAAAACTAAACACAGTCGAGCCCGCATGTGGGGAATAATTTAAAAATACGCAAAATACGGCCACTTCACTTCTAACCAGGGGGGTCGGTTCCCCCCTTGCGTATTTTTCGGTATGCGTGGCAGGTGGCTCCACCCGCCACCCCTAGCTTCGTTAAAAAGCTCCCAAATACGTAGTATTATAAAAGTTGCGCCTACAGCGTGTAAGTAGTGATGGGGTGAGTTGGGGGGCGTGGGGGTCCGGGGGGTCGCCACCTAGTTAGACAGTTAAAAGTATGCGGTATTAACGAAACGGAAATGAATATACGAGTAGGTACGGTTTTTAGGAGGCTGCGTCACATTGAGTTACTAATAATGAAAATACTTGCTCCCTTTTTTGTTTGACTCGTTTTAGGAGGGTTACGCTTAGGTTGTGGGGCGCTTAGATCGATGGACTGGAGCGATGGAATCTATGTGCGATCAGCTCTTAGTTTTCGTTGCGATTACTTAATTGCAACATGAGACTGATGCGGTTTGAGTTAAATATAAATACGAACAGTTTTGGATTTGGTTTGTTATAGCTGGCTTATTAAAGCACGTACTCTTGGTGTCCGGCTCGTTGACATAGGTGCCAAGGTATTGGTCGTATTTGCTGCGGAGGGTCATGTCATATGTTTGTAGCATGACAATTGTACGAAAGAAACTGATACTTGAATGTTATGAGTTTTTTTTGCTTATATGGGTGAACTTTTTCAGAGCTCGCGTGTTACCAATGCCTATAAACGTGAGAAATTGCAGTTTTTACCGCAAGTAGGATCTCTTGTGAGTCCGCACGGATAGGTACCACCGCCCCGCCTATTTCTGCCGTGAAGCAGTAATGCGTTTCTGCTTGAAGGGTGGGGCAGCCGTTGTAACCATACTGAGATCTTAGAACTTACATCTCAAGGTGGGTGACGCATTTACCAGGTACAACACCGGGTGAGCTGTGAGCTCGTCCACCCATCTATGCAAAAAAATAAAAACCCACCTTAAGACATGACCATGTCGCATCCTTCGAACCGAAGCGTATAACTGCTTCGCAGCAGAAATAGGCTGATACTGCTACCTACCCGTTCTGGGGATGCGTAAGTAAGCTACCACTAACAGTAATTATGGAAAATTAGATTATTATTTTTTGGTCGAGGAAGTCGTTCTTTTTGCGTATAGATGGATGAGCTCAAGGCTCAACTGATGATAAGTGGTTGCCGACGCACGTAAATGTAGCCACCCGTATACCGAAATCATGTTTCTTTCGAGAAATTGTCTCAAAGTGTATTAAAGTTTCACAATTAAATTAAATTAAAAACCAGTTCTAGATATAATATACTTAATATTCATTTCTATTCAGTGTATTCAATTTTTACAGGAAAAAAAAAAACAAAACAAGAAAGCTCCTTAAAGGCTGAGGCTCTAAGTTGACAGACGTCAAACCAGGCAACTTACGCGAAAACATTTCTTTAACTACGCATTTCCTTAACACGACATCCGAATGCGTAACTAGGGAAGCATTGATAGTTTCATACAAATACGAAAACTCAAGCGATTTTAGCGTATAACCGAATGAGTTTATGGTACACAATCCTTTGTGTGAGCATTTTTTATCTCGAGAATTATGTCGAGGCTTATTTTTATGAGCAAAGTCACGGAACCCTTTGCGTGAGTCGACATGACAGTTCGTTATCGATACGTAAGCAACAGGTTCTGCTCGTACCATCTTTTTGAGGTGGAACCCTATTTTTGCGTCAGTGAATTCGATGTCATATCTAGTTATAGAGCTGATTTAACTAATGCAAAAGAAGACACGGCTTAACTGGTGACTTGAGTGCAAGGTGGGTGGCGCATTTACGTTGTAAATGTCTATGGGCTCCAGTAAACACTTAACACTAGGTGGGCTGTGAGTTCGTCCACCCATCAAAGCAATAAAAAATAAATAAAAAGTATCTTTCTTGAAACTGTTAGGATCTAGATATATCGGTTCTGATCTCTATGCAACTACGTCAGTGTAAAAATCCCGCTGATGCCCATTATTATCGATAAATACGACATATGTTTACGAATGTTTTTAAGGCTATCAAGGAACCGCACTGTGGAGATAGAGAGAATTCACTATATTGCACACCAAAACTCAAATAACATTTAAAAAAAGATGTGTGGTGTCGTGGGACACTGGATAGGAACGAAGTTCCTTATTATAAAAATATGAATTTTAAGCTCTATTCGAGGTATACAGAAAATAAAACTAGAGGTTTCGCAACAACCCACGGTCATTTGGTAACGTGCGAACTTATTGTGGTACACTTCATTCACGGTTGTTTGCTTAAGATTGCGCAAGCGAACGCTCTGAGATTGTGGTCAATGAATGATTAAAAAGTATGTTATTTTTTGTACGTTATTACAAAATTAAGTCGAACACTGTGTGAATCTCTATATATAAAAATGAATTGTTGTTCGTTAGTCTCGCTAAAACTTGAGAACGGCTGGACCGATTTGGCTAATTGTGATCTTGAATTATTCGTGGAAGTCCAGGAAGGTTTAAAAGGTGAGAAAATATAAAAAAGCTCGGAATTATATAAAAACAAACAATTTTGTTTTTCCTTTGATGTGTCCCCTTGATGTCTTTTATTTATCGATTGAGGCACTACGAAGTCTGCCGGGTCAGCTAGTTACTAATAAAAATCTTACGTTACGGACGTTTTTTCCCGGTTAGGGTACCCCTCCGCATTGTCCCATAAGGAACTTCGTTCCAAAAAATGTATGAATGTTGCAGTGTACAATTGACACAGCGGCCGGTGATCGCATTCAGTATCTTGTTAAAGCCAACATTTATAACAGGCGTTCGGGGTTCGAATGTACTCCATTTTAACAGACTTTAAAAAAAACGTGTTTTTCAATTCGATATTGTTTTGTGTGCTGCCCCGGAACTCTTTTCAAGTTAAACTGATTTTAATGATTGTATTTTTATTTGAAAGCTCTCTTGCTTGTCGCTTATTCACATTACAAGTTTATCAAGTTCCGACCGGTCGTTTTTGAGTTACTGGTGATAGGACCTCTTGAGAGTCCGCGCGGGTAGGTACCACCGCCCTGCCTATTTCTGCCGTGGAGCAGTAATGCGTTTCGGTTTGAAGGGTGGGGCAGCCGTTGTAACTATACTGAGATCTTAGAACTTATATCTCAAGGTGGGTGGCGCATTTACGTTGTAGATGTCTATGGGCTCTAGTAACCACTTAACACCAGGTGGGCTGTGAGCTCGTCCACCCATTTAAGCAATAAAAAAAAAAAATGCATATTTTAATTGATCTCGACTAGATTGATGACGATATTCTCATTTTTAATGCATTTTTTTATTTTTGTTGAAAGGTTGAATTTGGCACGTATAGTAACCAAAATACCCGCCCAACCGTGGTGATCTCCCAGGATTGACTTTGAAGGATATATAAGAGTATGGATACGGGACATTCGTTAAGTTTTTATTTTAATTTTATTGCTTCCATAGATGGACGAGGTGACAAACCACCTGATGTTAAGTGGTTACCGGAGCCCATAGACGTTTACAACGTAAATGCCACCACTCAATTTGAGACATGAGGTTCAAGGTCTCACTTTTTGTTTTATTTTATTGTCAATGTTATTTATTAAACTAGATGGGTAGACCGACACACGTCCACCAGATGAAGTGAATGTCACCTTTCCTGACATACAAAAATGAAGGGTTAATTGCACTTTTGAGATTCCAATTTTCGATAGATGGACAATAGCATCAATTAATGGATTCCGGCACCCGCTTAACATCAGGTAGAGAGCTACGCTGCCTAGATCAATCACGAAAATATCTCTGAAACAACTCTATAGTGTGCTCTTGAAAAAATTCGTTTTTGACAACCATCCATGAGCGAAAAATATGTTATAGTGATTTAAACGAAAAATAATTAAAACGATCATATACTCAAGTTCAAGTGCTTCTCTACCCTCGTGTACCCTGAGCTCACCTCGCTCGGATCAAAGCGGAAGGTACCAGTTTTTATCACTGAACCTATCGATTCGCGGTTTGGGAAACGATACTTGAATCTTAATGAAGTTCTCGCGTTTATATCTAATGTTTTTTAACTCCAGTGGGCGATAGGCAGTCGAGATATTCATTCGCAATTCTCATAATCATCTTCAGAGCATTCGCATCGTGATAGCTATTATCTCTGATAGCCACTTAATGTTAGACAACCCTTGAATTCATCAACTCATCTTAAGCAATAAAAACGTAAGACTCTAATAACAAAAAAAATTCAATTCATAACTCAGTCACGACCTGGCGGCGCCTGATTTTAATTTAGCAGCAAACATGTCGAGTGCTTTGCTATTGCAGTTTTGGCAGGCGGTTTAATTTTACTGCATCGATTTTGTGGTCGAAGTTTTGTTACGAGCTCAAGGGTCTTTGTTAGCGTTGTTGCTAACCCGTTCACGTGTTTAGCGTTAATTTCGAGTTAAAATTTAGTAATTTAACGTTCGCTTTATCATGTTAAAGCGGAGTAATGTTTTACAACACATCTAAACGGCGTCTCCCACGCCTGAGCCTTCCCGTCGCGCAAACATCGCAGTAAAACAATTTATTACAAAATGTAAACAGGAAGAAACGTATTTTCATTTAGAATACGATTTCGAGCACCCCCTCCCCCCTGCCCCCCGACCCCCGAATAGACGAAAATACTCGGTTATGATTAATTCGAAATGCGCCTCGCATTGATCAAGGAAACAGCTTTTTACTTGAAACTACCCGCTTCCACCCACCAACCACCCCGGCGAGAACGAGACTAATGCAAAACTCACCGTCTCTCTCTAAAACAAAGATGCTAAAACTTCTTTCGGTGCTATGAAGATTTTAATTTCATATTTTTGACGAAATGGTTCTAATTTTACCGCCATCGACAATCAATATTCAATTCTATGTGACAGTATTTAGAGCCTACATTCGCTTGTTCGCACGCCGCACTTGCAACCGTTTTCTAATCTGACATTAGTTTTCGAAGTGAAAAGATACAGTCCCAAGACTGTGTGTGTGCTGAAATCCAAATTCAGCTCTGGTAATTGCCGTTAGAGCTCAATTTTCTCTGTAAATGAACGAGTAAGGAATAATTCTTCAGTTGTACCCCAAAATTAGTAGAATAGGGGGAAGGGGTACACACGACGGGTGGTTTTAAAAGAAGCGGAGGAAAAAGGGTGGGATAGAAAGATGCGCAAAGACTTAGTTCTCGCGGGGGGCAGGGGGGGCAGGCGTTATAAAATATATAATTCTATACTTACAATACTTGTAAATACGGCACGCGGAAGTAGCGCTACCAAAACGTTTTGATACTTTCGCACGTTACAAACGAAACAGTAAGTTTATGTGTGAATTACAATCTTTTTTTTAATGCGTAGACGAATGGACCAGTTCACGACTCACCTGGTGTTAAGTGGTTACCGGAGCCCATAGACATCCACAACGTAAATGCTTGCCGCTCACCTTGAGATATGGAGTTCTAAGGTCTTAGTATAGTTACAACGGCTGCCCAACCCTTCAAGCCGAAACATATGACTGCTTCACGGCAGAAATAGGCAGAGTGGTGATACCTACTCATACGGATTGACAAGAGGTCCTACCACCAGTAACAAGAGGTCCATTTACTGGTGGTAGGTCCTCTTGTACTGGTGGGATTCATACTTTGATGTTCCCAGTGTCAATGTAGTTTCTTGATTTTACGTAATTTGTGAATTTTATCAGCTATATTTTATATTTTATCTTTAATAATTCCCCACTGGAATGCCATATTACATGGAAGATTCACAAAAATGCATAAGTATCATGGTTTAGCTATGTTCTCTCTTGTTTATTTCTAACTCGTCGATGCCAATATTTTGAATCTATTCATATCTCTTCTGAACCCTTACCTTCTTACCATAAATAAGGAGATTATATTCTAATCTTATGTTCTATTTCTGAGATATTAGTACGGATGTATCTTGAAGAATGCTCAGGAATGCTCTTATCCGCGACTTGTGATTTCGAATCAACGGAACTGGTGATTTTAGAGTACCTACGCTAATAATAAATTTTAAATATTACAATTTCTCGTAAGTATCAAAACTCTACGTTCGCTCTATAAAGCTACATTCGCTGATATTTAGTCGCGAAACTGGATGTATAATAAAAGCGGTAGTTGTTTAAAATAAGAGGTTCTCGCGGCGCGGAGGGGCGCGCGCTACGGGTTCGCAAGTTTGGGTTCGATTCTAGGGCGATTTCGGTTATAAGCACGTAACTGCATATTTGATAACATTTTCAATGATTGTTATTTTAGGTGATTTTGTTAATTGGGATAATTATGAATAGAAGAAATTGGTTCTCGTCATACGGACAACTGTATAGTGACCTAGGAGAGTTAGTTTATTAATGGTAAGACAATTAATTTTATTTTTGTCGTATTATCAAGATTCTTTATGGCTTTTATAGGTTATGTTTTCATTATATCGGTGGCTCATTTTGCAATGCTGTCGGGATCCTACTGATAGATTACCGACTAATTCTTTTAAGTTAGATAAGCTCACGGCTGAGTTGTAGTTAGGACGGTTATTGGAGTCCGTGAACAAAAGGATTGAACATCTTAGAATAAGGGTTATATAAGGGTTATCTGACATACGCTGTCAATAATTTGGCTTTAATTTTTTTATTTTCTTATTTCCATGATAAGTGTATGTCCCATCTGATGGTAAGAAGTCACTGTTGCCCATGGACATCAACAAGGCCAGCAACACAGTCAAGTCGCTACCTACAAATTTTTAGTATTTTTTTGTTTAAATCAGTAGTGGTTTTTACTTTGATCTTGTTTCTCGAGGTGGGTTACATTCACGATGTCACATCACTTATTCTGGACTAGTCTATACTAATTCTTAAAGAGTGAAGTCAATTCTAAAATTTCAATTAATTTAGAAGGGTTTATATATATATCGTCATAGTCGTAGAATAGTGACGGATCTGACAAATATTAAACTTCACAGGGCAGCCATTTCAAATAGTCATGTTAGATTTTTTGTCATAACTTTTTAGATTCAAATTCTGTAATTATGAAAATTGGCATACAAGCAAACAAAAGGATTCGTTTTAAAATAAAATAAAAATAATAACTTAAAATTACACAGTTTTCTAGAAAAATCACATGCTTCATTTTACTTTGGAGTTGATACAGTCACATAGTATTATCCGACATTGTTCCTCGGAAAGTTACTGTTGAAGGAATGACGGAAGTTACTTTACGATCATGTACTATTAACTTACAGAGTAATATTTTGGCGGATATGTTATTTGTCATATTATATTATTTTAAATTTTAACCGCAGGTAAGTATTATAGGTCGGCAAGTGGTCAGTAAGTAACCAGATTAGGATATCTTAAATAAAACACAGACTAATTGGTCTTACTCTTTTTTAATCAACATGATATACATTAAGCTTAAATTAAGTATTTATTATCAATAGTAGGTATTCTTTTATTACTATATAGACTAAGCAGACTATAATGTTGACTCTACTTGGATATGATTACTGATTTTTTGGTAAATTACTAACCTAAAAATTTAAATACTAATCATTATATAGAATTGAATTATAAAGAAAAGAAAAAAACATTTATTAAAATGAAAAAAATCTTAACAATCACAACTTCAGAGATCATAATAATAACAATAAAATAACTAAAATTATAAAAACAAACCCTAGTGCACAATTATTCAGTCGGATTCATTACCAGCTTCAGTAAAATTACGTCCATGAGTTAAACTTCTGAAAAATTTATGATATGTCGTGGGTATTATTGAGGAATTGCAAAGACTAATAAGATTGTTATATTTATCATTACAGATTGGAATTAGACTTACATAAGCTTTCTTTAAGGCTGGAGTTCAGACAATTCTTTGTATAAATTGAACATCCGACCGATGCTGAAGTCACCGAAGTCACCTAAATACAGCCATTTGGACGCTGCTCTATAATGCGACTCTACTGGTACAAATGATTCAACGTGGGTGCAAACCCACATTATCATTTCATCGTCAACAATCCGATTATGATTTTTATGTTTCCCCCTCATGTCTTCTTCAATCAAAGTGCTTCCGTCATACTTATCCCAAGCTGTCCGAACTAACCTTTCGCTAATCGAATATTTACTTAAAAACATGATTTTACAATCCTCTATTGCTGATGATTCTTTTGGCAAAAAATAATTGTTAGTGAATTGACGGTTATGCTTTAAAGCTCTTTGAAGACCCATTTTCTTCTGCTGTTTTGTAGTATAATTCGCAACATACAACCATTGTTTCTCACAATCACCTAATTCTCAAAACTTATCAAATGCACCCTGTCTTTCTTCAAGGGTCAACATAGTGTAACATTTACTTTTACACGCGCAAGTACTGGGTAGGCACCCATAGTTTTTGAAGGAATAAAAAGGCCCTTTTTGGAGGAGTTTATTTCCCGGCATTTTTAAGCGCTTTCTAGTAACTTCTTTTCAATCATCGTAATTTCGGATTCGTTTTTTACCTCTACATCGAATACGAGGCACTGGAGGACACGACTGGAATGAGGACACAACTGTGTCGATTAAAGGACAGTTGCTATAGTCCGCTTCATCATGAGTGCAACAACAAAAATCGTTACAGACTTCGCCATGGCCTTCTGCTGGTAATGGCAATCGGTTAATCGGCTGTGGGAAAGGTGA
This sequence comes from Bombyx mori, assembly GCF_030269925.1. NCBI lineage: Eukaryota > Metazoa > Arthropoda > Insecta > Lepidoptera > Bombycidae > Bombyx > Bombyx mori. The sequence continues at coordinate 15,339,435 of NC_085114.1, read as the reverse complement.
TATATCTGATATCAAGATAGAGGTATTTAAAGGGCTTAAAGCTGGGCTGATATTTAGGGACACGGTATGTTGATTTTCTGACGAGAGTAAATCTGGTGTGGAAGCATTTTGATATCCAACTATAAAGTGATTTTCTCTAAGAAAACAAGTAGAGGATGGTATGTTTTGATTCCTATTTTCATCTGTAATACTTTCGTTTGCTCGGTGTACATCGTCTGCAAAGACATTCTCATAAACGTCGTTCATTTTACTATTGCATGGCCTACTCCTGGAGGTAAAGGTGAATGGCATTCTGAAAACATATCAGTATGTAAAAAATAAATAAATTCTTAATAACACAAGTTAACGTTTACGCCTAAGGTGATTGGTTTTACATCCTTAAATTGATTCAGAACAAAAAGATTCGGAAGTACAGAAATAAAACAATTTACTTCTTTTTATTTATACGGGTAAAATATTACTGACATAGGATTATTTTTTTATAGAAAAATATATTAAATATATACAAATAATCATTTTTTTAAGTAGAATAAAGCTGTATCTGAATTTAGTGCAAAGAACAAAGTCGGATGGTCAGATACGACTATTAGATAAAAAAACATGTTCATTGAATAACGTCGGTTGTGATCACCCGTCACTATTATATCCATAGAAAAATGTAGTATAGTTACATACAATTTTAAAATTTAATTTTTTTTTAAATATAACACAAACTCTTCAGAATAATGTATACTCCGATATCCAACATTATTTTTATGTAAATAAATTTTTTAAATGATTTTTAATTTTCCGTAGAAAACCGACAGATAGTCAGAACCGATACTTTATTCATTTACTTTAGTAAATATGGTTTTAATACAAAAATTAAATAATACCAAAAGTTAATACATAATTAATTAACCTACCTGGAGTCCCTGGTATACAGTCCTCCTCATCAGTGTACTCTTCATGAGTAAAATGTTAATATTGTAACAAAATGTAAATGATTACTAGCGCCATCTGTCATCATCTGTCTGTATATAACTTTGACAATAAATAGTTAGTCTATCCTCAACCGCCATTTTATTAGGTTACGGGCCCAGAAAATCGCAGAAAATCAAAAAAATCCCAGTATTGAGTCGTTTTAACAAGATTTTGCAGTAAAGCAAGTGTTAAAAGACAGTATTCAGTGAGATTTAGTTGTGAACTGGACTGATCGTATTGATTATCGCAGTGTATTTGTGTAAAAACTATTCGTCAAAATGGCTACCAACTACCTTATCAATGTGCCGAAACTAAAAGGACGCGATAATTATTCAGAGTGGTGTTTCGCTGCAGAAAATTTTTTAGTACTCGAAGGCATGAAGCATTGCATCAAGCCAGAACCGGGGAAAGAAATAGCAAGCGCGGATGACGAAAAAACTAAAGCCAAATTGATCATGACCATCGACCCGTCGTTGTACGTACATGTCAAAACCGTTAAATCGTCGAAAGAATTGTGGGATAAACTAAGGCAATTATTCGATGATAGTGGCTTTTCACGAAGAATTAGTCTATTGAGAAATTTAATTTCAATCCGGCGAGATAATTGCAGTTCGATGACGTCATACGTGACGCAGATAATCGATACAGCGCAGAAATTAAGTGGAACGGGATTTGAAATAAACGAGGAATGGGTGGGATCATTGCTGTTGGCGGGGCTGCCAGAAAAGTTTGCCCCAATGATCATGGCAATTGAACATTCCGGGATTGCCATAAACTCTGATGTAATTAAAACAAAATTACTTGATATGAGTTCCGAGATCGGTGACCATGATCCGGAAGTTGCACTATGGTCGAAACCAAAAACGAGGGTAGATCAAAATTTCAATACAAAAGGCGAGAAACGAACATCAAATTATACGTCCAATGTAAAAAAAAAGGTTATAAAATGTTATAAATGTAAGCAAAGTGGTCATTATAAAAATCAGTGTCCGAGTTTAGAAGCCGAAAAAAGAAAACAATCCAACGCCTTTAGTGCTATTTTCTTAAGTGGAAATTTCAACTGCGATAGTTGGTACATAGATAGCGGGGCCAGCAAACACATGACAGCAAAGAAAGAATACGTTGAGAGTCCATCATTTGAACATGAAATTAAAGAAATAATTGTGGCGAACAAAACATCCGTCCCGGTAGTGTGTTCTGGTGATGTAAACATAATCACAGTTGTGAATGGTGTAGAATATGACATCACAGTTTCAAATGTATTGTGCATACCGAGTTTAACAACAAACTTGCTTTCAGTGAGTCAGTTAATTGAGAATGGCAATAAGGTAATCTTTAAAGAGAAATTTTGCTATATTTACAATCAACAGAGAACTCTAGTTGGAAAGGCAGAATTAGTAGATGGTGTGTACAGATTATATACTAAGAAATCAGAACAGTTATTCGCAGCCACAGCTAAGGTGTCGAGTGAAACTTGGCATCGACGATTAGGGCATATCAACAGTACCAGCTTGAACAAAATGAAGAATGGAGCTACGACAGGTATTTCATACACAAATAAAGCTGATGTTGACAAATCTAAGTGTACTGTTTGCTGTAAGGGGAAGCAGTCTAGACTACCTTTTCAGCCTAGTTCAACTAACACCCAAGATATTTTAGAATTAATACACTCAGATGTGTGTGGTCCGATGGAAAATGTGTCCATTGGAGGATCCAGATACTATGTCTTATTTGTGGATGACTACAGCAGAATGGTTTTTGTATACTTCATGAAAACAAAGTCAGAGGTATTTAAGTTTTTCAAAGAATTCCAGTCACTTGTAGAAAAACAGACAGATCGGAAAATTAAAATTCTAAGAACAGACAATGGCGGTGAGTACTGCAGTCAAGACTTTGAAAGATATCTAAAACAACACGGAATAATTCACCAGAAAAGTAATGCTTACACACCACAGCAAAATGGTGTGTGTGAAAGGATGAATAGGTCACTAGTTGAAAAGGCTAGATGTCTAATTTTTGATGCTGGTTTACATAAAAAGTTTTGGGCAGAAGCCATAAATACATCTGTATACTTAAGGAATCGATCAGTTGTTACTGGATTAAACAACATGACTCCATATGAAGCCTGGACAAAGAAAAAACCTGACTTAAGTCATGTACGTATTTTTGGAAGTAAGGTTATGATGCACATACCAAAAGAAAAGCGCTTAAAATGGGATATGAAGGCTAAAGAACTTATTTTGGTAGGCTATGCAGACAATGTAAAAGGCTATAGGGTTTATAACCCAGAAAATAACTCTGTCACAACTAGCAGAGACATTATAATAATGGAGAAAACTGAAAATACAATTGAAATTCCTATTGAGTGCAAGGCTCCAGCGGAGGAACAGAGAGAAGGAGACGAAAGTAGAACTACAGAAAGTACAGACACTGAATGTGATGATAATGATATCACATATATTCCAGAAGCTTCTTCAGGAAGTGACTCATATGACAGTTTTTCTGAAACACCATCAGAACCAGAACCTTCATTATTAGAATTGAATCAGGATATTCCAAACAAGCGGGTGAGAAAAATACCTGATAGATTTAGCTATAGTCACTTATGTATTGCAGAATCAGATGATCAAAATATAATGGATATTTCACTCAAGGAAGCTTTAAATGGACCTGAAAGTAAATTTTGGAGATCAAGCATGGAGGAGGAATTAGAATCATTTAAGAAAAATGATGCATGGGAACTTGTGGATAAGCCTCGTGACTCTACAGTAGTGCAGTGCAAATGGGTATTTAAAAAGAAGTATGATAGTGTCGGTAATGTGCGTTATCGTGCTAGATTAGTGGCAAAAGGCTTTTCACAGAAAGCTGGCATAGACTATCATGAAACTTTTTCACCTGTGCTACGTTATACTACTTTAAGATTGTTATTTTCTATAGCAGTAAAACTAGGTTTAGATATACGTCATCTTGATGTCACTACAGCCTTTCTAAATGGTTTTTTGAATGAATCTGTGTATATGCAAAAACCTGTCCTTTATAGAGATTGTAATGATAATGATAACAAAGTATTAAAGCTTAAACGTGCCATATATGGACTTAAGCAATCATCTCGTGCTTGGTATCAGAGAGTTAATGATTACTTAGAGTCTTTAGGATATTTAAAATCTAAGTATGAACCGTGTTTGTTTACGAAGTCTGAAGGAAATGCTAAAGTTATAATAGCATTGTTTGTTGATGATTTTTTTGTTTTTTCTAACTGTAAAATGGCAACTAATCAGTTAATACAAGATTTGAGTAGTAAATTTAAAATTAAAGATTTGGGTCAAATAAAGCAATGTTTAGGCTTAAGAGTGAATATGTATAAAAATGCTATAACTGTTGATCAAGAACAGTATATAGAAAGCTTGTTAAAAAAGTTTAACATGTCACATTGTAAAACTATAGAAACTCCTATGGAGATTAATTTAAGATTGGAAAAATCTGAGAATAGTTTATGTAATAAAAATATTCCATATAGACAATTGATAGGTAACTTAATGTATTTAGCTGTGTTAACCAGACCAGACATAGCTTACAGTGTATGTTATTTGAGCCAGTTTAATAATTCATATGATGAAACTCATTGGAAACATTTAAAAAGAATTTTAAAATATTTAAAAGGTACTAAAAATTATGGTCTTGTTTTTTCTAAGGATAATTCTTATATAGAAGGATATGTTGATGCAGATTGGGGTTCAGATTCAAATGATAGAAAATCTTTTTCTGGTTTTTGTTTTAAATTGTCTGGTACAGTTATTTCTTTTGAATGTAGGAAACAGAGAAATGTAGCTCTGTCCTCAACAGAAGCAGAGTATATTTCCATGTCAGAAGCCAGTAAAGAGGCTATCTATTTAAAAAGATTATTGTTTGAAATTTTAGGCAATTCAGAAACAATTACATTATATAATGATTGTCAAAGCGCACAAAAACTTATTTTGAACCCAGTATACCATAGAAAGTCTAAACATATAGACATAAGATACCATTTTCTGAGAGAAGCAGTTGCAAACAAGTTTGTTAAAGTTGATTATTTAGAAACTGCTGAAATGCCAGCAGATATTTTTACAAAAAGTTTAGGGTCTTTAAAGCATAAATATTTCACAAAAAAGCTTGGTATATTACCTGTTACGAAGTATTTATGATTTTGTTAAGCGGAGGTGTTAATATTGTAACAAAATGTAAATGATTACTAGCGCCATCTGTCATCATCTGTCTGTATATAACTTTGACAATAAATAGTTAGTCTATCCTCAACCGCCATTTTATTATAAAATTCGTAATTTGTGCATTTTTGCTTCTTTCTTCCACCAATTTTAACATAAGCTTTGATCGTCCTGGTTTCATTGTGACACACCTTTTAACACGGTACGTAAGACTAGATACGTAATAATTAATAAAAAGGTAACTGAGGTAATCTAGTGTAAATGTTTAAGAAAAATTGAATCTAAATACAACGCGTGGGCAACTTCGAGGAACAATGTCGGTTGCGTGGATACGTCGGGAGTGGGAGGGCCGGGCGCGCGTCGTGCAGAGACGATTAAGCACAAGCGTCATTTTACTATGAGCGTCTATCAAATCCGTCATTATACCGACTGCTTAATTTGAAATCTAAAATACATGTAATTTTTTTTTTAATGTAGCAGTAATATTTAGACAATGTAGTATCCAAATATGGTAAAAAGTGGATTTTGGATTTTTTTCAAATCCGACATTATTCTACGATCATGACGATATAATCTAGAAAGTTTGGTTTGTCGCTACTGATACACTTCCAATGAAGTGTAAGTGCAAGCCACAAACTGATCTTTTAAATCACTTTTTTTTTTAAATCGGTTCAATATAAAACAAAGTGAAGCTACTTATATTTTATCCACTCATTTCGCGTGGTTCTTAGTAAAAAGTTCCGTAGAGGGGCCGCACTAGCGCCTACGCCGTAACTGACGCTACGAGGCGTAGGCCTCGCTGCGATGTAGGGCTGCGAATCCCATTGTAATATCTTAAGTTGAAAGAATTAAACCTTTTTATTGTTTATGTTGAAATTAATATATTATTAAGTAAGAAAAAAGTATTCACAATAAACTTCAGCATCCTTGATTCTATGTATGTAGATGCCTAAATTTTCTTTTGGTTCTTAAATATTCTTTTTTTTTTCATAAATATTTTTGTAAATAATTATAATAAACGAACTAAGAGTATTCCTGAGCCCATGAAATAATATTAAAAGTGCGAATCATTACAAATTAAAATTATTCTAATTATAGGCACAAACGCTTTGTTAAAACCATTGAAGGCACCATGCAAATTACTTCTTAAGATTACGATCAAATTAAACTATACACCCCCGAGCACAGCATCCACTAAAATCTTAAAAGACACCCCTTAAGAAACACCCTAAAAACTCAAAAGTTCATTAGCCTCGACAACCCTACAGCTTACTATCTTGCACGCTCCTAAGATGTCCCCCCCTGGGGGGTTTAAAGCCCCCGAGAGGGGGCAAACGCGGAAATATGAAGGGAGCTCTCATTTATCAATACAGAGCGACTGTTTCTTTCAAGAATTGATTATATTCTAAGAATATTGATGCGGGAGCAAAGTTTTCCGTCTCAGGGAGTGGGGGGTAATGTTTTGATTAGAGTTTTTGATGCCGCTTCCCCCTCTGTTAACGTATGTTTATGTTCACTTAAATTGTTAATGTCGACTTCTAGAGGGCGCCTCGCATGGATGATGAACGGTTGTGTATGAAATTTTTGTTGCCTTATGAGGGTAGGTACGCGTTGGAATGGTACTACTTCTTGGTAAACGGTTACCGTTGACTATATACGTTAGAACGTGACCCGATATTGAAACGTGAAGTCGAAGAATCAATGACACTAGAATGAAGACCAGGTCTTCATAATCGAACCCGTGCGACTGGTAGACCAGTATGTTACTCATCATATTTTAAACTAGTTGCGCCCGCCGCTTCGTCCGCGTGAGATTTTACAAAACATTATATTATTTGAAAATAATTTCAGATTATTTCTAAGATATAAGTTATTCCTTATTACATCAGCTATCTGCCAGTGAAAGTCCCGTCAAAATCGGTCCAGCCGTTCCAGAGATTAGCCGGAACAAACAAACAGACAGACAGACAAAAATTGTAAAAAAAATATTTTGATATATGTAACGTATATATATTCATACGTATGTAGTAACAATCGGTTATTTAATATTACAAACAGACACTTGAATTTTATTTATTTGTATGTATAGATTACTTATTATTGTATGCGTGTTAGTGTAGTATCTAATATATACTAATATTATAAAGCTGAAGGGTTTGTTTGAACGCGCTAATTTTAGGAACTACTGGTGCGATTTGAAAAATTATTTCAGTGTTAGATAGCCCATTTATCGAGGAAGGTTATAGGCTATATAACATCACGCTAACACCAATGAATTAATAACTTCCTCTTTTGAAGTCGATTAAAAAGCGTGATTTTAGTACCTTAAATAACTCTTTAACATTCTATTATTAAAAAATATTTTCACTTTCTACGTAAATGAAGAGGCGAGTAAAATTTAGCGTTATGCCAAAGTAACTATTCCACGCGGACGAAGTCGCGGGCTAAAGCCAGTCAAAAATATTATTTCTACGAAATAAACATAATAGAGTTTCGTAAAGAGTTTTTTTTTCTTCTTTTACAAGCTTAGCAGCCAACAGCGTTTTACTGGTGGTAAGACCTCTTGTGAGTCCGCACGGGTAGATGCCACCACTCTGCCTAGTTCTGCCGTGAAGCAGAAATGCGTTTCGGTTTGAAGGGTGGGGCAGCCGTAGTAACTATACTTGAGACCTTAGAACTTATATCTCAAGGTGGGTGGCGCATTTACGTTGTAGATGTCTATGGGCTCCAGTAACCACTTAACACCAGGTGGGCTGTGAGCTCGTCCACCCATCTAAGCAATAAAAAAAAAAACTATCGTCACTCAGAGACATCACTGACCGGTACATACCGGGAATGAACCTGTCCTTGAACGATCCGTCAAGTTTTAAAGCCGTTTCGAAGATTAGACTGAACAAGACATCGATAGACGAAAAGAAAATTCCAAAGAGCGTATAACATAATATTTTTGCTTTATCTACAAACAGTCTAAGAAAACTACCGTTTGAATTTGAAAAACATTTTTCCCGATTCAATACATTATATGGTATATATATATAGTATACCGATAGATTCACATTTGTTATTGATTTCTATAGATTTTAGTTATCGCGTTACGTTATTAGAGAAACATTTTGGTGATGCCGGATCAATGCAATCTAATGAGACGCCCTGTGAAACCAAGGCTTTCTCGAAAAACTTTTTTTTTTACTGCCCTTGTAGGAAGACGAGCATACGGCCCATCTGATGGTGAGTGGTTACCGTCGCCCATGGACTTCAGCAATGCCAGGGGCAGAGCCAAGCCGCTGCCTACCGCAACGGCCAACTTGCTGCTGATTCAAATAATAAGCATGATATAAAATAAAATATTAAGATGCAGATACTGGAATATAGCACGGTTTATGTAAATAAAATAATAGAGGCATTACGCAAATACTATTGGATAGATTTATAATAAAAAAATAAAAAATGTAAAATATACTTTTTTCAGTTTAATATACTTTTTTTTTTATTGCCCTAGTAGGCAGACGCGCGAGTGTCTCTCATCTAATGGTGAGTGGTTACTGTCGCCCATGGTCTACAGCAATGCCAGGGGCAGAGCCAAGTCGCTGCCTACTAATACCTAATAATAATCGTCTAATAAATATAAACACGTTTACAGTAGTTTTCTAAAGATGGCGTTATTCGTTTTCTGAATGCGCTATGCTTATGTTCATACGCTGTGCTATTTTATGTATGTAAATGAATTTTAAGTACTGAATAATTCCGCGGGAACATAGTCACAGATTCAACTTTTTTTAGTTCTTAAGCTTAACATCGACAGGTATAAACAAATTCCGGTTAACAAACAAAACTTATTTATTTATTTATTTACTACAAGGAGAACCAAACAGCTAATTAACTTAGTATAATAATGTAACAAAATTAAAGGTCATCACCAATATAAACAAGTTAAAACATTAGAGAAACAAAAACAGAGAAACAAAGAAATTAAAAACAATCAGCAAGCAAGAAACAATATAAGCAAAAAAGGAATTCATCACACTAATTTAAATATACACTTATATACCTAGAAATGTCACAAATTAATAAAAATCAGGTCAATCACCGTATGACCGTATTAAGAATAAAAGAGACATGAAAGTGGCAGACCAATATATTCAATTATCATTATTGATTTTAACTTAATTTCGTAACCTATCTTGTGAGATTTTTTTGCTTTCTTCGTAATTGACTGGAAGACAGCATTTGTCGACAATATCGCCCATTGTACTGAATTGTAATTTGTAATTAATTATATCTTACTCGCTGCAAGAACGACGTTATCCCTTCATCTAAAAATATATTACAGAGTGTAATCACAATTACTTTTTGATTACCAGTAACTGACCTATTTAAAACAATTTTTACGGCTATAATGAAGCGTTTAAATTTTTCTTTACCTAATTTCCGACGTTAAATACTTTACAAAGTTAGTCAGAGAGTAGTTCTTTATTCACGAATGATTAAGGCTTATTTTTCAAAATTTAATTATCCTTTTAACAACAAATAATTTAAAAAAAGTTTACTAAAAACTTTAAATATTATTGATTTAAAATTACAAATCGAGATGATATCGTAAAATTGCTTTAATCATGTAATTAAAAAATAATTGGGATAAGTGATCACACCTGTACAGGGCGGTACGTAAATACCAAAAGCAACTCAAGATCAGTACATGTGGCAGGCTGATCCATCTTGCCTTCACTCTTCCGAGATAGATACATATAGCTAATGCATTTCTAATCAAGTAAATCTATCAATCCATGCAACTAAATTAACTCACAAGTCATTATCACAGCACCGCAATTAGACATGTTAGATTGATTTGCGAATGCATTAATTAGTGTTCGTATCCCTTTGTACCCTTATTTACAAAAAATGCGTGGATGAAGGAATGTGAAATTTCCATCACTTATAGAGAATATAGAGAAGAACTGCAGAATGCTATTTTTTATGCAATAAAAATACATGTATTTGACACACACACACACGCGTACATACTCTTTTATTTATTGTATAGTCTGTTTTCAAATTAAGAATAGATTAATATTGTTTGTCTTCAAAATATTTTTTCTATAGTGCAGCCTTGACGAAATCTGTGATTAATTATACAAGTAAAGTCTTTGAAATAATAATATTACAATTTATAATTTAAATTACCATAAGGTTCAATTTCGACCCTTTATACGACCACTAGTATGCTTAGTTACAAATAAAGAAACACTCAAAGAACTGTCCCGAGAAATCCCGGAAAGAGCACCTTATAATTCAAAACTCGCCCGAAATCTGTAGCACCAACATTTAGGTTAAAATATAAGATTCTTGCATAAGAAAACGCGACGGGGCCACCCTCCTCGTATCTCCGTTTTTAGTATTTTAGTAAGTTCGTGGGGGGGAAATTACCCCCTCGCGCCCCCCGGGGGGAGACGGCAAGATGTTGATGTTTCTTAGTTTTATATTACCGATGTACTTTATTACTTATTTGTGTTAGTGTGTTGGTATTTCATTCGGCGTGTGGGTTGAGGAGTTGAGGGGGTCGACGTGCTTAGTTGCTCCCCCTATGCAGATATTCGGTTTTATGTAATTTTTATTTTGTGTTCCGTGTTTTTGATAGTTTTCTTTTTATTATTATTATTTCAGCCGGCCTTTTCTATTCGTTGCTTTGTGAGGAAATTTAGAATTACCCGGAGGCGGCGTCTTAGGTCGTTAGCTCGACAATTTCAATGATCTTCTTAGGGCGTGACGTCAGAATCAGCAAAGCAAGAACGATGATTGTATCATGCTAACAATACTTCGATTTCACGACTTAATTCTACTGAATTCATTCGGCTATGCATAACGCGTCAAAACGAACTGCGTCGCACGACGACTCGCTTATTAGGCCACAAACGTTTCAATAGTAAGCATCGATCGATATTGTACCTATAAATAAGCTATACGAGTCAATGTAATGTCTCCGTAGGTTTAGTAGTACGGTTTGACGACGAGGTCCGGTTTAAACCGCCAGGCCATAGTGGGGGGAACATAAAAATTTAGTGGCAACACTAATATCGGGAGTTTTATGTTTGGCCGCGGAAGGGATATGGATTATTTTTATTTTAAATGCGGTTGCTTTTTACTGGCTCGGAGAGGTCGGCATGGTTAATGGCAGATCGTGAGTATTGGCATTTCGTTTTTTTGTTTTTGTTTTTATTATATTAAAGTTTCGGGTCAAGATATCGGATTAAATTTTTTTAACATTAAATACTACAAGTCAAAATATTTTATATAGATTTGTATTCTTGTCTTTTTCTTAAGGTTTTTGGATCCTGTTATATTAATGTTATGTAATAATATTTAAAGAAATAGTCTATATTAAATTAAAAGATCTAATCGACATTACGATTCTGATTTGAAAAATTGGAGGTAGGTATAATGGAGGTTATTTTTTGAGGTTTTCCATGCGTCCCTGAATGGGCACGACACGCCATGGTCGAATACTCGGTGCTGGCACCGATTTATAAAATGACCAAAGGTATGAATGGTGGATGAGCCCGCATAGTACCACCATCAAGTATTTCTACCACAATGCTTCTGTAGAATAGGACAACAGCTATCATAGTACAATAATCTCATTTCCCCAGTAGTAAATAAGTGTTTTTCAAATTCATTACAAAACCTCACATCAGTCACGGATGACTACTGGTTACTCTCTTGTATGTTCCATTGGGAGTGCTCTGAGGAATTGCTTGAGATGATATCATCGTCTCCCTCCACGGTGTATCCCGAGCGCTATCACATAACCTTCTTCAAACGAGGCTTGTGCCGAGTATTAAACGGTAGGTAGTGTCTCTGGTTCCGGCTATTATTGCTGACGTCCATGAGCGGCCGTAACCACTCACCATTAGGTGGGCTGTAGGCACATCTGCCTATACGGCAATTAAAAAAAAACTGATTTTAATCACGTTCGTGACTCACAAAAAACTCAGACAACACTAATTAGTCAAATTAGTTGGTAATTATTGTAATGATTCATTTGTCAAGAGCAGCGGGAGATAACAAATCATGGATTGTCCTTATTTTCTTTCGATGTTCTATATTCAAAAATTGTAAACGGAAACTACTACTACTGCAAAAAAAAACAATCGAAAAAACTTCATTCACGAAGGCAACCGAAAAAAAGGGAACACGTTCTCGGAAAAATCGAAAAAGAAAAAAAAAACCGGTAACACATCCGCGGAAAATCAAACGGAAGCGCGCGCGAAAAAACCAATCCGTTTACCGAAAAAAGAAAAAAAAAAGTGAATGTTATAAAAAACCTGTGAATTGAAAAAAAAAATACGCAAAAAAATATCGGACGCAACCCTGAAAAGCGCACGGGAGAATGCACAAACGTTTTTTTTTTTTTTCGACTGACCTCTATTAGGATTTTACGAGAGACTAATGAAAACGAGAGTGCTCGAACAAAATACGTCACTAGTTCTATCGCGATGAAAAAAAAACAAAAAACTAAAAAAATCCAGTAAGCGTGACCGGCGTATGTTTAACTGGGGGTTCTGTAGCTACATTTGTAGGTATATGACAAAAGGAAGATCTTCCACCGAGCTTGGTAGTAGTATTGCTTGGTAGACCGACGGTCCGAATGTTGTTGTTCGGAACTTGTATATTTAAAGTCGTCGTGGATAAGACGTCCGGTGTATCCGTGTTGAGCGATGCATCGGTGTTCGAATCCCAGGCGGGTACCAATTTTTCTAATGAAATACGTACTCAACGAATTTTCAGTGTCAAAACAGTTTAATTTGTTGTTATTACCACAATAATGAAGTGAAGAACGGCGAAGAAGTGTATCGGGTTCTTTGTCACATCACACAACCGATTTTGGATCGTCTCTCGTGATGCCTAAGAATCGCTTTAGATAGTCGGGAGCGCTTAAAGCGTGAGTCCTGAAGACCCGACTAGTTCCAAGTGAAAGCGAACTAAGCATGGAATAGCGATGCGTATTAGTTGAACCAGTGCACATCTACCACAGTCTCCGAAGAACAAGCCGAACATGAACAAGTGCATAATAAGGTTAGAAAGGTTGGTGGTAGGACCTCTTATGAGTCCGCACGGGTAGGCACCACCACCCTGCCTATTTCTGCCGTGCAGCAGTAATGCGTTTCGGTAGGAAGGGTAGGGCAGCCGTTGTAACTATACCGAGACGTTGGAACTCATATCTCAAAGTGGGTGGTGGCATGGTGGGTCCTGTAACCACTTAACATCGGGTGGGCCGTGAGCTCATCCACAAAACTAAGCAATAACTATGCTCTTCGTCGCTCTCCGAAAAATGCCCGAAACATTTCCCCCCTTTTTCGGAATTCACGTTGACTATCGAGCAACTATATGCCTAGACTTGTAGCGGTTCACGCGTCGTCTCTACGAACCCTAAAAGAGAGAAAATCACAGAAGTGAGAGTTGTATTTCGGCGTCGGTCGCCGGCGGCGGGCAGCTGAACGTAATACGCGCCTCGATTGAGTACAGAAACACGAAAAAACCCAACACGTAGTAACATGCGAACTATTGCACACCGTGTATGCAAGCTCAGTCGAATTTTGATGTGTAAGGTTTATTGTAAAACAATTAAAAAAATGTGAGCCGTCACGGGACGCCTGGCGGATGTGAAACATCGACATTATTTTGTAAAAGTAATATACAGAAAAGAATAGATTGTGATAGGAACTAAATATGTCATAATGATAAAATAAAATATTACGGAAAAAAATAAATTGTTTTCAAGTAAAACACAGATTATGTGTACTGTAGTAAACAACACTGTATACACTACGGAGTGTACACTATAGGTATCCGAGCTCAGTGTAGCGAGAGAGATGGCATAACGTCGGATCGAGTGGGAAAGAATCGCACGGTCGATTGCGCATGGCAACGCGTCGCCACGGCATGCGTCGCCACGCCAGAAATCGGTTTTACGTGCGGCTATAGATGTTTCACATCAAAAATAATAATAAAATGTATCATGTTAAAGTTAAGGCAATTACCGGATTGCCAAATAGCAACACTGTTGTTGGGAGCAATGGCAGTAGTGGGGACGTGACATAATAAAAAAGGCGGTAGTCTGAAAAAACGGGATAGAAAGCAGCGTATTCAGTAGTGAGCAGATATCTTAAGATTGTACAAGTGGAGTTACAAATAAAGCAATATTAAGTGAACTATTGCAATCTGTGTATTTTTTTACTGGCTTTGGAACCCGAGTCTTACAGATGTAATGTTTATTTTCAAATTGTTAATTCAACAAATGATTAATAGAGATTCAGGAAATCATGTTTATACTAGTGTTTCGCATTTTTTTCTCAGACTATTCTTGTGGATAGTGAAGACATTTAATAACATGCGAACTGGTGGTAGGACGTCTTGTGAGTCCGCGCGGGTAGGTACCACCACACTGCCTATTTCTGCCGTGAAGCAGTAATGCGTTTCGGTTCGAAGGGTGGGGCAGCCGTTGTAACTATACTTGAGACCTTAGAATTTATATCTCAAGGCGGGTGGCGCAAAAAAAATCTTAGCACCAGTCGAATAGCATGTTAGTTCCTAGAATAAAATATCTAATTTCAAAGCGTGCGTGTAGATAGCTACATCAGAAATCATTCGGTTCAATAATGACTTCATAAATTTTACAAATTTAAACATTAATTTGATATGAAAATACCGAGATTCTGTTACGTAAATTACAGAACGATTTTATTAAATAAACTTCAAGGCAAAAACTTGTATTGATACGCGTTTATCTTGCCCGCTGTAACATTACTGATTCATGAGTCCTACTGCCCTCAATACGTTGATTGGTCGCGATCCCCTTCGTTCTGATTTTAAAAACGTATCCTCAGTCTCTAATTTGTATTGTGCAGTAGACAGAGACGCTTATAGTTAAAGAGATTCATGATTTTTCGTGACTCAGTAAAATATCATTAATATTATATAATTCATTTACCTACTTCAAGTTTTTGGGAATTATTCTTAGCCTTTAGAATGAAAGTGGGTTAACCAAAAATTTTAAGAAATTTCATTCTAAACTTCTTTATAAACATGTTTTTATAAGTTAAAAAATAAAGATAACTAAATTAAACAGTATTTTAGTCTACAAAATGACAAAGTAATATTTCCGTGGCTTTTAAATCAAGCCCATATCTTAAAGTACTATAACCGAAAAATCCAAAACAATTCTTCAATTACATTTTTGGTGTTTATCAAAAACCAAGAATTTTGGGTTAAGCCATTTCAATTCTAAAGGTGCGATAAATTCTACCATCCTGTCTGTTACTGTCGCGAAACAGTTACGTGATTAAGTGAATGGGACCTCATGTCACTTAAGACCAGGTGAGCCGTGCGCTCGTTCACCCATCTAGTACAGAATAATTTAACTACCTCGAATGCTACCACCCGAACGAATCCACAAGGCAAGTTGATTTTTTATTTTTTTTATTGCTTAGATGTGTGGACGAGCTCACAGCCCACTCGGTGTTAAGTAGTTGCTGGAGCCCATAGACATGTACAATATAAATGCGCCACCCACCTTGAGATATAAGTTCTAAGGTCTCAGTATAGTTAGGCAAGAAAAGTATATTTTCAAAAATACATATCACACTTTTTCAGTTGTTCACGGTAGATTTAGCAGAACGAAAAACAAACGGATTTCCCGGAAAAATAAACTGAAAAACTGTTCGCGATTATCGAAATGTGTGCAATTAAGCTCCACGTAGCTACATACGTACATAAGCGGGCGATACATAAGATTAAAACGTTTATGTGGGATAAAGTAAATAGTTAAAAAAAAAACAGCCGCATTTTATTATGAGCCTATTGGGAGAGGCGAAATTCCCTGTTTATCTGTGTTTGTAGGTTGCGTCGTATAAGGCGTGTTAGATTTTGTTATTGTTTTTTTTTTGTCATCAGATCGAAACTGCCTTTGACAACCTAGATAAATATCTGGCTAGCTTTCAATATTTATGAAACTGCAGTATCATACAAACACGCGTGATTAGGATATGGCCTAGGTCTGTCGACTTACCGTGAATCGTCCCGCAACCACGTCCGAAGTTCCTGGTCGAGGATGAGTATTGCCGACAGAATCAGTTCATCTATCCTTCACATGTAGTCATAGGTCACTGTCACTATTTTCCAGTTTTTTTATATGAAAGGGGGAACTTTACACACTAATTAAATATTATGTGCGTGCCGATGCGGCTACAGCGGCTTCGCGTGACAATCTCTGTTTTTGTTGTTTTTCCGCACTAACTGGTAGGCAGGTGGTGGCGCTAGTGTCGCGCCGAAGAACCATTTCCCGCGGAAATGGTGCATTCCGATACACACAATATGTCGCAGACCCAGTACAAGAAAAATAAGAAATGAATAATACATATAAACCAAATTGTGTCGCGTTGCGTACTCAAAGAATATAAAAAAAAGAAAAGTAATTATTCACAATAAAAAAAATAGTAATAATATAAATATGTATTTTAGAACAAACTGTTACGGGACGGAACATGCCGCTCACCTTAAAAGCACGTAGTTGCTTTTAATATTCAAAAGTTAAAACTAATATCGAAAGAACGTAAAACTTAAAAAACTTACTCGAAACTAATAAATTCTAAAAACTAATAATTAATGATTTGAACTACTCCAAGGGAAGAGGACATATTTTAACCACGGGTCGTTTTTTAAGTAAAATTTATTGTTGAAAAATCGAAAGATTAGTGCGGTGACACGAACAACTTTTCCGAGCGACGAAAATCGCGTAATAACATTAACGTCTTGTATAGGCGGCGCCGTTGACGCGCTGGAACACACCGATACGTTGCGTTTTTCTTCGCACGTGTCTCTTACGGGATTTTGAATCAGCCAGGAGTTCTGACCCAGATGTAGCCACGAGGGTCCGTGGTACCATAAGTCATGCTGTACGAGCGCGGCGGGCAAAAGTCCACGAGACGCAGCGTCGGCGGGATTGTCGGCCGACGGGACGTGGTGCCAGCGGTCCGCGGGTACGCGGCGCAAAATCTCACTGACACGGTTCGAAACGAAGGTTTTCCATTCGTGCGGAGATGAGTGTAGCCATGTTAGCACGATGGATGCGTCGGACCAAGCGTAGACCTGGTCGAAGCGAACACGACCACTGTAAGTGAGCATTACCTTTTCAATTAATTTAGATAAGAGGACTGCCGCCGTTAGTTCGAGGCGAGGAATAGTGAGACGCACACTCAACGGTGCGACGCGAGTTTTGGCTATAATCAGGTGAGTTTGAATGAAATCTTCTTGATCTTTGTAACGAATATATACACATGCTCCGAAACCCTTCTCGGAAGCGTCAGCAAAACCGTGAATTTGTATCGGTTCGGAATTATTATTGTTAAATATATAACGCGGAAATGAGATTTGTGAGATGAGTGGGAGCTCATCAACGAAAGAAGACCACGAATTTACTATGTCAACAGGCGGCGTCTCATCCCAATCGACTTTGGCTATCCATAAGAGTTGAATCAAATGTTTGGCAAACAATGTGACCGGTGATAATAGGCCGAGGGGGTCGTATATTTTTGCTATTTCTGACAGAATGACACGCTTTGTACACTTAAGCGATGAAACTTTGACTTTAAAATTGAATGAATCAGATTTAGGGTTCCACTGTAAGCCCAGAACCTTAATCTTTTTGTCGATCTCCATTTCAGCGAAGAGAACGTTCTCCGGCCGCTCACCATGAGACTCTGATGGCAGCACCGCAGCGAGTAACGCTGGCGAGTTGCTGTGCCATTTGCGCAATTCAAACCCAGCCGCCCCACAAATACCTATCAGCTCTTGTTGTAGAGCGAGTGCGCTGACTTCAGAGTCCTCGCCAGATACGACATCGTCGACGAAAACATCGTTAAGTAAAACGGGCGACGCGAGTTTGAACCGCTCGGCCTCATCTTGAGCGAGTTGTTTTATTGTACGCAGAGCGAGGTAAGGTGACGATTTCACACCGAATGTGACTGTACGCAAACGGTAGTCACGAATAGTTTGCTCTGGTGATGTGCGCCACACAATACTTTGAAAATCTTTGTCACTTTCACGAACAAGTATATTACGATACATTTGTTTTATGTCGGCAGTAAGCGCGATTGAATGGACACGAAATTTAAGAAGGACGTCCACTATGTCCATGTGAAGCTTAGGACCCGTTAGTAAAACGTCATTGAGCGAATACCCACTAGTTGAGCGACAACCGGCGTCGTACATCACACGTGTAGGCGTCGACTCACTCGATTCTTTGACCACGCAGTGGTGCGGAATGTAATAACTTTCACTAACTGAAGGTTGATCATCGACGAGCTCCATGTGGTTGAGGTCTACGTATTCCTGGAGACAAGCGTGGTAATCAGCCTTCAACTTGAGGTTGCGTTCTAACCGATATTCTAGTTTATGAAACCGAGCTAGCGCAATGGACCGCGACTCGCCGAGAGACGGTGCGTCGGGCTTAAACGGGAGGGCGACCACGTATCGCCCGTCCGCATTACGAGTGTGCGTCTTTTGAAAAAAGGATTCGCACAACTCCTCATCTGGAGTGTAACTCCGTTTCTTTGGTATTGATTCCAGCTCCCAAAATCTCTGAAGGTTGTCGTTGTCAAACGAGCTAAAACACACTTGAAATGAAGTTGGAACAGAAGAATCTAAATCTAATTTGCCTAAAAGTAAATAACCGAACACACTATTCATAGCGATCGGCGTGTTCGGCGGGCCTACGATAGTGTTGCCTAGTAACACGTGGGATAGTATATCCGCTCCTAGTAACATTTCAACAGGCTGGGGCGTATGAAAGTCCGGATCAGCTAACTTCAGATTTTTCAAATGTGACCACCCGGTATACGGTAAAGGTACACTTGGTATTTTTGGAATTAATTCGGGCAAAATTAACGCATTTACCGGAATGACAGGTTGTTGTTGACCTTTAGGCGCAATGGAACACGAAACTAAACCTTTTGGATGCACGGGTCCGGTGTCACCAATACCGAACACCGGCACGTTGTTAAGCCGGCGCGCTAGACCTAAGCGCTGCACACAAGCTTCGGTAATAAACGATGCCTGGCTCCCCGTGTCTACCATGCATCTAACAGTGGAAATCGTCATATTATTACCTATGCCAATATCCACTAGTGCTGTCGATAACAACACTGTTCCAGTGCGAGCGAGAGGTAAGTTAGATGCGCAATTTCCGTGTACCGCGATCGGAGTCGGCTTCTCCTGCATAGGAGTGAGCGGAACAACAATAGGTTGCTTGGTTTCGCTTGCAACCGCTAGCGCTTGAGCCGGTTGATTCGTAAAATGTAATAAACTATGATGTCGTTTATGACACGTTCTACACACAAAATTAGAAATGCAATTTTTTACGTCGTGACCGACATTCAAACAATTATAACAAACACTTTTGTTTTGTACAAGGGAATACCTATCCTGCGGGGAAAGATTTAAAAACTCTGCACATTTTGTCAACATGTGTGAACCGTTACATTTCAAGCAAGTTCGAACCTTATTAGCATCGGCCGTAGGTCGAGTTTGGTCTGATGACACGTTGGCGGCAAACGATCGCTTTACCGGCGCAAAACTGTTCGGACTTACATTGTAGCTACGCGGCTGTAATGGCAGCGGATTACCTACCCGCGATATCTGTTTGTTAGCGTGCTGTGCGGAGGTACTTGAGGAGCTAGGAGATACCATTTCTTCCGCGGCGATTTCATGTTGTAAATATGAAACCAATGTGTCTACTTCTGGAATATCGGATGGCTTGGCCAATGAACGTTCGAATCCCTTTCTCATACTACTCGGAATTTTACGTAGTAAAATTTGTAGGAGAACGAAACTCCACTCATGAGTCGGAAAGTCCATGACCTCTAACGCCTTCATGTTTTCCTGATAGACATTTAACAATTTTCGTACACTATACGGAGATCTATCTGAACACGATTCTATGTCTAAAATTCGATCTAGATGTTTCGACGCAATTACCCTTTTATTTTCGTAGCGGGTTAACAATATATCTAACGCGATCGGGTAGTTATCTTCCGTGATAGGTATGGATTTGATCAGGTTATACGGTTCGTTTTTAACTGCAAGTAGAAGATATCTAAGTTTCTCTGCTTTAGAGTAGGCATTGTTGCTATGCACTAAAGATTTGAATAAATCATAAAATGATGGCCAATCCGTAGGATCGCCTTTGAATTCAGGTAAAGGTAAAGTAGGTAAATTTCTTTTATCGTTACCTATCGCATCAAATGAACAATTACTTGACCGATTGAAACGGCGCTGACGCTCATCCATCGACTTTAACGAGTTTAAGTGACCGACAATTTCGTAGTACAAGTCGTTAAAATCATTACGAATCTTTATGTTATCATCTTTGCTAAATGATTTGGATCTGATGAGAAACTTTTCAATTTTAGTCTGAACCTTTGTAAACTTTCTTTGGTGAGCCGCTAGGTCTATAGTACGCGAGCGAAATTGTTGTTCGTTCGTCTTCGCGAGTAGAATGATACGTTTGAGTTCATCAAGAATTAAATCCCTCTCGAAAATATCTTGTTCACACGGCGATAATTCTTCACCTTCCGACATTTTGCGAAACAAAAGATGGCGGGGGACGCTAAGAATCGAACGCGTGATTTTACAATTTGAAAATGAGTACGTAAATACTGCTAAATAACACGACACAAACTGGAAAATATGTATCCGGCTCGAAGGACCAAATTTATGATTAGGATATGGCCTAGGTCTGTCGACTTACCGTGAATCGTCCCGCAACCACGTCCGAAGTTCCTGGTCGAGGATGAGTATTGCCGACAGAATCAGTTCATCTATCCTTCACATGTAGTCATAGGTCACTGTCACTATTTTCCAGTTTTTTTATATGAAAGGGGGAACTTTACACACTAATTAAATATTATGTGCGTGCCGATGCGGCTACAGCGGCTTCGCGTGACAATCTCTGTTTTTGTTGTTTTTCCGCACTAACTGGTAGGCAGGTGGTGGCGCTAGTGTCGCGCCGAAGAACCATTTCCCGCGGAAATGGTGCATTCCGATACACACAATATGTCGCAGACCCAGTACAAGAAAAATAAGAAATGAATAATACATATAAACCAAATTGTGTCGCGTTGCGTACTCAAAGAATATAAAAAAAAGAAAAGTAATTATTCACAATAAAAAAAATAGTAATAATATAAATATGTATTTTAGAACAAACTGTTACGGGACGGAACAACGCGTTAATAACACATTGAATTGACAAGCTCAGAACCAATCTGATAAGATGGTACTCTTTGTATAGAATAATGTATCTGTCGTCATACATAAAAAATGACGCCATAGTTCCTGTTATTTTTTTTTTCTTAGTTGGTTGGACGAGCTCACAGCCCACCTGGTGTTAAGTGGTTACTGGAGTCTTTAGACATCTACAACGTAAATGCGCAACCCACCTTGAGATATAAGTTCTAAGGTATTATTATATCTAATCTAAGTATAGTTACAAC
The DNA here is from genome assembly GCF_030269925.1 of Bombyx mori. Taxonomy (NCBI): domain Eukaryota; kingdom Metazoa; phylum Arthropoda; class Insecta; order Lepidoptera; family Bombycidae; genus Bombyx; species Bombyx mori. Next base: position 15,317,726 of record NC_085114.1, on the reverse strand, counting down.
GGCTACACTACCCTTCAAACCGAAAACGCATCACTGCTTTACGGCAGACATAAGCAGGGTGGCGGTACCTACCCGCGCGGACTCACAATAGGTCCTACCACCAGTAAAGAAGAAGAAAGAATCGGAAGATACATAGTAGTATTTAGTAGTATTTTACCTTACAAGGTGGGTGGTGGCATTTACGTTGTAGATGTCTATGGGCTAAAGTAACCATTTAACAACAGGTGGGCTATGAGCTCGTCCACCAGTAAATGCAATAAAAAAAATCAGAAAGTATTAAGTACGAATATTAGGTACGAAACAGAGCACAAAGAGAACTACGAATATAAGAAACACTGTATAATGCTTCCTATCTCATTTTCTCCCACGTTAAATCTTATCAATTTATGTATCTGTCTCTTTTTACTGTCGCTTTTTCGTTTCATTGACTTTTAAATCACAACGATGCTAAAGAAGCATTCGCACTTCGAAAATCAAATTCCGAAAATGAGCACCCTTTATACTCCGACCCACATGTGTTTGTGCATCCGTACACGTCACGCAGACGACATTAATAAGTTATGTTACGAATGTGTGCGTTTCCTGTTGCGGTGTGCGTATCGAGGTCAGTCCGCAGTGTGCGATGACGGTGATGCAACGGAAAAAAAAAACGGACACCAATTGGAAAGCCGGGTTCCGTCTCATTGATAGAGAAAGGCTTAAAGCGTAAATGTCAATTATTCTTTGGTTGGCGGCTAATTTACGCAATTGCCTTGTGTAGTCGCTTAGTTGTGAATGTTACTATAATACTTTTTACTTATGAACTGTGATAGAAAATTGATATTGGTAACATTTTAAGGGCAAAGGTGATTTGGAAGCGATAGAAGTCGTGTTAAGAGACATTTGGGACTATTCGCGGTTAAAAGGTGTATTCTTAAGAACCGAACTTCGGCAACAAAGAAGACATTACAATAAGTACACTGTCATAACAGTTTGAACCGAGCTTTACAACTCTACCAACGAACGTACGACTAGTTATTCCTTTGAACGCTTCGGACTTGGAAATTTAGATCTAAAACATGAGCCCCGTGGTCGTCCAAAAACTAAAGTCAACAAAGACGAATTGAAGTCATGGTCACTGTTTTGTCTAGGGGCGGTATAATTCATCGTAACTTCTTAATTTTTTTTATTGCTTACATGGGTGGACGAGCTCACAGCCCACCTGGTGCTAAGTGGTTACTGGAGCCCATAGACGTCTACAACGTAAATGCGCCACCCACCTTGAGATATAAGTTCTAAAGTCTCAAGTATAGTTACAACGGTTGCCCCACCCTTCAAACCGAAACGCATTACTGCTTCACGGCAGAAATAGGCAGGGCGGTGGTACCCACCCGCGCTGACTCACAAGAGGTCCTACCACCAGTAAGTTCGTATAAAGATCTGTCGAAATATTGTTTCTCGAGCTGCGTACATATAAACTTGACTTGAAAATGACGTTAGCGCGATTCAAGCTTTTGTTAAATATTGTTTATTCCATAATCGTTACATAGTTATTAGAATCGTTTGGGTCTGAATCCCAACTCAACTATGCTAGGTCAGACTAATATTCTTAAACTTAGCTGTTGTATATGCTAATGACAGAATAAATTCGTAGAGCCAAATAAAATAAAAGGGTGCGTGTACCTATGTACGCGCGTAAGAAGTTATACTTTATTTTTATTAAATTTATTTCTTTTTTTTTATTTAAATTTTAATCAATTTGAAAAAAAAAAATTTAATTTTTTTTACATACTCAAATACGCATATTGGACATCCTTTTTCTTGACATCGTATAAATTCGGTAATTCTCGGTACGGTTCGGAAAGTTCACCTGCGGCTATATTCAGACTCGCCAAGTTACGTCGGTCGTATTGTAATGAGGGATTTAGTGGGCAACTTCATTCTATTAATTTTGTATCACGGTGCGCGCGCATCGTAAAATTTCACTCTCATCAATTTTTCATAACGCGCCTAAAGAAGTATAACTTAAAAAAAATAGCTTCGAAATTCAGAACGAAAACTTAACAGCCGAAATCGGGCGCAATTAATGTTTGAAATAACAAACCAAAAGCAATTGAACAACATGTTTGTCATTAAGTAACATTACATTGTTCTGAAAGCGTATACACTGATTGTGGCTGCTGTCTTTGTTGCAGACAGAGGCGGATTCGGGAGAGTCGAGTGGTGGTCGAGGGGCCCCAATTGAAAACTATGAAATTTAAGGCATTGGAGCTCGCGAGGATGTGACGTCAGACAAGCCCATGCATCGAACGCTATAACAGGCTGTATGAGCAACTTTTACGAAAAAATATAGATCGCAAGAAAATATGTCATAATAAATTCTGCAACCCATTTCATTCAACTTTGTCAATTATTCAAATTTCCGCAACAAACGTTCATAAAAAAATTAGTCGAGTTATTTTTGTCTTCTTTAGTTTTCTTCGCCAAGCAATCATCGACCATAATCACCCACCCCTCAAGGCTTAGATTCATTTTATGCATTACGTTTTCACAGACTATTTCCTTAATGTGATAATGATATCTAGACAATCTTCAACAGCAAGTAAACTAAATAAATGAAGATCATATTTGAATATTTCCCATACGGGTACTCTATAAAAAACTTAAAAGAATTTTTTGTCAGCACAGATTTAAAGAGTGTAAATTATTAATGTTACTTGATAAAAAAACCTAAGATAAATTGAAAAACATCTCCATAGCAACTCTAATGTTTAAATTACTCTGGGAAGAGCACAAGTGCTTCGAACGGAATCATATTTCTTCTCGTTTAAAATGATAAAGAAAGAATGTGTTTGTATCTTAACTAAGTCATCTCTTCGTAACCGCAGAACTAATTACTCTGCGGAATTTTACGCGGATTCGGTGTATAAATGAAAATGGCCCCCCAACCGATCCTCGAGTACGTCCCGTGTACTCAATTCGTCTTGTTGAATCGTTCGTATTTACGTGTACCACTTGCGACTGCAATGCACGTTTCATTTTCAGGTCAAAGTTTTTTTAAGTGTTTATTGTTAGAGGCTCCCGGTCACCGAACATTTGGGTTAATTTATTTTGTAGTCAGTTTCATTGAAAATGTAGCGTAATTAATTCATTAGAAATTTAGTTGTTCGTTATGATTTTAGGACCTAAATAAAACATTTTTATTTATTTTTTATTGCTTAGATGGGTGGACGAGCTCACAGTCCACCTGGTGCTAAGTAGTTACAGATGTCCATAGACATCTACAACGTAAACGGCGCCACTCACCTTGAGATATAAGTTAATTTAGATATAAGATATGACTAATCTAAGGTCTAAGTATAGTTACAAAGGCTGCCCCGCCCTTCAAACCGAAACGCATTACTGCTTCACGGCAGAAATAGGCACCGAAGTATATTTTTTTCATCTTATTTTTAGATTTTACTTTTATACTACGCATATAAGCGCATTAGTATCATGGTTCGACGTTCAGAAATCTACAAACATTTTAATTCCTAAAATTACGGATTGAAGAACGAATATCTAATTATTCAATTTATATAGATATTCTAGACGATCAATCTTAGCAAATTATCTAAATCATTGATCTTAAAGTCGTAAGATAAGGACAAAAAACTCGCATACGAATGTAATATTTTTTTATTGCTCTTGTAGGCAGACGAGCACATGGCCCACTTTATGGTGAGTGGTTACCGTCGCCCATGGACTTCAGCAATGCCAGGGGCAGAGCCAAGCCGCTGCCACCGAGCCAAGCGGCTGCCTACCTATTTTAGGTTATTATATTATATTTTAGGTTATTATATGATATATTTGTCGGAGAAGGTCATTAGTTTCGTAGCTAAACGAAGTCAGAGACGGTCATTAATTTGGTAGCTAAACGAAGCGCAGCATGATTCCCGAGAGATGGCAACACGATTTCGGTATCGTCGGAACTTGGCTAACTTCGTGCTACGACAGGGCCTAGCCGATGGAGGCGCGTAGACGCCATCACACTTACCAACCAGCCTTCTTGAAGACCGGTGCCTCCGTCCTAAGAACTGTCATACGTTTCGTCTGCTAACGTCAAGAGAAGATTTCGAAATTGTTCTAAGACAACAACCGAGATTGATGTACTCAATATTTCTCTTAGCTTGATCACCCTATTCGACTGACAATGGTGGACTGACAATGGTGGTCTGACAATGGTGTTAATAATGTGGCTAATCCGATATATTGATATACATTGATATTCCGAACTGTTTCTGCAGCGTTAGTTCCGCGTCGGAACTCATTTTCAAAAATCACTCAAATTTTCGAATCATCCATCTTTCTTGTCTAAGCTGAATAAAAAAACAACTAAAAGACGATAATCAAATGTTGCACATTTTTCAGAAGAAGAACCTCATAAGTACCATTTGAAAAAAAATTTACTCAAAAATCTCAAACAATGAAGGTTCTATGTCAATTCGAAGTATCTATTACAACAAAACGGCAATTTCATACTTTAACCCCTATTATTTGGTTTGTGTTCACGAGCTTCTACTGTGTGAACAAAGTGCAATAAATTGAGATTTTCAATTGTTTTTTTCTATTACACGATGACAAACATTCGTCGTAAAGACCGTGTATAAGTGACATTAGCTACGTATGCGTAAGGAAAAATGATATTTATTTTTTAGATGTAAATAAAAAATTTCTCTCAATAAAAATTTTTTTTTTCAAAATTGTAAACTTTTAAATAATTCTTAAGTTACGTAATGGCATTAACTTGAATATTTGTTTTCCGCGATTGAAATTTTGTTTTCCGAATTTAATTTTAAACATTTTTATCGATATTTTAATTTAAAACATCAACATCATTCTTTCCTATTACCCTCTGCTGGGGTGTAGGGCTCGAATCAAATTTTTCCATTTATATCGGTCTTGGGCAGTCTGTTCTAGCTCCTCCCACGTCATGTCCCTAGCTCCTGCTCCACCGAGCGACGCCAAGTTTTTCTGGGGCGGCCTCTCTTCCTTTTGCCAGACACTTTCCAGTTCAGTGCTCTCTTTGATAGGTGGGTATCGGGCTTTCTCAAAGTGTGACCAATCCAATGCCACTTCCGCGTAAGGATCTCCTTCTCCATTGCTGTCTGCTTAGTGATTAATTTAAAACGCTGCAATTAATTTCAAAAGCCCCAACAAATCGAACCCAGAGACTTCTGAGCGCCGGACAAATAACGATTATCGATAAATAATGTTTCGTATATCAATAAAATCGATTTAATTGCGGATCGAGTTGCGCACGACCTCTGTCTTGCATTCAGTACGTGTAACTATTGCACCGACAAAAAACAGGCCAATGTTTGAGTAGCTTAAAATGGCGTAAGGCAAATATGGCGGCATACGATAATTTTTTATTGCTTTAATTAGTTTTGATGAAATTAGTTTTAAAGCTAATATATTCTGTCTTCCTTGGAACCGGCCAACCTATAATATGTCCTGAATATCAATGGTCAGTTTTTGAGGTATATTCAGTCAAAGTTTTAGAATCGTAAATTCTAGGCCAACAGAAGTGCATTCTTTTTTTTTGTTTTTTTTTCAGAGTTTCTCACCGGGTCTTAGTGGGTCGCGATTCCGATGCTATGGTAGGTTCTGCGAAACACTGCTCTTTCTAGAACAAGTGCTTAGGCTAATAATAACAATTTGTTTAAACAATTAATAGTATGTAATAATAATTATTAATAATTTATATCGGCTAAAGAAAAGAATAACACCGGCATACAATCGCGATGATGGACGATATTTCAAAAAAATTACAGCTATAGTGTTCAATGACTTGAAGTTTACCATTAGATTGTTCAGAATAAGGTAGGTAGGTATACTTAATATCACTCGTTTGTCGAGTTCTTAAATATCACGGAGCTTAGGTTCAATTCCAGTGATGCTCTACCACAAATTTACTGGTGGTAGAGCATTTTGTGAGCCCGCACGAGTAGATATCACCACCCTGCCTATTTCTGCCGTGAAGCAGTAATGCGGTTTGAAGGGTCCGGCAGCCGTTGTAACTATACTGAGACCCTAGAACTCATATCTCAAGGTGGGCGGCGTTATATTTACGTTATTTTTAAGCTCCGGTATACACTTAACACTAGGAGAGCCGTTAGCTCGTCCACCCATCTAAGCATTTTTTTTATTAAAGTTAATATTCTGTCAAAGACATTTGTTGAAGTATTTTTTTTATTTCACAAGTTCTCCTCCAACTCTGTTGAAAGACATCAATTTGTTTACTTTATATACGAGTATGTACATATTTTGAGGAACAATTTATATGGAAACTTGTCCAACCTTTACTGATATCTGTTTAAATGAATACGGTCGGTGATGCAACGTTTTGAATTAATAACATTACTTATAAATAATTAGCGTTGAGTTCATTGACGACTAGTTGTGTCCCGCGATGTTACCCGCGGTTATTGTCGTACCGCCGCGGGGCGAAGCTAGTCTTAAAGAAAGAAGCCTAAGTTACTCCTTATATCATCAGCTAGTCTCTTTAAAATCGGTCCAGCGTTTCCAGAGATTAGCCGGAACAAACAGACAGACAGACAGACAAAAATTGTAAAAAATGTTATTTTGGTGTATGTACCGTATATATGGTGGTAGGACCTCTTGTGAGTCCGCGCGGCTGGGTACCACCGCCCTGCCTATTTCTGCCGTGAAGCAGTATTGCGTTTCGGTTTGAAGGGTGGGGCAGCCGTTGTAACTATACTTGGGACCTTAGAACTTATATCTCAGGGTGAGTGGCGCATTTACGTTGTGGATGTCTATGGGCTCCAGTAACCACTTAAAACCAGGTGGTCTGTGAGCTCGTCCACCCATCTAAGCAACAAAAAGTCTCGTTAAAATCAGTCCAGCCGTTCCAACGGTTAGCCGGAACAAACAGACAGACGGACAAAAATTGTAAAAAATGTTATTTTGGTGCATGTAGTAAAAAGCGGTTATTTCAATATTACAAACAGACACTCCAATTTTATTTATTTATATGCATAGATACTTGTTGACACCGATTCAATGACGTTGTAATACTAAACAGACCCCGCTCGCCTCGCTGGCGGATCTTTTATCTGATTTTTATGCAATCGCTACTGAACTCGTAATGTCACCAGCCAGGCGAATCTGAAGGCTTCCTGAAAATTTCGTCGAAACCAATCCAAGCAATTGCGAGTCTTAAATATATAGATTTAAAGTATAAATTAAGTTCCTACAAAATTTTATCATAAACTAGCTGACCCGGCAGACTTCGTAGTGCCTTGACCGATAAATAAAAGACCTAAACTTTTGTATAAAGTAAACTTAAAACAAACAAAATGAAGCCGTCCGACGTGGGACAGATCAAACGAAAAACAAAATTGTTATTTTTATTTAATTCCGAGCATTTTCATCTTTGTCTACCTTTTAATCCTTTTCTGGACCTCCACAACTAATTCAAGACCAAAATAAGCCAAATCGGTCCAGCCGTTCTCGAGTTTTAGCGAGACTAACGAACAGCAATTCATTTTTATATATTGTTACGTCGGTAAGAGTAACGCCATCTATCGCCGAATAGTCGAACGAATATAGAAGGATCTAATAACACCCAGAATGCTCGAGAATTACAACGCCATCTATTGTCAGATAGCGGAAACTACTACTAGAGATGTGTGGAATATTCTCGATAATTCTAGGGATGAGGTATCGACTATAAAAGCGTTGTAGAGATAGCACGCAGTCAGACAATAATCGGAACTACTCGAAGCGAAACAGCGAACGGATCACCTGAAGTGAAGCGGAACAAGCGAATGGAGAGTTTTAAGGTATTTGTGAAGTGTTTATGTGTTCTAAGTGTTGAATAAAGTCTTTATTTGTACTTTGGTAAAATTTTATTTATTCCGAACCCAGTGCGTAACAATATATAGATATTTGTTGCAGGTCATCTTGTGACTTGACAGCTAGCTGCCGACGGACATCAAGCTAAAGGGCACAACTGAACGAATGAAAATATACAAATTTACTGTTAATGTCCACTCGAGAATCCACTTTTAGCGTTCGAGAACTCGTTCCTTTAACATTTGAACGGTACAATTTTGACATGACGCGTATTTTGTATGAAATTACAGTAATTTGCCATGCCTTTACCATGACATTCTCAACGATTACTTAGCAACTAGGTGCATGCATTTTAGTATACATTCATTCATATACAAACATTCAATAAGTTAATACAAATGCGAGTGCTCTTTTTTTGTTTTTTGAATTTCAATTTCTATCATTGTTATTGACTTGGACACGCTTCGCTGTAACTACTGTTAATTGTAGTATGGGTAAGAACGGAACATATCAACAGAGTGGGGAAAAAATCGTTAAGATGTGAGTGAGGGAAACTGTAAAGGAAAAGAGATTGACAAACACAATGACAGAAAAAGGAAGATGGCGAAGACGATTAAAGGAGCAAGACGTAAAAACGCATAAATAATTTTTTTAATTTTTATAATAAAGAAGATTTTGGAAAAGATGAGTAAAAGTGCAACAGTGGAATAATTTTATTTTTATTTGCCACGATCCCAATGCTACGGGTGGTAGATTCTGCGAAGCACTTCTCTTGCTAGGGCTACAAAAAAATGTACCTTATAAAAAAAAAAACTTCAAAAAAATCAATGCTAAATTCACAGAAAAATAATTTTAAATGCTTATTTATGAATGTTATTAACCTATTAAAAATGTTATACGTGCGCGTGCTAAAACACGTCCGTACAGGTCGATAGCTAATACATATAATCAAATTGCGCAATAGTCGGTATTCCGACGATCCGTAATTTATGGTATACGCCATTAACGCCATTAATAGAGAATCGATATATCGACGGTTCACGCTCAAAGGACTAATCTTAAGACTGGAATGTTTTGGTGCAGCAACAGGAAGGATAGTTAAAAGCGTCGTAAACGCTAATCTTCTATACAGCTGGCCTTACATTCGTTAAAAATTATTCTAAAAATGATCCAGCCACAATTCACAGTAAATTTATGTACATATATACAAAATTAAGAGCTACAGTGCAAAATGTTTGTTTCTTAAATTTCTCGGTAACCGACATTTCATAAGATAAATTTCAAAATAAGAATAGGGCGGCGAATCGACCGTACCGTTAGCGGGAAAAGTGAAACTCTAATTACATCGAGAGTACAGTCTGAAATAAAAGTATTCAAATATCTAAATCTAAAAATGTACGGATCGGCGCTTCAAGCTTGAACAAAAAAAAAGATCCGTTATATATTTCTGTCTCTCTCTCTGTGCTTCATTTAACATGGCGGAAACATGAATTGAAATGTGAATTTAATTCATAATTTATGATCGTCAAACTATCAGTTTTAAATTTATATCGCGTAACGATCACACGCTTCGTCCGACGGTAAGTGTTTACTGGGGCTCATAGATATTAAGTTCCTCAAGAAGTCTTCACAACATAACGGCCATCCCACTCTTGAAAACGGAACTTGACTGAAATAGTCAGGTCAGTGATGCCCACTTCAATAGAAACTACGCAAAGACTCATACCAAATACCTCAACCTTTATCCGTTCGATATTCAATGCGTATGTATTACAGGAGGATCTTGACATCTACAAGACATACCGCGCGATGAAAAAAGAAAAAAACGAAAGAGTGCAGGCCGGAGCGATGCGTTTATTTCTGCAATTGACCTAAATTCATCTTAGCGCGGTCTCGTGCGTGCGCGTGTGCGTGCCGACATGTGGCCGACCGTAGGCTTCATGTAACAATGAACAGGCTTCAGTGTGCTTAGTGCGAGTTTTTTAACGTTCTCGATAGCGTAAAAGTTAGCTCATATTCGTATGGTATGGGATCGTTTGCGTACGTTTGCCGCTAGGGGCGCTGTTCCAACTGCATACAAAATTGGATTAACTTTTACGCTATCGAGAGCGTTAAGAAACTCGCACTAAGCACACAGACCTCACTTTAGGGATAAGTAGACTCGTCGCGGTGTCAATTGAAAGAAACTGCGTTTAAAATCACTTTGACGGTTAAATCTAAACGACAGTCGACCGTGATCACGAAAACTGTAGCGTTCGAAGCGTCGCAAATAATATAGTTTCATATTAACGCTTAGAACACGAACCGTCGATAAAACGACTCTATTTTAGTGCGTACAAAGAGCGGGTCGTCGGAATACCGACTGTTGCGCAATTTGATTATACGTATCAGGTATCGACCTGTTTTTAATATAAGTTAATAATATTTATAAATAACCATTAAAAAATATTTTGCTGTGAATTTAGCATTGAATTATGTTAAGTTAAAGTTTTTTAAGTTAAGATTGTGTAAACAAATGCAATCTTTCACAATTATAACATAATTATAGATTTAAGCTTCGAACCGTAGCCCATAGACATCTGAACATGAATGCCAAAGATACCTTGACGCATGGTATAAGTCAGGGATCGCCAAATGGCGGGCCGCGGTCCGCTTCCGCACCGCCGACCGATATTATGAGGCCGCGATCACACACCAACTTGCAGTATAGAGTACAGACTGAAGTTACTAGTGAAGAGTTCTGGATAAAATTTGTGTGTGATAATAATAAATATCTAGAACTACAAAAATTACCTTTAAAACTACTTCTAATGAAATACGTACTTGAAAAATGTTCACGTCTGGGGCTTCCACGGTGAAGGAATAACATCGTGTCGTAAAAATCAAACCGGCAAAATTATAATTAGCGTAATTACTGGTGGTAGGACGTCTTGTGAGTCGTCTCTAAAACCACCCTGCCTATTTCTGCCCTGAAAAAGTAATGCGTTTCGGTTTGAAGGGTGGGACATCTCTAGTACTATAGAGATTTTACCTTTATATTTCAAAATGGGTGATATAACAAATGTTTGTCTATTGTCTATCGTTGTGTATAGTCTTGTTTACGTCAAGAATTACTAAAGTCCACAAACGATAGCAAACTTATTCTTTAACTCTACATTATGATGACCCGTTCTCAATTAGCAATCGGAGATAGAAAAAAACACTCATGACACGACCCGGACAGGAAGCAACAGATTGCCTATCAGTATTACTAAGCAGTAGGTCGCAAATGTTTTTCTCGTGAAGAATCTTCATTCGTATTGCGCAACCGTAGTGCCAACCCAATGAAAACAAACGAGTACTCATAATTGCGAGTCGGATAAAAATTATAAAATAAATATTCATAAAAATTAAATTAATTAATGCACTATCTGTACGTTCGAATGACACGCGATATTGAATTGTGGCCGGTTCGCGTGTGTGTGCGTACGCGAGTTTCTTTCACACATTTTTGCGAACGGTACATTTTTATTCGTTGCTTTCGATGTGTGCTTTTAGTTGCGTGTGCGTACACGAATGTCGCGTGCGTGTGCGCTAATTGTGATACCTACTTCATTTAAATTTTGTCAGTGTTCGCTCGGACGATGGGGGTAAGTAAAATTTTTATAATTTTTTAATTATAATATTTTTTTGGTCAAATTAGCAAAGAACACATTAAGCCGTCGCTTGTCTCATTATCCGCTAAGAGAGTGTCAATGAATACACATATACATCCATCTTGGGACATTTAAGTCTAAATAAAACTATTCCTAAGCCCGCTGAGTTCTCGACGGGTGCTCCCAGTGGTTCGGATCCGGCGGTTGCTTCAGTGAAGCACTGCTCTTACTACAGCAGAGCACCGGCAGATAGATAGCGAAATAATTATCATCCCGCATTTTACTTTGTTGATACAAATATATTATTATTAGTAGAATGTCACGGAGACCTCAATATTTTTGAACCTAGACTCAAGGCTATTGTCAGATGTGTGAGGGATATCCTATTTAACAATGGCTAGTTATCGATATTGAATGTGTGAGAATTTATCTTCATTATGTTATAACCCTGGAAAGGGATGAATATTTGTGTTGGTTGTATTATAGTTGTCTACATTTTATGTGGATACTTCGTTTTTTTTTTTTCTCTTGAAGCTTGAAGGCTCGCTTGCTATGTACATACGGGTTTGCTGAGTGCATATATAATTTAGATTGCAATCCAGATCAGATTAAGGTACTATTTGTACGATTTAGTTAATATGTAATTTGGTGATTATGGTTGGTTTTGTGCATCAAGAAATAAAAAAAAGAATGCGTGTGCTACTAAAGCTTTAAAAAAGGCCAGCGTTTCTTCATTTATATAAAACGCTAAGCCGATCGCCGAACTTAAAAGTCGCAGCCAATTAGGATCAAACGAATGGGCGTTATCAGACTAATTGTGCTATTGAAATTGTCAATGAATATTCGGAAGAGTGTTGACCTTTATTCGGGTTACTTTGCTAAGAGCGCACGGTTTTGATGCACACGGAATGCTGTTACTGCTTCGGCGGTATTTTGTTTCTAATAATGCCATCGAGTATTTATGCCATCATTCGAAGTATGTAGCTAAATAAAAAAAAACCTAGCTTTATTAGCGGTGAGTACAATTAGTTTTACTCATAGAATGAGAATTGCATATTATTCGATTCACAAAAATCACTGATGAGCATCAAATTGATTATTACAACTGTATATAAAACTATTTAAAATAAAATAAAACCTATATTCATATTCAATTCTCACACCATCTACGTAGCTTCTAATCTATTTTTATATTTGAACAAACACTCAAGAGTTAGAGAAATCTTACAGATGCGCTGCCAAATGTGAGCTCTGCTGAGAGAACCACATTTGAAATCGAATCGGGCTGGCCTACCCTTAAAAGGCCAGTAACCTTATGATTTACTCCCCAAATCCTGATCACGCAGGAGCCAGTCACCGTCGACACCCTAGACGCGTCCTTTCGGATCCATCAGATCCAATAATATTTGCATTAGATGCCTTCAGCTCTAACAGTAGGAGCAAGCTAAGGGACCCCGGTAACCGTACTCGTGCAACCTAACCCATACATCAGTCCGCTGAGTTTCTCTCCGGATCTTCTCAGCGGGTCGCGATTCCGATCCGATAGTAGATACATTCGCGAAGCAACTGCTCTTGAGTTGTTAAGCCTCTTTCAGAGGCACTCGGGCAGTTGTTAGCAAATACCACCTCTCCTGGCTGAGCCTTTGCTCGCCCACCTGTCCTGGTGAAACTGGAAAAGCCTCAGGGCCACCAGTAATCCTTCAATCATAAAAAAAACCTTATGATACTGTGTTTCCACAGAAAAAATAAATTATGAATAATACTACACATTTGTTAAAGGATTTTTTTAAGGTAGATAACATTATACCATTTTCTGTACAAGCAGTTATACTTTGGAATTCCCCTCCAAGCATACGAGCGTGCAAAACCATAGCAGCGTTCAAGAAATCTGTTAAAGAACACTATCTATCCTTACCATATTAAATAAAAGTATATATATATTTGTATAATGTATTATAATACACAGTAAGTATATGTATAATAAAGTGTATGTATAATATAAGTACATGTAATATGTATATATTATTGTAATGTTTACTGTATGCACTAAGTTTGTGTTCCTAATTCTTCTTTCCTTTTGTGGGCCTACAGGAAGATATTTCAATATGAAATAAGTAGTGCCCTTGTATTCTGTATCCTTATTGTCGTGTTTCTTCTAACAACTGTGTGTACAATATATATTAATAAAAATATATACCTTCATACTCAATCTCTTTAATACTTGCACGGCTTTATCTTGTTTACGCAATTTGATCTATCCGCGAGAATGTTTGAGCTATAAATATGTTCAATGCGAACCGGCGTGTGGCGTGTGCGCAGCCACAAGGCCAACAAGATGCTCTTAGGCTTCGATCCAAAGTAAGATACGCTTTTATAGCATACAGCTAACCTCTGATTGGAACTGTTACAATGCGTTCATATTTCACATTATTTGTTGTTAAGTGATGGTGAATTCGGATCAAGTTTTTTTTCATACAAAATAAATATTTTGAATACAATTAAACATTCGCTTTGGCAGCGAGCAGAATCAAAATTAAAAAGGTGGACAACTCAATCCACAGCGTTCCAAGGTTACCTGATTTATTAATATAATAAAATAAATTATCAGATTAATAATTAATTTGACGAAATTATTGTAATGTCGTAGGTGAAAATTGGTAATTGGATTTCCAGCGTGTTAAGTTTTTTTTATTTTATTACTTAGATGGTTGGACGAGCTTACAGCCCACCTGTTGTTAAGTGGTTACTGGAGCCCATGGACATCTACAACGTAAATGCGCCACCCACCTTGAGATATAAGTTCTAAGATCTCAGTATAGTTACAACGGCTGCTCCACCCTTCAAACCGAAACGCATTACTGCTTCACGGCAAAAATAGGCAGGGCGGTGGTACCTACCCGCGCGGACTCACAAGAGGTCCTACTACCAGTAACAGTTTTCTAAGATACAATTTAATCTAACTTTTTGTAGTGGATGAATATCGTACGTGTTAAAGGATTTTGTTATGTACTTATATGAGTTTTTTTTTATTGCCTTTGTAGGCAGACGAGCATACGGCCCACCTGATGGTGAGTGGTTACCGTCGCCCATGGACTTCAGCAATGCCACGGGCAGAGCCAAGCCGCTGCCTACCGAAATGAGTACATACAGGCAAAGCTAACAAGAGCGTGTTAAAAACACTAAACATATAATTATGTCTAGGTTTGCTTATTTCAAAGCGTGCACATGTCGTTTGTCCAATCGTGTTGATACTTTGTGTACTGCGGTGTTTTACCTTCATAGGTCAATCCTTCAGAGACTGTGTCCACCACAATTCCATCATTATGTGAGTGTATCGAAATATTTCAGATATCCAACGATCGTAACAGAGAATCGTGTCTGACATTCATTAGTGCTTAGTTAACTAAAACACTCAATATAATTAATTGATCGATAGTTTATTTGTAAATATGAATTTTAGTGGATTAAATTTCAATTATTTGACAGCCACAAAATGACGATGACTATTTTGACATATTTCTAAATAATTGAAAACATAAAAAAAAAAATATGTTTTTTTTATTGAAATTATTAAAATTGATTTTTCACGATTTGATCTCGCGTTTATTATTTGCAGTTTATTTTTTCCCAACATTTCGATTACTTTACGGTTTTCGTGAACGCCTGTGAGAGAGAGAGAGAGAGAGAATACACTTTATTGCACACCAAAACACAATTTACATTCAAAAACAATCAAAAAACAGCAGATACATTTTTACAATAGGCGGTCTTATCGCTAAAAGCGATCTCTTCCAGACAACCGTTTAATTTATAGGAAATCTGGAAAATATAAAAAATATAGCAGGTATGTTGCGGTGTACAATAGATAAAATACATTATTATAAAAAATATATACACACAATAAACAAAATATATACCGTTTACATATAATATGAAATATATACCAATATACATACCTACGTACAATACATACTAATATACTTACATACACATAATACAACCTGTGTTTTTTTATTGACTTGAAACAAGTAGTTTGTAACATTTAAAGGGGCATGCTGAATTGTTTTGCTTCTGATATCGACAGAGCGATAGTAATATGACCGGTGGTAAGCGTCAAACGCAATTTGGTTTATGCGACATTTTCACAACTTTACAGGTGAGCTATTGAAAACTTCTTCACCTATTTAAATGGACTAAAGTGTAGTTCAATTAAAAACATCGAACTGTTGATGCTAATTTAATGAATGCCGCGTGATATGCGAAATGTCGCTTAAACCAAATGAGTCGACTATTATCAAAGGCGGCAATCTGACTTTTTGACAATGATTGGTAAATCAGAAAAACGAATTATTGACTTTGTATTCCATCGGCAGTCACAAAACTCTTCTGAACGACATCTTAGATAAATAACAGGTTAACTATTAACCTTTATTTAATGCAGGTTTTGAACCGTATTCTTTGAAGGAGACGATTATATTCAAATCAATCTGTATTGACATATCAATAAAATTTTGTTGTCCAAATGCACAGATTGCCACCTTTGATAATAGACGACTCAAATAGCCTTTCAACTCTCGATATATTTTCTGTTTCTAATTTCTCAAAACTTTATAAAATATATGAGCGAGTAAAAAAAAAAAAAAATTTATGAATTGCTGTTCGTTAGTCTCGCTATAACTCGAGAACGGCTGGACCGATTTGGCTAATTTTGGTCTTGAATTATTTGTGAAAGTCCAAAGAAGGTTTAAAAGGTGGATAAATATGAAAATGCCCGGAATTGAATTGAAAAAAACAATTTTGTTTTCCCTTTAATGTGTCCTCCGTCGGACGGATTCCTTTTGTTTGTTTTAAGTTTATTTTATACAAAAGTTTTCTTTTATTTATCGACTGAGGCACTACGAAGTCTGCCGTGTCAGTTAGTAAAAAATAAAAAATCTTAAATATGCAGTTATCATCGTTCTCCACCCGAACATCGAACGTTCGATAAACGCTCCATGCAGCCGGACATTACGCCCTCATTTTTATTTGTCACATAGACGAAAAACACCCTTTTTTCCATTGTACATAACGCACACTATTGCTTCGACGCAACGACGGATTATGTATTATTTTAAATGTACATAAAAACTGGCCGGTACATAGCGTCGGTCGCATTCAATAATTAGTGAATGTGTTTTTTTATTTCTTCGTCAAAATGAATTCGAAAATTTTAAATGGAGCTTTATTTTGGTTGATTGCATTTGTTTGTTTTTTTTTTGGTTTGCTTTAAATTCGAAAATGGAACTACTACATACTCTTTGAAATAAAAAAAAAACATTTGAGCATCTACATTTATGTTTTGTCTTCAATGTTATACACGTCACGGTAAAGGGTTATGAAACATACAGCCATTAATGAAAATAAAATCTTTAGTATATTATTATTAACTATTTCAGAACATACTTGAGTACTTAGATAATAATATTTAGAATCGTTTTTGAATAAAACAAAATAAACCACAATAACTTTAACAAATTCACAAAGAAAGTATCGAACTTAGAAACAGAATCATCTTGGGTCAGCATAAAGGGCGTACGAACGCGTCCCTTACAAAGTACACTCAGTGTTTAACCATTATGTCCTGATACGTAAAAGGCTTTGAGGTACGTAGCGAATGTTTTGGTCGGGGAGACCTCGTTATGCTGGACGGTAGTTGTATAAAAACCTTCAAGGGCCCTTAAGGACTTGTTGAGCTAGGCCCGAAGGGCAAAGGGTCTAAGGAACTGGATTCGGACGCATTCTTGTGACTATCATGTAGTTTAAAATATTGTTTTATTCAAGACTGAATTTAGTGTTTAAATACTTTTTTATTATTTGAATGAGTGGACGAACTCACAGCGCACTTGATCTTAAATGGTTACCAAAGCCTATAGACATCAACAACCTAAAAATCGCCACCCACCTTTTTTTTTTTATCGCCATTGTAGGCAGACGAGCATACGGCCCACCTGATGGTAAGTGGTCACCGTCGCTCATGGACGTCAGCAATGCCAGGGGCAGAGCCAAGCCGCTGCCTACCGTGAAACAGACCTACCTTGAGACTAGTTCGACTAGACTAGACTAGACGAGTTCTAAATCAGAGTTTTTACAGTACAGTGGCTGCCCCCACCATTTAATTCGTAACGCATTACTGCTTCACGGCGGAAATAGGCAGGGTGGTGGTACCTACCCGTGCGGACTTACAAGACGTCCTACCACCAGTAATTACGCAAATTATAATTTTTGCAATTTTGATTCTTCTTTTTATTCATGAACATTTTTCAAATACGTATTTCATTAGAAAAATTAGTACCTGCTAGCGGGATTCGAACACCGACACGGTCGCATCGCTCAATACGAATGCACCGGGCGTCTTAACCTTTAGGCCGCGACGACTTCATACTTTACATATTATTGTCGGCATGATTAATTAAAGTGATTCTATATTTAGCTTATGCTGGTAGTTCATTCTATAAATAAAATGTGAAAGAGTCAGTTTTAAACTACAACGAAAACTTGTAATTCTAGTCCTTATTGCTTTAGTATAAAGACTATTATCCTATTAGCACCGATAATGATTAAGTTTAATAATAATGATTTAACATTCTTCCGTAAACATGGATGACTTGAGAATAATGATAATTTATTCATTGTCTTTATTATTAGACTACAGACGCTTACGACAAATTTTTATTCTTTCAAACTAAATTGAGAAACGTATTAATAATAAATAAATAAATAAATAAATATTTACTAACAATCACGCCACGTTAACTGATCCCGTGATAAGTTCGTAAAGAACTTGTGTTACAGGTACCAGATAACGGAAATAAATGTAAGATTTTTATTATACACATACATATATTTAATATACATCCATAACCCTGGAAAAGACATTTATATTTATCATACAAATATCTCCCCTTGGCGGGATTCGAACCCGCGACCCCCTTGTGTAGTGACCATGTCACTTACCACTACACCAGACGGCCGTTAATCTAATTACTTTTTTAATTCACTTGAAAATTGAAGTAGAACATTTCAAATGATTACCAGTCCTCTAACAACAAACGTTCTAAATACAAACATAATTTAAACTTCGAACAAACTATATCAAACCGCAATATGTGCACTCACACGTAAACAACAAGCTTCACATGTGTGCGTCTATCCTTCTTGACCTAGAGACGCCGACTATCGTCTCTAGGTCAGGACCACTATACACTACGACCGGAATACCCTGAACTACCCCGTCTCCCTCGAGCTGTATAGCCTCCGTAATAGAGGTGCATCTGAATAGCTGGGGGGGGCTCAGCGTAACTTGGCCGGTGACGTCTGACTAGACGAGCGGCAGACGTATGCGGTTAACATGTGTTACTAACGTTATTCGATTTGTACAATAAATTGGATTCGCGGATACGACTCGATTTGTATTCGTAATATTAGGGAAAATATATTTTGGGCTTTTCTTAAGCGAAATTTTTTTTAACTTAACATAAGGGCCAAGTTGTGTAGACGATCGATCCGTTGTGATAAAGTGGAACTTACCATCATTCTCATCTGATTGTAAGTGGCTGTGCGTGACCACAAGCGCTCACACAAACAGGAGCATTTAGAAATTATTAAAATTAAAAGGACGTCTTAATTGGTATTTGTATGGCTTTAGCTGCAAGGCCAGATCACGGCTCTATTATATTGGGGAAAGTCCCTCAAGCTGGACTATGAGGCATTAACTCATTTAATTTTGTTAATGAATCGAGTTACACTAGTAGGAGCCGTGCTTTGAATTAATCATGGCGTGAATTGGCGATTAGATCGTTGAGGTTATATAAGGGTCGAATTGTTGTGGTCATTATTAAGTTGTTTGATTTAAACTGAACAAGCTCTAGTTGTTTACGATCGCTGTATTCATCTTTCACATTTAATTATCTCCTGCGGGATATATCCGTTCGTTATAACGCGGAATAGACGTCTATTGTGTACTTAGTAATGGGAATTTTACTGACAATAGGACGTCTCGTGAGTCCGCACGGGTAGGTACCACCGCCCTGCCTATTTCTGTCGTGAATCAGTAATGCGTTTCGGCTTGAAGGGCGGGGCAGCCGTTGTAACTATACTTGAGACCTTAGAACTTATACCTCAAGGTGGGTGGCGCATTTACGTTGTATATGTCTATGGGCTCCGATAACCACTTAGCACCAGGAGGGCTGTGAGCTCGTCCGTCCACCTAAGCAATAAACAAAAGCAATAAACAAAACCTATGTATATTTTAAACGTGTATGAGTATGTATTTCAGTTTCTGGTACCCACAACAGGGGTATTACATTACACATGTATTTATTTATACACTATCTATATGTATATATAACAGAACAGCGATGCTATTACGTTTCTGCTGGGAACATCGACGAAACGCGTTAACACGTGTGCATAGGCACTCGGGGACTGCCACGGTAAAGGTAATGCATAGCATTTTGTATCAACTTATGCAATTATAATGAGACAATAACAATTTAATATTAAAACAATAATAAAATAAGATCACGTTATATTTATAAATATTAACAAAAGTAAAACGTTAACTGTCCCTTTCCCGCTCATAAGCTATACCGCGCGAGAGAGAGATGGGCAGACTTTTCATGATGCGCATGCAGTGCGACGTCACGCCGCGCGCTTATTCATAAACACTACATGAGTGCAACGTGTGAATGTGTTGAATACGAGCTACATTGTAGGCGGAGTGGGGGTGTCAGCTTTTATATTCGTTATGGAATTTCTTGATTCGGTTGCCGCGCTCAAAGCCCGCGATAAAAGCTATGCAATAGCTTAAAACTGTAAAATAGACTAAATTTCAAATTAACAATGTATTTTGTTGGTTCACCTGTGAGAAAGACCGTGTACTACAATTAATTTATTTGCTATATAACATTGTTTTATCCCGCGTATCCAACAACACTACAATAACCCAGAGTCTAAGAATTAGTATAATTACTATCATAACATTATAAGTTAAGTTAGTTTTCGTTAATATATTTCTTTATCCTATTATTTTAAATAACTTTGTGTGCTTAGCAAATTTACTTTGACTTGTAGGTATACAACAAAGGGAAGATCTTCCACCGAGCGGATGATATTGCTCGGTAGACCGACAGTCCGAATATTGTTGTTCGGAACTTGTATATATACAAGCTTATCTTGAAAATGTCATAAGCGAGATTCAGGCATCTCTCAAATATCTTATAATGGCTACTGCCACATGATTTATCGTGAGCGCATGGCTTATGTTACAAACCAGATTTTAAATCGTCGTGACCTAAAGGATAAAACGTCCGGTGCATTCGTATTGAACGATGCACCGGTGTTCGAATCCCGCAGGCGGGTACCAATTTTTCTAATGAATTTACTGATAGTAGGACGTTTTGTGAGTCCGCACGGGTAGGTACCACCACCCTGCCTATTTTTGCCGTGAAGCAGTAATGCGTTACGGCTTAAAGGGTGGAGCAGCCGTTTTACTGTAAAAACTGAGACCTTAGAACTCATGTCTCAAGGTAAGTGGCGGTATTTACGTTGTAGATGTCTATGCACTGCGGTAATCACTTAACAGCAGGTGGGCCGTGAAGCTCATCTACACAACCAAAGAATTCTTTTACTCGTTTTTTATGTGTTACTTTTTTAGCTAAGAATGCGTATTATGTGGCTTATAAATAAAGAAATACAAGTCTCCATCAAACCTAGGGTAACAAATTTTTAGAAGTTAACATTTTAAACACATAAATGTTTTTTATTTATATTGTTCACTAGCTGACCCAGCAGACTTTGTGATGCCTCAATCTATAAATAAAAGACCTAAACTTTTGTATAAAACAAACTTAAAACAAACAAAACGAATCCATCCGACGGGGGACACATCAAAGGAAAAACAAAATTGTTATTTCTATTTAATTCCGAATATTTATATATTTATCTACCTTTTAAACCTTCTCTGGACTTCCACAAATAATTCAAGACCAAAATTAGCCAAATCGGTCCAGCCGTTTTCGAGTTTTAGCGAGACTAACGAACAGTAATTCATTTTTATATATTTAGAAGATTGACAAATTACAGACAAACGGCAATATGCGCATCGCAAATGAACCCAAGACCTAAAGACCAGTGTTTCTACTTTGACTCTTTGCTTGAAGCTCAACTTCAGGCGTTTTATAGCTCAGTTTTAGCCAGTACATAATAATATTAGAATCGGTTGGAATATTACATTGCTTTTATTGTAGTGCATAGATTCAAATTCAATTTTATTATATTCTAAATAAATAGGTAGTCGGTAATGGCATTTAAGTTATGATGTCTATAGACTTAGCATCAGATGAGAAGTGAATCCGATCACTCTGACACAGCTGAGACTTTTGGCAATAATATTAGCCGACAATGTCACAACCTATACAGGATAAGGCCATGGGCCTGTCCCTATCTGCTGTCATATTCGAAGCCTTCAAGGAATTTTAATATGTATTCATAAAACTGTTAATTAATTTTCAGTGAGTTTTTTTAATAATAAGAGATTAAATCCCTGGTGGTAGGACCTCTTGGGAGTCCGCACGGGTAGGTACCACCACCCCGCCTATTTCCGCCGTGAAGCAGTAATGCGTTTTGGTTCGAAGGGTGGGGTAGCCGTTGTAACTATACTGAGACCTTACAACTTATATCTCGAGGTGGGTGGCGCATTTACGTTGTAGATGTCTATGGGCTCCGTAACCACTTAACACCAGGTGGGCTGTGAGCTCGTCCATCCATTAAAGCAATAAAAAAAAAAAAAAAAAAAAAATCCCTAAAAGACCTTTTTCTAGATCTTTACAGAGAAATTCCATATTTTAAATTCTTATAAACACAAAATACAATTCAACCAAATCGCAACGACCTATACAATTCGTATGCGCATGTTAACATATAACATATGTACATATACGTCATAGTTTCGTACCAAAGTCAAGGGGTTGTAGAGAACTGCAACAGGGTGAACGACCTCCGAAACGTAGAACGCAACAAGGTCACACACACGGCCGCACACACGCACACACATAGACAACGACCGTGAAAATTAGAAATACTAGGGACGGGGGAACGTCGATGATTTATCGATAAACTAAAAATATTGAATCTAATATACGTAATATTAAGCTTATTGTGAAATTTTTTATTTGTCATAATCATATTCCTTTTTTTTTTAATGATATAATTGTTACCATCGTTCAGTGCTGGATATAACCTTTTCCAAATATGGTTGATGACTAAAAGGGAATCGTTAAGTGAATTTAATCAAAATTGTTGTTGCATTGGCATTCAAGTCCATTTATTTCTGTGTGCTGACAAAATTAATTTAATAACTTTTCGCACAGTACTGACCAAGAAGTGTTTCACATTACTCACGTAAAACACGATTAGGATCTCATCAATTACTCTTGAGTTAAATTCAAATAAATAAAACACAAAAAAAAATCATTGGATTTTAATGATTTTACAAATCTTTATGACTTTATTTAATTCACATTCAATAACTCTTAAAAACGCTGGCAGTTTTACTACTAAGCAGCTGGATAAAAAGCACTCTTCGGATCTCATTTTATGAAGAACTCCTAAATCCTTCAAAATCGAGTGAGAGAATCTTCGAATCTACTATTGCACACGAGGTCACACGCCACTGTATGCAAATTTTCACGTACGAATTCACAACAATGTGTTAGCATTTTAAAACGACACGTTTCCTGAGTTGGCGCTCTGAGCATGCTTATTTCGTAAGTGCTATTGGCTTAGCACTGATGTCAGACAGATAATTCGTTATGCTAATGTATCTGATTTCAGACACGATAAAAATGTATAATGTGCACGATTCAAGGTTCTTCTGCAATTATTATGTATTGTAAGATTTTATCTTTATTTTGGCGTTGGCTTTGCAATAACATATTGGGGTTCATTTTTGAGAGCGCTGTATTACCGCAAGCCAGCCCAATTGTCTGTCTATGTTTAGTGTTCATCATCCCTAAACAGTCATACTGTGTTCTCTTATAATTTTGTATTTAAACACGAGTGAGCTAACAACAAATAGAAATCTAGAAATAGTAATGAGGATTCAATCTGATTATCTTCCAGCCCGGTGGAGAGGCCTACATCTAACAGTGAAAAGATACAGGATGATGATTCAATCTGTAACTTGCAAATCCTTGCACAAAGGACACGCACGAAGCAAACCGGTCAGTACGACGGAATCCTAATCTTCAGAATTTATTTCTATAAATACGATTTTATCAACAAATTGGAAGTTTATCGAAACATCATCATCCCAACACTAGAGTCGTTGCACTATGTCGGAATGAATAATTTCAGTTTCACTAGCGGCCGGTTCGGAAGGCCCGGATTATTTCGGTATTATTATTAGGAGGAGGGTAGATAGATCGTGGCACGCTCAACATCGACTCCGATAAAAATTAACAAAAATTTAATCTAAAAAGTGACTTGAGATACACTATATAAGTGTGTACAGAGACATAGTGCTAAGGGAGCTGGTGAAGATAAAATACAGTGGAAACACAAATATCAAACTCATAAAAACTCGAATCAAACATTGTGCAAACCATCTACAAAGTTTTGATCTCCAAGGCCTTCTGAGAGCATTTATGTGTCTTTTGAGACACAACACCTCAAGCCAGAACACACTTGTGTAAGTAATAGTGAAATTATTAAATCAAAGTGAAGAACAAAACAAGTGCAAACTATCATATGATAATCGATAAGATTGTTGTTTTGGAAATCATCATAGCTCCAATCAGTGTAACATCCCACGCGCCATCTATTACAACAGAAGCTAATTACCACGTCACACTCATCGACGTCAAGTCAAGAGCTAACTAAAACAAACACGCACCGCTAGAGGACATCACTTGCATCATAACAAACCGTAACGATGGAAGAAGTTTTAAACACGCTAATTTCAATAAAAAAAGAACTGGAAGAACAAAGAATTGAAATTAGAGAAACTGGAAAAAATGTTACGGAAAAAGTTACACAAAATATTACTAGTATATTCGAGGAGAAATTTTTGGTCTGGGAAGGAAAACTTGGAGAAATGAAAGAAAAAGTGGAAAATCAAGAAAAAAGAATTCATTACCTGGAAAAACAAACAAGAGTAAGAAACTTAGTATTTTTCGGTATCGAGGAAAACGAAACATCATACAAGAGTTTCGAAGAAAATATAATTAAATGGATTGAGCAATATTTCTCTATCAAACTAACCTACAGCGACATTCAAGAGATAAAAAGACTGGGAAAGAAACAAGAGAGACCACGTCCAACTGTTGTAACTTTCACTACACTAGGAATAAAAATCGAAATATTTAAACAAAAAAGAGCGCTGAAAGATACACAGTACTATATGAAAGAAGAATCCCCAAATATGTACTTGAAAAAAGAAAGGCACTACAGGAACAACTGAAATTAGAGAGGGAAAAGGGAAATACAGCTATACTCAAATATGATAAACTAATTGTATCAAAATACCAAAGTAAAAGAAAATACCGGTCATCTCCAGACAATACCCCACAAATCAATATAGACAAGTATACTCAGGCTAGTAAAAAAAACAAGACAAAGCAGATTGGCAAGACAGTCACTAGGTCAAATAGTATCACAGAAGGAGTCATAAAACCTAGCATGCTCAACTTCTTAGTTAACAAAAATACAATCAAAACTAACAACAACCAAGAAAGTAACAGCGAGAATATATAGCAACTAAGCCCCTCCTACCACAAAGATGCCACAATCGAACAAAATAACATACAAAAAAAAAAATATATATGTATATAAAAAAATCTTCCAACCCGGTTGGTCACCGTGGAAGAATACGACCATAACCCTCCAGAGAAGTCACCAATAGAGGAAAGAAATACCCTAGATAAATATAAACTAAGCATTAATGGGCATCACTGGAGGAGGCCTTCACCCAATCTGGGGTTCCAGTAGATTAAATAACTACATAATATTAAGTAAACATAATTATATAATATTAAGTAAACATACTAATTATATTAAGTAAGTGATAAAAACTATATAAAAAAAATAATTATATAATATTAAAATCAAATAATAAAAAATAAAAAAAAACTAACACATAGATAGATTTTAAGCTATGTAAATTTACTGGAAATAAAAAGGCTTTATTATTTATTATTATTATTATTAGGCACACAAATATAACGATTATAAGTGGAATCATTCGGAGAAACGAACGGGATGCACGAGTGAAACGTTAAATCGATTTTGATATTAACCTGAAGTATATCGTGGCTTCTTTTTATTGCATTAGGTAAATTTACGAAGTCATCGCCCACATGACGGTAAATGGCTACCAGAGCGCAAAGACACGTTCACAACGTGAATGCTACGATCTAGCTTGAATAATAAAGTCTCAATATTAATATCTAATAGATGTCCCACAAATCAAGCTTGAAAGCATGACTTCTCGTCAAAAATAAGTAGAATAGGAGTAGCCTAAAAGCTCATAGTAGAGTCTTACAACTAATTATATTCCTCCATCGTGGAAATTATTTTTTACGTAATGTTTATTTTTATTGCTTAGATGGGTGGATGAGCTCACAGCTCACCTGGTGTTAAGTGGTTACTGGAGCCCATAGACATCTACAACGTAAATGCGCCACCCACCTTGAGATAAGTTCTAAGGTCTCAGTATAGTTACAACGGCCCCACCCTTCAAACCGAAACGCATTATTGCTTCACGGCAGAAATAGGCAGGGTGGTAGTACCTACCCATGCGGACTCACAAGAGGTCCTACCACCAGTAGAGTGTAGTATAGTCACGAGTGCCTCTGGGCCGCATCACAGAACGTACGGCCTAAACATTTTATTTATTATTTAAAAGTTTAACCTCGTTGTAACAAAAGAATTAATTTCAATTGCATTTACGAAAAAAAAACAAAGACTTTTAGCAATAAATCAAGACAATTTAAACACTATAACAAAGCCGTTGAAGACAAAATACATTGACAACGTTAAAAACCCTAAAATTATAATTGCCAGACTGAACTCTTTAGTGTAGAGTCGAAAATAATTTACGAATAACTAAGCTGTTAACTTGCAGATAGACTTTATTGCAACCGGTTTAAGACGATTTCCAAATGGATGAACGTTGATGTTTAAGACGTTTTGTTGTTCGTTTAGAACCGCCAAAATGCATCGGAAGGTCAACGAACCGCGCCAGCCAAGGACAGTGCATTCCATTTTTAATGCTAGCGCCCCAATAGAAGGCTGGATCTAAATAGTCGGCCATCTTGAATTTAATTTCGCGCGGGAAGTTTTGTTTTTAACGCCATTTGCATTTTTCGGCTGTTGTTTAAAATAACATTTTTTTTTTGGAACAATGGCCGGTTTCACGTATTATTCCGTCGTAATTAGAGAGCGGTAATGAGATCGCGTCTTTTGGGTTCAGTTTTTGGTTCTGTTTTGTTATACGTTAAAGATTTTGTTCATAATAAAAAACTTTTTTTATTTAAGAATAGGCTGGTGATGACGATGATTTGTGGCCAACTTTGGATTTTATATTTTAGTTATGGAATGAAAAAAAGGTGAGAACTACAGCTAAGTGAAATGTTGTTTTTTGACCCCAATAAATATCACAATAGCGTCAGAAGAATGAAGACAAATATGTTTCGTTTTTTTTTATATTAATTAAAAACTCACCAAAAATTAATGCAAAAAAAAAAAACAAAAAAAAATGCGTACTTGCACGCTTAGTCTATAGATATTGCAAACATAAAAAAAAACCCAAACTATCATATCTCTAACTAACATTGAATTTTAATAACGTAACTATTAAGACATACGCATCCTGCCGACAGATGGTATACACCGATGCATTATAATGCGTTTGCCTAAACGTTGCACAATTAAAAAAAAAGTATCATGGCCAACTGTAGGTATGTACAGTATGACAACCGTACGGCGAACGAATTAGAATTTGTAAAAGAGAAACCTTTTGGATGAAGTTTTCGAATTTCGAAAGTTGACTTTGTTTCTTAATGCCTTGCATTTCGCGGTTAATTTGAATAAAGAATGCCTAATTTTATTCGGTTGCCGCGAATTGTAGGTATAATTAAAATAACTTTTACAGTATAATATGGTGGTTTTTTTTTTTTAATTGTAATTATGTTCTTACACATGTTTCGAATATTTTACAGTTTTCGTGGTTATCGACGGCAGTGTGGTCACTGTAAATAATGAAATTAGAATAAAAACGCGGGATTGAATCCATGAAAGTAGTTTTAATTAGAAATTCCCAAATATCAAAATGATATCTTCTTGAAAAGTTAGGGTAGCTCTTAAGGTAAGCACTACCAGAATAGTTTTAAGACTAAAATTTTCATCTCGGTGATTACTGATCATTTGCCACCTTTGATTGAAACTATCACTAAGTCTAGGTGTATTTCTTCTTGA
Source organism: Bombyx mori (assembly GCF_030269925.1). Taxonomy (NCBI): domain Eukaryota; kingdom Metazoa; phylum Arthropoda; class Insecta; order Lepidoptera; family Bombycidae; genus Bombyx; species Bombyx mori. The sequence goes on along the minus strand of NC_085114.1, from coordinate 15,289,740 downwards.
ATCATTTTCGTTATCTACATCAGAGAAGATAAAGAGAAGATATCTACATCAAAGAATCTTCTACAGAAGTGTACTAAGAGTATATTTATGGGAATACTTTATTTCACATAATATTTAATGTTGTGGTAGCGTGATTTGAGATATCGCGCATTAGCGATTAACTGGTCTTAAGGGCCAGACAGCTGCCACTGAAGCTTCGGTTATTCCAAGGTTGGCGTCAGGATTTACGTCATGACATCTCTGGGTTGCAATAACTAGTTAAAAGCCGGTGAACTATGATTGCGAAGTACTTTTATTGCATGCATAGGTGGTCTAGCTCACGGTCCAATACGTACTAAGTGACCAACGGATCTGATAGATACCACAACGTGAACCTTGTCACATGATGTCAAAGTCTGTATTGTAATCACAAGAACAACCTACACAAACATAATACCTACATGATATGCTTATAAATACTCACCCTAAACGCAATATACTCGTAGAGCCCACGCACATTATTATTATTGAAATTCTACACCCTTCTATATTTGTAACAAAATTGTAACAATAAAAATACCTGGTACAAAAACGTGGGAGTCGCGTAGCACGTGGCTTTCACCGGCTCTACGCAGATTGTAGATCTCTACGCCGTAGCATAGATCGTAGTCTATGCTACGCTCGTAGATAAAAACTTCATCGCTCCGTTTTTAAGTATGGATACAAGCTACGAACAAATTTGTCGTCTTTATCTATGCCTATTATGAATTGGCTAAGTGCGAAAGTGATAAAAAACACTGTTGAACTTATGAATAGAGTTTAAATCCGTTGTGACTTAATTATTTGTTTTTAGTCACAAATTTTTAGTGCTATTAATAAATTGTAATATACCGTGCTACATAATATCCCTCAAGCTTGAAACTGCCTTGAAACTTTTAAGCTTCGTCATCTCATTTGAAATCAAAAGCGCTCTCTAAATTCAAATCTCTAAAATACAATAAGACTTATGCTAATATAAAAAACTAAACAAGAACTTTCTAAAAGTCATGCTAAATAAGACAGCTTTGGTCACGTTCTCGACACACTGCACACGTCACAGCAGCCCACATAAAGCGGTGACGTCATCAACATCCAGACACCACGCGAGCAACAAACCCTATACCTGGCTTCAAACGGTGTCGGCACGTTCCGAGCTCGACAATGTACGCATGCACCATATTATGAACGTAACGAGGAAGGCACGTGTTCCAGAACATTCTAAGCCCGCGCACATGTCTGCTTTTGAACGAGTTTTGAAGTGTTTCGTCTCGGCGTTGCGCAAGCTCTAGCCAACTAGCTTACTGGCGGTAGGACCTATTGTGAGTCCGCACGGGTAGGTACCACCGCCCTGCCTATTTCTGCGGTGAAGCAGTAATGCGTTTCGATTTGAAGAGCGGAGCAGCCGTTGTAACTATACTGAGATCTTAGAACTTATATCTCAAGGTGGGAGGCGCATTTACGTTGTAGATGTCCATGGGCTCCAGTAACCACTTAACACCAGGTGGACTGTGAGCTCGTCCACCCATCTAATAAAAAATAAACTATAGTCTAATAGCTCATCGAGCTTCTCGCCGGATCTTCTCTGTGGATTGCGATTCAGGAAAGCACTGCTCTTGCTAGGGCTAGTATTAGCAAATATTCTCAGATTGAGCCCGTGAGCTCACCTACCCATCCGGGTGTAGCTAGAATATCCTCTTAGGCTACCAGCGACAAAGTAGAGAATAAAAAAAATCTAACTGTGGCTAAGGATGGTGACTAAGGTTTAGATCCTCTCTAAGATATTAATTGTCTGTTTAGTTACTGATCTGATCATGCAAATACAAGTGCCTAGTCTAGCTGCTGCTATTTCGTTTCCTTAATCATTAATAGGGGCAGTGAGCTTAGTTAGGATACTACTAACCTAAGTCTTATTACAATGAAACCTCTACGTTCAAATCTGAAGGGTAGGATAAGTGTTTTAAGATACAATTTCACTTCATAGCTCAACGTGAATAGTGACTTTGTGATGTACTCATGAGGCGGCATCGACGTCAAACAATTAAAAAACTTGATGAATTAAATCAATTACATATCATTTACTTATACGTCAATATCATTCTATCATGATATAAGAGCGTTCTCCTTTGTCTTACGTAGTCGTCGCAGCCTAAAAGATAAGACGCTCGTATCGAGCGATACCACTGTGCCGGTGTTCAAATCCCGCTCAAATCCCCCGTTCAAATCAATTCAAATCCCGATATTATTACTTTTTTAATGAAATACGTACTCAACTTATGTTCGTGAATGACTTACGCAGTTATAGAAAAAAGTTGTGTAGTAAAAATCAAACCCGCAAAAAGTATAATTTGCGTAAACATTCTACGTTTGAGACGTAGACCTCAAATCTCCAATTGTGTGGGCTCCGGTAAGGTTTTAACAAAATTACTCGTGGTAGGACGTCTTGTGAGTCCGCATTGGTAGGTACCACCGCCCTGCCTATTTCTGCCGTGAAGCAGTAATGCGTTTCGGCTTAAAGGGCGGGGCAGCCGTTTTACAATAAAAACTGAGACTTTGAACTCATGTCTCAAGGGTAGCCGCATTTATATTGTTTATGTCTATGTGCTTCGGTAACCATTTAACATCAGGTTAGTCGTGAGCTCGTTTACCTATCTAACCAATAAAAAAGTAGAGTAACAATAACAATAAAGATATTTTATTAAACAAATGACTGCTTTTAAATAGTTCTAAATAGTTAAGATAAATCTCAGCTAACAATGAAACCAGGCAAATCCCTTAACACGTCTTCAATTGGACGGTAACATTTTGTCGTCATAAAACACCCAAGAATGAAGACATATCGCGGTTATCTATCCATTATATACAGCTTAAAAATAAATTACAGATAAAACTGATAAAATCTATAAGGTCGCAAAACCTAACTTAAAATCCAGGATCCGACAATTATTAAGTAAATTATTTATAAGCCCGTCTGATGTATTACAACGCTTAAAAAAGCTCGTTTGAATAATGACAGCATATTGAAAGCTGCGCAGCCGCATATCGAGGTCAAGGTGACGTTTGTGCAACTTTCCGTCCCCCCTAGCCCCCCTACCTCTACCCCCACTAAGCTCCCCCGAGTCCAAGCTTGGCTATTTATAGTTAACAAATATTAATATATGTTTTAATGTCGTAGAAAGCTATTTATGTATTGGTAACAGGGTTCGTTATATTTTATTGAGTTAAGAAAGATCACTTGTGTTAATCTGATCAAATCAAGGATATTTCATTTATGAGTACAGCTAATGATTTCCTGAATAGGCTAGAAGTAATAGTCTAAAACTTTATAGTAGAAAACACACATGACATGTCCTTCTTCAAACGAGGCTTGTGGAGAGTGATTAACGTAGGCAGTGGCTTGGCTCTGCCCCTGGTATTGCTGAAGTCCATGGGTGACGGTGACCACTTACCATCAAGTGGGCTGTACGCTCGTCTGCCTACTAGGGCAACAAATTTAAAAAAAACCTTTCACCTCCAAACTTGTTGCTTGCTATCGAAAGAAAATCACATTGTTTTTTTATAATTATCGGCTCACGTTATTTGTAACACTTACGCAAGTAATCCATCTTGAAAGGGACAAGGAAAACGCACAGACGCGGGCCCTTGGACGTCTGCTTACTCACACGAGACAACCTTGACGGGTGCCACAGTAGAAACGCGATCAGTAATGTAACTCCCTTCTGACTAAATCTTGTTTGTTAAATGCATTGACTATATGCATTTTAAAAATATATTATAAACATCCCCTTCAAAGGTGTTAGCTTCAAAATGGTATTCGATTGAACGAACTTTGTAAGCGTATGAAACAATTACGTGTATATTAATTCATATAAAAAAGGAGATTATCAAGTCATGCTTTTTTTTTATATAGAAAAATGTCCTTAATAAAATAAGATTAATATGAAAAGAGGTTTTAAAGAATCAAGCTAAGCCAATTTTGCTAAAAAAAAAATTCTATTACCTCTGAATTTTGATGTCAATAAAAGACTGTGTCAAAAGTCTGACGGTATCATTTTGTCAAATTGCAGTGTTTTTTCAGTACACACTCTCTTGAATGGAGAAATTGCCGGTGAAAATCCTTTTTTTGTTCGCTTAGATGGGTGGACGATCTCACAGCCCACCTGGTGTTAAGTGGTTACTGAAGCCCATAGATAACTACAACGTAAACGCGCCACCCACCTTGAGATATAAGTTCTAAGGTGTCAGTATAGTTACGACGGCTGCCCCACCCTTCAAACCGAAACGCATTACTGCTTAACGCAGAAATAAGCAGGGCGGTGGTACCTACCCGTGCGGACTCACAATAGGTCCTACCACCAGCAAGAAGGTACAAAAGATGGTAACTTTAAAAACACTACTACTAATACGCAATACTCAATATTATAGCATTACACAACCCAACCAAGTCCGCTAAAAAGACTAACATGACTTACTCACAATGCACTGTATATCGCGGAGAGCGACAGTGCACCATTCCAATGCGTGGTGTAGTAGTCCCTTTGTAGCAGGCCACATTATACAGCTATATTTATATTTTATATCACATGTTCTGTGATTCTGAATCCGATCTGTTACTGGTGGTAGAACCTCTTGTGAGTCCGCACGGGTAGGTACCACCATCCTGCCTATTTCTGCCGTGAAGCAGTAATGCATCTCAGTTTGAAGGGTGGGACAGCCGTTGTAACTATACTGAGACCTTAGAACTTATATCTCAAGGTGGGTGGCGCATTTACGTTGTAGATGTCTATGGACTCAGAAACCACTTAACACCAGGTGGGCTGTGAGGTAGTCCACCCATCTAAGCAATAAAAAAAAATGTTCATCTTGTGATCAGACAGGGAAAATCATCTATACTAGATATGTATTCCTAAGCTAACTTCACAATGGTCAAATGCGTAGTAGTTTTTATTCGCTTGCTTGCTATTCGTCGTGGCCTAAAGGATAAGACGTTAAATTCGAATCTCCGCAGGCAGGTACCAATTTTTCTAATGAAATAATGAATTTCGGTTTGAAGGGTGGGGCAGCCGTTGTACTGTAAAAATTGAGACCTTAGAACTCATATCTCAAGGTAGGTGGCGGCATTTACGTTGTAGATGTCTATGGGCTCCGGTAATCACTTAACATCAGGTGGGCCGTAAGCTCGGCCACCAAACTAAGCAATAAAAAAAATAGCAAAGGGCGCTGAGAGGCAAGGTTCAGATATTACTCCAACGATTCTGGTTTAAAGAGTTTTGTGATAGTAATCCATCTGAATATGATATTTCTATTATTCAATTCATTATAATGGGAAAACCGAAGAGGTATGGTTCCTATAATGACATATGGCACGTTACAATGGATTTATTGCTAGAGAGATAACCTGAGGAGTATTGACGTTAGATAGGTGACCGGTTTTACTACTCAGGAAGAATACCTATGCAGCATGACAAGAGAACACGCTTGGGCCGACGCCACATCATGTGGGGTAAAGGAACTCTCTCAGACTATTAATTAGAAAATCATGGTTTTATTTTAATACATTTATCTCCATAGCTTCTTCATCTACTGTGCCTATCTAGTCAGCAGTCTAGTAATGCTCTTTAGTAGAGCAACCATTATGAACAGAGGTTCGAAGAGTAGGAAAGCCGTTGTTTCACGCAATTAAGACCCTCAATCCTTGACTCCTGCATCAAATTAGCGGCGTTCGTGTCTATAGCTCTATGGCTTATGAACTTATTGGTCTATTTATACCAATATAATTATTATCAGATAATGGAATCTTGTTAAATCGAGTGCTTGCAATATTTTTTCACACGGGTTTATTACTAATTTATTTGTTTTTAGAGGATTTATTCGATTGCACACTTTTATCAATTTATAAGTAGATAATATTTATTTATCGTGACAAGCATTTTTTTTTACTGCTTCCATGGGTGGACAAGCTCACAGCCCACATGGTATTAAGTGATTACTGGAGCCCATAGACATCTACAACGTAAATACGCCTCCCACCTTAAGATATAAGTTCTAAGATCTCAGTATAGTTACAACGGCTGCCCCACCCTTCAAACCGAAATGCATTACTGCTTCACGGCAGAAATAGGCAGGGCGGTGGTACCTACCCGCGCGTACTCATAAGAGGTCCTACCACCTGTAATTACGCAAATTGTTATTTTACGGGTTTGATTTTTATTACACAATGTTATTCCTTCACTGTGGAAGTGAATCGTGAACATTTGTTGAGTACGTATTTCATTGGAAAAATTGTTACCCGCCTGGGATTCGAACACCGGTGCATCGCTCAACACGAATGCACTGGACGTTTTATCCTTTAGGTCACGACAGCTTATGAGACTGAGACAACTACAGCTGAGACTTCCAGCTCACATCTCAAGGTCAGAATCATTTCAGCTAGGTAACCACTTATCACTGTGTAATCTCGTGTGACTACCCAGAGCACCAGCCAACCATACCAATCCATCTGATATTTTATTTATCAACATCTCACTTAGGCTTTTCTAAAACTTATTTTTTACCTGACAATGACATTGATACTGCGATGTCAATGGACTAGGTTAAATCATAACGACGTAAAAATTAAATTTTCAAAATGTTATTCTTATTCGTAATACAATACAGTATAATTTTGCATTTCAATGCTTATAGTTCAAAGGTGCGTGCTACAATACACACCTAGACATCAGATTATGGGTCAAAGAACTTCGACAAAAACACAAATAAATGAACGAATAAAACAACTCAAAAATATTGCGTCGTTTCCAGAATATTCCTTCGAAACTATCTACCTACATGACAATATGAATGTGAAATATTATTATTTCGTCGCTTCTCCAATAGAAATGTACAAATAAATATGTTTTTTAGGCTAAGACCAAAAATAAATATGGTCTTAATCAGATATTTTATGATTTGCATAATAAATGGTGGTGGGGTTGTTTTTAACCAGCACGGGTAGGTACCACCCTATCCATTTTTGCAGCGAACTAGTACTTCGTTCCGGTTCGAAAGGTGAGGCAGCTGTTATATATCTATTGAGACATAGACCTCATGCCTCAATGTGTCTCAAGGTGACTGCATTCACGTCGTGCTATTAATGAGCGCTTATAACCACTTAATGGCGGGTAGGCTATGAGGTTGTTTAAGCGTGTTTAGAAAAAAATAATTGATAAAAAGCATTGTTTCGAGAAATTACTAATAAGCCGTATTGTTTGCCAATTTATGAAAGCAAAATAAATCGGATAAAATAATTAGAAAATATTCAGCTTTTCTTGTTTTTGGTAAAAACTAAGAAAATTTCACTTGCACGGTATAGTTAGTTATATCACAATGAACTTGTACATATTTCGGACATTATTTGTTGAAACATTATAACTAAATATAAAGAGATACTTTAAATTTACATTCTAGCCTCGAACGCTGATATTCTAGAACCTTCCAATAAAAAATAAATAAATAAATCCATATACATACAATTTTTTTATTGCCCTTGTAGGCAGACCGTCTCCCGCGGACGTCAGCAATGCCAGCAGCACAGACAAGCCGCTGCCTAAAATACTATACCATAGAACTAATACATTCGGTTTCAAATTTGATAATTGTCCTTTTTTTTAATTCGAAATACAAAACTGACAATTCAAAATGGCCGAAACGAACTATAGTGACGGACGGCGTAATTAAAATTGACATTTAAATTGGTGGGAAATTCATGTTACTTTTAATATTTCGTGTTTATTACGATTTAATCGAAACAGTTTGGGGAGCGCGTCCCGCGTTCTTCCTTACAGTCTATACTTTTTTTTACTGCCCTTTTAGGCAGACGAGCGTACGGTCATCTGATGGTGAATGGTTACCGTAGCCCGTGGACGTCAGCAATGCCAGGGGCACAGCCAAGCCGTTGCCTAAAAATACTATATACCATAGAGCTAATAAATTCAGTTTCGAATTTGAGAATTCCCCTTGTTTTTAATTCGAAATACAAAACTGACAATTCAAAATGGCCGAAACGAACTATAGTGATGGAAGCGAAATTAAAATTTACATTTAAATTGGCGGGAAATTCATGTTACTTTTAACATTTCATGTTTAGTACGATTTAATCGAAACAGCTTGGGGAGCGCGTCCCGCATTCTTCCTTACTTTTTTTTATTGCCCTAGTAGGCAGACGAGCGTACGGCCCACCTGATGGTGAGTGGTTACCGTCGCCCATGGACTTCACCAATGCAGAGCCAAGCCGCTGCCTAACGTTAATACTTTATCACTCATGAATTTACGGAATTCGCGTTGTCAGCATATCTAATGGCTACAGTAACCAATTAACGTCAGACGGGCCGTGAGCTCGTTCGTCCACCTAGAGAAATAGCACAGGTGTACTTATAAAAATTTCAACCCGGTATCTCAAGGTCGGCCAGTGAATTCACGCCATATTCTATAGAGTCGGGGAGATTTCAATTTGGAGCAATATGGAGACACAACTTATTTCGAAAACAAAACAATACTTTCTCGAAATACGTTTTCTTTGTAACGTACTCGACACAACAAAGTTATATTTTGCATTCGAAACGGCGCTAGTCGCGAAGGAATCGTTCAGAGTCGCTTAATAACATTTTTAGTTCCGAATTTCGCCACCGGCATTTAAAGTTTGACACGGTGGTGTAGTTGAAAAACTTTGTGCTCGCAACGTGCACATTCTTTTTCGAACTTCCTTTATGGGATACTAACTGCTATTTTCTGAGTCCGAAAGGCTAATTTAGAAAAACAATAATAATACCTCTCTCAACGCTATTTCCTATACTGTTTTTTTTTTATTTATTTCTTGAACTCACCTGACACACGTGAAGAAGTATATTACTATTAAATTTATAACGATTAATGTAATCAATAATATAATTGATTCCTAAATCATCCATTTCCATGTCTTATTTTTCAAATGTTCGAAATTCGACCAATATGACGGACATCTTAAAGATTTTATTAATAATTAAAGCTAGTTTTACGGCTTAATCTCGTTTTGTTATTATTGTTACGTGACGAAAAACTGTAGAGTATCCGAAATGTGGCAACTAATATTTTGATAGTACGAGATTAAAAAAACAGGTTTTTTTAACAACGTCTCTGAAATACTCATTCGAATTATTTTGTGTAATGATGTTGAATAGTTTTGAAAAAAAAAAGCACTCATACTTCGTCAATAAGTACTATACAAAAAGACAGAATTAGAAATTTATGTAGAGATATGTGGTCACTCTAAATTTGAAATCGTTTCTCTGTAATGTAGAGACAGAATAATTTTAAAATCCAGAGAGATTTTCTTATAGAACACACATTAACATTTTAAAAAGAGAACATACAATGCTTAAATATTGAAATAGATTAGGACCCCATTTTTTTAAATTTCCCTCAATTTAACTTGCCACTTGTTATTGGCGAACACTGAGTTCCTTTTTCAAAATTAATAATACTTTATTTATTATAAAAAAAAGAACACAATATTCCTAACCTAAAAGTACATGTTATTATCCGCAACATGCTTCGTGAGATTACAGAAATAAAGTTATCAGCAACATGCTTCGTCAAAAAGTACAATACTTACTTTCAGCTGCAAGCGTCGTCATAAATTAATTACACAATCTAATATATTATTATCAGTATTAACATTTAAAGCATACTATATTTTTATTTAAGAATCCGTAGACATTAGTTGGCCGCGGAAATGTTGGGCAAACGTTGGCCCAGTCGTCGGTCGCATTTGACATATTAGTATTTAATAAAATTAGTCCTTGTTTGTATCTAGCATAGATATCATAGTTGATGATATATATACCGCGCGTTTTTACCAATTTGCCATTTGCCAATTTGTACATTTGCTATTGGCAATGCAATGAAGATTTTTCTGTGCTATTAAGGTAAGACTTTAAATTGAGTTTCACATAAATTGCGCGCTGGTCGCAAACGCATTTTACTAGTCAATTATAATGATGATTCCATTAATAATGATAATATAAGACAACTAGCCGTACTCGCCCGCTTCGCTGGGCATTTAAAATTAACATTATTATTTATTGTCATTATTATTAGGGAGTCCAACACTCATATAAATATTAGCCTATCCATTAAGTACATGTATTTTCTACATGGATACCAAGTTTCAAGTCAATAGGATGCATGGTTCAATAGTTATAACGGAACATCCGTAAAAACCACCGTAGATTTATATATTAGTGTAGATATAGATAATAATGACTTGGATTGCACATTTGTGCTCTTAAAATTTAACAGCAAAACAGCTTCGATGAACAAGATGAGCAGTAATTTTTGCATCGCACGTGCTGTGACCCGGTAACCACTTAACGCCAAGTGAGTTGTAAGCTCATCTGCCTATTTAGAAAAAAAAAGATGCAAATTTCTTTAATTCAACATCAAACGGTATTATTATTATTTATGTATTTATTATCTTCGAATCGACAATATAACAATTAAATAGAATCTTATTTGGTACTTTTAAAGTATATTGCGAGTATTTAAGTCTTAAATTAGACTAACAAATTCATTTCTTTTTTTTTTATTGCCCTTGTAGGCAGACAAGCATACGGCCCACCTGATGGTGAGTGGTTACCATCGCCCATGGACTTCAGCAATGCCAGGGGCAGAGCCCAGCCGCTGCCTACCACTTAATACTCTCCACAAGCCTCGTTTGAAGAAGGACATGTCATAGCGCTCGGGAAACACTCTGGAGGGGAGCTCATTCCATAGCCGGATGGTACGTGCCAAAAAAGACCTCTGGAAACGCACTGTGGATGACCGCAGTGGCTCCAGGTAGTATGGATCAACTCTACTCCGGTGTTATCTGATCATTATTTCACAATGTTATCTGGTCAAATAATATACTATGTATTATTAACTTCGAATCGACAATATAACACTTAAATAGAATATTATTTGCTACTTTTAAACTACAATACGAGCATTACGATCTAAAATTAAAATAATACATTAATTTCACAATGTTATCTAATGAAATATATATTGATTAAAAATTAAAAAGTAATAATATATCCCACAAGAATACTTAAAAATCATTTAGTCTAAGTAATAGAGTAGAGATGTTGTTCTAAATCAATTATTATTATTGTTTAAATGAAATAAAGTGCAATCATCAATAAACCCTACAGACAAACAACTCCTAATCGATTAGAGGTCTTTTTAAAGTGGAATTTTAAATAATAGAACATTTGGCCTATCTAGTTTTTCTAGAACCGCTCCTACAAAGGATAGCTGAGTTGAAACGGGTCTTTCTATTGTGGACCTGTTCAATATATCTGACATTTACTAAGGTTGAATTGTTAGGATGGTTTTAAAAATAAATTAAAATTCACTAAGAACAGTAGTTTAGCTTACATTTTGTTGACCCAAAGCGTAAGCGTAGTGAAACGAGCGTATGCTCGGAGATACGTTCAAAATACAAAATGTACTCACGAATACTCATTCTTACAATTGGTTTTTATTGTGACTCTTATATTAAGGATAACGAAATTTCGAACATAACCTGTCGGCTTTTTTATTTTTATTGCCTTTGTAGGCAGACGAGCATACGGCCCACCTGATGGTGAGTGGTTACCGTCGCCCATGGACTTCAGCAATGCCAAGGGCAGAGCCAAGCCGCTGCCTGCCGCGGCTTGCGACATTTATCCTGTATCTTTAGGCTGCAAAGCATTACCTATTGATAGAGTATACTAGTCGTATACTAGGCAATGTTAATGAGCAAATGTGACCATTACTATCAGATTTTCTGCTACCTCATCTAAGACCAGTGCATCAAATAAAAAGATTGGCAATCACGAGTGACGGATAAAAACAGTTTAATGAAAATTTTATGTCGCTATGAAGTTTTAACGTGCCTACCCGGACCGAAACCGCTGTCCTGATTCTTACAACCAGTTTTAGCATAACGGATCTCACACGTACATACTTCCATTAACATGTGGCTTAGTTTAAAACTTTTCACGTTCTGAATATTTTATTTAACCATTATCTTCTCACAATAAAAGCTTAAACAATTTTAGATGGCGTACATCTTAATTTGAAAATACCTTCTACGTGTATTTTAAAATTTAATTTTGAGTTTCATAACAAAATTTCCGCCACGTAGTCAGTGAGATAAAACCTTTACAAACCCAAATCGATCTAGACAATTTAAAAAAAAAACTATATCCTAAATCCAAATAGACATTGCGCAGAGAAATATAAAATAGAAGAAATAAAATAAAATAACACTAAATTAAAATGCAAAACAACATGGCGGACATGCGCCCGCGCACTATGTAGGTTTCAAAAAAAGAACACACAACCAAAATGGCTGACTTTCTCGGCAGTACCTAGTCCCTGACGTCATTGCAGGACGTGTCCTTGTCTAGTGACCTATCCCTGGGAACGGTTGATCAAAATAAACGGCTATGAAGAAAACAAACCTTTTATTTAATATGTGTACGCTGGTTTCTTGGTACGAGTATTGGATAAGTATTTACTGGTTTTTTTTCGTTCATAGATTTATTTTTCTTATTGATAATTATTCACTAGATTTAATCAATACGCTAATAAGTTTTATTCAAAAAGAAAATCATAAACACAGTAAAAAAATTAACGAATTAAATAAATGTGTATTAAAAAATAAATAAAGTACTCACCAAGCGAGAATTCAGCGAAAAACACAATGTCCAAATAAAATCTAAATAAAAATTTAAAAAAATAGTAATCAACACGACACAGAGCACTAAAGTTTTTTTTTTAATAGAAGATAAAAAATCTCGGTTCGCTTTTAATGAAAGTCAATATTTTTGTGAATTCTGTGAAACGAAATGCAAAATTAAAACTTTAATACGGCCCGACTCCTGCGCAGTCGATCAAAACGCTCGCCACATTAAAATCGATTTAGAAAAAATCGTTTATTATAATTCCAACTAGAATCGTCGAGAGCTGGCCGTGACGCGTTTCGAGTTCTTTATTCAAAAAATCGCGACGTACTGACGCGCTTGTGAGCTTGCAGGAAGACCGCCTTTTCCTAGTATTGTAGTTAAAATGTATTTTCCAAAAATCGCCAACGAGCGTTTTGAGCCAAAAAATCTAACCTAACCTAACCCTGGCGGGCGGGCGACTGGCGGGCGCGTAGGGGCCGCATTGCCAAATATTTTTTTTTGCATCTCGGCCGAATTATGCACTTGTATGCGACTTACGTCGTCCCTTCATTGTAGTGGTGCGACATGTACCGATTGAGCATTTTTATGACGTGTGCCTGTGTGCGTGTCACTCACACAAGCGAGACAGACGAAATTTTTGTCTGTGCGCGTTTCGGTGAGCCCTTCAGCGTTCAAGTTTATTTGAAAAATCGGTATGTTATGTAAACATATTTTTTTTTCGGTACCAAAATACTTAGGTATTGCTCGTGGGGTCGACGGCCCATGTATTCGGGAATTGCTGACTAATTTTTATAAAAGGATACGCTCGATATGTTTCGATAGGCGAATCTCTAGTTAAGATTGTCGAGCGCGTCTCCGAAGCGACGCGAGCGCTGCACGTAGATGGATTTTTTTCTGTTTTTTTTTTTTGGTAACTCATATACTCATATATTCTCACGGAAATATCTCTCTTTTTCACTTTTCCAATGAAGTGAAAGTTCCGAAAAGTGTTTTCTTTTAAACTATCTACATATTACTTTTAAATATCAACGCCAACAAAGGATGCTGATTTTTTTATTATTTAGATAAAAATGCGCAGTTAACGATTTCATATAATATATATAAATAAACATCCCGTGCAAGGAAATGCCTTATATACAAAATGTTTTAGTACCGAATGCAATGTGTGCTTAGTAATCAAACATTAATTACTGGTTACTTATAATTTACTAATGGTAGGACCTCTTGTGAGTCCGCGCGGGTAGGTACCACCGCCCTGCCTGTTTCTGCCGTGAAGCAGTAATGCGTTTCAGTTTGAAGGATGGGGCAGCCGTTGTAACTATACTGAGATCTTAGAACTTATATCTCAAGGTGAGTGGCGCATTTACGTCGTAGATGTCTATGGGCTCCAGTAACCACTTAGCACCAGGTGGACTGTGAGCTCGTCCATCGGTCTAAGCAATAAAAAAAAAACTAGTAAATACAAAATTAAGAACAATTATATGTAATATTTTAAGTTGAATTTTGAAAAAAGAGTCATAAAAATATAACCTAATTTTCATTTCACGTGATTCGTTCTAAAGCTATTTCATTTCATTGAATTGAGACATGTAATATACCAAAATTAACTTTACCAAACTATAGGTGTGCGATTAATCATATGGTAAATATATTTTTAAAAGGTTATCAGAGCAAAAAAGGTCTTCTAAAGGTCGGCCGGCGGCCGCGGACGACACAAAAATAGTAAAAAACCCTTTTGAAACTATTCACTGGGCTTGAGGCACAGATTAGTGTCATGTATATACATATACATAACGTTGTATCTGCCCGTGTTCTTACAAGTTTTTTTTGCGTAAATATTCACAATAAGCTGTTTCAAATTAAACGAATAACTAAGGATTCACTCACATTTAGATTTTATAATTTTATTTAAATCCATACTTAGAAAATATAATATGTTTTTTAAGCACGAAAAATTTTCGCGCTAAAGAAAAATTAATTAGTACTTTTTCTAATAAGATGTCACCGGACGAAAGCAATGAATTGGAAATATTATTACAAGGTTGTCAAAATATCTCATAAGATGTTTTTCGGAATTCTAAAATACATAATAACTTTTCGTGTATCTTCTAAAGTCGATAACACTATTGTTAAATTTATCTTAATTATATCTATGAAGGTATTTCAATACTTTAAGACAACGAGAAAGAAAACTGTGCAATATAATTCTCTTTTACTCTCTCTTAAAAATTACAGCTTTCCCACAGCAAGAATAGTAACCACTTCCACTGCCTTGTTACCTATTTAGCGAGTCGTAGACATTATCAGAAAAGGTGGTGAGAAAGTAGAGAGGTGAGAGGTGTAGACAACTTGGAACATCTGATGGTCACTGGGAAAGTAGACGGAAAACGTCCTAGAGGCCGGAGCCCCAAACGTTGGTCCGACCAGATCTCCGAGCAAACCAGCGGACTACTTAGCGCTGCACTACACCAGGCAACTGACCAGAACCGATGGAGGCTGACAGTCGACAAGCTAAAACGGAGTCACGATCCTCAGCAATGAGGGAGCGATGGAGAAGAAGAAGAAGACAACATTATCAATAACACGGATATGGATTTATCAAAATAAGATATTATTTTATTAGTAAGGTATATAAAATTTCACAATTTAGTGAAACTACCGTCAGTAACAAATTATCAGGATAAATAATCACAAACACATTTCTTCCCTACTGTCACCCCATAGTACTAGCATTTACAGTCTCAGCACTTCCATTTTCCGATCCAAGGATAGTCATGACATAGCTGCATGATGTTCCACGCCCAATTACGTGCTAAGAACCCACGCGGATTGGGATACTAAATAGGGTAGCGAAACTGGTACTACCCTTCTAAATCAACAAAATGTGGAATACAGCAGACGTCAAATGTAAACTAATTCAATTCTCATTTGCTTCCAACGACAGACTTTAAAATTCATTATCAAATGCACATCTATCAGACGACTGCATATGTGCGTGTGGGCATTAGATCGATAGCACGGGTTGATGGCCGAGTGCCCTTGTTAGACAAAGGACGCACCGAACGCCATAGACTAAATAATCCAATTCGACGACTAGTCCGAGATAATTGTTCAAGGACATTTTCATTTTTAGCACATTTACTGGCAGATGTGCTAATTATTTCGGGAGACATCGTCGCTGTGACATGAGCAAGTGCTGAGTCGTCGTGAACACGCATTCTGTTGAAGATCACTGATATGTTGGAAATGAGAATTGTATCGGATTCACCATTTTAATACAGTGAACTTACGGCTCAAGCTTGAAAACATAATTTAGAACAACTAAGCTACACTTTCGAATTTATCTCAGCAATTTCAGTAATAATGACCTACAATATTTTTTTTATTTAATATACGGATCATTATCATCATATACATTTATAGTTAACGTGAATAACTAAACTGTTCATTTAGTTCAATTAACCAATCACAATATAAACTTCATTTATAACTAACAACAAAATGGATTGCTCTACCCATATACATTCAAATCGATGATTTAGAATAGAATGAGGTTTGGTTTTGAGTATTGTATGGTGGAGAGTATTGGAGTTCTTTGGAGACATTGCTCGAAAGTAGGGTTAGAATCTTCAGCTGCTGATGGTAAGGGGCAGGATAGAGGGCAAACGTCCCAGAGGACGCAGTTCCACGGGATGGTCGGACCAAATTCGATCTTGTCTGGACATTAAGATCCACGCTGCCCTCTACGATGATTGATTGATGCAGCGGAGGGGTAACGATCTTTAGTAATGAGGAGGAATGAGGTGGATCTAAATTCAGTTGTGGTCTACTTGCAAATTAATATGGAATATAGATAAAAATAGCCAAAATTAAAGTATGAATTTCGTGTCTACACGTTCAGAGCTCTACGTCGCGACACACACACACTCACACACACAGTGCGCCGGCGCAACACGCCATGCACTTTGTTTGGGACACACGACGTAAGGGACTTAAGGTTTTTTGCTCTCGTAAAATGTTAATTCACATTCGTAGGTTTTTATGGAAATGTTTAATGGAAAAACAAGTCGTTCGGAACACAGTTTCGTCTTTTTTTTTGTTTCTGGTACTCAATGACGTCACCGTCCTCTATAAATACGCCAATTAAAGTCTACACAAAAATTGACTTATTCAAAAGACGTAGTTAATATCAATTTACCGACAAAATGGCTTCGATTGCCCACCCACAACAACGTGGGAAGTATCATGTACGCTTTTGACCATGAACCAGTACAAAAATTATGATCAGAAGCCCTGAGAGCGCAATAGGAGATGTTCAGTACCGTGGGAGGTGTTTATATTGCTACTACAAAGCTGCTTCGGCTGGTGATTGGATAAGCTGAGGATTCACTTCCAAAAGAGTTTTTAAATCGGTACCTAACAAATGCAGCATCCTCAATCACGTATTCCATATATGTAGTCTCTCAAATAATAATATTTCAGAATGAAAACAACTTGATTAGTTTAATAAAACAAATCGGAAGTGAAACTTCTTAACTACATTGAGAGAGAAGATATTTACCACCATTCCAAAAACAGAATCTGGCACAAAACATAGAAACTTTGTACTCGGAATAAAAATTTAATGGAAAGAACTTCTTGTGTGTAACTTCGAAGACGTGGTGGTAAAATCTATTATTTTGGCCTTGGAATTAATTCTGTACTTCAATCATGAAAACAAAACATGGTTCAAAGATCGTTATTAAGTATTGAAATAAACAGCTCATTATCAACGAACGAATAAATCTGACACAAAAAACTAAATAACAAACAAACAAATAAATAACAGAAAAAAACGATCACGTGTGAACGATTCAATTCTAAATTCTAAGCGCTACGTAATGTAGAGTCGACGACCGTTAGAGTCAAGGTCGGAACTCTATTTAGCGTTAGCGTAGGTCACGGATAGACGTAGAGCGCACAAATAAATTTCATGATCTTTATTAAAAACACTACTAGTGTTGTAAATCTACATACGCGTAATTTTATCAAAAGTCTATATGTAGAGTCATCTTATAAAGACTTCTTTATTGACCCATGATAAACAGAGAGCTTAGTATTAAGTTGTTATTCTTGTAGTTTTATTTCTAAGCTTTTTGTATAGGTAAGCCTTCAGAGTATTGTCTTTCTTTTATTTTGATAACCTCCAATTTAAATCAGATTGCGGATATACACGTTTCGTCATTGAGCTGTGTAAGCATTCAATATTCATACCTAAGGTCTCATCATACATATTGTGATAATAATGGACTACAAGGACCAACCTAAACCGAAATATAAGTTAATAATATCAAAAGCAACTGCACAGATTGATTCACAACTAGCTCTATCATTAAAGCGCTGACGTCACGGTGTGAATGACCGCTCCACCCAAGGTTACAAATTCATAGCTCCATTAGAATGTTTTGTTGGCAGTTTTAAAACGTCGATCAAGATTGTCAGAGTTTTTTTTTTAATTCTGGCAACCATCCGATTTAGAATCGGGCACTGGGGTACGCAGTCCATTAAGGAATAGTTAAGACGATAATTCCATTGGGATTTACCATCGCACCAACTGGTACAGTAGCGGAGCTCGTACTTACTACCTGGAACCGCTTTGTACATCCAAAAAACGTTTTCAGACTACATTTCTGCAACGTAGCATCTGAAATTAGCTCGTGACAGCAACATTTCCTGGCTACTACGTCGCATCCGTAATGCGATGAATCTTTATGATAGTCTCAGGCGGTAGGCAGCAGCTTGGCCGTATGTCCACGTATGTCCTGCTACTGTTAATGTCCACGATCAATGCTGCTTTCCTTAAATGGTACCTTAAATCCAGTTCACATTCCATTGAAGGCAATAAATAAACAAAAGCAGAAGAAAACATCTATAGAAGACACTTTAAACTTATTGGTATTCGCCTTTTAACAAACCTGCATGATTTTTACAAATTAAGTTTCAATCGTATGTCTCAAGGTGTGTAGCGGTACTCACTTAATATCAAATGAACCGTTAGCACGTCTACTTATAAAAGCTAATAAGAAATCAATGATGGTAATAAATATTACTAAGAGCACGTAAGATCAGATATCTCTACATAAGATTCAATAACAAAATGTTTTTCAACGTTGACGTAACCACTCTATCGAGTGTAGAGCCAAGGTTAAACCTAATAGTCGGTTTATTGGCGTAGGTCACGCCGACTAGAGCTAGTTCAACGGAACTTGTTGATTCAAAAACTCTATTTAGAGCTGACCGCGTTTTAATACTACATTCGTGGTATTTTTTTCGGTCAGCTTTCCAAATGTTTCAATGTCTTGTAATGTTAAGTTCTTTCAGTTAAAAATTTTTTTTTTATATTTTAGAGGACAGATAATCTTAGCTCATCTAATTCTAAGTGTATACTAGAGCTCACAAGATAACCTAAATACCACCATCCACTTCGAAAGAGGAGGAAAAGGTCTGAATTGCATTGTAGAGTGGCTCTCTGGTTAATGAATGCTTAGGTGCCACACCACACTATCCATTTCGTCGTAAAGAAAACCAATTAGTTAACGCCGCCATCCACCTTGAGATATGAGTTCTAAGGTCTCAGTGTAGATACGACGGATGTCGCACCCTTCAAACCGAAACGCATTACTGCTTCACAGCAGAAATAGGCAGGGCGTTGGTACCTGCCCGTGGGGGCTCACAATACGTCCTACCACCAGTAATTACGAAAATTATAATTTTGTGGGTTTTATTTTTATTACACGATGTTATTCCTTCACCGTGGAAGTCAATAGTGAACATATTTTGTTAAGTATTCTGGTCCAATTTCGTTCATATATTCCGATGGGTTAGTTCTGCCGATGAATCCCAATTTGTCCTAACTAAATTGCTTTACTATCGGGCATCAGTTCAAGGCTCAAGAAAAAAAAGTAGAACTATTAAATTTTATTCTAAAAATGGTTATAAACAAGAGGCTGATTGATTTATTTATGAATACATTATCGGAGTGGCAGCGATATGGGACGATCGTGGGTGCGACCTTACGCCCTTGGAAGGTCATGCGTACAAGGCTAGATAAACTCACTAACGTAATGAATTGTACTCGCTTAGAAAACAAATTAAAAAAACTTAATCTATTAACTCGGTGACCCGCCCCCAAAGATGCGTTGGTGAATAAGCCACACAACCAGACCTTCATATTATTATAAAACTCCTGAATATATGTCCTCATTTGGTTTTCTTCTATGACATAATCTAACAATTTTTAAAATTAACTAATCACTAAATGACAATTACTTTGAAAGGTAAGATAGAGCTCGTAATATTGGTCTCAAGCTTTAAGCTGAAATGCTGGCCGTAGAAGCAGATAAGATGCTGCCTCTAAGAACTAAGTTACTAGAAGCAGTCAGATCTTCAAGCCAAAAGAACTGGTCAATGTTATGATTGGTAAGAACGGGACGTTTGAAAAGAGTGTGGAAGGGAGCGTTAAGAAGTGAGAGACAGAAAAATATAAGACAAGGAAAAAGAATTATGGAAGAAACCAAGATAACGAAGATGATTGAGTGAACGGTATGAAAAAGAGTTTTCAATGAACCGTTTGTTGTAATAATATGAAAGATTTGGTATGAAAACAATAAAACTACAATCTAGTAAATCACTTATGTTTTATTCACCACCGTTCCAATTCTACAATATAACGACTTCAGTTTGAATGATCGTAATTAGAATATACGATCTAGATTTATATATGACATTGGATCATGTAGTTACTACTACTACTGTATCCTCAGCCCCAAGTGCTCATATATTCGCTCGGTTACGCTGACATAGCCCCTCAAGGCTACCAGCTTAGGTAGGGAAATAAAACAGCAGGAAAAAAAACCCAGCTCAGTTAGAAAAAAAACTATTTCATGTGCTACATTACATTTTTGTCTTTCGTATAAAACTATTGACAGTCTATTGACATTTTGAAAAAGAAACACTATTTTTAAACAAATTTTATTAATAACGCTGTAAATAGCTCTGCAATGGCTAATAATAAACATAAAAAAATTATTAAAAAAGACAGCAGAAATTGGTATTTAACTGTTATGTCTTTATACAAAGAACCTTTCAAAGAATCCTTTATATATATTTTTTATTTATCTGTGGCGATCGTGCTGCTATTTTGTATATAGTATAAGAAGGCTCCAGGAATTCTGAAGAATTCGATCTCAAGCCACAAGGTAAGCAACCGTTCTTGTATAACTAGGATCCAGTAACTATTTCACATCAGAAAAACTTCGCCTCCCACCTGAAACAACAAAAAATAAACCGCTTGACCCTTACTTAAAATTATAATTTGCGTAATTACTCGTGGTAAGATCTCTTGTGAGTCCACGCGGGTAGGTACCAACTCGCCTATTTCTGCCGTGAAGCAGTAATGCGTTACGGTTTGAAGGGTGGGGCAGCCGTTGTAACTATACTGAGACCTTAGAACTCCTATCTCAAGGTGGGTGGCGCATTTACGTTGTAGGTTTCTATGGGCTCCAGTAACCACTTAACACCAGGTGAACTGTGAGTTTTTTCACCCAAGAAAGCAATAAAAAAAAAAAAAAAAAATCAGCGTTGCAATTTCACCAAAAAGAATGATGCATCATACCGTTTCCCGAGACTAAAAATAAAACGCATTGATTTACATTCCAACTGGCGTCGCGGAAATCGAAAAGCGAGCAAAATGCAGAAAAATAATAATAATTGAAAAATAATGTTTCCTGTATTGAAGGAAAATAGTTTGACACGATGCTATTGAAATGCCTGACAATAAACAACCAAACTCCTGTTTTCATCAGCTTTCTTTCTTGAACAAACTTAATGAGAAATGCTGAAGTACATTAATTCAATAAAAAAAAATTAAAAAAATAAAAAATATTAAAAAAGTTTATGTCACAGTAAAATATGTACGTAAAGTGGTTAACAATACCGTATTCTCCGAATCAGACTCCAGCCTTATCCCACAGTGCTTCTACAGGTTCGGATACCCTTAGCACCAAATAAAATACCATAGCTATGACATATCCTTCTTCAAACGAGGCTTGTGGAGAGTATTAAGCGGTAGGCAGTGGCTTGGCTCTGCCCCTGGCATTGCTGAAGTCCATGGGCGACGGTAACCACTCACCATAAGGTGGGCCGTATGCTCGTCTGCCTACAAGGGCAATAAAAAAATAAAAAGAAAGCTTCTTTACTTATGCGTTTCAGGTCAAATTCTTAGTCTAATTTTCAAGCAATGAAAAAACTTTTTTGTTTTGAATTTTTGTACTTTATAAATATCTCATTTATCTAGATGTGTAGTGTAGATTTCACCAGCATCATTTTTACAATACAATCATAATTATTTTTAGACAATATAAATGATTATTAAAGTTCTTCATGTTTCAGAAGGGTAGTAATCAGCCGCTCCCGAGGTCAATCGCTTTAAAAGCCCATCACCAAGCTTCCTAAACGCCCAGCCATCACAAAGCTCTAATCTGTTGACGGATTGAAAAATCTCAAGCCAAAACACATGAACGTGCAACACGAAAACAGATGCAAAATCTATATAAAAACTCCAAGTATCTGGTAGGGGCATCGAACTATAGTTCCCTGACCCTCCATTTGGCATGCTATTGAACTCTGGACATTCACACATATGCTCATCACATATGTACATAATATGCGTATGTGTTGTGTTAATAGACGGTTCTGGAAAACCGGAGATCGTTTGTGGAAGCCCCTTGACGAATCACGTAGCGAATTTTCATCTTGCGCTTTGTTTTTTGTGAAAACTCTTACGTTTCTAGTCGTGATTAGATTATACATATTTTCAATTTTTATTAAATTAAAGTAACTGATAAGATCATGATTCGCCTTATGTCGCCAGATAAAATAAAAAAAAATTGTAGTCTCCAATTTAGTAGTACACTTAACCCGGTATTCACACCGTAAAGCATGATTGCTTCGCTTTAAAAATAGACAAATAGACAAAAGAATTTATCACGGATCTATGTGATCTTACATAGAGTCCGATTGTCTATGGACTACATTGTCATTAACCGAAATTCGCTAGACACAAGCTGCTCCCAAGGTCCACAGCTTTCACAGTCTTATTTTTCTCGTCCTTTCAGTCCTGCGTAGTATATGCGAAGTATACAAACATAGGAATAATAATTCAACAATATCAACGTATAAACATAATCCAAAAATAAACAATTAATCCGTTCTATTTTTCGTTTGTCAAAGCTTATTTTTCCTAGAAGTTCTATTTCTATCATTAAATACGAAAACAAATCTTGAAATACTTTTTCTGTCAAAGAATATCGCGGAGTCAGTGCGTTTATACTTTGCTCGCCAAGATAGGCCATTGTGTGTGTCCTTAATTAATCTTTTATATCAAACAAATCCTATCTGGTGTTAAGTCGAGCTCATCAATTGTACAATATAACGAATATCCCAGCGTAGTAATGGTACGCCAGATTCAAAGCAGAATCGAGTAGATTTGTGCCTGTCTTTGCAGAGAGACAATTAATTCTACCGCCAGTAAAAAGTTGCCTTAAAAGAAGCCTCGATAGCTCTGATATCTAGTTAGTACTGCAGTCAATCAACCATGATCTTCGATCCGGAATTTCAATAATTAGGATAACCGCTACCAGTGTCTCGCCTCAGATATGGACATTATGAGATATACATTAAGTGGGACATTACAATCTCTGTTCTCTTATCTACTAGGTATTCTACCAATATCAAAGAATCAGACTTCTTCTTCTTAGTCGGACACTCTTATACGGCATATATCTATATATTGTAAGTATATGTTTTCTATAATAATGTATTGCCAATGGTACACCGCAACATGCCTGCTACGAGTATACCTTTATCTATTCCAGAATTTCTGTTAATTAAACGGTTTCGCTTTTAGCGATAAGACCGCCTATTGTACAAATGTTTCGGCTTGTTCACTGTTTTTAATGTTAATTGTGTTTTGGTGTTCAATATATGTATTCTCCTCTCTCTTACTCACTCAATCACTCACTCACTCACACACTCACTCACTCACTCACTTACTTACCCACTCACTCACTCACTTACCCACTCACCCACTCACCCACTCACCCACTCACCCACTCACTCATTCACTCAATCACTCACTCACTCACTCACTGACTGACTCTCAGAGTAGTCATGGTTGCGCTGACGATGTACATATATGTATGAAAAAATACTTGTTAGAACACTATGCAATCGCAAGTAAAGTTGGTAAATCATTTTTGATTCAGTTAAAACTTCCAGTTCATAGTGATCTCTGAGGGGACTAAAACCTCTCAGATGCCACCTCCGATAAACATTTAACATTGTATCCGGCCTGTATTTTGTTTACCAACGCTATGAAATGTATATTTTTGTTATACAATTACAAATACAATTTTCTTCGACTTTCGTGATTCGTAGACGTAATTAAAATGACTTAAACAATTGAATCCCACATTTATTTTACACTGTTTCCGGCATTTTTACTGGTGGAAGGACCTCTTGTGAGTCCGCACGGATAGGTACCTCCGCCCCGCCTATTTCTGCCGTGAAGCAGTAATGCGTTTCGGTTTGAAGGGTGGGGCTGTACCTATACTGAGACCTTAGAACTTATATCTCAATGTGTGTGGCGCATTTACATTGTAGATGTCTATGGGTTCCAGTAACCACTTAACACCAGGTGGGCTGTGAGCTCGTCCACATACGTAGGCAATAAAAAAAAAAACAAGTACTTCAGCTTTCATGATCACGGCCATGATCAAAAAGACGAATCTTGTCTGAAGTTTGTCGAATTACTTACCTACTACTTTTTTCCTTTTCATAAGTTTTGTCTCATGCGAGGTTCGGACGTGATTTCGGGAGTTATCTTCACCATGCACAACAAATATAAAAGCAATTTTATGAAATTACATACATTACAAAAAAATTAACTAAGTTTGCATTGTTTCTTCGTTTTCAAGCTATTGGAAGGTTTATGCAAGCTTAACAACTATTTTACTATAATATATAAAACTATTTCGATGATACGTGTTGATTCTGAATATTTTCTGAATTACAATTAACGATCTACTTCATATTGTTAATTTTTTTATTACCATAACAAATAAACCCACCTTGTAATTCAGTGAAATCCATAGGCATCACAAAGAAATCTCACAACAACCCTTTACATATAAAACGAAGCCTTAATTGAATTACAATATTTCTACAACAAATATCACCTTTTTTTATTACCCTCGTAGGCAGACGAGCATACAGCCCATCTGATGGTGAATGGTTGCCGTCGCCCATGGACGTCAGCAATGCCATGGGCAGAGCCAAGTTGCTGCCTGCCGTCCTCATTCCCACTTTCAAACTCATCTGGTGCTTTGCGGTAGGAATAAGTCCTTTAGACTCACAATTCTTTCTTTTTTTTGTTTTTATTGCTAGATGGGTGGACGAGCTCACAGCCCACCTGGTATTAAGTGGTTACCGGAGCCCATAGACATCTACAACGTAAATGCGCCACCCACCTTGAGATATAAGCTCTAAGGCCTCAAGTATGGTTACAACGCTACCCCGCCCTTCGAACCGAAACGCATTACTGCTTCACGGCAGAAATAGGCAGGGCGGTGGCACCTACCCGTGCGGACTCACAAGAGGTCCTACCACCAGTAATTAACCTGAGTCACATCTAAAATGGATTTTTTAAATTTTTTATTAGCCTCAATACCATTTAATAAGCTGAAAGTTCATTGACCATCGTCGTAATCCAATAATAACTTGAAACTGAATATAATTCATAATTAGCATTACAATGGCAACCAAAAAAAAAGAAATATAACGTCAATTGGAACCGCTATTCAAATTTACGAAAATAACACGACATTACTGCTTACTGTGATCAAAAAATCAAAGATCAAAGAGGAAGGCTGCATAGCAAACTCTTATGAATGCATTTATTTATTTAAAAGCTGCCGATAACAGGCAAGGTATGCGGAAGAGGGCTTATTAGAGGCCTCCAATACGCTGGTCGGATAATATACGCTCTATTATTTTTTACTGGTGGTAGGACCTCTTGTGAGTTCGCACGGGTAGGTACCACCACCCTGTCTATTTCTGTCGTGAAGCAGTAATGCGTTTCGGTTTGAAGGGTGGGGTAGCATTGTATATTTTATAATAATAATAATAATAATTTATTTATTTCTCTCTTAAAGGTATAGTACAATGAGAATAGTATACTGAGACATTATAACTCATATCTCAAGGTGAGCGGCGCATTTACGTCGTAGATGTCTATGGGCTTAACCACTTAACACCAGGTGGGCTGTGAGCTCGTCCACCCATCTAAGCAATAAAATAAAAAATATTGTCAACAGCTCAGTCCACGATTCACGCAGCGTTGGATATGCAGGGTGACGCAGGGTAGTTCAAAAGAAAGCTATTAAGGGAGGCATTGAGATTATCGACGCAATAAGGAAGATGAATTTATATCAACTGCATATTTTAAAAAAGAATGTGATATTATTCATCTATCTATGGGAAACGCTAGCATACGACATGCAGGCGCTTCGATTGCCAATTTAGCCGCCCCAAATAAAATAAAAGAAGAGAAATAAAATAAAGGAAGATACAAATCTACTTTGAAACAGCTGAATTATAGAAAAAGACGATTAAATTGATCTTTTATAACTGCGATAATACATTTTAACTAAATAATATCATTTGCACGCGTCTTAACACAAAAAAACAGCCAAAATTATTTTACATGTCTCAAGATTACCGCGTGTCTAATACGTACGTACCATAACCTAGGACAACGCACTGCTCACTTCACGGAACACGCCAAGCGAAACGTGACCGCCCAAACTGCAAATATCCACAAGCTAGGAACGAGGCGCGGTTTGACCCGTTTTCAATTTACAGAATTTATTACTGGTGGTAGGACCTCTGAAGTCGTCGTGGCCTAACGGATAAGACGTCCGGTGCATTCGTGTTGAGCGATGCACCGGTGTTCGAATCCCGCAGGCGGGTACCAATTTTTCTAATGAAATACGTACTCAACAAATGTTCACGATTGATTTCCACGGTGAAGGAATAATATCGTGTAATAAAAATGAAACCCGCAAAATTATAATTTGCGTAATTACTGGTGGTAGGACCTCTTGTGAGTCCGTACGGGTAGGTACCACCACCCTGCCTATTTCTGCCGTGAAGCAGTAATGCGTTTCGGTTTGAAGGGTGGGGCAGCCGTTGTAACTATAATTGAGACCTTAGAACTTATATCTCAAGGTGGGTGGCGCATTTACGTTGTAGATGTCTATGGGCTCCAGTAACCGCTTAACACCAGGTGGGCTGTGAGCTCGTCCACTCATATAAGCAATAAAAAAAAAAAAAAAAAAAAATCTTGTGGGTCCGCGCGGTTGGGTACCACCGCCCTGCCTATTTCGGCCGTGAAGCAGTAATGCGTTTCGGTTTGAAGGGTGGGGCAGCCGTTGTAACTATACTGAGATCTTAGAACTTATATCTCAACGTGGGTGGCGCATTTACGTTGTAGATGTCTATGGGCTCCAGTAACTACTTAACACCAGGTGGGCTGTGAGCTCGTCCACCGACCTAAGCAATAAAAAAAAAAGAACATAAAACTTTTAAACCAAAGAAATTAAGAGATCTAGACGATTTTCATTTTAAGAAAAAACTACAAGATAACCTTATTGATAAATGATTTTCTTAGGGACGATATTGAATATAAATCGACTTTTTAATTATTAGTTGAATTATAGATGAATTAATGGTAAATTATATAACATCATAATATCTTGCACTGCACTAAAATTCACATGTCAAATAATGACAAAGCATACACGCTGCTTTTAACCTATGGTAATAACTCATTTTCACTATGCTTGGCAAATAAATGATTTTCTTTCTTTCTTTCTTTCCTTCTACGATACGCTGACGTTCAATCGAATTGCAAGTCAAAGCAATTCGTAATCGTCTTGATCCAAAGAATAAAATGGTTGTTGTCCTTGTATCGAGCAGTACATTTTTTTCTAATTTTTCTTCGCTATCTCATCGTTGATAGTCTAACAAGCTATTTCAGCTACACCCGGATGGGTGGGTGAGCTCACGGGCTCAACCTGAGCGAATTGCTAACACTAGCCCTAGCAAGAGCAGTACTTCTCAGAATCCACCATCGAATCGGAAACGCGACCCACTGAGAAGATCTAGCGAGAACCTTAAACTGTGGGTTTTTTCTAATGAAATACATACTGTCCATAACACGTTTTTATTTCCCTTTAGCCTTTTTATTTCCAGTAAATTTACATAGCTTAAATCTATCTATATGTTAGTTTTTTTTTTCATTTAAATAATTTGATTTTAATATTATATAATTTTTAATATAGTTTTTATCACTTAGTATGTTTTACTTAATAGTTGTATTAGTATGTTTACTTAATATTATACAGTTATGTTTAATTAATATTATGTAGTTATTTAATCTACTGGAACCCCAGATTGGGTGAAGGCCTCCTCCAGTGATGCCCATTCATCCTTAGTTTATATTTATCTAGGGTATTTCTTTCCTCTATTGGTGACTTCTCTGGAGGATTTTGGTCTGTTAATTTATAGTAGAAATGTATATTTATGCAGTAAAGGAATGCATTACTGAATTGTAGAAGGCAGACTTTATTGTATAGGACTGAGTCTTAGAACTCATGTCTCAAGGCATATAACGAAATTTATCTTGTTGATATCTATGGACTCCGGTAACCACTTGAGATCAGGTGCGCCGTGAATATGTCCACCCATAGCAATAAAAAAATATTAAAACACTAAATACAGTTTTCAATCAAACATTATTCTAAGCTACATGATAATGACAAAGTTTGTGTAAAAATATATAGATCTGAGAAGATTTTAACCCCGACGGCCGACGTATAGTCGCCTGATACGATGAGCACACTAGAAGCCTTATCTCCTAAGCCTCGGACGCTTC
The DNA here is from genome assembly GCF_030269925.1 of Bombyx mori. Classification (NCBI taxonomy): domain Eukaryota; kingdom Metazoa; phylum Arthropoda; class Insecta; order Lepidoptera; family Bombycidae; genus Bombyx; species Bombyx mori. The sequence continues at coordinate 15,260,964 of NC_085114.1, read as the reverse complement.
ATAATCATTAGTTAAATTCCTATATATTATATAAATTCCTAACGGCCGTCTAGTGTAGTGGTAAGTGACATGGCCACTACATAAGGGGGTCGCGGGTTCGAATCCCGCCAAGGGAAGATATTTGTATGATAAATATAAATGTATTTTCCAGGGTTATGGATGTATATTAAATATATGTATGTGTATAATAAAAATCTTACATTTATTTCCGTTCTCTGGTAACTGTAACACAAGTTCTTTACGAACTTATCACGGAACCAGTTAACGTGGCGTGATCGTTAGTAAATATTTAATATTATATGAGCAGTTATCACTGTCAATTTATGCTGAAGAATACACACAAAATCTGAAACTTTATGTAGGAAAATTCTGTCTGTCTTGAAACCAATAAAGGTAGTTTTGGATGGGAAATAAAATCAACAAACAAAAATACGTTCCGCACGTACGTTGTACATAACTATGACTAACATCAGTCGAAAAACAAACGCACACATTGAACGCTAACATGATTATACTATACACGTACTATAACTAAATACATAATGTTTTGATTGCAGCGTGTCGGAACATCGACCGAATTCAAGGCTAGGAATCGTTAGTGAAGTTAATGATTACAAATGCACTATTTATAGAGACGCAGCGGCACATTCGGCGGCCTCTGACTAGGATTTTTTAATGTATTTAGAAAAACGCGACAAAACACGGCTCAATTAGTTCTAAAATCAAAATATCCTTAGCAAAATAATGAAACTTGAAGATTTCAAACTCGGAAAACAAGATGCTTACTGGTGGTAGGACCTCTTGTGGTTACTGGTGGTAGGACCTCTTGTGAGTCCGCGCGGGTGGGTACCACCACCCTGCCTATTGCTGCCGTGAAGCAGTAATGCGTTTCGGTTTGAAGGGTGGGACAGCCGTTGTAACTATACTTGAGACCTTAGAACTTATATCTCAAGGTGGGTGGCGCATTTACGTTCCGGATGTCTATGGACTCCAGTAACCACTTAACACCAGGTGGGCTGTGAGCTCTTCCACCCATCTAAGCAATAAAAAAAAAAAAAATGCTCACATTTTTCGCGTAATATCAATTTATCAAAAACAAGCTCTGAAATAGTGATTTTGATCAGATCCTCTTCAATAAATAGTTTGGTTCCAGTTTGACTCTATATCAGAAGCTACAGGTGCGGAACTAGAGTTATAAAGAGTCATAGAGTTCCTGCTGCTGTCTTATTGCTTATCTCCATACATCGCTATGCTATAAGCGGCAATATATATTACACATTTTTTTACGTTTTGACATTCTCTGAAAGGGGCAGGGCGACGCAACAGATGTTAAGAGCTTTAAGACCATGTGAGGAGGCAGTCTCCTCCCGGTGATGGTCACAGGGCGACCTAAGGGGGTTGAGGCTGCGCCACACGCTACCGTCACTCTAGCGCGCTGATACCAGGAGGATGGGACGACGCGACGGCCTGCGATGCGGTCCGCATTGTTGTCGTCGCCAAACAGACTGTAGAAGAGCAACACGGTCGGCTGTGTGTCGCGTTCCGACCCGGCAGGCTGGCTCTGACCCAGCGGGGTATCCCGGAACACCAGCGGCATCTCCCAGGCGGCCTGGTAGGGCCATCGTACCGCGGAGACCGACGTCGTTGGTCGGGCGTCCTCTTTGTCTTTTGTTTAACAAGCGATTTCCTTTTTTTTTTCAACACTGCTATTGATCAGCTTTAGTGCTGTAAATAAAAAACTATAAATAAAACTACCTTTACAAGAATAATTGTCGATGACAAAACAAAAAATAAAAGTAATACATAAAACGATTCTGAACCTTGAGCACTTAGTTATTACGTTCAAATTCCGACAACTGGACAAAAGCTAGTATTAAAAAAAAATAAGGAAAGGACTAAGAATGTAATTAAAAACATATTTTATTTCAGTACCGTGACGGATGCGAGTGCTGACGTCATAGCTACGCAGTATGCTTCTCTCAATGTCGAACATGAACTTAATAGGCTCCCAACATCCATATTTCGCATCAATTTTCTTATTGTTACATGACATGACTTGTCCTTCTTCAAACGAGGCTTGCGTTTGCATTGCTGACTTCGATGAGCGGTAACCACTTACCCTCAAGCGGGCCGTATGCTCGTGGTGGTACCTACCCGCGCGGACTCACAAGGCGTCCTACCACCAGTAAAAATATTGATCAAACTAATATTGTTAATAAGAGCCAGTTAAGATCTTCTGCCAATGCAAATAAACAAAATTTAGACCTAAATGAACCAACTACTTTAAAATGGAAATAATATAAATTCAAAACAGGAATAGCTACTACATGTTTGGCAGACGTCAACGCCCGGTCGCTTCGAGGTCGCGCGATTAATTCTCTGACTAGACTCAACGTTAGGCTAGGTCAGGATTCAAGCTGACTCACTCAACGAATTTAGCAACGTGAATAATGACTCGGTTTTCCCTGTTCACTAAACGAATTATCGGCATGTGGAAATAATCATAGTTTATAAATCATAGATCGTCAAAATAGTGACATTATTGTGTGTAAATTTATATAAAGAAAAACCTTTTGTAATTTTTACGTAAAACATTTTAAAACATTTAGTTTAAAAAAAAAATATTATAATATTCACTGAACTGTCTGTCATGGAGAAAAAAGAGAAGTTCAGTTCTACATACCCTATTTATTTCTGCCGTGAAGCAGTAATGCGTTTCGGTTTGAAGGTTGGGGCAGCCGATGTGACTATACTGAGACCTTAGATCTATATCTCAAGGTGTGTGGCGCATTTACGTCGTAGATGTCTATGGGCTCCAGTAACCACTTAACACCAGGTGGGCTGTAAACTCGTCCACCCATCTAAGCAATAAAAAAACATGATTCAATAATACTGTTAAAAATAATAATTTAAAAAGGAAAATAAAGGCTTTTAATGTTGTTTTCTTAATATTTTACAGAAAACGCAATTAATTATTTTATCATTGTTCAATAATTTTAGAATATATCATTGTATTTGTAATCAAAGTCTTTAATAAAACTGTTCAACAGCTAACGGCTTCAAGCTATGATTAGGCATGTACGAGACGAAAACAAGTACATACATCGCTGAGCTGACACTGAATAAAAATATCTTTAGCAATATGCCGACAGCAACACTATAGTCCGTCCGCTTAACGAATGCATTCGTAATTAAAAGGCGGATGTAACTTTGTAAGAACGTTTAATTTATTATTTAATGAATATTTATCATTAATGCATTAAATAAACTAGAAATAAATATTATCATTTTGCGCAAAAAATTAAGTTAGAATACATTATACAATGGCCGTCTGGTGTAGTGGTAAGTGACATGGTCACTACACAAGGGGGTCGCGGCATCGAATCCCGCCAAGGGAAGATATTTTTATGATAAATATAAATGTCTTTTCCAGGGTTATGGATGTATATTAAATATATGTATGTGTATAATAAAAATCTTACATTTATTTCCGTTATCTGGTACCTGTAACACAAGTTCTTTACGAACTTATCACGGGACCAGTTAACGTGGCGTGATTGTTAGTAAATATTTTTATTTATTTATTATTTAGTTATTTATTTATTTATTTATTTATTATTTCGACGACCTCACGTAATCACATAACTTACTTCACGTTGTGTAGACATATTCCATTTCAAAAGTACAACAATAGCATACGAACTATGAATCTGTGATTTGATTGAGAACTACGCAGGTGAACATGTTTTTTTAATAACTGGGGAATGACAATTTACTAATACCCGGCCACGGGTAGTAATGGGGCAGATTTGTTTTTTTTTTTTTTTTTTTTTTTTTTTTTTTTTTTTTTTTTTTTTTTTTTTTTTTTTTTTTTTTTTATGATTGAAAGTTTACTGGTGGCCCGAAGGCCTTTCCAGTTTCACCAGGACAGGTGGGCGAGCAAAGGCTCAGCCAAGAGGGGTGGGATTTGCTAACAACTGCCCGAGCGCCTCCGAAGGAGACCTAACAACTCAAGAGCAATTGTTTCGCGAATGAATCTACTACCGGATCGGAATCGCGACCCGCTGAGAAGATCCGGCGAGAAACTCAGCGGGCTGATGCATGGGTTAGGTTGCACGTCGACCTCTTTGTCGAGTTCGACGAGTACGGTTACCGGGGTCCCTAAGCCTGCTCCTAGTATTAGAGCTGAAGGCATCTAATGCAAAGGTTATTGGATCTGATGGATCCGTAAGGACGTGTCTAGGGCGTCGACGGTGACTGGCTCCTGCATGATCAGGATTCGGGGAGTAGTCAGCGGCGGCAACGATAAGGCGATTATCATGACGCATAGCCTTATCGAAGTATCGTTCCGACGCTGACTTCATGTATTTCCGAATTGATTCGAGGCCCAGGTCGTCGTGTAGGTCAACGTTCCTCACGAACCACGGAGCCCCGACAGCTAACCTGCAAAAGCGGGATTGTAGGGATTGGAGGGTGTCTATGTGTGTGCGGGCCGCGTGAGCGAACACCACACTCGCGTAAGTCATGACGGGCCTTATGCAAGTTTTGTAAAGTGTCACCTTGTTCCGAAGGGACATTTTACTCCGCTTACAGATCATGGGGTAGAGTCTACCGAGAATAAACGCGGCACGGTCACGGACTGATTTTATATGCGGGCGGAATGTCATCGATGCATCCAGGGTAACGCCCAGGTACTTGACCTTCCTGGCCCAGGGTATGGGTTGTCTAAAGAGAGTAATCGGGGGTGTGAGATTCCTCCTCCTAATCCGGGAGGAAATCCGTGTGGAGCTTCCCCTCTGAAATAGCACCGCAGTACTTTTCGCTGGGTTGATGTCTATGCGCCATTTTCGGAACCACTGTCCTAGGGCTAGGGCTGCGCTCTGAAGCTTCTTCGCGATTAGGGACTTATTTCTACTAGAATAGTAAACAGTCGTGTCGTCGGCGAATAAAGCTAAATGGGTCGGCGGCGACCGGGGAATATCGTTGACGAATAAGCTAAATAGGAGGGGTGAGAGGACAGAGCCTTGCGGGACTCCAGCTGTGAGAGGTCGTGGGGAGGAGCGGGTTCCCTCGACTCGATATCGAAAAGAGCGGTTCGACAAGAAGTCCCGTATGATGAGCACGAGACTATCCGGCACGCCCATGTTGAATAGTTTGAAAATCAAACCATTGTGCCAGACTTTGTCGAACGCTTTTGCGACGTCGAAGAAGAGAGCTCCCGTGTATAACGGTTTTGGTCGATTAAGCCCCACAAGAATGTGCTCCGTGAGGCGGTGCACCTGTTGAACGCATGAGTGATTTGTACGGAATCCGAATTGTTCATCGATGAGAATGCCCTTGGATGAGACGAAGTCTCTGAGGCGTTTGTAGAGCAGACGCTCATACAGTTTGCCTAGAGACATGAGGAGGCTAATCGGGCGGTAGCTCGTCGGATGATTTTTTGGTTTACCGGGTTTATGTATGCCGATAACGTCCGCTTCTTTCCACACCGCGGGAAAGATACAGTTCGCCATAGCGGCATTGAAAATAGATGCCAACATCACGATGAGTTGGACGGGTAGAAGTTTAATAACGCGGTTAGATATACCGTCGGAACCGGGAGCCTTGCGAGGACGTAGGTCTTTGATCAAGTCTTTAACTTCTATCGGGGTGACGGGTGGTAACGCATCCGATGGTGGCAAGGAGGCTCTGCGTTCTACCTCACTGTCTACTAATTCTACATGAACAGGGTCCACGGATTGAGTGCTGGGCGTGCACTGGGTTTGCAATGTATCGGCCAGCAGCTCTGCTTTTTCGTCATCATCGAACGCCGCGAGTCGGCCTGAGGGGCCTACGAGGGGGGGCATAGTTACTACCGTATCCGATGTGAGAGTACGAGCTAAGCGGTAGTAAGACCTTTGAGAGGGCGCGAGTCCTTCTAAGAAATCAGACCATCTGGCATCTCGGACTTCGGCGATGCGAGACTTTACGTCGCGTTGTAGGGCACGCATTCGAATACGATTTTCCGCGGTAGGATACCTGTCGTAGGCGCGTATCGAGGCGTTCTTAGCTCTAAGGAGTTCCCTAATATCGTCGGACAATTTGAAGCGGTGAAGGAAGTCCTCCGCTACAACTTGTTTCGATGACCTATCTAATGTCGAGGTGATGTGTGACGTTAAGATGTCTATGGCTTCAGCGGTATCCTGAGGAGACGGGATAGAGTCCGGGTTAAACGGGAGCGATGGTGGATCAGATTCAGCCAGGCTGATGCCCAGCGTGTGCCAATCCACCACAGTCCTCGTGACGGGAACGGAATCGGGAGCGCGACCGAGCTTCATAACGACGGGACGGTGGTCTGAATCTAACTCTGAAACTACTTCGATCGAGTGTAAGCGCAGAGTTACGTTTTTTAATAACGCTATGTCGAGTATATCCGGGCGATGCGCGATATTTAGCGGGTAGTGAGTCGGGGTTAGCGGAGCGACGATATCGAAGGCGAGATCATCGACTAACGCGTCAAGCCGCCTGCCATTCGGGGTTGTGGTGTGTGAGTTCCACCTGATGTGTTTACAATTTAGGTCGCCCGCCAGAATGACAGAGCTCCCCATGCCGAGCAGCGCCTCGATATCACTGCTTAGAACGATCTTATCCGGTGGAAGATAAACGGACGCGATAACGATCGGCGCGTGTCCCGTCAGTGAGATTCGGCACACTGATGCTTCGATATTAGCGAGCGCGGGAGGATCGAGCGGGACGCAATGCAGGACTCTTCTATAGTAAATGACGGTACCACCACCACGGGCAGAGAGCCTGTCGTTCCTGACCATGTTATAGTTCGCGATTTTAGGGTCACGGCGCGCGGGCTTAAGTAGGGTCTCCTGCACTAAAAAGATATCAATTTGATGGTCACGCAAAAAGTCAGAAACCTGATCACGTTGATTTGCGAGACCGTAAGCGTTAAAAAATCCTATCGTTACGGATAGGGGCTTTATTCTACTTATATACGCCATTGATTACCGGCGGAGTGAGGGGAGGACGTACGTATTTAATGACGCGTATACGTCGGCGTATTCCTGCACAACGGCGATAAAGTGTTGTGCAGTGGAGGCAGCGCGAATGGCGTCGCCCAAAGCGTTAACGCGCTCAAAGTTGATCGACTGAAAGAAGTCGATCGCTAAAGCGAGATTTTCGGACGCGGTCGGAGGGCAAGTCGCGGGAGAGGGACGAGTCGCGGGGGCGGGACGAATCGCGGAGGAGGGAGTTGTAGCCGTGTTCGTGTACGGCAGCGGTTTTGCCCAGGCCGAGACACTGGGCACCGCCGCCGGAACGAACGCTGGCTTAGCCTGCGACGCAGAGGGTGCCGAGGCTTTGATGTCTGGGCCGGAAGCTCGGAGGCGGTTTTGGCGGGCGACGCGACGATTTATTTTAGGGGCTCGGGGGCAACCACGGTAATTCGCGGGGTGACCCTGTGTTCGACACAGGACGCAGCTAGGCGGTTCCGTCGCGGTTTTTTGGTCGCGAGCGCAGAGGGCCGTGGCGTGATCGCCCAAACACTTAACACATCGGGGGCGCGCGTGACAGTTACGGGAAGAGTGCCCGTACAATTGACAGTTAGGCAGATTTGTCTGACTGCCTTCACAGCAGTCACACTCGCAAGCCTGCACTCACAAAGATGTTCCTAATGTTTGATCACATCCTTAATTTTAAAGTTTCCCACCATATACGGTAATAAGAATCCTTTTTAGTGCTTTCTTCGCTACGCACGACTCTAACCTGCGCGATTTATTGGCATCACATTATTTCCGATATCTTGAATATTATGCAGTTTCAGCAATCATGTACTAGGCGTTTTAATGTAATAACAATACGTAGTATCAAAAATTTAATCAGTAAACCGTACCAAAAAAGTAGCTTTAATTAGAATCCTTCTCGTAAACAGATATGAAGCTAACTTTAAAATGAGCAATTAGTATTTTAAAGAGTGCATCAGGAGATCGCGTTATCCTTATCGCACGCGCATATATAACGGCGATGGTCATAAAGTATCAAAATAATATGCAGGAACAAGAGGATTCGATTGATGAAAGTAATTCAACTAAGTGTTTTTAAAAAATACAAGTATATCATAATTCTACAGTGAAGATACATTTTTACTGCCATTTTAAGTTGACGAGCATACTGCCCTACAGGTGGTAAATTGCTACTATGGCTGGTGGACATCAGCAATGCCATGACCACAGCCGTGCCGCTAGCCGTGCAATACTCTCTGCTAAGCTCGTTTGTATAAAGACATGTCAAAGCTCTCAAAAACACCATTACAGACTTTTGCAATTTCATTGCAGCTATGTATCTTTTTACTGCCCTTGTAAGCTGACCAAGATATGGCCTACCTAATGGTGAACATCGATTGTCAACAATGCCAGAAATAGAGCCAAGCCGCTGCCTGCCGTAAAGTAATCTCCACAAGCCTCGTTTGAAGAAGGACTTGTCAAAGCACTCAAAAACACCATCACAGAGTTTAGCAATTTCATTGCAGGTATGTATATTTTTACTGCGCTTGTAAACTGACCAACATATGGCCTACCTAATGGTGAACATCGCTTGTCAGCAATGCCGGGAATAGAGCCAAGCCGCTGCTTACCATTAAGTAATCTCCACAAGCCTCGTTTGAAAAAGGACTTGTCATAGCGCTCGAGAAACACCGTCGAGGGGAACTTATTTCAAACCAGGAGATGGTACGTGGCAAAAAACTGTGCAGCAGAACATTCCTACAGTCTCCTCGGATCGCTTCCACCATCAGCCAGCGTCTACCGCAAATCGATCAACTGTTGCATTAATAATGAATTTTATTACTTTTATCATAAAGCACTTAAGGACATCTGTAGCTAATTAGTGCCGTACACCTTACGCAGTGCAAAGACAAAGCAAGCCTAATTAATTAATTATAAACTACAACATAAATTCAATACTAAATTTGGCTATAACTTTGAAATAACGAAATGCAAAAAAAACGAACAAAAAATGCAAATACGTTCTATATTTATACTTTAGGAACACACAATCGAACATCCATGATATCGTGTTTTGCAAATGGCGCATTTGTAATTACAATTGGAACTAATTTATCCTTTTTTTTTTAGAATATTATCTACACATGTCTGCGTATGTATCTAATAATATCTATGTATGTCGTAAAAGGCGAATAAGATAATTATCGGAAATTGGACTGTAACGTTTTTGTATTATGTAACGGTAATTGCTGATGATATTGCAAGACAGGATATATACCTCCGGATACATACCTCGTTTCATGGTAGAATATATATCCCACCAGCTTTTGCGACAAAGCACTCTTCATCATCATCATAGTCATGGTCATGTGGAATCCTTGTTTATTAAAGCCTTGACGCCTATTCTTCGTAGTTCGCGACCTGAGGCTTGGCTCACGCACTTGAAAAATAGGACAGCCATTACACAATGCAATTGTGGCTTCAATCCTCAAGGCGATTGTCAACGTCCGTATTGTGATCTATTTGGATGCCGGTAACCACTTTATACCAGGCGAAGTCAATTATTTACCCAATAAATAAATCTTATTGTATTGCATATCTTAAGGCATGTGACTAGGAGATGTATGGAAATGGTAGTGCAAGGTAGAGGGGGAAGAGGTCGACCGAAGAAGACATGGATAGAGTGTGTGAATGATGATATGAGAGAGAGGGGGTTGAGTGTTGAGATGACGGCTGATAGAAGAGAATGGAAGAGAAAAATTAGCTGTGCCGATCCCACCTAGTGGGATAAGGTGGAGAAAAAGAAGAAGAATAAAGGAATCTTTGCCCCGGATTTGCACTAAATATTTTATTTATTTATTGCTAAGATGAGTAGACGAGCTCACAGCCCACCTGGTGTTAAGTGGTTTCTGGAGCCCATAGACATCCACAACGAAAATTCGCCACCCACCTTGAAATATAAGTTCTAAGTTCTCAATATAGTTACAACGGCTGCCCCACCCTTCAAACCGAAACGCATTACTGCTTCACGGCAGAAATAGGCAGGGCGGTGGTACCTACCCGTGCGGACTCACAAGAGATCCTACCACCAGTAAAAATAGCTAATAACATAATTCCTGTATTCAAACTGGTCGAATTTGGACAAAACCCGACAATAGCGTACCTAAGAGCAACATTACAAGCGTATGTATAAAATACAACCTTGGATGTGGCAAAGAACTCGTTGCCTTGGACGAAGCAGACGCACAAATTATTTGTACGCCACACATGTGTGAGTTTCACGTGTGCGCGTGTGTGTGCACCGTCGAAAACATGACTCGTCGAACATTATTTATTGTTGTTCATATTTTCTGAGGCTTTCGCGAGTTAGATGTGATTGAACACGTTCGCTGCTTGTTTAAGTTCACGTATTTACTGGTGGTTCACACTTTTTACTGGTGGCAGGACCTCTTGTGAGGCCGCGCGGGTGGGTACCACCACCCTGCCTATTTCTGCCGTGAAGCAGTAACGCGTTTCGGTTTGAAGGGTGGGGCAGCTGTTGTAACTAACTTGAGACCTTAGATCTCAAGATGGGTGGCGCGTTTACGTTGTGGATGTCTATGGGCTCCTTTAACCACTTAACACCAGGTGAGCTGTGAGCTAGTCCACCCATCTAAGCAATAAAAAAGAAGAAAAAAACACCACTATTATATTATCTTCTTCTTGCTTCGGTTTCCTCAATCCTGAGGGTCGTGACCACCTCCTCGCAACAAGAGTTTATTGCGGACCATTCCACGCCATTTGCCTCTATCTGCCGCCGAGCATCGTGAACTGTGGTGTCGAGGGTAGTGCGGATCTGGTCAGTCCAACGTGTCAGACCTCTACCTCGTGGTCTTCTTCCGTTCACCTTGCCAGTCACCATTAGCTTCTCTAAGCTGCCGGAATCCTTTCTGGCAATGTGGCCAAAGTATTCCAGAACTCTATTATATTATAGCGTATTGTAAAAACACAATATTCACATGAAAGGATACTGCATCTGTTTCTGAGGCATCTTAGACAATAGTAAGCCGAGTGTCGAGTCTCTGCAGAATTCTGAATGATACAGCAATGGTTTAATACAACTCCAAGTATTGTAGTACAGTAAAATAGAAACTAGTAACAAATTATAAAGACGAAAAAAAATTTGGGAAAATTTAGGCATGACGAAGAATGGTGAATGAATAACGAAATAAGGACGCAAGAAGAGAGAAAGAATCACCGAATAAGAAAAACAAAAGACAGAATATAAGAATAACATCGTGAAAATAATAATATGACATAACATGAAAGGAATAACATCGAAAATCAAACCCGCAAAATTATAATTTGCGTAATTACTGGTGGTAGGACCTCTTGTGAGTCCGCGCGGGTAGGTACCACTCCCTGCCTATTTCTGCCGTGAAGCAGTAATGCGTTTCGGTTTGAAGGGTGGGGTAGCCGTTGTAACTATACTGAGACCTTAGAACTTATATCTCAAGGTGGGTGGCGCATTTACGTTGTAGATGTCTATGGGCACCAGTAACCACTTAATACCAGGTGGGCTGTGAGCTCGTCCCCCATCTAAGAAATAAAAAAAAAAAAAAAAAAAAAAAAAACTTGAAAGATTCAGCAGAATTCGTGGAAAATCTAAAAAGTCTTTGTTTACACCTAGTTCTTAGGAAGACTGCGACCTGGCCGTGAACTCAAGTCCTTGATCCCGTTCAGATCATTTGTTATCTTGGGACCTCAATGCTTACTCATTACGCACAGCCTAGACCTTAACGTAGTCTAAAATAAATTCAGAAGATCAAGCATGCGCAAAATTTACTCACTCCGTACTAAATTAAATGGGTAGATTATAATTTCTAACACTTCTCAATGTTAAAATAAATGAATTTTAATAACAAGTAAATAACATAGTTACAGAACCGTTTTTAACCACTTCTCATAATGAGCAGTAGTGGAAAATCAAAGACTCAAGAAAAAATAAAAGTGTTTTATTAAACTCTTATATTGTCATTGTTTTTTCTGGAGTCTTCCGCAGTTTTCCATAGAACGTCAAAATTCAAAATATGTCATAGACAGAGAATCACAGATGTAAAAAATAAAATTAAATCCTAACAAATCTTGTTTCGTTGACTATAAACAGTCCGGTAAAGGGAAATCTAGATTTAAATTCATTAAATGGTAAGCGGTGACTTTTTTAAGCACGCGTACTGAACCTACGCCTATATATCTACTCTATATCATACTTTGTGTGACGTCAGTCGATTATTACTCCCGCACGTGTATGTCCCACGCTATTACTTTGTTTTGTTTTAAAACTTTATTATTTTACCATAAAAAAAACCTAAAAGGAAATCATAATTTAAAACAAAAACAAAAAAAGTACATGGCTTGTGAAGTGATTCCCACCTTCCACATTCTTCACACAACCGAAACCTACTATCATCTGTCACGTCCTTACGGATCCATCAGATCCAATAACCCTTGCATTAGACGCCTTCAGCTCTGACACTAGGAGCAGCCTTAGGAACCCGGTAACCGTACTCCTCGAACTTGACAAAGAGTTCAGCGCCCAACCTAAACATCAGCCCGCTGAGTTTCTCGCCGGATTCTCTCAACAGGTTGAGATTCCGATCCGGTAGTAGATACATTCGCGAAGCAGCTACTCTTGAGTTGTTAGGTATCCTTCGGAGGCGCACCCCTCCTGACTAAGCATTTGCTCACCCACCTATTCTGGTGAAACTGGAGAGACCTCAGGGCCAACAGTAATCCCTCATTCATAATCAGCTCATTACGTCTATAAATATCACATCATTGAGATACGAAATCGAAATCTCAATTGAGTTTTATACCGGGTTTCTCATTCTTCAAATAAAAACGCGGCAAATATAGGCATACCTACCCGTGCGGACTCACCACACCTGTCACTGATAATGTAAGAAACTACCCAAATACGGATCTACTAAAAAAATTAATACAAACTTTGAGCTTCGGTCTGATTACTTAGCCATGGAAATTGCTCATGGAAAACCGCTTTCATCTATTTCCTTTTTAAATCCCAAAAAGAAAGAGGCTTCCATTGAAATAACGCGTAAATTATCTTCACGTGTTACACGTTCGAAACGGATGCACGCGACCATTTCCAAAGTTCCCGGGCCGCATTTAACACATTCTCCTTGCGTTCTCGGGCAACAAAATTTTCGAACGTAACCATTTTATTATTAGTGTAGATATAGACTTGCACGGAAACCCGTCTCTCTCGTTTGTGTGCGTGTAATGCGATACAAAATAATGTAGTAAATTATAATAAACAATTTAAATTAACTTTTTAGTGTGCATCATGCCTGTCTATGCACCAAGTATCCTCCTCCCGCAGGCTTCCGCCTAAGGAGTCATACATTTTAATGTTGAGGTATGCTTTATATAAATAAAAAGCCGTACTAACAAATACTTCTCTAAAGAACACTGTAAGCACTTCATTTTTACCACCATACTTACGAACACCTCAAGATTTTCATTAGTTTCGTAGATAGAATCTTGTTTGTAAAGTGGAAAAATTATGGTTTCTGTATTTATATAAATCTGACGAAGATATATGAAATGATACTGAACTGTTTCTATATTTGCCTTTATTAGATCATCTTTACTAGATCATCATCATAGATGCGCGTAATGCAAAAAAAATTTGAAAAGCTACATGAAGTAACTTACTTCCACAAAGACAGATTAAAACCGTGCAATGAAAATCAAAACTAGCAAAAATTACCATTTGCGTAATGAAGATACAATTGAGACACAGATTTCAAGTGTCAACATAGGTCGCAACATTCGTCTTCTGCTCCGTAAACCACTTAACGCAAGTTGGACCGCAAGCTCATTCGACAGTAGGATTTCAAAATATTTTTTTAAAAACTTTCAACAGCTATTTTATCTTGTCAATTTCGCATTTCTTACACCCTGTTCTATACAATTAAATCTCAAAGTGGGTTTATTCTATTGAAAGTTCTTCTAACTCCAATTACCACTGAACACCCGATAGACCGTGACCACATCTTCCTTATAATCAAAAAACGACTTTAATTACAGGACGCTAATGACTATTATGAACTCCACAATAAAAACAAAAGAACCAAATTAATTTTACAGCACACGTTCCAAGTGAAGCAAACCAATCACAAAAACGTAATCATAACATAACAGACGCACCCAAAACCATTTTAATGGGCCGAAATGCATTTTAAATCGATTCGTTCCCATTCCGACGGCCCGCAGTGTAAAGTGCACTGCACTGTGCATTTGCCAAAATATTTTTTTCTAAATATGTAACCGAGTTCGTTAACCCCGGCCTCCTATCGGCGGAACGACTTAGATCGCGTCTCGCGCATACACAAACGTAATATTGTTAAAATACACATATATACACTATATATGTAATTATCATGTAAATGTGTTTGTGTGCAGTTTAATGGCATGACTTGTATTTTTTTTAGATAATGACGCAGTTAAATGTATAGGATTCAACACGCTGTGTGTTTTTGGGTGTAGGCAGAAAACTACGATTCAGCAGGGCGTATTGTGAGCACGGATGGGTTTGAAGGGTAAAACAGCCTCTATGCAACAGACCTCATGTCTCAAGGTGAGTAGCAGCATTTACATTTTTATGTCTACGTTATGTTATTAGTTAAAAATAATTGCACAGCTTGAGAGCATTTTTTCCTTATAAATATTATTGTTAAAAAAATATTTGTTTTTTGATTTCATAAAAGAGCATGTACGTAATAAAGTTTGTATTAAAAATAATATGAATCCTGTTCTGGCCTCACATTGTAATTAATCTATATATGAATACGTGAAGCAAAAACTTTGTATCCCTTTTTACGAAAATTGCACAGACGGAGGAGTATGAAATTTTCCACACTTATAGAGAACATAGAGAAGAAGTGCACAATGCTAATTTTTTTTTTAAATAATGCATAAAAAATACATTAAATCAATAAAGACAACATTACACACACTACATACCATGTATTTGACACACACATGCATGCATACTATTTATTGTCAAACTTTTGTTCTCAAATTTGTGGTCAAATTGAGAATAGATTAAATATTGTTTGTCTTTATTAATGTTTTTTATAGTGTAGTCTTGGCGAAATTTGTGATTATAGAAGTATAAAATACAATCATAATAGTGTACAACCTTACAATTCCAATTAATAATAGTCGAATTTCGACTACTGCGGGACCTCTAGTCATCAGTAATTACACAAATTTATTAAACATTAGGCACAAAATACAGATAACTACACTGACATTAATGTTCTTCTCTGGTGTATTTGTACGGGATTTTCTTTCCAAATTTAAATTGACCATTCCAAATATGCAAAAATAAAAAAAAACCTCCAGTGAACTTTTAACTAAATGATTACTTTTTTAATTGGTAAAATGTTTAGACGAGTTTACGGTTCACCTGGTATTAAGTGGTTACCGGGGCCCATAGGCATCACCTTGAGATGCGAGTTCTAAATCACAATTTTTACAGTTCATCGGCTGCTCCACCTTTCAAACCGAAACGCATTACTGCTTCACAGTAGAAATAAGTTATACTACCAATGCAGTTTTATTGCCTTTATTGGCAGACGAGTACCTGATAGAAAGTAGCCATTGTCATCCAGGCACGTCAGCAATACCAGGAGTTACAACCAAACCGCTGTCTGCTGCTGATTTCTAAAACAAGTTATTTTTTTTTTTAATGCTTAGATGGGTGGACGAGTTCACAGCCCACCTGGTGTTAAGTGGTTACTGGAGCCCACATACATCTACAGCGTAAATGCGCCACCCACCTTGAGATATAGTTCTAAAGTCTCAGTATAGTTACAACTGCTGCCCCACCCTTCAAACCGAAACGCATTACTGCTTCACGGCAGAAATAGGCGGGGTGGTGGCACCTACCCGTGCGGACTCACAAAAGGTCCTACCACCAGTAAATTTCAGGTAGTTTTAGGTAGAAAAAAGTCTTTTTTTTTTTTCAAAATAATGTTTTTTTCTGCCTAATCACTGGTAGCCTAAAGAGCAATCCCAACTACGCTCGGACTGGACAAATCAAGTGAAATAAATGAAGCTATCGTCATATTATGACAAAAGCCCCTTCACAATAACAATATCTGCTATAAACCGCAAAACTTCCACTTAACAATGAGTTTCGCTGCCAACAGCGATCATTTAACCGGTTAATAGAACTAAAATACCAAACTTACGTTTTTGGTTAGATAAGGGCAACCGTCCCTTGACCTCAGAGGTCGTACAAGGTCGCGAGGGTAGAATAGTTAACATAAAGAGGGTCGGATTCAATGACCAAGTTAACTTGAAGGTATTACCTGAAATTTACACTTGGTTAACTTTTTTTAATTTTATTGATGGGTAGACGAGCTCACAGCCCACCTGGTGTTAAGTGGTTACTGGAGCCCATAGATATGTACAACGTAAATGCGCCACCCTTCAAACAGAAACGCATTATTGCTTCACGGCAGAAATAGGCGGGGCGGTGGTACCTACCCGTGCGGACTCACAAGAGGTCCTCCTACCAGTAATAACTTTACTGATCATCTTTAGGTAAGCGAAATCGAAGAGGAGAATTTCTCGTCATCTTGAACCACGAGGTCCAAACCTCAAATGGCTTCGAAGACAGCAAGTGATGGGGAGTGGTCACCGTCAGTCATAGACATTAACAACTCAGCCAATCGCAGTTATCTTCACTGCAAGCCGCATTTACTGGAATCCAAAGAGTCACTTAAACTAGAATACATAGCATATAATATAGAGCACCAGACAAAATACGTATTAAAGAAATGCTATCCATGCAAGCAGAGTGGTATGAATTAAAAACTTTTGGGTGGCGAGTAATGGAAGGCAAAGAAAATCTAAGCCTCTTAAACTATGAAGACATCATTATATTAATCTATATTGAGTACCAATACAAAACTAGATGATGACTAGGTTTTTTTTTATAACGCCATCTTGTTGTGTATTTAAAGAGGTTAGTTGCCCTCAATTAATAAAAATAGTATTACTATTCGCCAACAGATGTCGGGAAGAGTTGATTATTGAAAACACGAATAAAACAACATTTTCTGAAAACAAATCGTAGCTAGATCGATTTATCGCCCCCGAAATCCCCTGTATACTAAATTTTATGAAAATCGTTGGAGCCGTTTCCGAGATTCAGATTATATATATTTTAATATACAAGAATTGCTCGTTTAAAGGTACTAGAGGTCCCACAGTAGTCGAAATTCGACTATAATTAATTGGAATTGTAAGTTTGTACACTATTATGATTGTATTTTATATTTCCATAATCACAAATTTCGCCAAGACTACACTATAAAAAATATTAACAAAGACAAACAATATTTAATCTCAATTTGACAACAGACGTCAAGAACAAAAGTTTGACATTAAATAGTATGCATGCGTGTGTGCGTCAAATACATGGTATGTAGTGTGTGTAATGTTTTTTTATTGATTTAAAGTAACATTTATGCATTTTTTTAAAAAAAAATAGCATTGTGCACTTCTTCTCTATATTCTCTATAAGTGTGGAAAATTTCATACTCCTCCGTCCGCGCAATTTTCGTAAAAAGGGATACAAAGTTTTTGCTTCACGTATTAATATATAGATAAGATGTACGTATTAAAGAAGCGCTATCCATATAAGCAGAGTGTGGTCCGAATTGAAAAGTTTTGGGTGGCGAGTAATGGATAGCAAAGAAAATCGAAGCCTCTCCTCTGGCGATATGTCTGGCTATGGGACTCCAATGCAAATGGATAACATCTAGTCACAACATCAAGATCACAAACGATTCTTATCCTTGAATTCGGTCGATGTTCCGACACGCTGCAATCAAGACATTATGTATTTAGTTATAGTACGTGTATAGTATAATCATATTAGCATTGAATGTGTGCGTTTGTTTTTCGACTGATGTTATGTTATGTGTGGAACGTATTTTTGTTTGTTGAGTTTATTTTCCGTGCAAAGCGATTCCGTTGAGGTAGGCTGTGTTCACGCCAAGGTCTCTCTCTAGGATCTAGAGACGGAGGCGCTCGCTGCCGACTATGCTGACAAAGAGAGAGTCACGTCCTGATGCAGCGGAAGTTTGAGCCCGGAGACCTGGATATATCACCTTCGGGGTGTTGCAGGTGCTAACGGGACACGCCTACTTCTGCCGCTAGTTTTCCGGAGGAATCCGACGATGGAGTGCCACCACTGCTGTGACTGCGACGAGGACACGGCGAAGAATACGCCAGCGTACTGCCCCGCTTTCGTGGAGTTACGCCGCGTCATTGTCGCAAAGACAGAACCGGATCTGTCACTGCCACCGTAGTAGAGTTCATCCATACTACCTGGAGCCATTGCGTTCATCGACAGTGCGTTTCCAGAGATCTTTTTGCCACGTACCATCCGGCGTTGGAATGAGCTCCCCTCCACGGTGTTTCCCAAGTGCTATGACATGTCCTTCTTTAAACGAGGCTTGTGGAGAGTACTTAACGGTAGGCAGCGGCTTGGCTCTGCCCCTGGCATTGCTGACGTCCATGAGCGACGGTAACCACTCACCATCGGGTGGGCCGTATGCTCGTCATCCTATACGGCAATAAAAAAAAATTAACGATGCTCGGCAGCGACGAGTTAAGACGAGAGGAACTACTACCGATCCGGATACCAGAGTAGGGCATTCGTCCAGCTTCAGCTTCTGTGAGGAGGTAGTCTCCTCTTAATTATGCTCACGGGGCGATATGATGGAGTCGTGGCTCGGTGGCACCAAGAGGATGAGACGACGCTGCAGCGGCCGCGTTCCTCGTCGTGCATTCCTATGACGGCTTAACACCAGCGAGCCGTAAGCTCGACTAAGCTCACCTAAAACAATAAAAAAAAACAACTAACACTCTCAAATACAGTCTTAACTTCCGTGTAACTTCCAGGGTGAAAGCTTTATGTAGTTTTAGCGACATTTTTGCAACTTTACAGAAGAGAACGATTAGATAGCGGTTAGGTTAAACATTAGGCAGCGGCTTGGCTCTGCCCCTGGCATTGCTAACGTCCATGAGTGATGGTAACCACTCACCATCGCGTGGGCCGTATGCTCGTCTACCTAAACGGGAAATAAAAAAAAAGAGATAGGCTGAAATATAAAAAAATATCATAAAAATAAATAATAGTTGAAAAAAACTAACAAAATACGCTTATATATAAAATCCAACTAAAAATAGAAAATAAATTTTAATAAATTTGAATTAAAAATAGTGTAAGAAAAAATTATTTAATTTAAAAAAATTTTATTGTATGCCAAATTTCGAGTTAATCCGATGTTTTGAAGGGGTCAAAATCATATTCAAAGATTCCGTTACATACTAACATACATGCGTCTGAAGCTAATAAAAGCGTGTTAATAAACTTCTTCAGCTATTTGAATGGAGTAAACATATTTAATTGTAGTTCAATTAAAAACATCGAACTGTTGAGATGCTAATATACAAAAAAACCTTTAATTACAAAGATAAATGTGTTGTCGTATGAAATGAAATGTCGCTTTAACGAAATAGAATTTCACCCCTCGGAATATTAACTAAAACATTATAAACATATTACCGACGCATTAAACATAAAATCTAATTAGAAACGATCCCATAAACTCTTAACGACAACCTTGAACGACCTCACAGCTTACATTCACACACACACATATAACACGCCATCAACAAAACCCCATGTCCGAGCAAGGTAACCTTGAAAATTCCGCACTATCAATAGACTCGTACGAAAGAGATGGCTGTATTCTCGGGGAAGGGTGCGAGAGGAATGCAACAACAACATAAGAAACGCAAGGTCTCCGGGTAGTGGGTCAACCTGTCTAGCCGACGTCTAGCACCCACACTACCGCTTTTCGTACAGTTTACAAAACAACATCTTAGAAAACGTTATATTATTAAATATTATTCAAACTGCCTTTACAGTTACTAGCTTTTATTTATTTATTTTATTATATTATTTATCATAAATATCTCTATAATACTATTCGTGAAGACCGAAGAATAATTAAAATAGCTAGTTTTTACGTAATGACATAGTATATTCATAGACACATTTCTCAGATAAATCAATTTTGCTCGCTAAATAAAACAATAATTATATTATTTCCAATTGAATGATAAAAGACTCAATTCAAATACTTAATTTTTATTTTATTGCTATTAGACAAGTTAACGGGCATAATTTTAAGCAGTTACGGCAGCTGTAGGCAGCGGCTTGGCTCTGCCCCTGGCATTGCTGAAGTCCATGGGCGACGGTAACCACTCACCAGCAGGTGGGCCGTATGCTCGACTGCCTACAAAGGTAATAAAAATTTTTTAATTGAGTCTATATGAGACGAAATGAAGCTAGATATATCTTACTCGTCCTGTCGTAATGCATGGTCAGTACGCAACAAAAATAATATTGTATTATAACAAAATCACTAACACTTTTTTTAGAATCTTACCACGTATATACTACCATATATTAAGTGTGCCAGAGACTAAAAAGCTTAAAAATGAATTTGAATATAGTATTTTCATCCGCATTCACTTGTCATAGTAATAATTAAAGCTGCTTCGATGACTTTTGCGTTTATTGTTCACATTATATCGATCGGTGAAAAGCTAAAAAGCTATTTGGATTAAGCGACATTTTGCTTATTTATCTTTGTAATTAACAGATGCGTTTTATTGTGTATGTAAGTTCTTTTTTTTCTTGTCCTATAGTTGTAATGAATATTGTGAACTTAGCACATTAAAATTTGTTCTTTGTGTTAGTTGTGCGCGCATGGCTTATGTTACAAGCCAAATTTTTTACTTTTTTTTATTTATTCTGTATCTTTTCTTTTTTAGCTTGTAATGTGTCTTGCCCAGCTTGTTTGTGTCTAATAAATAAATAAATAAATATTGGTATTAGTATCAACGGTTCGATGTTTTTAATTTAACTTCAATGATGTTTACTCCATTCAAACAGCTGAAGATGTTATTTTGTTTATGTGGTATTTTTCCAAAATTTGAACTTTAAATGACTCTCGTGTAAAGTTGCAAAAATGTCGCTTAAACGAAATAGCCTTTCGCCCCTCGATATTATTACGAATGTTCCGAGAATTTGACTTTTTTTTGTTTTTCCTCCCTAAACTGATAGCCTTGAGAGGCTATTTCAGCGGAACCTTAAATAGTAGGTGACCTCACGGGGCTCAAACCTGACGACGTTGGTAACACGGACCCTAGCAACGGCAGTGCTTCGCAGAATCTACCACCGGGTCGGGAACGCGACTCACTGAGAAGATCCGGCGAGAAACTCAGTGGGCTATATCTGTGGGTTAATTTACTCGTCGAGCCCTTCGTCGCAAGCGACGGGTTCGACGAGAACGGTGACCGGTGGTTGAGGTACCTAAAGGCACCGTTAGTGGATCGGGAGGATCCGAAATGACGTGTTCGGGGCGACGACGACTGCTTTCCATTCTTTCCGCAGGATCGGGAATGTAGTTACCGGCGACCACGATGAGAGGGTTCTCGTGTCGTGCCGCTTTATCGAAGTGGAGGATTTGACAGTTTTCGTTTAAACGTATATATTTAACTATATGTCCGAGACGGTCATTAGTTTAGTAGCTAAACGAAACGCAGCACGATTCCCGAGAGATGGCAACACGATTGCGGTATCGTCGGAACTCGGCTAACTGCGTGCTACGACAGAGCCTAGCCGATGGAGACGCATAGACACCATCACACTTTCCAACCAGCCTTCTTGAAGAGCGGTGCCTCCGTCCTAAGAACTGTCATTCGTTTTCGTTTGCTAACGTCAAGAGAAGATTTCTAAATTGCTCTAAGAGAACAAACGTGATTGGTGTACTCAATATTTCTCTTAGCTCGATCACCCTATTCGCCCCTACGATGTCTGACGATGGTGTTAATAATTGTGGCTTCCGATATATATATTTTAGTCGCCAACTCTCATTTTATAGGAAATCCTAGTTTGAAACCCGAAGACCGTGTCCTACTTATGTCCAGTTATTATTTAATATATTCAAAAATGATCCGTTAGTTATTTTGAATATTATATAATCCTAAAATTAAAATAGTAAACCCAAGACTAATAATAACTGGGCACAAATCGTGCACTGTCATCTGGCCCAAATTTGATTTCCTGTGTTGTGGGTACCAGAGACTGACATACTCACACTTATATACGTTTAAATATATACGTATACAGATAAGAAACACCCAGACAAAGAACAACTGAGCCCGTTCATCACACGAATGCTTGCCCGATCTGCGAATCGAGCCGAATTATAATTTGCGTAATTACTGGTGGGTAGAACGTCTTCTGATTCTGCACGGGTAGGCAACACCACCCTCCCTATTTCTGCCGTGAAGCAGTGATGCGTTTCGGTTTGAAGGGTGGGGCAGCCGTTATATATACTGAGATCTTAGAGCTCTTATCTCAAGGTAGATAGCAGCATTTATACTGTAGATGTCTATGGACTCCGGTAACCACTAAACATTAGGTGGGCCGTGAGCTCGTCCACCTACTTATGCAATAAAAAATGAAATAAAAAACCCATGACCCTAGGAACAACAATCAGGGCCGCTAACTACCGCACCACCGAGTCAATTGACCGTAAAAATAGTTTTAATTAAATGGAAAATGATCGATTATTATAGTCATTTCTGCAATCAGTACATTTCACACACACGCGCTCGTCGAGAACTAGTTGTGTGTCGCACACGGGCCGAGTGTAGACGTCATCCTCACATGAACCACCAACGAACATTGTGCCTTCACGTGCTATATATCTACATCACATCCAAGCTATAAACCTCTCGGGTATTTCCAGTATGAAGCTCTGGCTAGTAACCACTTTTAATAGACCCGTACTGTGATGTATATGAACACAACTAACATAGATTATAAGGAATGTTTCATACATCACAGTACATTTGCGCATCACCAAAAACATACTAACTTAGATAAAAGATTCGACGCTTGAAAGGCAAATGTGACTAAGCGACAATGCGTGAACTTTACAGTAGGCTAATTTAAAGTTGAAATACCTGAAAAAAATTATATTTTAACGAATCTAGCTGTAGGATTGAAATCATTTTAATAGATCTAGAAATATATTTTCATGCGCATCGAATATGGTTATTGTCTATCATTTATGTACAAAGCAGTTATTGTCGCTTAAGCCTTGTTCGGACTAGGCGACTTCGCCCGAAAATAGAACAAAATGGATTGACTTGACTAAATTATTTACTAGCCTACTCGACTAAATTTTTGGTGCTCAGATACATTTAGCTACTAAATTACACGGTACTCGACTAAAATACTCGCCTAGTCCGAACAAGGCTTTAGTCACGTTTGCCTTTCAAGCGTCGATAAATATGTTGGATTGGGATTTTTGGCACATAAAATAAAATCATTCCAATGTTGACAACACTTTTATTCTTCTTTCCTAAAATCTTCTCTATTATAATAATTAAAAATCAACTGACACCTTTTACGCCTTGCTCATTCCATCGCCTTCGCCATCTTCCTTTTTCTCTGTCATTTTCTCTATCATTCCCTTTTCCCTTTCTTTCCGTTTTCTCTCACTTACATCTTGTCGCTCCGTTCCACACTCTTTTCATACGTTCCGTTCTTACGATATGAATGTAAGTTTTTATATAAAACTACTAACAAATAAGAATGACTTACTATGTTATTTAAAAAGGAAATGTGAAATAAAGGCTTTTAACATTTACGTTATGTTAGAAGAGTAAAATATTAAATGCGTCTACTGACATTATCTTTAACTATGTCAAAACAGTACGAACAGATTGATATGCTTCCAGTCTACTAGTAGAGGTTTGTTTTACATCTTGTTTTAGGAAATTTTGAATGATTAGTGTTTTTTTTTGTTCAGTATTCATGAAGTGACCGTAATATGAATGCGTTGGATCGTGAACGTTTTCTTAAAACTAGCTCGCATCATCACGTAAAATGAGTACCTATATCACGTAATTATGTATTCAGTATTATTCATTAAATAGACAACTTCCGTAAGACTTTCGTATTAAATCTTATAGCTTTATAAGTTAGAGTTAGAGAGTTCCTAACGGTAAGCAGCAGGTTAGTTCTGCATTTGACATTGCAGATGTCGATGGGCGACAATAACCACTCACCATCATGATGGCCGTATACTCGTCTGCCTACAAGGGCAATAAAAATAAAAAAGGTAAAAATGAAATCTGCCATCTGGCTGTCTTCAGAGAGGATCACATATCCTGATACTCGCTTCGTATAACTTTTCTTCTTCTCACCTTTATCCCGCGTTATTTAAGGTCAGTTCAGCATGTCTTCTTGTCGCATTCCTCATGTCTGTGTCCATCGTGACCAATCGTGACCATTTCCTCCCATTATTTTATTTTATTTTATTTGATAGACAAACAACGAACATAAACTAAATAAAATCTAACCTTACAACTAAACACCTGTGGGTTACTCCATCTCCAAACACCATTTAAATTTCTCCGCACTTAAATAGCTAAAAACTGTGGCATCGCACCGCCTAGAATTAAAAATTAATACAAAACTTACATACGAATATTATTTATCTATTACTCTCACACTTGAGTATAGTAGATTTGAGTTAACTTTTACGCGATCGAGAACGTTAAATAACTCTCACTAAGCACACAGGTCTTATGGAAGTAATACTTCAATATCATTAGTGCATGATGATGCAGTGATGTTTTTATTGTGCTCAACTAAATATCCACTTGATTCTTTAAAAGTTTTGGTTCAGGCTATGATCTCAAGATGTACATACATAATGCGAGTGGCAGGAAGCTGTATACCTGTACCATATATAATATACCAAAGTCGTTGTTTTGATAAATAAATAGCTGACCCGACAACGCTGTTTTGCCATATGGATTATTTCTGGGAAATATTGTCACGCCGGTAAGAGTAAAGCCATCTATCACCGAGTAGTCGAACAAATATCGAGGGATCTAGTAGCATTTAGAACGTTGGAGAAGTACAACGCCATCTATTGTCAGATAGCGGAAACACACAATACTCGACTTGTGTGGAATATTCTCGATAATTCTAGGCATGTCGTATCGACTATAAAAGCTTTGCAGAGATGGCACGCAGTCAGTGTGTAATCGAAACTACTCGAAGCAAAGCGGAAGTAGCGAAGTGATAATTTTAAAGCGTTTGTGAAGTGTTTTAAGTGTTCTAAGTGCTAATACAGTGTTAACTTGTAATTTGGTAGACTTTTATTTATACCGAACCTCAGCGCGTAAAAATATGTTTCTTTGGGTGGACCACCCTCAACATTTAGGGGTACGGAAAATAAATGTTGACCAATTCTAAAATCGATATGCAGACAAGTTTTCATGAGAATCGGTTGAGCCATTTCGAAGGAGTATGATAACAGGCACTGCGACACGAGAATTTTATATATTGGATTTATACAACAGACCTCAAAGTGCACGCAGTTGACCATGGGCTTTGTGCAATATCATTACAAGCTAGACACAATTCATATCATAGAGTTTTACTTATCTTTATAATATTATCTAAATTTTGGACAAAACATACGATCAAACAAAGGAAATATTACTTTGAAAGTGTGTGAAGGTTCGAATAATCTCTGACTTTCTCCAGACTAAAGAGCTTTCTTAAAAGGAGCTTAGTACAACTTATTTTTTTCAGGTGTAATTTGTTGTAAACTTTTCTCTTTGCTAACCGTATTTCTTGTTCTTAGAAAAGAAAACCGATTTTTATTTTTATTTTGATTACCAATGTTTATTGTTTCCTTTTCTTCTGTTTATTTAATTGTATTATTTATTATTAACATATCATTCTATGTAATTTATTTAAACGACACATCAAAGAAAGGCTACAGCAATCTTAAGCAATTTCTTATTGTTTTATTACAAGTCAAATGGTTACTTATTTAAGTGTACCACCACCTTATTCTATATACTTCATTATAAATGTCATATAGAGAAATCTGTTAAAAAAAACTTTAACTTGTGTAAAAAAATTACATTAAGAAAATAGACTGCTTTCATATAATTGTAAATAATGATAGGTCATCACAGCTTCCATCCACGAACTACAGTAATCACTGACCATCAGCCAGGCGGTATGTTCATCTATCTAGGTGATAAAATCAGTTCAGCGATATCAAATCAAAGCCATATGTAAATTGGAATAATGGCAAACTTTTCATGCCAGGTTGTAAGGGTATCCTACAATAAAAACAGAATAACTTTTTTCAGCTGAGAATAAATAGATTTTAGCATCCCCATTCCGCGTTACCCACTAATTGAGAGAAGAAATTAATTCATACTAATCGAGACACCTTGTTCAATTAATTAAAAAAAAACATTGAACGAAACAAACATGGCGCCTTCAATTCGAAAATTCAACAAACAATGAAAAAATACAATTTAAACGAAAACAATGCTCGTAATTTAAAATGTAATGACGTTCCGTTTCACGCTGGACAGACTACCACGAAAATTAAACAGTACACGAGTGTGCCGTGCCAGTTTAAAAATTATTTTTTCACTGCTTATCCAGTCTGTGTTCGGAACGTATAACAGAGAGAAAAAAAAACAAAAAAGACACTAATACAAACACGCGAATCCATCATGTGGACAACGAATTTAACGCACACATTAAAAAACATACTTAACACAGATAAACATCCGCACGATACAAATGCAAAAAGAATGCATTAAAATACGCACACATATAGAAAAACGCACACATGAAATGGAAATTCGGTGTTCTTATAATCAAAATTTGTGCATCAGTGTTTGTAACACGGTTCTCACGTAAGTGCAATGCTAGATCTACCAATATGACTACAGCATTCGAATACCAACCTTAATTCGAAAATAATAAAATTCAAAATTATTTTATACCAACTAATGATCGGTTTGCATTAAAACGTATGTGTGCGTGAACGATTCATGCCTTTTATTCCTTTTTTAAATTTCACCGTTTAGTTCAATCTATTTATTGGTCGGTATTGATGTGTGCGTTGCGGTTACGTCAGCACACGCGGTCGCGGGCGTGTGTGTGCGCGCGAAAGTGCGTAGAAAAATGGCGAGATAAATTTAATTTTAAAACAGGGTCTCTGACTGAAACGTGATTTCGATGCACATTGTTGGCAACGATCGACGGACTATTAATAAAATTAGGTATAATGTCCTGAACATAGTGAATTGAAATATTGAAATGTTACCAAATAGATATCGCGGCCCCGACTATTTTTCCCGCGAAGCTGTAATGCGATCCGGTTTGAGACAACCACACCATACAATTTAGAGTTCGACCTCAAGAAGGTTGCCGCTGTGATATCTATGATCTCCGCCATTTAACGCCGCATGAGCCGTGAGCTTTACTGGTGGTAGGACCTCTTGTGAGTCCGCGCGGGTGGGTACCACCACCCTGCCTATTTCTGTCGTGAAGCAGTAATCAGCCCACCTGATGTTAAGTGGTTACCGGGCCCATATACATCTACAACATAATGCCGCCACCCATCTTGAGATTTGAGTTCTAAGGTCTCAGTATTGTTACAACGGCTGCATCACCCTTCAAACCGAAACGCATTACTGCTTCACGGCAGAAATAGGCAGGGTGATGGTACTTACCCGTGCGGACTCACAAGAGGTATGTGTTATTATAATTAAAAATTAACTGACACCTTTTTTACACCTTGCTCATTCAACCGTGTGCTATCTTGATTTTCTCTGTCTTTCTCTTTTTCCTTTCTTTCCGTTTTCTCTCACTCACATCTTAACGCTCCGTTCCACACTCTTTTCAAATGTTCCGTTCTTACCAATCCTACCTAAATTTTTTTCTGTTATGTTAAATGCATTCACAAATATTTGCGTGCCTATTGCGAAATAGTTCGCACTACGATCGTAATTCGACTATAATCACTGCCAACTTAGGATTTAAATTCATTTTATGCAGTAAGTTTTCTCTTTTGCTTTATTATTAACATATTTCCATTATCCATATTTTTATTGACAACACTAATGATTTTCAATGGCTCTAAATATAAAATAAAATCGGTTAACCAGATAATCGGCACGTACATACCTACGTTATAAGGAGCGTACTACCGTAATTATTCTAAAATAAAAATTAACTAACCGCCCTTAAATACTCTAGCGTTTCCAGTTAAAAATCACCTCGAAAAACCTTGAAACCGCTGCAGAATTCTAACAAAAGCCAGCCCTGGGGATACCTAATTCAAAGGGTGCCTTTGAAGGGTGCCCTTTTAATTTAAAGTCCATAATCTCAGAACAAGAATTCATTGTAAACCCTAGCCGATGCAATTGATACATAAATTTTAATGGTTGCAATGGCGTCATATTCCTAATTCTGTCTTAATTCTACGCTTATGCTTTTCTTGTTCGTGTTAATTAAGTGCTTTGTCCACTGACCGGCTCTAAAGCGGCCGTCAATAAAATATTCAATATCAATTCTCGCGTTTTGAAGCGTACATGGCCTAAATACTATACTATAAGGATCAAAGCAGCTACCGATATCTCGAAATGAATACGTTCTTATCACGCGTTCACTAACGTTTTCCATATTACAAATAAAATTGATTAATAATTATGATGTAACAAAAATTAATTATGTGATAGTCTTGTGTCCCGATTTTTGGGGTATGGCAGCCTACGATTGTGTATACGATTGTGAAGTCGACTTCATAGCTCAACGTGCAAGACGATGTTCCAGTTATGATTTTTGCGTCCAGTGGACTGGCTGGACCGTGAATTTGGCAGACCCAGTATGTTCACACTGGTTGGACCATGAAGACCCAATATGGCCGACCCAAAATGTTCACTGTTCGCCTATTAGAAATTTAATTGAATCGTATAAGACCATATCTATTGTCGCATAGAAGTGCTTACTCGTTGATCAACATACATATCCAACCAAGGCGAACTGGCAACACAAAACCGACATCGCCCGAAGTATGTCTTGCCGTATCCCCCGGATCCACTCTCAGTGCTTTTAGGCTCTGCAAGCACCGGTCACCGTCCTCATCAAACTGTCGATTACGACGAAGAGTTCGACGTGCGAACTAACGCATAGACACAACCCACTGAGCTTCTCGCCGGATCTTCTCATTGGGTCGCTATTCCGAGCACGTCTCTGGCTAGGGCTACTGTTAACGAGCTTTTGCAGGCCCTGTGAGCTCACCTATCGTCACAGTATAGCTGAAATAGCCCCTTAAGTTACCAGTGAATAGGTAGGGAAAACGAGAGACTAACATATCTCACGAGATGTAATGAAAACATGAATGATACGAATATAAAGAACCTTGAAATCGGTTCAGGCATGTTAGTGTCATGTGACAAAACATCGACCCTTCCGCCCTAATTCGGAGGGAGCGTTCCCAGTTCGAGCTCTTTAATTAGACTAGCAACGAACCACGGTCGGATCCGGTCTAGACCGGTTGCGGACTAGTCCCGAATCGGTTCCTTGGCCCTGGGACCACAGGTGCGCATTAGTGCATGCGCACGCGCCTGTGTCCGTGTGTGCGTTTGGCTGCATGAGTGGCGGGTGAAATGCAACTTGTTCTAAGTAGAGTCAAGGCAGAGGATGCAAACTGTTGAATATCATTTTGGTGACAATCAATATTTATCGACGATATCGATCTGTCTTTACGTGTCATGAGTAATGGCAAATAATAACAATTTTAAATTTAATTATAAATCCTAAGATTTATAATTCCTAAGAATTATAATAAATAATAATAATAAATAAATATTTACTAACAATCACGCAACGTTAACTGATATCCCGTGATAAGTTCGTAAAGAACTTGTGTTACAGGTACCAGAAATAAAATTTTTATTATACACATACATATTATTATATTTAATATACATCCATAACCCTGGAAAAGACATTTATATTTATCATACAAATATCTTCCCTTGGCGGGATTCGAACCCGCGACCTCCTTATGTAGTGACCATGTCACTTACCACTACACCTGACGGCCGTTGACTGTTTATGTGGTATTTTTCATTGAAACAAAATAATCTTAAGAATGTTACAGCTCAATTGTTGTACGGGAGTGTTATTAAATTGTTTTGATAACAATTCAGACAAACTTATTAGAAAACTTTAGATTACTTTCCCTTTACTAATTTAGTTGGAAACAAAGAAGAATCCTGGATTCTCGTACAGCCAAATAAATATCATTTCAAAGCCTACAGACTAAAGAATAGGTCGTCTACTCAGAAGGAGGGAGAAGAGGAATTTGTTAAATTGAAAGCGTATCTAGAAGTTTCTAAAAACATCAGTAAACGCAGTAATAGTTGATAGGTCGCATTTTGGGCATATTTAGGTAGTTTTTAATGCATGATTCATAGTAGAACCACTAAAGAACATACAATACAGTGAAACTATACCTGAGACCTTATTTCTCAAGGTGGGTGGCGCATTTACGTTGTGGATTTCTATCTATGGGCTCCAGTAACCACTTAACACCAGGTGGCTGTGATCTCGTCCAACCATCTAAGCAATAAAAAAATAAAAAATAAAAACTAACCAAAATAAATCATTGTAAATCATTTTCAAGAACAAACATTTAGAGCATTATCACATATTAATACGACTAAAAACTAAAGTAATTTTAAATAAGCGCGGTAATGTTGGCAGCACCTGGCATAGAGTAATGTTACGCGGTAACAGGTCTGGAGGCGGCCATTTTGAAAAAAGTTTTTAGCGCTTTCGAATTTCGGGTACGCCTAGGACGATGACCCTAAAGCCCTAAAGCTTCGTTTATAGCTTTCTTTACTTGTAAGTTTAGTTCTATATAGGTTTGCTTATAAATATCTTTACTTTGCGCGTCCGGTTCGACGGGGTTTTGCTGTCGGCCAATTAAATTCTCGATTTTACTTGCACGTTTGCATATTATTTTAAACAGTTTAGAAATTTAAAAGTATTGGCTCAACACAAAGAACTTATGAAGTTTATTTTATTTTATTTTGTTTTATTTAATTTTGTTTTACTTGATGAATAAAGTTTTGTAGGAGTTTAAATGTTATTTCAAAGTATGGACTTAGAGTCCATCAGTAAGTATCTTCAGTCGGCATCGATGGGCCACTTTGATAAAGCAGCACGACACGAGAACCCTCTCATCGTGGCCGCCGGTAACTACATTCCCGATCCTGGGGACAGAATGGAAAGCAGTCCACGTCGCCCCAAACACGTCATTTCGGATCCTCCCGATCCACTAACGGTGCCTTTAGGTACCTCAAGCACCGGTCATCATTCTTGTCGAACCCGTCGCTTACGACGAAGGGCTCGTCGAGTAAATTAACCTTCAGACACAGCCCACTGAGTTTCTCGCCGGATCTTCTCAGCGGGTCGCGTTTCAGATCCGGTGGTAGATTCTGCGAAGCACGACTCTTGCTACGGTTCGTGTTAGCTATGTCGTCAGGTTTGGGCCCCGTGAGCTCACCTACTAGTTAATGTTACGCTGAAATAGCCTCTCAAGGCTCTCAACTAGTTAGGAAAAAAAATCAAATAAGGATCTGTTTGATGCAATAACGGTTTTTATTCCACGTGAGGAGTTTGAATTGAAATCTTGAAGAATGAATAGCCTATAAAGGAGTTTAGTAAATTGAATTTTTCTAATGAAATACGTACCTACTTAACAAATGTTCACGATTGACTTAAACGGTGAAGGAATAAAAATCAAGCCCGCAAAAATATAGTTTGCATAATTACTGGTGGTAGGACGTCTTGTGAGTCCGCACGAGTAAGTACCACCACCCTGCCTATTTCGGCAGTGAAGCAGTAATGCGTTTCGGCTTGAAAGGCAGTACAGCCGTTATACTGTACCGAGACCTCAGAACCCATGTCTACGGTGGGTGGTGGCATTTACATTGTAGAGTAGCTTCTCTGGACTTCCACAAATAATTCAAGACCAAAATTAGCCAAATCGGTCCAGCCGTTCCCGAGTTTTAGCGAGACTAACGAACAGCAATTCATTTTTATAATATAGAGATAGATGTCTATGGGCTCCCGTGACCATTTAACACTAGGTGGACTGTGAGATCATCCACCCACCTAAGCAATAAAAAAAGGTTATTTGTTGCCGCCCATAGGCAGACGTTGCGGTTTATCTGGTGTTAAAAATCGTAAGGTGTCACGATGTTGATCACACTTATGAGGTCGCACACTTATTTACCATGTTACGAATATAGTCCTGCCGCATAATTAGGTAGCCTGGGCGGTCAACATACCTTCAATAAATACTGTTTCTCTAGTGACGTCACAACCCCAGAGTTATCTACACGACATGAAATAAAATACATCGTTGACGACATATAGGAATTTATATACGTCTTCCAGGGGATTTTCAGAGGGTTGGGACTTTCCGATAGCCCACCGCCCTCCCGCCCCCGGGGGAGGGTCTGTGGTCGCCTGAACAAATACTCGAAAGAGGACGCTAATTTGATTCCTATTTGTTGCAAATAACATATGTGTATTTTACTTTTTTAAGCTGTTTGCATGTAATTTATTCTTTATTGCTTAGATGGGTGGACGAGCTCACAGCCCACCTGATGTTAAGTGGTTACTGGAGCCCATAGACATCTACATCGTAAATGCGCCAACCACCTTGAGATATAAGGTCTAAGGTCTTAGTATACCTATAGTTACAACGATTGCCCCACCCTTCAAACCGAAACGCATTACTAACGCGATACGGTATTCCGAATGCCCTTTATGAGCTGTCACCTGGAAGTTTCAAGTTAATAAATGGGAATGTTCTGAGGAATTATTCGAGATGATCCCCTCATCTCCTTTTTATCATCGCACCTCCTGCCATCGGAGCAGAGTTCATCCATATTATCTGGAACTGCTGCGTTCATCGACAGTGCGTTTCCAAAGATCTTTTTTGCCACGTACCATCCGGCTTTGGAATGAAATCCCCTCCACGGTGTTTTCCGAGCGCTATGACATGTCCTGGCATTGCTGACGTCCATGAGCGACGGTGACCACTTACCATCAGATGGGCCGTATGCTTGTCTACCTACAAAGGCAATAAAAAAAAGTCCCCTGAAATAAACCTTTTATATTGGGTTACGTGTACCTAACAGCCCACCTCGTATTAATTGGTTACCAAAACCCTTAACCATGACAATGTTAATGCCGCCACCTACCTCAAGACATTAATCAAAGTTTCAGGTGCATTAGCACCATTATTACCAGTGTGGGCTTACATATGCCTTATTACCAGTAAGCACTGTGTACGAGTCATGTATCGTACAGGGCCAGCGCGCACATCATATTGCAGACCGATGCATTTTACGTCAAAGTCATTCATTTTCGAGTCAGTTCGTGTACCGCCATCAGCAAGGCGTCGCGTACTCGCATAATGTCATTGTTATCATATAAATAATTATAATCAGCATACTCCTATCAATAAACAATTAATCACTATCGGAGTTGTTATCATTATCACAGCAGAGGGTTGTGCGGACAAACCGTACACACTGATTGACAGTTAAAGTACCTTGATAGACCTGGACGAGCACCAACCCATCTCTTCGCAAGGGTGTCGTAAAAGGCGACTAAAAGATTAACCAATGGGCAGTGCGTTATTTCATCTACAATAACTTGAATTCATGAATATCCTGGTTGTTTCTACGACGAAGCTTTCACGCAGTCCGTTGTGAAGTTCCTATGCAAGCTGAGATATCGAATTAGTGTTCAAATACGGACAGCTTTCACATTATATTTGGAAACACTAGAGTAGTTCTACTTAAAGCTCTAAAATGAGAAGAAAATGTAAAGCTCTACTCAATTTAGCTTTTTCCGCGTTCAATAATTTAAATGCTTTCCTCGATTCTTTAACCGTAATCTTTCAACATTTTTTAAATATGCATTTATTTAGAAAACTTTATACCTTAAGCTTCGGTACTGCGATGGTTGGCCTGTGAGTCGTGGGGTTCGGTTCTCATAAAGAGTAAACATTTGTGTGATCAACAAGTTTTTCCGTCTTTGTCTGCTATTTAATTTCTATACACGTATTTATTTATACGTCTATTTATATCAATATCCGGTTCTCAGGGTACAGTTAGTTTAGTTAGTTTGCGACCCGGCAACTCGGTCTTATTTGTCCTAGATGAAATGTTATCGGTAATTGTCATAATCAGGTCAACCGATACGGGCTTCGTCTCTTTTAGACTATGACAACTTAAGCCTTAGGTCGGTGCGTTTGGCGGACATTAAATCGCAAAGGCAACTATATTACAGTTGGCTGTCAAATCAAATTAGATCCAAAATTTGCCCCTAATCAATGTTGCTTGTAGCAGTCCTAGGTTACCCTGCTGGTACAAGGGCACTCAAAAGTTATCTCCATTTGACCCTGTCTTGCGCTTGCTTCTTGATATCTATCCAGGTTATGGCGGCAGTCCTCATTTCGCTCTCCACGGTTCAACGTCAAGTGTGTACGGGGCGACCAGGTCTTATCCTGCCACGTGGTTATCATTCAAACGTGATTGATGCTACGTTGACTCCGCTGCGCCGTAGAGTGTATCCTATCCACCGCCATTTCCGATGAGCAATGTCTTGCGCGATGGGTTATAGTCATCACATTTAGTCCAGAGGTCTTAATTTTATATGGTGACTGGCCAGAATATGCGGAATATCGACCTCAAGCACTTATTTACCCCTAAACAATATCTACATCTCTGTTCTTCAACCCATGTCCACTCTATGCTTAGTGCAGGTCTCTCCGAACGCACCCCATTCTTTTCGATCTCACTTATCTACATCTAAAATCATGTAACGCTGAGCAATACATCGAAAAATAACAACAAAAAAAACATAACAAAACAAAAACTTGTAATTCACTTATACGTTCGCGAATTTGCAGAATCCGAGCTCCGAAAACATTATTGGCGATCGTAACGATGCCTCCGGGTGACATCGATCGCGTACACTGCTCGACCACATTATTAGATTGTGACCCAAGATGTGAACTGAAGCGTTTGTTCGAATTTGTCGAGTCCAGATCATACTACGCCGCGACTATCGCTTATGTTAAACAAAACTGTTTCAGCATCTTAACTCTTTTAAGTTATTGCATAGCTTTTATCGCGGGCTTTGAGCGCGGCGGCCGAATCAAGAAATTCCGTAACGAAAATAAAACCTAACACTCCCACTCCACCTACCATGTAGCTCGCGTTCAACACATTTACACGTTACGCTTGTGTAGTGTTTGCGAATAAGCGCACGGCGTGACGTCGCACTGCATGCGCATCATGAAAAGTCTGCCCATCACTCTCTCGCGCGGTCTAGCTTATAAGCGTGAAGGGGATAGTTAATGTTTTGCTTTTGTTAATGTTTATAAATGAAGGGTGGTCTTATTTTATTATTATTATTGTTGTTTTAATATTAAATTATTATTGACTAATTATAATTGCATAAGTTGATAAAAAATGCTATGCAATAGGTACCGCGGCACTCCCCGAGTACTACACGGGCTTTTTGCTCAGATAGTTGGACGAGCTCACAGCCCAACTGGTGTTAAGTAGTTACTGGAGCCCATAGACATCTACAATGTAAATGCCGCCACCGTGAGATATAAGTTATAAGGTCTCAAAATAGTTACAACGGCTGCACTCTTCAAACCGAAACACATTACTGCTTCACGGCAGAAATAGACAGGGTGATGGTACCTATCCATGCGGACTTACAAAACGCCCTACCACCAGTAATTACGCAAATTATATAATTTTGCGGGTTTGATTTTATTACAATTATTCCTTCATCGTGGAATTCAATCGTGAAGATTTCTTAAGTGCGTATTCCATAAAAAAAATTGGTACCCGCCTGCGGGATTCGAAGACCGGTGCATACGAATGCACCGGACGTCTTATTCTTTAGGTGACGACCACTTCAGGTGTTTAGTTACTAATACTAATGTTGATAATACTTTTCAGTTTTCAGGCCCATGGACGACTAAATTATTATCGCCTGATCTTCCCGCCCGGTCAGGGCCCAGAGCTTTAAATCGTTACTTATTAGATATACGCCAGTATGCCCATCTCTTCCTTAAGCTTATCTTCATATTTCCTCGTAGAGAACGATTGTAGCAAAACAGCTACGTTCGCTCTACGATCCTATATCAAGATACTGTTACGCGGGATAAATAAAACATCTAACGAGTAGAACCGATTACCAACTGCCTTCGTATCATCTCTGCAACGCTTTTATAGTCGACTCAACATCTCTACAATTATCGAGAGCATTCCCGATAGGCCGAGTCGTTTCGATTGGTGTTACCGCTATTTGATAATAGATGGCGCTACACTTCTCGAGTGTTCTCGATATTACTAGCTATTTTGATATTCGTTTCTGCTATTCGACAACAGGTGGCGTTACCCTTACCGGCGTAACAATACCAATAGTAATAAGAACACTGTATTCATTAGTAGCTCAATAATATTCTATTGACGTTAAATATCATTGCTTTAGCAGCTAGAATAGGAAATATTATACTTATTGAACTTTAAGAATCTTCGAGCATAAAGTAAGTAAAAATTGATATTTAAGAGTTTTAAAGATTATATATTGATTGTCATTAATATAAGGCTGGTTTACGCTACTAAGCCTAATTTTGAACCCCCAAAAATAAGCACAATAGTGGTACATGCTATATGATCAGCAATTAAGAGATCATAGAATGAGGTAGCCGCAATTAAGGAAATCGCCAATTCTTAAAACGGACACCACACGCCGGTACCCAACAAAATCCCCATCCAAAATCGTTTGTAAAAATAAAACGCGTTAGGAGCACTCCTGCAGGAATTAGCAACCCGACCGGCCTTCGGCTAATAAATTGTAAAATAATATGATCGTCCTCCCCGACCCCTATGTAGATTTAACCCGAGATCACATTGTACTACGTAACGTAATTCTTCGGGAAAACTGCTTCCAAATGATTTATGTGTCATGTGGTTTTTTTTCAGACTAGAAACACTTTACTGCTTAATGTCGTGTTTATTTATTGTTTTTTTTTTCTGGAAAAATGTCGGATTTTTTCATCAATCATTTATAATAAGTCGTCGTGGCCTAAAGGATAAGACGTCCGGTGCATTCGTGTTGAAGCGATGCACCGGTGTTCGAATCCCGCAGGCGGGTACCAATTTTTCTAATGAAATATGTACTCAACAAATGTTCACGATTGACTTCCACGGTGAAGGAATAACATCGTGTAATAAAAATCAAACCCGCAAAATTATAATTTGCGTAATTACTGGTGGTAGGACCACTTGTGAGTCCGCGCGGATAGGTACCACCGCCCTGCTTATTTCTGCCGTGAAGCAGTAATGCGTTTCGGTTTGAAGGGTGGGGTAGCCGTTGTAACTATACTGAGACTTTAGAACTTGTATCTCAAGGTGGGTGGCGCGTCTACGTTGTAGATGTCTATGGGCTCCAGTAACCGCTTAACATCAGGTGGGCTGTGAGCTCGTCCACCCATCTAAGCAATAAAAAAAATTAAAAAAAATAATAATAATAATAATTGGGAACAAATCATGCTCGGTCATTCGGTCTCATATTAGGATTCTATGTGTTATGGATACCGGACACTGACAAACATATAGGTTTAAATTTATACATATATAGATAATAAGCACCCAGAGGAAGATCAAACGGACCTGTTAATTATAAGAATGTTTGCCTGATCTGGAAATCGAACCCACGAACCCCGGCACAACTGCACGGATGATAAAACAACTTGTACCATCGGAAATGTTCTGGGAAATTGTGGACATTCCGTGTCGACTATAAAGCGTTGCAAAGACAACATGTAGGCGTTTGGTAATCAGTTCTAAACGTAACAAAGAACCAAAGGAAGTGAATCGTGATTTTGTTAAGTGTCGTAATAATTAAATTGAGCTTATATTTCGTTTTTTTTTAATACGCTTTTATTAGCTTCAGACGTATGTATGTAACGGAATCTTTGAACATGATTTTGAACCCCCTCAAAACGTCGGATTAACTCTAAATTTCGTATACTTATTAAGGATCGATGACAACTAAATATTAAAAAAAATATTGAAAAAAATATATTGAAAAAATTGAAATTCAACTAAAAATGAAAAATAAATAAAAAAGCGTGGGGTGCATGGTATCAGTAGTTATAAATATTTTATGAATAGATATGAGTGGAAGGGCTATTTTGATAATATCCTGAAAAGCACCCCACACTTTTTTACAATTTTTTTACATTGCTTCTTACACTATTTTTAATTCAAATTTATTAATAAAAAAATTCTATTTTTAGTTGGATTTTTAAATTATTATTTATTTATATATTTTTATTGCCCTTGTATCCGCTGGATGCAGGCAGCGCAGGACCGGTCTTTGTGGCGAGGCTTGGGGGAGGCCTATGTCCAGCAGTGGACGTCCATGGGCTGATAGAATAGAATAGAAAAAATTGCCCTTGTAGGCAGATGAACATACGGCCCACCTGACGGTGAGTGGTTACTGTCGCCCATGGACGTCAGCAATACCAGGGCAGAGCCAAGCTGCTGCCTACCGTTAAGTACTCTCCACAAGATTCGTTTGGTGAAACACATGTCATAGCACTATGAATTAATGTAATCACATCATTATTATTTTTGTTCCTTGCCTGGGTGGACGAGCTCACGGCCCACCTGCTCTTAAGTGGTTACCGGAGCCCATAGACATCTACAACGTAAATGCCGCCACCTACCTTTAGACATGAGTTGTAAAGTCTCATAATGACATATTACACAAGCTTTCAATATATCTTTGGAAACAGATACTGTTAATAATATGAGATGAAATGCACTGTGGTTGTACGGGGTATCATGTGAGCCCGCACGCGTAGGTACCACCGACCCGTCTGTTTCTGCCGCGAACCAATAATGCAATCTGGTGTAAAGGGGGGAACGAACATTATACTATAACTGATACTAAGAAATCATGTATCAAGGTGGATGATGGCGTTTATATTGTTGACTAGCTGACCCGACAGACTTCGTAGTGCCTCAATCGATAAATAAAAGACCTAAGCTTTTGTATAAAATAAACCTAAAACAAACAAAAGGAATCCGTCGAACGGGGGACACATCAAAGAACAAACAAAATTGTTATTTTTATTTAATTCCGAGCATTTTCATATTAATCTAACCTTTTAAACCTTCTTTTTTTTTATGACTGTAAGTTTACTGGTGGCCCGAAGGCCTTTCCAGTTTCACCAGGACAGGTGGGCGAGCAAAGGCTCAGCCAAGAGGGGTGGGATTTGCTAACAACTGCCCGAGCGCCTCCGAAGGAGACCTAACGACTCAAGAGCAATTGTTTCGCGAATGAATCTACTACCGGATCGGAATCGCGACCCGCTGAGAAGATCCGACGAGAAACTCAGCGGGCTGATGCATGGGTTAGGTTGCACGTCGACCTCTTTGTCGAGTTCGACGAGTACGGTTACCGGGGTCCCTAAGCCTGCCCCTAGTATTAGAGCTGAAGGCATCTAATGCAAAGGTTATTGGATCTGATGGATCCGTAAGGACGTGTCTAGGGCGTCGACGGTGACTGGCTCCTGCATGATCAGGATTCGGGGAGTAGTCAGCGGCGGCAACGATAAGGCGATTATCATGACGCATAGCCTTATCGAAGTATCGTTCCGACGCTGACTTCATGTATTTCCGAATTGATTCGAGGCC
The DNA here is from genome assembly GCF_030269925.1 of Bombyx mori. Classification (NCBI taxonomy): domain Eukaryota; kingdom Metazoa; phylum Arthropoda; class Insecta; order Lepidoptera; family Bombycidae; genus Bombyx; species Bombyx mori. The sequence goes on along the minus strand of NC_085114.1, from coordinate 15,221,146 downwards.
CAGGTCGTCGTGTAGGTCAACGTTCCTCACGAACCACGGAGCCCCGACAGCTAACCTGCAAAAGCGGGATTGTAGGGATTGGAGGGTGTCTATGTGTGTGCGGGCCGCGTGAGCGAACACCACACTCGTGTAAGTCATGACGGGCCTTATGCAAGTTTTGTAAAGTGTCACCTTGTTCCGAAGGGACATTTTACTCCGCTTACAGATCATGGGGTAGAGTCTACCGAGAATAAACGCGGCACGGTCACGGACTGATTTTATATGCGGGCGGAATGTCATCGATGCATCCAGGGTAACGCCCAGGTACTTGACCTTCCTGGCCCAGGGTATGGGTTGTCTAAAGAGAGTAATCGGGGGTGTGAGATTCCTCCTCCTAATCCGGGAGGAAATCCGTGTGGAGCTTCCCCTCTGAAATAGCACCGCAGTACTTTTCGATGGGTTGATGTCTATGCGCCATTTTCGGAACCACTGTCCTAGGGCTAGGGCTGCGCTCTGAAGCTTCTTCGCGATTAGGGACTTATTTCTACTAGAATAGTAAACAGTCGTGTCGTCGGCGAATAAAGCTAAATGGGTCGGCGGCGACCGGGGAATATCGTTGACGAATAAGCTAAATAGGAGGGGTGAGAGGACAGAGCCTTGCGGGACTCCAGCTGTGAGAGGTCGTGGGGAGGAGCGGGTTCCCTCGACTCGATATCGAAAAGAGCGGTTCGACAAGAAGTCCCGTATGATGAGCACGAGACTATCCGGCACGCCCATGTTGAATAGTTTGAAAATCAAACCATTGTGCCAGACTTTGTCGAACGCTTTTGCGACGTCGAAGAAGAGAGCTCCTGTGTATAACGGTTTTGGTCGATTAAGCCCCACAAGAATGTGCTCCGTGAGGCGGTGCACCTGTTGAACGCATGAGTGATTTGTACGGAATCCGAATTGTTCATCGATGAGAATGCCCTTGGATGAGACGAAGTCTCTGAGGCGTTTGTAGAGCAGACGCTCATACAGTTTGCCTAGAGACATGAGGAGGCTAATCGGGCGATAGCTCGTCGGATGATTTTTTGGTTTACCGGGTTTATGTATGCCGATAACGTCCGCTTCTTTCCACACCGCGGGAAAGATACAGTTCGCCATAGCGGCATTGAAAATAGATGCCAACATCACGATGAGTTGGACGGGTAGAAGTTTAATAACGCGGTTAGATATACCGTCGGAACCGGGAGCCTTGCGAGGACGTAGGTCTTTGATCAAGTCTTTAACTTCCATCGGGGTGACGGGTGGTAACGCATCCGAGGGTGGCAAGGAGGCTCTGCGTTCTACCTCACTGTCTACTAATTCTACATGAACAGGGTCCACGGATTGAGTGCTGGGCGTGCACTGGGTTTGCAATGTATCGGCCAGCAGCTCTGCTTTTTCGTCATCATCGAACGCCGCGAGTCGGCCTGAGGGGCCTACGAGGGGGGGCATAGTCACTACCGTATCCGATTTGAGAGTACGAGCTAAGCGGTAGTAAGACCTTTGGGAGGGCGCGAGTCCTTCTAAGAAATCAGACCATCTGGCATCTCGGACTTCGGCGATGCGAGACTTTACGTCGCGTTGTAGGGCACGCATTCGAATACGATTTTCCGCGGTAGGATACCTGTCGTAGGCGCGTATCGAGGCGTTCTTAGCTCTAAGGAGTTCCCTAATATCGTCGGACAATTTGAAGCGGTGAAGGAAGTCCTCCGCTACAACTTGTTTCGATGACCTATCTAATGTCGAGGTGATGTGTGACGTTAAGATGTCTATGGCTTCAGCGGTATCCTGAGGAGACGGGGTAGAGTCCGGGTTAAACGGGAGCGATGGTGGATCAGATTCAGCCAGGCTGATGCCCAGCGTGTGCCAATCCACCACAGTCCTCGTGACGGGAACGGAGTCGGGAGCGCGACCGAGCTTCATAACGACGGGACGGTGGTCTGAATCTAACTCTGAAACTACTTCGATCGAGTGTAAGCTCAGAGTTACGTTTTTTAATAACGCTATGTCGAGTATATCCGGGCGATGCGCGATATTTAGCGGGTAGTGAGTCGGTGTTAGCGGAGCGACGATATCGAAGGCGAGATCATCGACTAACGCGTCAAGCCGCCTGCCATTCGGGGTTGTGGTGTGTGAGTTCCACCTGATGTGTTTACAATTTAGGTCGCCCGCCAGAATGACAGAGCTCCCCATGCCGAGCAGCGCCTCGATATCACTGCTTAGAACGATCTTATCCGGTGGAAGATAAACGGACGCGATAACGATCGGCGCGTGTCCCGTCAGTGAGATTCGGCACACTGATGCTTCGATATTAGCGAGCGCGGGAGGATCGAGCGGGACGCAATGCAGTGCTCTTCTATAGTAAATGACGGTACCACCACCACGAGCAGAGAGCCTGTCGTTCCTGACCATGTTATAGTTCGCGATTTTAGGGTCACGGCGCGCGGGCTTAAGTAGGGTCTCCTGCACTAAAAAGATATCAATTTGATAGTCACGCAAAAAGTCAGAAACCTGATCACGTTGATTTGCGAGACCGTAAGCGTTAAAATATCCTATCGTTACGGATAGGGGCTTTATTCTACTTATATACGCCATTGATTACCGGCGGAGTGAGGGGAGGACGTACGTATTTAATGACGCGTATACGTCGGCGTATTCCTGCACAACGGCGATAAAGTGTTGTGCAGTGGAGGCAGCGCGAATGGCGTCGCCCAAAGCGTTAACGCGCTCAAAGTTGATCGACTGAAAGAAGTCGATCGCTAAAGCGAGATTTTCGGACGCGGTCGGAGGGCAAGTCGCGGGAGAGGGACGAGTCGCGGGGGCGGGACGAATCGCGGAGGAGGGAGTTGTAGCCGTGTTTGTGTACGGCAGCGGTTTCGCCCAGGCCGAGACACTGGGCACCGCCGCCGGAACGAATGCTGGCTTAGCCTGCGACGCAGAGGGTGCCGAGGCTTTGATGTCTGGGCCGGAAGCTCGGAGGCGGTTTTGGCGGGCGACGCGGCGATTTATTTTCGGGGCTCGGGGGCATCCGCGGTAATTTGCGGGGTGACCCTGTGTACGACACAGGACGCAGCTAGGCGGTTCCGTCGTGGTTTTTTGATCGCGAGTGCAGAGGGCCGTGGCGTGATCTCCTAAACACTTGACGCATCGGGGGCGCGCGTGACAGTTACGGGAAGAATGCCCGTATAATTGGCAGTTATGGCACTGGCTAGGTGTGCCTTTCTTGTGTGGGGTTTCGACGGTGATTCCGGAAAGGCTACAGACCGTTCGGATGTTGAATATTTGCTTACCCTCGGGGGTAGGCTGGAGGGCGACGAGAACCATGTTATATGGCTCCCTTCCGCGACCTGTGTGCATGCGGTGTACGGAGTTAACCGGTAGGCCTTGTTCGAGAAGGTCGGCCTTGACTAGCTCGGCATCCAACTCTTTAGGGATGCCACGTATGACGGCACGGAGTTCGCGCTCCTCCTGGAGCGTATACGTGTGGAAACTTATACGTTCCTTACGGAGGTAAGAAGAGAGGGCCCTATGGTCGTCAGGTGTTCGAACCTTAATTTGAATGCCGTTCGCGAGGTTACGGGCATTCGTGAAGTTGATATTTTTGGCCTTAAGGGCCAGAGAAACTCGATCCCAAGCTGCCTTCTCTTGAAGGATAACCGGGGGAGGGGTCTGGGTTTTATTTTGTGCCACCGGACGCGGCGACGGAGTGGCACGGGCTGGAGGCGCTTAAACCTTCTTGGGACTTCTACAAATAATTCAAGACCAAAATTAACCAAATCGGTCGAGCCGTTCTCGAGTTTTAGCGAGATAACGAACAGCAATTCATTTATAATAGATAGATTTCTATGAGCACTTGGAATCATTCAAGAGCAGATCGTTTACCCGTCTAAGAAAAAAGGGAAATTCCTTTTTTTCTAAGAAAAAATACGATTGACTTCATGATGAAGTGTGCAGAATACACGCTTAGACTCCTATGCGCTCTGACACCCGCCTAACAGCAAATAAACTATAAACTCACCTTATAAATATGATCGTCACTTAATATGGAATTTAATTCTGAAATAAAAATTTATTATTATTATTTATTTATATTTATTTAAAATCTTATTAATTACATAATATTTTTTAAAAAAGATATTAAAAATACAATTTTTTAAAAACACTATATAAAAATAGATTGCCGCTGATGGCGGTGTCTACGACACAAGCCACCAGTGGTTAGGACTCCAGAGTGAGAAACCTCTTATTATTATTATTATTATTAATGCAAAATCGATAAAAAGACAGCTAATTAAAAAATATATATTAAAGTTGAGAGAATAAACTACCTACATACGCTTAAAATCAAGCGATTTGTATTCATTAACAACGTTAAAACCACGCAGGTGAAAAGTTCACATTAAAAAAAACCAGTGAAATTTGACGACAAAAGACTACATTACATAATTATATATATATTACAGGTGCAGCCAAAACGAGAATATAAATATTTAAAGTGACCAAGATAACCCTTGCGCCTCACAAAGACTTCGTAATAACAACACTGAATGCCTCGCACCCGGAATATTACAGTTACATTACGAACACGTAAGGTTTAGAAATGTATCGCGGAGGACAATATATTTATTCGTCGTTATATCGCGGATCGTTTTAATGCGTACATCCTACGTATTTAAAACGCAAACTTTTCCGTAGCTCCCGACCTCCCCGGGAGAGGCCACATTTCGGTAGTTAGCAAAGGGGGAAGGGGGAAACGAGAAAAAACATCCCTTTCAACCGAGGTTGCCACTACGTGAGTACTCATTATTGATGTTATTATATATACTAGAGGTCCCGCAGTAGTCGAAATTCGACTATAATTAATTGGAATTGTAAGTTTGTACACTATTATGATTGTATTTTATACTTCTATAATCACAAATTTCGCCAAGACTACACTATAAAAAATATTAACAAAGGCAAACAATATTTAATCTATTCTCAATTTGACAACAGACGCCAAGAACAAAAGTTTGACAATAAATAGTATGCATGCGTGTGTGCGTCAAATACATGGTATGTAGTGTGTGTAATGTTTTCTTTATTGATTTAATGTATCTTTTATGCATTATTTGAAAAAAATATTAGCATTGTGCACTTCTTCTCTATATTCTCTATAAGTGTGGAAAATTTCATACTCCTCCGTCCGCGCAATTTTCGTAAAAAGGGATACAAAGTTTTTGCTTCACGTATTATAATATATAGATTTTGGTGTAGGTATATATATTTTTTGAAGTCTTTTAAAATACAAAGTTGGTGGATAAAGACCTATCGAACGGTGAGACCAAACTGTTGGAGACCTAATAAGTGGTACTCATGAAAAAAACTAAGAAAATCTTTGACTGTTCCATTCGATTTTGCCTCTAATGGTCAGTGTGCTTAGTGCCAGTTTCTTAACATTCTCGATAGCGTGAAAGTTAAGCCAATTTTGTGTGCAGTTGGAACAGCGCCCCTAGCGGCAAACGTACGCAAATGATCCCATTCCATACAAAAGTGAGCTAACTTTTACGCTATCGAGAACGTTAAAAAATCGATTGTCTGTAAAGTCGTTTTACTGACGATAGTTGAACGTGACAACGTCATAAGAAAATACGCCTCAGAGCGAGGTAACGCCGCATGAGTCATGTTTTTTCGTGCGTGCAGCCGGCTCCATCGAATTACAAGACGTTGTCACGTCAAAAACTTGCACTAAGCACACAAGCCGTAACGTGAATCTTTCTCAAGACCCGATTGGACGATATAACGTTGCGCGCCATCATTCAGGAAGTTAAGCAGCGCCATCTAGTGAGACGAAGCCGCAATTCCAATCGTACCAGTTAAACCGATCAAGATTCGAAAGATTTTCACTCTGGCTTCAGGATACACGAGGAAGCATCTACAAATATCCCTCAGGCCAGTGCAATTATTATGCTTATTGAATGATAGTACCGTAAATATAAACAATTTTTTGAGCCGCGATCAGGGTCGTGTCTCACAAGAGATCCTCGGGCTAAGACGTGCATTAGACCGCCAAAAGTTTTTCTTTTTATTGCTTAGATGGGTGGACGAGCTCACAGTTGTAACCTGGTGTTAAGTAATAACTGGGGCTCGTAGACATCTACAACGTAAATGCACCACCTACCTTCAGACATAAGTTCTAAGGTCTCAATGGAGTTACAACGGCTGCCCCACCCTTCAAACCTTAGTAGTAGTAGTCTCAGCCTTAATAGTGGTCTCCTACATATCGCTCGAAGAGTAAGTGAAAACCTAACCTAGCTCCCGAACCTGGACAGAAACGTATCAAATAGCGATCTGCCAGAAAACATACTCCCCAAATAAGAGAAGCAAAGTAACTATTATTACATATAGCACATATAAATCCCTAGCGAGAATCAAAACGATCAAGATAATAAAACATAAGATTAAGAAAAGAAAAAAAACAAAATGTGTGCAATTCACACATGGTAGAAGTGAAACCTTCCAAAATTAAAATACAATTATTCTAAACGTCTTAAGTATATGTAAAATTTTGTCATTAGTAAACAATTGTAAGGTAGCGCCCTCTGTGAATTGATATTTTAATTTCACGTATAATACTAAATTAAAATTCACTACAAGAGCTTTCATACACACGTTAGTATTAAAAAATCTCACAGATGGCGCTGTATTAAATAGTATGTATATTTCTGTCTCATTCTTTGCTGGCTTCATCCTACACATTTTTGTATTTGTGTCTCTTACCTGTCGTTTTTTCCGTTGCATCCGGTTTGAAATCACAACGATTCTAAAGAAGTTTTCACTTCAAAAAAACTTAGCTCCCCAGTACGTAGGCCAGGCAGATACTTGTCCACTCATGTATGCTTGGCACATTTAAATATTTGGAAGAAGATGACTCACTCAAGTTAATTTGAGCATGGTGCATTATTGTACTATACAATAATTCGCAAGTATCAAAATAATTCTTTTTGTGAAACTATAAAGTCTTGACAATTTAGATTACCCTAAAATTGACCTGCAGGGGTTAAAGTTGAATATACTTCTGTATTAAGCTTAACAGAAATTATTTCGCGAAAATTCCGAGACACTAAACATAAATATTAATTTCGCATCTGCTTCCTGCTCCGCCAGAGCGAGCGTCAACCCTGTCCGGGGGTTGGGGTAAAAAATGCGTAGTTTTAGCTAATCTGCATGTACCCGAACTCGGGCCTTTTTTAAACCGGGCCAAAGGGGGTGGTTTTAGGCATTTTAACACTGTACAGAAATGTGCGATAGGGGTGGCGCGTGTGTGGAATCGGACGTATTATGTGCGAATCTATTTATGTGATGTGCTTCTCCTCCCTACGTTAATATCGGTTGCCGTGGCAACGGGCCGATTACTGCACCGCATCTACTCAATTTTTCGACGCTTTTTCCGTTGTAATCAAATGAGTTGCGACGTGTGTGGAGGGAAGGGTAAGGGGCGGGGGGAGGTGACATGCGTGTACTCAATTATCCGCAGTGAATCAATAGCGTCGAGATGAGGGTAGTTGTTTGTGACGCGTATAATGCCTTTTTATCTGTTTTAATTTTTTTCCGGGTTCTCGTTTGACGCGGGCCGCGCTATTGTTAGCTTTGTAAGGCTTTGACCTATTTTAGAATGCTTCCGGAACATTCGTGTGACGCACGACTTCATTTTTCTATATTCGTTTCCGACGAATATTTTTGATGTTTCCCCCCCTGTGATGCTAATGAGTTTTTTTTTTATTAATCTAAACGTTCATTTGTTTGAATTAAAAAGCTTATTGTTTATAAATGTGTAAACGGAGGCCTTCGACGTTAATCATTAAATGTTGTACAAATCGTAATGAAAAAGAACTTTGCAATGCATTACTCTCTTATTATGATCATAACATGAGTTCTCGCCGGATCTTCTCAGTGGGTCGTGGTTCCGATCCGGTAGTAGACTCTGCGTAGCACTGCTCTTGCTAGGGCCAGTGTTAGCAATCATCTCAGGTTGAGCCCGTGAGCTCACCTAGCGGTCCGCGTGAATTCGGAACAGCCCCTTAGGCTACAAACGATTACGTAGGGATAATATGATCATAATCTAATGAACCATTGCGTTTCATCTATTACTAAATACGCGATATCATTTATGACTATTATCACGTTCAGCTCTAAACGGAGAGTGTTTCTAAAAGCAGGCAAGTTAATTTAATTTTTTATTTAAAACTAGCAGACCCAAGAGACTTCTTAGTACCTCAATCGATAGCTAAAAGACCTAAACTTTTGTATAAAATAAACTTAAAACTAACAAAAGGAATCCGTCCGACGTGGGACAGATCAAAGAGAAAACAAAATTGTTATCTTTATTTAATTCCGAACATTTTCATATTTATTGAGCTTTTAAACCTTCTCTGGACTTCCACAAATAATTCAAGACCAAAATTAGCCAAATCGGTCCAGCCGTTCTCGAGTTTTAGCGAGACTAACGAACAGCAATTCATTTTTATATATATATAGATAGATAATAATTTTATTATAGAAATACATTTATACTTTTCTTGTGATTGAAATGGCGTTATATATCTTTATTTTAGTTACCGTTAAACACATTCAAGATCACGGCTTCCTTCAAGTTTAGAATTGTAGCGCCCGAATTGGGTGCTTAGTGCGAGTTTTTTAACTTCTCGATCGCGTTAGAGTTAACTCAAATTTGTATGGAGTTGGAACAGCTTCCCTTCGTTTGCCGCTAGGGACGCTGTTCCAACTCCATACAAAAAAAACTCGAACTAAACACACATCCAATCGGTAGTACAATCATGATGATAAAGATTCCTTTATAAACTAATTTCATGAAACGTCATAGTCAATATTACTTATCCCTTCATGCTGAGTCCGTTCTTTAGGTTCAAAGTTGGGGATATATAGGGTACCACCTAATTTAAATTTGTTTACCAAAGCTGATAGACACGTTGCAACACGGAGTGGAATCCTTAATAATTTTAGTCTACGGCCATCTCATTCATGACAGAATCACGTGACTGGGGCTGGTGGTAGAAATAGAGACAACATATCTACTAGACCGGTGGGTGACGCTGATATGGTCTTTCTACGCTATCAGCTTAGGTAGGTCATAAAAAAGAAACAAAATAATGACGGTAATATTAATACGTGAAGCAAAAACTTTGTATCCCTTTTTAGGAAAATTGCGCGGACGGAGGAGTATGAAATCTTCCACACTTATAGAGAATATAGAGAAGAAGTGCACAATGCTGATATTTTTTATAAATAATTCATAAAAGATACATTAAATTAATAAAGAAAACATTACACACACTACATACCATGTATTTGACGCACGCACGCATGCATACTATTTATTGTCAAACTTTTGTTCTTGGCGTCTGTTGTCAAATTGAGAATAGATTAAATATTGTTAGTCTTTGTTAATATTTTTATAGTGTAATCTTGGCGAAATTTGTGATTATAGAAGTATAAAATACAATCATAATAGTGTACAAACTTACAATTCCAATTAATTATAGTCGAATTTCGACTACTGTGAGACCTCTAGTGACGGTAATCACGCAATCTGTCCAACTTAAAATGTTAACAATTTTATGACTTTATCGAAAGTTATTTGTGAAATGAACACATATAATTCGTCGCGGCCTAAAGGATAAAAGCATCCGGTGCATTCGTATTGAGCGATGCACCGGTGCTCAAATCCCATTCGGATACCAATTTTTCTAATGAAATACGTAGGTACTCAACAAATGTTGACAATTGACTTCCACGCGGAAGGAATAGCAACATGTAATAAAAATCAAACCCGCAAAATTATAATTTGCGTAAATTCTGGTGGTAGGACCTCTTGTGAGTCCGCGCAGGTAGGTACCACCACCCTGCCTATTTCTGCCATGAAGCAGTAATGCGTCGGTTTGAAGGGCGGGGCAGCCATTGTAACTATACCTTAGAACTGATATCTCAAGGTGGGTGGCGCATTTACGTCGTAGATGTCTATAGGCTCCAGTAACCACTTAACACCAGGTGGTCTGTGAGCTCGTCCACCAATGTAAGTAATAAAAAAAACACATTATAAAGTGTTTATATTAAAAAAATATTCTCTCACTATTAACTGTCATGTCACTTGATGCGAATAAACTGGACGCATCTTCGTGTTATACTTGAACAATATGTGTGGATGATATGGAGTTTTGAATTCACTTTAATTCTGATACTAGATCTGAAGTATGTGAAATATAATTTATTTATTTCAAGGACAATTAACAGTGTAACTAATAATTTCACCTCTCCCGCCTTCCATATTATCTGAAAGAATATTCATGTCATCTTCTGGAATCAAACCGAACTATATGACAGAACTAATTTACCGAAACTCGTTCTTATTTGAAACCAGAACAAAAGTTTTAACATTTTAATGCATTAGCCACCCGATAGATGGCGTAAAACAAACTGAAACGTGCTCTTGCTGAAAAGCATCTAGACGATCTTAACGAAAAATTGAAGACAGCGCCATCTCTTGACATTTTATTGAACTAGATTTTCAGACAATGACAACATTTTCTTTACTGATTTTCTTTCAATTTTCAATCATTTAACGAATATACTACGATTATGTCCATATTTATTATTCAATAGAAACACTAACTTAATATCAAATTATGCTTAGTTCAAGTGTCATTAACGCGGTTGATCACAACTTATGCTTAGTTTCATAATTAATAGCTTAGTGCTAATAATGCAAACGCTTATTAGTACTAGATGACATGGGATTTGACTTATTTAACTTTGGTAACATTGCTACTTTTATCTAATAACGAGGCTGGTAGTTAGTATAGCGTAGCTCCGTCCTATTGCTTTTCTAGAAAAAACATAATCACAGGACTTAGCACAGACAACATAATAGACCTACATACTGCTTAGCGTTTGACGATAGGGCGGTTAGCCGTTGCGCACGAAACTTAATGTTAAAAAGCGCCATCAGTTCTTACTTTTCAATCCACAACCTTTTTTTTGTTTAGTAAAAAATGAACTACCGTCAATTCAGCAATAATTATCTTTCGACATTTTCAGAACCTGTTAAACCTTAAATTATTCCTTTATCGTGTGAATCATTCTTAAACACATATTCAGCACTTAGTTACTTTCTTTTTATTGCTTAGATGTGTGGACGAGCTCACGGCCCACCCGGTGTTAAGTGGTTACCGGAGTCTATAGGCTACAACGTAAATGCCGCCACCCACCTTGAGAAATGAGTTCTAAGGTCTCACTTTTAACAGATAAGATGACCGGTGCATTCATATGTAACGATACAACGGTATTCGAATCCCGCTGGCGGGTACCAATCTTTCTGATGAAATAAATTTCTAATGAAATACGCACTTAACAAATGTTCACAATTGACTTCCACGGTGAAGGAATAACATCGTGTAATAAAAATCAAACCCGCAAAATTATAATTTGCGTAGTGGTAGGACCTTTTGTGAGTCCGCACGGGTAGATACCACCGCCCTGCCTATTTCCGCCGTGAGGGAGTAATGCGTTTTGGTTTGAAAGGTGCGGCAGCCGTTGTAACTATACTGAGACCTTAGAACTTATAATATCTCGAGGCGATTGACCGCATTTACGTTGTAGATGTCTGTAGGCTATGGTAACCACTTAACACCGTTGGGCTGTGAGCTCGTCCACGCATCTAAGCAAAAAAAAAAATTGAAATAAAACACTATAATTAGTTTTAATTTGTTTATTTTTGTAAATGTAACCATTTAATGAAAACATTGTCACCTATTAGCTAATTCATTATACATACATTTAATTTATCTTACATGTAAATTGATTTCGTCCCTTTCTTGAACTACGAGAGGGATGTAGCACATAGAATTTGTCACTAAAGCTTTTTATAAGTTTTAATAGGAAATATCCATCTTAAATGAACATTTAAAAAAATTGTAATATATTTGCACAATAAATACAATGTACAACCTGATTATTTAGTGAAAAAATTATGAAAAATAGGATTATAGTAGGAGAAATCATCGATTACTCTTACTGGTGGTAGGACCTTTTGTGAGTTCGCACGGGTAGGTACCACCACCCCGACTATTTCTGCCGTGAAGCAGCAATGCGTTTCGGTATGAAGGGTGGGGTAGCCGTTGTAACTAACTATGGGTGGGTGGCACATTTACGCTGTAGTTGTCTATGGGCTCCAGTAACCACTCAACACCAAGTGGGCTGTGAGCTCGTCTACCCATCTACGCAATAAAAGAAAATAAATTATGAGGTTTAAATATTTCAACCAATTTTGGTGGCAGAACATATTCTAATCCCTTGTACATTTTTAGGTACCTGCCCGCTTCTGCAGCGAAGCAGGAATGCGTTTCCTTTTCATAGGATATACAATAGAATTCAGCTTTGTACCTGATGTCTCCCGGTGATTTGACGGTATTCACATCCTGATGTCCACGGGCTTCGGAAACCATTTAGTAATAAGTGGGCCATAAACTCGCCCGTGTTTTTTTTGCGTTTTTTTTTTATTGCCGTATAGGCAGACGAGCATACGGCCCACCTGACGGTGAGTGGTTACTGTCGCTCATGGACGTCATCAATGCCAGGGGCAGAGCCAAGCCGCTGCCTACCGTTTAATACTCTCCACAAGCCTCGTTTGAAGAAGGACATGTCATAGCGCTCGGGAAACACCGTGGAGGGATGCTCATTCCATAGCCGGATAGTACGTGGCAAAAAAGATCTCTGGAAACGCACTGTGGATAACCGCAGTGGCTCCAGGTAGTATGGATGAACTCAACTCCGGTGGCGGGCGGTGCGATGGTAAAAGCGAGATGTCGGTATCATCTCGAACAATTCCTCAGAACACTCCCCATGGAACATACGGTATTCGTGATTCGGTTTCAAAAATGCTACCCTAACACCAAATTTATACGTCATATGTTAGTAATCGTCTAAATTAGCTTGCATCTATCTTTCTATCTGCACTCAAATAACAATTATTACGACAACACACGCACAAGTAAATAATCAAGTTGTACTACTATAAAAGTATCAAGATATACATAAATAACAAACAATTCACTTTTAACAATAAAACAATTTCTTAAAAACAAAAGAACAAGGACTTAAATTGCTTGGCACAAAACATCTTTGGCTACGGACGGCACTAAATCTATATAACTTTATTATTAAACATTCATTTAAGCTACCTAATAGTTTGGAAATATAGAAATGAGCAAAACTTAACTTAATAAAACGTAAGGCGACAAATTGATATTACACTCTCCCTTTCTCTCTTATGGGGCTAAGAATTTGAAAGATAGAGACGACAGGAAAAACCATAGTTTAAGTTTCATAAGATTCCGTTAATCTTCTACAAAATTTTATCTTCGATTCATGAATATAGTAGTGAAACTAATGAGTTACATTTGTCGAGTGGTATGTTTTTTTTTATTTTTTTTATTGCCCTTGTAGGCAGACGAACATACGGCCTACCTGATGGTGAGTGGTTACCGTCGCCCATGGACTTCAGCAATGCCAGGGGCAGAGCCAAGCCGCTGCCCACCGTTTCAAATTCGGTGTTTCAAACCTCGGTGGTACGTTTCTAATTCCACTAAATTAATTGAGATTCCTCCAGATCCCTCCTAATTCTCGTTTCTTAATGGCTACGAACAAATAACAACGTGGTTATTGGATAATCTAGCTCAAATTTCCCTCGAAATAAAGATGAACTTCATCCTGATAAACCCTACTACCAATACTAGCATCAACCAGCTCTCGAGAATATACCAGAAAGATTCTACTGCGTCCAGTCTATCGCGGACATGTCTATTATCGCCCACATGCCTGATCAATACAACAGTTTGCTTGGTGCGAGTTTTTTAACGTTCTCGATAGCGTAAAAGTTAACTCATATTTGTATGGACTGGGATCGTCTGCCTACGTTTGCCGCTAGGGGCGCTGTTGCAACTGCATACAAAATTGGGTTAACTTTTACGCTATCAAGAACCTTAAAAAACTCGCACTAAGCACACAGATCGATTAAAGATAGGAAATTAGACCATAAAAGTCTGAATATGCCAGAAAATACAGCTTAATTAGGCCACAGCAAATGTATATCTGTTATTCCCCTATGCCGTAGCATTCGTTCGTAGCGACCTATGACCCAAGTCTGCCTGCCCGCTATCAGTATCAGCTCAACCTAAAAATCATTCGGGGTGAATTTTATAGAAAGGCTTACACGTACTCGAGAAAAACATTGGCGCAATTTTTATATATGTACTTGATATTTTGTATGTGATATCCTTTGATATATCTTCAAGAATGCATACGTCTTGTGCACAGTCTAAAGGTATATTAATTTATTACAAGAAATAGAAATAACGAGAAAAAATTACAATCATCGATGACACTATTTGGGGCCAAAATAAACGACCAGATAGCTGCTAGCCCAGCACTAATGATGGTGATTATTCATACCATACCGAATTCGGTAAAGGCCATCAACTTATTGATCATTACTGATGGATATATTTTAATGGAACTTCACAAAGAAACAAAAAACACAATGAATAACCACGTATGGAATAGAGTATACAGGACCACGTACATACAGGTTGATTGTTGTCCAAAAAAGTTCGTATTATTTACAAATTTTATTTAATGATAAAAAATAACATCAATGACAATGCGTGATTGCATGAACGCTTTCATTGAATTAACACTCTTAATAATTACTTTTTAGGTTGTTTTTAGATCGGTGTCGTATTGTGGGTTCGCGAATACCATAGAATACCCAAGCCCTAAAATCGTATCGCAGCATCCAACAAAAATTGACTATGTTAAATTGACCGCCGAACAATAATTCACGCATAAGGCTTATAATCACCTTTAAATTATTATTTTTATACATGTTAGAGTTTTAAGATGAACTGTCAAAGCCGTTTCAAAGAGTTATTGAAAAGCAGGCATTTCGATAGCCACAAAAAACACCAGACGAACACCATAAAATGGTAGATATAAAAACTTTGGAGCTACTTCATGGATACAGAGATAAGAAAGATATTGAGTTCAAGATTTAGAGGAAGATCGCTAAAGAACAAATGTGAAAATAGCATGACCAATGTACACAGACGACTGTATCGAATTCGCAGGAACCAGTCACCGTTGAAGCCCTAGACACGTCCTTACGGATACATCAGATCCAATAACCCTTGCACTAGACAGCTTTAGCTCTAACACTAGGAGTAGGGACCCCGGTAACCGTACTCGTCGAACTCGGCAAAGAATTTAACGTGCAACCTAACCTAAATATTAGCTCGCTGAGTTTCTCGCCGGATTTTCCCAACGGGTCGCGGTTCCGACCACCAAATGACCATGAGGCTTAGCCGTAAAAATGCTTAATCGGGTATACGAGTCAGGGTTGGCTTGATCCATATTAATTTACAAACAGTGTGAGGATAAAAGCGAAGGGAAGATCTTCCACCAAGCGAATCAAATTGCTCGGTATACCGACGGTCCGAATGTTGTTGTTCGCAACTTGTGCATATATAAAAGCTTATCTTGAAAATTTCGTAGGCGATATTTAGACATCTGTCAAATAACTTATACCACCGTCACCAGCTTGTACCATATAACTATAACACTGAACTAGTGTTCTGAGGCAGCGCTTACCACCACTTAACAACAGATGTAATCTCGTTTACCCATTGAAGCTATAAAGTACAGGCATCATCAAGTTGAGATCCCAATTGAATTGTGCGACTTCGACAGTGGGCAGAAATAGGCAAGCAGGTGGTAGTCAGTATCTTAACCTACCAGCCCAAGATACAAGATATTGTAAGCCCACCTAGGCAGGTACTACCAGTGTGTCTACGAACAAATAAATTTGCATCTTTCCTTTTTAGAACGCGATGGTGTTCCTTCATCGTAGAGATCATAAATTCAGATGATTTTGGGAAAAATAAAACCTGTCTGCGAGATTCGAACACCGGCACAGTCGAGTCGGTCGATACGACTACACCGACCGTCTTATCCTTTAGGCCACGATAACTTCTTTCGACTTATTATTTGTTCATGACATTGATTTATCAGTTTTACATTAACTTCATAATTTAATCTCAGCTTACCGAAATCATCAGGATTTCTAAAAATCATCGGATGCCTGACAAACAACACACTACGTCGGTTTATCTACAAACATAATTATTTTTGCTGAACAAAATAAATTTGTAACATAAGTCTAGATTTTCTAAGAAATCATCAATCGTCCAAAACATATTTCTCAATAATTTCTCAAAAAATGATACATTGTAATTTTTTTTACGATAAAGTCTCTTTGTTAACATACACAAAAATACGAAATTAATACGTACTTCAATGTTTTTGAACTGCAAATTAAACACGAGTGAACCCGCAGAGCACAACTAGTATCTAATATTTTACAAATGTCAAAACTATTATTCTATCCTATATTTAACAGACAGAAATTTACACGAAGCTTTAAGATCTTAAATCTACTATTTTTCATTTCAAATAAGCACACGTTAAAAAACTTTCACAATTTAAGTAAATGTACTAGAAACATAAATATTGGTGAATCCAGTGTGAGTGAAGATTCGATGCTCTTCTACGCATTGCACGCCACGAAATCTTTTGCAGTTAGGGACTCTGCTTCATTGATAATTCTTCCAGAGAATCAATTATTATATACTAGCTGACCCGGCAGACTTCGTAGTACCTCAATCGATAAATAAAAGACCTAAGCTTTTGTATAAAATAAACTTAAAACAAACAAAAGGAATCCATCCGACTGGGGACACATCAAAGGTAAAACAAAATTGTTGTTTCTATTTAATTCCGAGCATTTTCATATTTATCTACCTTTTAAACCTTCTCTGGACTTCCACAAATAAATTCAAGACCAAAGTTAGCCAATAGATATATTGAATTGCACATCTTAACTTTATTTGAAAATTAATGTAGGTAGGTACGAATATGTTTTAAAAAAAATGGTGCGCATGCAACTTGGAGCACGTGCAAGAAGTGAAACTTCTTTTGCGGTGTGTAGTATTGTGACTTTCTTTATTTTTCATCCTATAATCAGATTTCTCCTGAATAGGGAATGCTGTGTATAAGAGAAACGACGCAGCTCGCTTTGTCCTCTCCCTCTCTCCACGGTCGAGTGGTTCGCGAGACGCTCTGTCTATTTTCTCACTCTTGCTCGTCCTAAATTGTATCTTTTTTCTCTAGCCGTAACGAATCTGTCTCGAGTTAAACTTTACTCTCAACGCGCATAAAGAAATTTCACTTCAAAAATTGACATTCATCTTCATGATTGCACTTCACCAATTAAACTTAAAAGCGCCATAAATAAACATAAAAAAAATGAATCCACCAATCAGTGAACATAACATACCGTCGAAGATAGAGCCTTTTAAGTTTTTAAAGTCCGTTACTAATACATTTATCATCGTATGAATCGTTACAGTTTAGAGACCTTGAGTAGCTTTTGTGGCGCACGATAAAAGCTATTAAATTTTTTAAAAGCAAGTTAATTGTTCAATTGAAACTGAAAAACCCTGCTCTCAGCTGTACCTTGTATGAGATGAAACAAATAACCAATGTTTTCGAAATGCCACCCAGAGCTCTTTACCTGTGCATTCATAAATGAGGTCTCCCTTGCAGCAGACCGAGATAATCAAGTCTGCAGTTGGAGATCCCTGCAGGCAATAGCCTCAAGCAAGAAGAAACGGCGGGGTTCGTGAGGCGAATGAAACATGCCTGCCCTAATTCCATATGACAATTGCATACACTGTGCCAAGATTGTAACGAAGAGGGAATAGTAGATATAAATAGAAGAAAACTTATACGTTTTTTTCCTTAACCGGTTACTTTGAATGTTAAACAATGCCTTTTAGCTGATGAGAACCCGTTAAAAACAAAAGGACTCTAAGGTTAACAAGAAAATATCGACAAGCCCGGAATAAAGCAGCCAATCTGATATATTAATCGACTGGTGTTACAAAGGATGGTTCAATTGAATGCCTTGCGACCACCACTTTGTCGTACTTCACTCACACCGTTTCACACACTTTACAAAAAACTTTTCAAAAACTTATTAATATATACAAACAACCATCCAAAATTAGCTCGTGCCATCTGACTTGCTTGACTCACTTTCCTCCGTGATGGTTATCATGGGAGGCGTGCCATATATCTCAGATGAAGCTTCACTGGAGAGCCTGGGTAAAATTGTCTTTGCAGCATCACAAACTGATTCATAGATCTCCGTCTTGATGATCGGTAGCGAAGGTCTTTTGCCATGGAACACATCACCGACGTCTTCTCTGATTATTACGGTATCTACCTTGTCATTCTCGTCTTCTATCCGAACAGGTAGACTATCAGCTCGATTGAGGTTCTTCTTGGGACTATCTTTTTCAGTGATGGCTACAGCAACTCCATTCTCCAGTTTCTTTTGATCGTGTAAATGCTGAAGACTGTATTCTCTGGCTTGAACATCAGAAAGTAAGGGACCATCGGAAGAACCTTCGATACAATAACCTGGCACCTCGCTACCTATAATAGAATCTTGCTTAAAGATAGCTGCAGTGACCACTGGCTTGTCTGGGTCAGTTGGGGTTTTACTAATCAATGGTTCTGTGGAATTGTCGCACACAATACCTTCAGGGACGTCGTCTTTAGAAACATCGTAGCCAGCGTAGACTGGATAGCCGAATGGTCCTTGTTCGTAGCCCATCTGGCTTCCATAAGAGTAACTAACGTTGTGGGATCCAATAGAGGACATGCTAAGATCTGAAATTGAGAGACCAGTGCTCGATAAAGCCAATGCTTTGTCCCTTTCGCACTTCTCGCTGCTACGCTCACTGTCATCTTCTGCCCTTTTGTCCAACTCTTCAGGTACTCTGTGAATAAGTGCCTGGTTCGTCGAGATCTGAGGATCTTGGGGTGGTGAGTTCTGGAGTGCAACGTTATTCGGCCTGTACGCTGATGATTGTTGAACTTCCACCACAAAAATGCCATCGTTGTCCGGGGAATATTTCATTTTAGTTTCGCGTCCGTTCTTTGTGATATCCTGAAAAAGAAAAGAAATAGATTATGCAATTAATAAAGTAACAAGAAACCATTAAGATGAATTATGAATCATTTTAATACCAGCGAAGACCGACTGGTGAAGACTCTTTCAAACCTCATTTGTACATGTAATAGCGCCGGTGGAAGGGGTGGTAAGGGATAGTCTTGTCAGCCCGCACGGATAAGCACAACCACGCTACCTATTTCTGCCTTGAAGCAGTAATGCGCTTCCGTTTGAAGGGTGAAGCAGCGTTGAACTGTAATAACCGAGCCTTAGAACTCATGTCTCAAGCTGGGTGGTGGTGGTAGTTGATATCTATGAGCTTCGGTGTCCGTTTAATACCAGGTGGCCCGTGAGCTTATCTACCCAACAAAGAGCTTCCATGCTCTGCAAAACGAAAAATGTGTCCTAACATTGGCAGCAGCAGTAATTTTTAGGGTATATCGACTTAACCTAATAGGTGTATGGCTCTAATCTATATCTATATCTATATATGTAAAAATGAATTGCTGTTCGTTAGTCTCGCTAAAACTCGAGAACGGCTGGACCGATTTGGCTAATTTTGGTCTTGAATTACTTGTGGAAGTCCAGAGAAGGTTTAAAAGGTAAATAAATATGAAAATGCTTGGAATTAAATAAAAATAACAATTTTGTTTTTCCCTTGATGTGTCCCCCGTCGGACGGATTCCTTTTGTTTGTTCTAAGTTTATTTTATACAAAAGCTTAGGTCTTTTATTTATCGATTGAGGTACTACGAAGTCTGCTGGGTCAGCTAGTAAAGAATAATAAAAAAAGTACATACTATGCCCTTGTTCACAAACAACTACGATCTCATGACATGAGATGGCACAAACAGTGAAGACAAAATCTTCGACCACAAATAATTACAGGAGGAGAGGGAATGAGAAGACTAAAATCAACACATACATTTCTCTCTTCTGTTTCGACTATTAGATGATTGTTCTTCAAAGTCATTGTGAAGATTGATCCATTTCCAGGCGGAGACTCTCGGTTCTCCACTCTATTAACGCCTGTTTCATCTTCAGCCGGAGACTTTAACTGGAAAAGGTTTTAAATTATGAGTCTATTTATCTTTAATAGTAATAAAGGAAAAACCTTTTTTTTAAGATTTTTCCTTGACAAAATGACTCACATGTCATTCAATGAAGAAAATAAATCAATCTTTCATAGGATAATAATATTTATTAAAATAATAATTCACATAGAGGTATTAAGGGCTTCAAATGTTGTTTACGTATATAAATTACAGAAAACGGAGCTAAGTATTTTTATTGTCTGGAATATTTGATATCATTATATGTCCCGCAGTAGTCGAAATTCGACTATAATTAATTTAATTTATAAGTTTGAACGTTATTATGGTTCTATTATCAAATACTAATACACTTTTAATCACATATTTCGCCAAGACTACACTATAGACAAATAATATTGAAGACAAACAATACTATCTATCTATTCTTAATTAGACAGACTTTAAGCAATAAACAAAAGAGTATATATGCGTGTGTGTCAAATACACGGTAGTGTAGTGTTTTTTTATTGATTTAATGTATTTTTTTATGCTTAACTGTAAAAAAATATTAACGTTCTGCACTCCCTCTCTATATTCTCTATAAGTGTGATAAATATTATAGTCCTTCGACGGCGCAATTTTCGTAAAAAAGGGGTCCAAAGTTTTTGCTTCACGTATCAATATATAGATTTATACCGAAAATTTGGTATCATTATACATTTAGCCTAAATTTGTGGCTTACAAGGATTGGTACCAAGCCGGACATTTTTTTTAACGCAGATGTGAGCTATTATTCACCTGTTCTTCAATTTGCATCGATATTAAGTCGAATACAATCCTAACAAACCCGTTACACTTGAGACATAAAAATATACGTCAACTTGGGCTGTATTATTCCAGCATTTTGATATTTTCTTTGTCTTCAAATGCGAATTTCGGCATTTTATATTAGGCGGCAGCGCGGTAATTCAGTGCTCCATGACTTGCCTATTTAAGGTAGTTAAATAAAACATAATATTTTCCTACTACACCGTTAAATATATGATTAACTATTATTATCTAGAAGATTGCACAAAGTGGGAATGAGTTGCTCGCTCCGGGCATTTCAATATTGTAAAATTGTTATGTTATAATTACTTATTGTAAAAATTAATATTTAAAAAATGTAATATTAAAAAAAAAATCTAACATTAAAAAAAAAAAAAAGACATGCCCGCTGAGTTTCTTGCCAATTCTTCTCAGGACGGAGGCTAATTCTTGTGAATTTGCGGTAGTTCTTTTGACGTTCAACAAGTATGTACTTTCATTTATGTTGAATAAAACTTTTTTGATTTGATTTGATTATAAACCTCATTAAGACGTCAGGGAGCTCACGTAAGATAAACAGCAATCATAAATCTGCCGATTCCAGTGTCCAAAAATTCCGATATTTTACATAAAAAAATTACGAGCACAGATTAATCTTTGTGACGCTTAAAAAAAAACAACAACAGCAAAAAGGTTTCACGTCACTTTTTACAAGCTATTAAACAATACTTTTATAATCGTCGTAAACGTTTAAGTTACTGTTATATTGCTGATCGTTAAAAACAAAAAGTCGCATTAAGATATTAAACGAAACTTAAATTACTCGCGTGATTTAACAGATTCATGAAGCTCTCACGAATCTCATGATGGTCCGGGGTTAGTGCCACCTAACTCAAAACAAAATGAATATTAGACTACTATACTATCGAGTATACTCGAATATATCTATATATATAAAAATGAATTGCTGTTCGTTAGTCTCGCTAGTATTATATACAATGGCTGGTTCAAGGTAGAGTAACAGAGATAAACGTTCACGATTGACTTCCACGATGATATAACATCGTGTAATAAAAATCAAACCCGACAAATTATAATTTGCGTAATTACTGATGGTAGGACCCTATGTGAGTCCGCACGGGTAGGTACCACCACCCTACCTATTTCTGCTGTGAAGCAGTAATACGTTTCGGTTTGAAGGGTGGGGCAGCCGTTGTAACTATACTGAGACTTTAGAACTCATATCTCGAGGTGGGTGGCGGCATTTACGTTTTAAATCTCTATGGGCTCCGGTAACCACTTAACGCCTAAGCAATAAAATAAAAAATACACAATTTAAATGAAAATTTCCTTACAAAAATAGATTCCAACACGGGCATAGTCATATCACTCGCTATATAGACGTCTTATTACTTAAGCTACGATGAAACTAATAATAAACATCTGTATCATGAATCTAGACTGTATATTGAAGTAAGGATGCGAGCACCGAATTCGCTGGGACCATTTTATATTGGATCTTAAGCCTAAATCTTGCACGTTGGAGCAACGACTTGACCTCAATGAAGGAACAAAGAAATAACATTCATTCTATTTACACGAAAGCATTTTTGGACGCTAATGACTTGTGCACTGACGAATCGTTCACCTCCGCTCGACTGACGGTACAATTTACAAGCGGTAGCGTGTTAATAAATTTATGAAATTGTTAAAATTAAATAGGAATTCTTGATGGATAGTAGTGATCTCAATTTCCTGATATACCACTATTTATTCTTGGATGGTCATATAAAAATGTTGCTCGTATAGCTGTTTAGGGAGACTGCTTAGGGAGGGGAGGGCTTAGGGAGGAAAATACTATGTGAATACAACTTCAGACTCGTATCTGCTATCGGTGCTTATTGTACTGAAAGCATTCTTAGGCCAATTGCGTAGTTTAGGTCTTTTGCGGTTTTTTTTTTGTTGCTTGCCGCCACCTATCTTGAAATAATAGTTCTAAGGTTTCAGTTTTTACAGTAAAACGGCTGTCCTACCCTTCAAACCGAAACGCGTTACAGCTTCACGGCAGAAATAGGCAGGGCGGTGGTACCTACCCGGGCGGACTCACAAGACGTCCTACCAGTAAATCCTAATACAATATTCATTTAGGTAAGCATACAATTTTGTCCAAATATAATGCTACTTGTGCAAACTCATGACACCCGTACCACCAGAAAATTCATGTGAATTGAGCGCTGAACATAGAAGAGTTGGAGCCTTGTATAAGATCGAAATCCCAGTTGGTACATGCCATCACCAAATATCCATTAGACGAATAACACTCCTATCTAGTTAGGACCATGACTTTATGTTAACTGGTGTACCGTGAGCACTTGGGCGATAAAATAGCATTACTAAATGATATTCGAAGTATTTGTTTACTGTGTATTTTTCCTTTAAATGATTACAATAATTTATTAGTATTATTTTTGTTTTGGTATCGAGGTCAAAATAATCTAAGGTCCTTTAGTTAGAAACGTTGAATCGACAAATGGACGTATGTGGGTGACTCACATGTATTTATTTATTTTATAATATTTTATTATAATTACACTACACAACAACACATACATACTTTATTTTATATCAACACATTCATTTATCACACAATCATACAAAACATTATTTACACTAAACCAAATTAATTCGCCTCGAACAACGGGACCTGTCCCTCTTGTGGCTGCGCGTAGATCACGGGGGCCGTAGCCGAATCTACGCGTGCCTGTACAGGTCCCACAGCAGTGATGCAGGTTCAGCTCTGTTTGAGCATGTGCAAGAGGGGACTAACCGCGTGCTTGAGCAGTACCCATCTGCGGAGGTGGTGGTTCTTGGAGACTTTAACGCTCACCACCAAGAGTGGTTGGGGTCCAGAACCACTGACCTCCCGGGTCGGACTGCCTACGATTTCGCCTTGGCCTACGGCTTCTCCCAGCTGGTGACACAGCCCACCCGTGTCCCAGATATCGAGGGGCACGAGCCTTCTTTGTTGGACCTTCTGCTGACCACAGATCCGGCCGGATACAGTGTGGTGGTCGACGCTCCGCTTGGATCGTCTGATCACTGCCTTATTCGTGCTGCCGTACCACTCTCTCGTCCTGATCGTCGAACGACGACCAGGTATCGAAGAGTTTGGCGGTATATGTCAGCAGATTGGGATGGATTGCGTGAATTTTACGCATCCTACCCATGGGCGGTTCTGCTCTGCTGATCCTGACATCTATGCGGACCGTCTTAAAGACGTGGTGCTCCAGGGGATGGAATTGTTTATTCCCTCCTCTGAAGTGCCCGTTGGGGGTCGCAGCAGACCCTGGTATAACAATGCCAGCAGGGATGCTGCACACCTCAAGCGGTCCGCATACGTGGCATGGGATAATGCCAGGAGACGTCGGGATCCTAACATCTCAGGGGAAAGGCGGAAATATAACGCCGCTTCCAGGTCCTACAAGAAGGTAATTGCCAAGGCGAAGTCGGAGCACGTCGCTAGAGTTGGCGAGCGATTGAAGAGCTATCCCTCCGGGAGCCGTGCTTTTTGGTCGCTCGCCAAAGCTGCAGAAGGAAACTTCTGCAGGTCTAGTCTCCCACCACTGCGCAAGTCCGATGACAATCTGGCCCACAGCGTGAAAGAGAAGGCTGACCTTCTGGTCAAACTCTTCGCCTCGAACTCGACTGTGGACGACGGGGGTGCCACACCACCGAACATCCCCCGGTGTGATAGCTCCCTGCCGGATATCTGCTTCACACAGTATGCAGTCAGGCGGGAGCTCCGACTCCTGGACGTCCATAAGTCGAGTGGGCCAGACGGCATCCCCGCAGTGGTTTTGAAAACGTGCGCCCCTGAGCTGACACCTGCGCTAACGCGTTTTATCGCCTCTCTTATTGCACTAACAGGGTTCCGTCTTCATGGAAGACCGCCCACGTCCACCCTATCCCCAAGAAGGGTGACCGGTCGGACCCATCGAGCTATAGGCCTATCGCGATAACTTCCTTGCTTTCCAAGGTGATGGAGCGAATTATAAATATACAACTCCTGAAGTATCTTGAAGATCGCCAGCTGATCAGTGACCGACAGTACGGTTTCCGTCACGGTCGCTCAGCTGGCGATCTTCTTGTATACCTTACTCACAGGTGGGCTGAAGCCTTGGAGAGCAAGGGCGAGGCTCTTGCTGTGAGCCTTGATATCGCGAAGGCCTTTGACAGGGTCTGGCATAGGGCACTTCTATCGAAGTTACCATCTTACGGAATCCCCGAGGGTCTCTGCAAGTGGATCGCTAGCTTTTTGGATGGGCGGAGCATCACGGTCGTTGTAGACGGTGACTGTTCTGATACCATGACCATTAACGCTGGCGTTCCACAAGGTTCGGTGCTCTCCCCCACGCTTTTCATCCTGTATATCAATGACATGCTGTCTATTGATGGCATGCATTGCTATGCAGATGATAGCACGGGGGATGCGCGATATATCGGCCATCAGAGTCTCTCTCGGAGCGTGGTGCAAGAGAGACGATCAAAACTTGTGTCTGAAGTGGAGAACTCTCTGGGGCGAGTCTCCGAATGGGGTGAATTGAACTTGGTTCAATTCAACCCGATAAAGACACAAGTTTGCGCGTTCACTGCGAAGAAGGACCCCTTTGTCATGGCGCCGCAATTCCAAGGAGTATCCCTGCAACCTTCCGAGAGTATCGGGATACTTGGGGTCGACATTTCGAGCGATGTCCAGTTTCGGAGTCATTTGGAAGGCAAAGCCAAGTTGGCGTCCAAAATGCTGGGAGTCCTCAACAGAGCGAACAGAGGTACTTCACGCCTGGACAAAGACTTTTGCTTTATAAAGCACAAGTCCGGCCTCGCGTGGAGTACTGCTCCCATCTCTGGGCCGGGGCTCCCAAATACCAGCTTCTTCCATTTGACTCCATACAGAGGAGGGCCGTTCGGATTGTCGATAATCCCATTCTCTCGGATCGTTTGGAGCCTCTGGGTCTGCGGAGGGACTTCGGTTCCCTCTGTATTTTGTACCGTATGTTCCATGGGGAGTGCTCTGAGGAATTGTTCGAGATGATACCAGCATCTCGTTTTTACCATCGCACCGCCCGCCACCGGAGTAGAGTTCATCCATACTACCTGGAGCCACTGCGGTCATCCACAGTGCGTTTCCAGAGATCTTTTTTGCCACGTACCATCCGGCTATGGAATGAGCTCCCCTCCACGGTGTTTCCCGAGCGCTATGACATGTCCTTCTTCAAACGAGGCTTATGGAGAGTATTAAGCGGTAGGCAGCGGCTTGGCTCTGCCCCTGGCATTGCTGAAGTCCATGGGCGACGGTAACCACTCACCATCAGGTGGGCCGTATGCCCGTCTGCCTACAAAGGCAACAAAAAAAAAAAAAAAAAATCACAAGCAAATTCAGGCGATAACCGCAGTATAGCGGCGGCGATAATATTTCGCGAGTACATCGGTGCATAGACGAACCGGTCGTCGCATTTTTACCGATCCACCGCCACCAGTCGAAATCTGACTTGTGAGCGCGCATCCCGTGTTATTCTTTCTGGACTACGCCTTTTAATTATTGCTTTTTGTTTCGTGTACCTGCTTGTGTTGCTTGGACTATCTATTTCTTGTTTACTTTCTCCTTCTTTCTATATTTTGTGTTCGTCTTAAATAAAAACTTTATGTCCGTTTGTGTTTGCAAAGACTTTATAATACCAACCCAAGACGACTAAACGTATTAAAGTAGATGTTACATAGGCCACAACCTCTACGGACTCCAATACTAATGCAATAACTAAATAATTCGCTGCATTTCATAAACTGCACCATAATGCAATCCGCACAAGCCATAAAAATATCCATTTCGTCGAGACCTCTAAAATTGCAACGCAGCTTCGTTTTTTAGAACATACAAGGGAAAGTGGGGCGTGCGGGAGTTCTTAATACACTGGTGATTCACGATTCAATGCGATAGAATTATTTTCGTTTATTTACAAAATTCATTGAATTAGTTTAATGTAAAATAAGTTATATCACTTAAAAGTTAAGGTTCAAATTTATCTTTACTGTGTTTTGGTGTAAAGATAAAAAGGAACATTTAATATTGAAATCTTTTGAATTTTTGACAACTAATGAAGCTTGGGCCAGGTGTAAGCAACTTTGATGGAGTTTAAATTACATTTTATCAGTGCATTTTAATGTATACAGATTTTAATTATACGTATTTGCTTAAAGGTTATAACAAGCAATTTTGTCCTGAAACTGCTATGGATTATTCTAGAAATCTTAAGATGTTGATATTTATATGAGGTAATTAAATTTGTATTTCTTTAACCTTGATGACCTTATGAATTCTTATGAAAACTATTAATATTATTATTAGAACGAACTTCCTTAACGCAGTTTGTGGTAACTGGGAAATAACAAAAAAAATCATACGCCTAGCCCTGAACGTAAATATGAACTAATATGATCTTTATCTACAACCATGCAAGGACTAAACTCCGATAAGTAATTTACTATAAGTGAACGTAAGGAATAAATTTGAAAATCGAACGCAATTCGGTTTTTTTTTTATTTGCAATAAGCTTATATTTATGAATCTTGATCTTATTACAATTTTCTTAAGGATGAAAATCAACTGCCATTCAATAGCTTGGGGACATTTTTTTTATAGGAATAGACAAAAAGAGTCTAGTCTAGATTAGGGAGCAAATTACTATTCACAATAAGCAGGATTTTTTTAAGTGACTCAAACAAGAACTCGCTATGAAACAGAAAGTACCACCACAATGCCTACCAGCTAACGATCCACTTGACCACACGCTTTTTGAACTTATTGTTACCGACATACATATGACTTTTACTAATTTAAAACACCCCAAGGCACACACACAATAGATTCAAATTAAATGACAGAGGCGGTTCTCAATTCAATTATACTTAAAAGATTAAAATCGATTTCAAAAAACAAGGAGCTTCTTAGATTAGCTTTATCTATTGGTCTATCTATAATGATATCCTTTCAAATAGATCTTGTAGACACTTCATCAGGATCAGTTCGTCGTAGTTTGATTTTTAAATCGAAATAACAGAAAAAAAAAGTTATCTGATCAAAAGCAAATACGGATTTTGCTTTTTAGTGTGTTTAATTAATGTGTACTATGCTATACTACTGCATTTGTAAAAAAAAAAAATATATGTACTTGAAGACAGAGCTTACAACTAGAATGTTACTCCTACCAGCCTTCACCCTGTAGTCCCTCAGTTTCCATGACTGGGACTTTAAATCCAATCGAAGCACCCTTCCAAGCTAGATTTCGGCCATATCAACAACAGCATTCGGCTTTTTGTTCAGGAAGAGAAAGCGACTCAGTAGAGATTTCTTCAATAGGCAATGCATGGAAATGCATGGACGCCCAGTTTTCTATTGAAGCAACTAAAATCTTTAAAAAAGCAAAAGAATCACCTAAACGTAAACCTCTGAAACAGGCATGAACCTTTCAAATCTCAAAGCCAGTACCGTCATCAAATAAAACCGGTGTCATCACGCCCACGTGCTAAGTAAAGCACTAGACTTCAAGTTAGACCTAAGTTAGGGCACGAGGTCAACGGCCGGTCGACGCCCGGATTCGGCGGCGGTTTGTTTTTTCTTATTTCCCTCCCCCCACTGCAGTGCCCCTCCCCGCAGCCTCTTGCAATCGGGTTGCAGTTTTTAGATGCGCCCGCGCGCCTACTCTCAGTACCGAATATCTAACGACAGAACAGAAATGGACTGCAGCTGTTTTTAATAGCAGATTTAAATTTGCTAATTAAATTTGTGCAGACCAGCTACTAGCTTGGAAAGTTAGCTCTTGAATAAATATTTCTTCAAACCGTGTCCATCCAATTTTGTAAGTAAGTCTCTTCATATGCACTCCATTCTTTTCGGTCTCTTGCCTTACGCATCCAGTACTTACCAGCTTCATTCGTTGTTTTGAACGTTACGAGCCACGTCCAGTACGAGGTCTCTAGTCCAGTACTTTTGTGCTCCTCCCATAGTCAGTTCAACGGAATATGTGGCCGGACCACTTCCACTTGAATAATTTCAGTTAATTACTGCGTCTATTGCGTCAAAGTTTAATTGATTAACGATGAATTTGCTTTCGTCTTTCTGGGTTTTATCGGTTTTCAGTGGCTTTTCATTTGTATCTCCAGTATTTTCTTTGTTCATTTATAAGTTTGGGTGAAAGAAAAACCTAATTAGGCGTTAGGTCTGCCTATTCTTCCATTACTTTTATTTTGTCAATAGAGATTACTCAAGCAAACTATATATGGATGGACGCTTCACAAATAATGGCATGACTAGCTCCCAGCAGGATTAAGCAAGATGGTCTTCAAGTACAAGTTCAAGATACGTCCTGTCATCAGAGTACCACACAAAAAAATCCAAAAAATTCTAGAACAATCTGCTCCATTCAGCTCTTAGCCTCTCGCACCGGCATCGGAAAGTGCGTTGCACTACCAAAACCCAGTCAGACTAGATTTTTGGCTGCCTCACCCCTCCCCTTCGCCACTTCACACCCCCGTTCTCCGACATTTCGATGGCTTAGAGCGCAATTCAAGTGTTATTTAATTGCAACCATTGAAGTACACAATCATCAGTTATTATTATGATTGGTGCTTTTGGTGTGTTTGGAAGAAATTACGCAAGCCTGGCCTGACCTTGCCTGGATAGCGGGACTGATGTTCTATCGACGTAATTAAGATTTCGGAAGTCTTTGAGTTTAATTTAATATAAACTTCGAATTTGATGAGAAAGAATACTGTTTTCAAGAATATTTCCTTTAATTAGTTTAATCCGTAATTATTTCACTGGTGGTAGGACCTCTTGGGAGTCCGCACAGGTAGGTACCACCACCCCGCCTATTTCCGCCGTGAAGCAGTAATGCGTTTCGGTTCGAAGGGTGGGGTAGCCGTTGTAACTATACTGAGATCTTAGAACTTATATCTCAAGGTGGGTGGCGCATTTACGTTGTAGATGTCTATGGGCTCCAGTAACCACTCCACCAGTAACACCAGGTGGGCTGTGAGCTCGTCCATCCATCTAAGCAATAAACAAAAATAAAAACAAAAATAAAAAAATTATGTGACGAAATGTTTCAACGTAATTTTTACCAACATAATGACGACCTATTAATTTGACTAGTGACTATACAATAATTTTATTACTTTAGCGTAAGATCCTAACTAGAATAACCAAATTAATAAAGGATAAATTTATTCAAAGTTCAACTTGCTGTCAAAATGTTTTATTTTAGTTACAAAACTACACATATCATTCGAATGAATGAATTGAATTGGCATTTGAGTTTTTTGTTTTTGCTTAGATGGGTGGACGAGCTCACGGCCCACCTGGTGTTAAGTGGGTAACGGAGCCCATAGACATCTACAACGTAAATGCCGCCACCCAGCTCGTTCTATGGTCTCAGTTTTTACAGTACAACGGCTGTCCCATCCTTCAAACCGAAACGCATCACTGCTTTACTGCAAAAATAAGCAGGGCGGTGGTACCTACCCGTGCGGACTCACAAGACGTCGTACCACCAGTAATTACGCAAATTATACTTTTGCGGGTTTGATTTTTACTACACGATGTTATTCCTTCACCGTGGAAGTCAATCGTGAACATTTGTTAAGTACGTATTTCATTAGAAAAATTGGTACTTGGTAGCGGGATTCGAACACCGATGCATCGCTACATACTAATGCACCGGACGTCTTATCATCGGTAACCGTACTCGTCGAACTCGACAAAGAGGTCGACGTGCAACCTAACCCATGCATCAGCCCGCTGAGTTTCTCGCCGGATCTTCTCAGCGGGTCGCGATTCCGATCCGGTAGTAGATTCATTCGCGAAACAATTGCTCTTGAGTTGTTAGGTCTCCTTCGGAGGCGCTCGGGCAGTTGTTAGCAAATCCCACCCCTCTTGGCTGAGCCTTTGCTCGCCCACCTGTCCTGGTGAAACTGGAAAGGCCTTCGGGCCACCAGTAAACTTTCAATCATAAAAACGTCTTATCATTTAGGCCACGACGACTTCAATACGCTATAATAGCAAATCGATCCGCAAGTTTAATATATAATTTTTAGTATACTGCCGATCAAAATATTAGACCGAAGTCCCGCGGACATCTCTAGGACAATTCGGAGCCGGACCAAAAAAAGGTTTATCTACTCCTTCGTGTAATAAGATGTAAAGAACTACACTATTATATCTTGCATGAAAGACAAACCCTAAAACGCATTCCCTAAAATAAAATGTTGTCTTATTTATAAATCTCCGTTTCAAGTCCCCACGTCATCAGCACGATGATGGATGACCTCCGTAATTTATTCCACGGGCAGCGTCGTAAAACACCTCAAATTTTATGCCTCATAAACCTTAGAAAGTTTTGGGAATTCGTCAGCGCTGACTCTCAGTACCTCAATGAAATTTACCGAGAAATAAACAGTAGGAGCAGCCGTGCTAGGTAAATTTGACGTTTTCCTTCTGCGATGTTTGTATTTTGTGCTAAAATACTTTGTTCTTGTCTCATTTATGTGTTTCCGATACACGGTAAGACAAGGAGAAAATCTTCATTTGGAACTGTTGTCTTGACGCTTTACATTCATTCATAGTCAAAACGTCCGATCTAAGACTGTTATTTACTAAGTACTTCCACAAATAATTCAAGACCAAAATTAGCCAAATCGGTCCAGCCGTTCTCGAGTTTTAGCGAGACTAACGAACAGCAATTCATTTATATATATAGATAAATGTGGAACTAAACTCTCAAAGAAATCAAGAAATGGTATAGTTTTATGCATTACCAAAAAAAAAAAATACATGTGTGCAATTCACACGTGGTAGAAGTGAAACTTTCCAAAATTAAAATACAATTATCCTAAACGTCTTAAGTATATGTAAAAATGTGTCATTAGTAAATAATTGTAAGGTAGCGCCCTCTGTGAATTGATATTTTAATTTCACGTATAATCCTAAATTAAAATTCACTACAAGAGCTTTCATACACACGTTAGTATTAAAAAATCTCACAGATGGCGCTGTATTAAATAGTATGTATATTTCTGTCTCATTCTTTGCTGGCTTCATCCTACACATTTTTGTATTTGTGTCTCTTACCTGTCGTTTTTTCCGTTGCATCCGGTTTGAAATCACAACGATTCTAAAGAAGTTTTCACTTCAAAAAATTTATTGAATACTGAGATACAAAAATAGCATTTTCTGTATACGCAAGCAGCTCGCGAATCTGCCGCAGTTAAGAACATTGATTGTAATAGCCGGAACACTTGAAGCACATAACGTGATATCTATTACATAATATTGCAGAATCAGAGGCCTCTCTTCCAACCTCCGTTGAAGGGAGGCGTGTGAAAGCGCAATACCCTAGGGAAGTTCATTTCAAAGCCGATAGTTACAAAGAAAGCTACAAATTCAATATCCAATTCACCCAGTTCGGAAACCCGCCCAAAAAGCTCTCAATACGCGAGCTTCAACACCCTCTTTCAAATGTCTCTCTCTTATAACCAGATAGATATGTATCTAGATAGTAAAAGCGTATTAAAATACCTCATTATTTACTAAAGACTAGTGGTTCCCTATTAGTCGAAATTCGAATATAAATAATTGAAATTATAAGCATTATTGTATAAACATTATTGTGGTTCTATTATCAAAGACTATTTGTACTTCTATAATCACAGATTTCGCCAAGACTGTACTATTGAAAAATTATATTAAAGACAAACAGTATATTAATCTATTCTCAATTTGACCACAGACTTTAAGCAATGACAAAAGTTTGAAAATAAACAAAGATTATATCAAAGTGTATAATCTATGGATTATATGTTTATATGTTTTATGTCAAATACTATAATATGGTAATGTGTGTAATGTTTTTATTATGATTTAATGTATTTTTTATGCATAATTTAAAGAAATATTTATATTCTGCACTACTTCTCTATATTCTCTATAAGTGTGGGAAATTGCATACTCCTCCGTCCGCGCAATTTTCGTAAAAAGGGGTACAAAGTTTTTGCTTCGCGTATTAATTTAAAGATATTGCGAATGAATTTCATCTCGTTCTGTCAAATTCGAAGCGGAATTCATAAGAAATTTCGCCACTACATCACATCATTTGCTAATGACAGGCAATAATATGTATGACGCGAGGGGAGCTTTAGCAAAGTCATTGGAAAGTCGGTCGTCGTTAGCCTCCGTCGGGCTGCAAGAGAAAGCTTCACCTGTAAGCTCTCAGAGCAGGAGTTAGGCAGATGTGGAGCTGGAGGCTAACAATGTCATATTCATTTGAGTACTCTGTTACGACTGAGTCGATGGTGCAGTAACTAGCGCCCCTGACCGTTGCGTCGAGGGTCGTGAGTTTGATTCCCAGATCGGGAAAATATCGATGTGCTAGAAGGAGACCTAACAACTTTTTTTTTATTGCTTAGATGGGTGGACGAGCTCACAGCCCACTGGGTGTTAAGTGGTTACTGGAGCCCATAGACATCTACGACGGAAATGCGCCACCCACCTTGAGATATAAGTTCTAAGGTCTCAAGTATAGTTATAACGGCTGCCCACCCTTCAAACCAAAATGCATTACTGCTTCACGGCAGAAATAGGCGGGGTGGTGGTACCCAGCCGCGCGGACTCACAAGAGGTCCTACCACCAGTAATTACGCAAATTAAAATTTGCGTGTTTGATTTTTATTACACGATGTTATTCCTTCACCGTGGAAGTGAACCGAGAACATTTATTGAGTACGTATTTTATTAGAAAAATTGGTACCCGCCTGCGGGATTCGAACACCGGTGCATCGGTTCAACACGAATGCATCAGACGTCTTATCCTTTAGGCGACGAAGACTTCATAAAGGAGTCGATTCTCGTCGAGTAGAAAACAATTATATTCGTATTACTAAAGATAAATCGAAAACTACTAGTAAAATCTTAATGAAATTTAAAAAGGACCACATTTGAATAATTAGGTTTTGAATAAAACGAACTAGATGATGACCGAGCTTGGGTCGGTTTTTTTATTTGATAACGCCATCTTGTTGTGTCTTTAAAGCGGTTAGTTGCCCTTAATTAAGAAAAATAGTATTATTATTCGCCAATAGATGTCGGGAAGAGTTGATTATTGAAAACACGAATAAAACAACATTTTCTGAAAATAAATCGTAGCTAGATCGGTTCATCACCCCCGAAATTCCCTGTATACTAAATTTTATGAAAATCGTTGGAGCCGTTTCCGAGATTCAGATTATATATATATATTAATATACAAAAATTGCTCGTTTAAAGGTATAAGATAACCAAACTAATTAATAAAAAAAGTAATAGAAAACACATAAATCAATACAGGTATATATCTAAGCAATAAAAAAAAGGTGAATTGAGAACCTCCCACTAAGTATATTGAAGTCGGATAAAAATGCGATCAATAAAATTGATGTCGGTTACGTTTTAAATTACAAAAAGCGATAATTACAAATGTAATTAAATCTCAATACAGCCCTGTGTGTGTTACGTGTGCAATCGATCACACGCGTTGCATGTGTGTGCGTCCTGAAGGGTACCGAAGCCGCTTCTTTATTGCGTAAGGCATTACTCTGTTATTATCCACAAAACCCTGTGTTCAAGATCACTTTTTTTCTTGACACTTGAAATATGGAGTTTGACCAATTGATTTCACAACGTAAACAGAAAAACACAACCAGACCTACACCTTACCTAAAAAACAAGAAAAAAATTAAGACTATTGTTATCAGCCAATGAAAATTTATTACCTCAAGCCAAACCAGCGCCCGTTCTTCGTACCTATCGACTCCTACGCTTATAGACGAATGGATTCGATTTCTTCAATCACAGAGGAGACAATCATTAGTGAACCTATTTTTACCTAATTTTGCCAGTCATATTACTGCTGCGCCGGTAAGAGCAACGCCATCTATCGTTGAATAGTAGAAACGAATACCAAAGAACTAGTAAAGACAAAAACGTTCGAGAAGTACAACGCCATCTTTTGTCAAATGGCGAAAACGCATATTGAAAATACTCGATTTGTGAGGGATGTTCTCGATAATTCTGGGGATGTCGTATGGACTATAAAAGCGTTGCAGGGACGTCACGATGCTAGTTAGTATTAGTTAGTGAAGCGAAGCGGAAGAAGTGAATTGAGAATTTTAAGGTGTGTTGTTAAGTGTTAATACAGCGTTAATTTCTACTTCAATAGATTCTTTATTTATCCTGAACCCCAGCGCGTAACATTACTTTAAGGCAACATAAAAAAAACCACATGTAAATTGCCTTCCATAAAAAACCGATAAAAATAAATTTCTCGAACAAGATGATGGATGATGTTTTTTCCCTAAAAACCGATTTGTCCACGAACCCCCTCGAGAAGTTCTCCAAGATTGCCTATGCATTCAAACATAAGCGTGATAAAACAAAATTAAATTTCCAGAATATGTTGATTGATGAACCAAAAAACTCAGCGTACAAAGATTAGAATTTATAAAATATTTAACATCCAAACATATGGCCCAGCTAAGAGAAACAGGCACAGGCTGCTCATCTCGAGTAATGCGATTATATTTAAGTAGATTTTTTTTTGTAAATACTATTTTATTAAATAAAACAACCTAACGAATAAAAATAATTTTTTAAACTTATAAACTTTATATTACTGACTATAAGGTGTCTCGTGAATCTCCCAGGATAGCTACCACGGCTCTGTCAATCTGTACAGTGAATTGTCATGCCTTCTTGGAGGGGCGTCCTCTAGACAATCGACCTAATATCTCAAAGTAGATGGAAGCGTTCAATTTGTAACATCCTTTATTAGCCTTTGCCTTGAGAGGCTATATCAGCGTAACCGGGCGAGTAGGTGAGCTCACGGGGCTCAAACCGGAAGTATTGCTAACGCTGGCCCTAGCAAGTGCCATGCTTCGTAGAATCAACCACCGGATCGGAAACGCGACCCACTGAGAAGATACGGCGAGAAACTCAGTGGGCTGTGTCTATGGGTTAATTGACTCGTCGGGCCCTTCATCGCAAGCAACGACAATGACCGGTGTATTCAGTGATAACAAACAGAAACAACATAACAAGCAAAATAATCGAATATTTCTTTATACAAATTATTCAGAACTGCAAAATAAATATTCACAATCTTAAAAGCAATGGCGCGGCCGACCTTATTTTGTTTTCGACCCTTCCGCTCATGACGCGTGACATTAGGGATGTATCTGTTTAGAAAAAATAGTAAACTTTTGCCTTTTGAATGCGTTCTGAACCTTCTAAACAATATAAAAAACAATATAACACCAAACTATTCCACTATATTCATTGTTAGAAAGTTCACGTAGTTAATGATATGGTGGCGACACAAGTAGCTTCCAGCTCTGCTTGTATAACCTAAAAGCTGTCACATTCAAAAGGACCATTGCATAAATCCACCTTAAGCCTCGTCTGAACTTAGCGAACTTATTCCGAGAAGAGCTTTCTCTCATTAGTTGCGAATCGAACCGGCGACCTCTAACCAGAATTTATTGTACGCGTGATAAGTACAGGAGAAAGAACTTTAGCCGAAAGCTTCTTAAAGCTTAAAGTTGGCGAACTTTTGTAGTGATATATCCTTTCGTGCATTTTCTGTGTTTGATTAAAAATAATTCCAACAATTTCATGTCGTGCTAACGGAGTATTTCAAATGTTACAAATCTCAGGTCGGGGGCAGTTGGATTATCGTGACATCTATAGGTTCCGGGAACCACTTAACATTAGGTCGATCATCTGCTTACTTTTACCGACACTTAATAATAATAATAATAATAATAATAACTCTTTATTTATATAACACCTTAATATGTACACAGTAAAGTAATAAAACAAAAGTCGGTATATAAATCGGCGGCCTTATCGCTGAAAGCGATCTCTTCCAGGCAACCTTGCAGGGAGAGGAATAAGTTAACTGGACGGTGCTATATCTTAATAAACTTACATAAAAATATATACTTAAATACACATGTGAAAAATAAATACCATATAAGATAAACTTACATACGATTAATTACAAATAAATACTAAAAATATATAAGATAAAATACAAAAGAAGTAGGAACTTATACAGTTATATCATAGAAGCAAAGTAGTGCGATTTCAATCTGGACTTGAAAATTTCCGGCGAGGACGATTGTTTAACGCTTAAGGGTAACCCATTCCATAAACGGACAGCTTCAACCGCAAAGGAATGGTCATAAAATGACGTCCCGTGAGCCGGAAACTTCAGCATTAAATTCTCCGATGACCTGAGTGAATGAGAGCTTGCAGTATGTAGGAAATCAAAACGTTCCTGAAGGTAGCGCGGGGACGAGGAATTAAACAGGACACTGTAAAGAAGAGACAATATATGAACATTCCGGCGATAACGAATAGGAAGCCACTTGAGCTTAACTCGATACTCAGAGACGTGGTCATATTTGCGTAAACCAAATATAAACCTTATGATAAAATTTTGAAGCCGCTCAAGTTTATTTAGCTGGGCCTCGGTTAGATCAAGATAGCTGACGTCGGCATAATCAATAATGGGGAGTAACAGAGACTGTGCAAGTGCAATTTTAGTAGATGTTGGAAGAAAATTACGCAACCTACGTAAGGAACCTGCAGAGGAAAATAGTTTGCGACTGACTGACACCAGTTGTGGTCCCCATGACAAACTGCGGTCAATGATAACACTTAAGGTGTACTTATTCGCGTAACTCATTCGTATCTAACATAAAAACACCTGCCACCCAAAACACCAATTAAGGACAACTTGCGCTCTCTGTGGGTCCAAAGTAAATTATAAATATGCAAATTTGTTTGTGTATATAGTTTTAAATACAGTGTTCTTTGTCGATTTAAAAATGAGTAAGTTCGGGTTCATACGAGGCTGTATGGTGTATTTTTTGTTATTCCAAAAAATGTATGTTTTTACTGGTGGTAGGACCTCTTGTGAGTCCGCGCGGGTGGGTACCACCGCCCTGCCTATTTCTACCGTGAAGCAGTAATGCGTTTCGGTTTGAAGGGTGGGGCAGCCGTTGTAACTATACTTGAGACCTTAGAACTTGTATCTCAAGGTAGGTGGCGCATTTACGTTGTGGATGTCTATGGGCTCCAGTAACCACTTAACACCTGGTGGGCTGTGAGCTCGTCCACACATGAAAGCAATAAAAAAAAAAAATCACGTTCATACGAGGCTGTATGGTGTATTTTTTTTTAATGTCCAAAAAATTGATTTTTTCGATGATAGGTGCTGTGAGCCCATACCGGTCAGTACCACAATCCCTTCTATTTCAGACACGAAATAATGAGGTGTTTCGAAGTCAAATAATTTGGTGAACAAATAAACAGGCCGTTTGATACTAATGCTACTATGCGTCATATAAAAAGAAGGTTCCTAACTGTAAATTGTCAATTCTTCAGAGCATTAACAAACTAGTTGATGGTAAAGGCCCAGTTGACCCATAATACGCCCTACCAACTAAACGCACATTTGACAATTATCAATTTTTTAAGGGTCAAATATCTATGTATGTAAAACAAAGTCGGGTCTGTTCGAACACTTCCAAAAAATAGACAATTTCCATTTGTTACATATGGACCCTAATAACCACTTCATTTTAGATGAGTAGTGAATTAAATTAAGCTCATTCAAACTCGAGAACGACTGGACCGATTTTCATGGTTTTTTATTTGTTGTATTTGCCTCATTCCCGAATAGCAGGGTAGCTATTAAAAACATTAAGGCAGATAAGATGAGATGAGATGAGCAACCAAGCTACCCTTTTTCTTTTTTTATCAATATTCGTCCTGTCTCAACATAACATACTTACAATTACGTTGTACATTTCCAATGAAACCTCAAACGGTAATCGTTCACACAAAATCCATTTGGACAAGGTTGGCTTAACACGAAGCACTAATACACAGGATCTCACAATGCAAATTGACTCTCGCTGCTCTGTAAATAAAGGCGATCGATGATTTGAAAAGACAGTGTTTAAATGTCAGTGTTTCTGATAACGGTTTTCTGATTAAAATCTCGTAGATTTTCGTGTTTTTGCTTCTTCGATATACGCAGAGATGCGAGAAAGTGCAAGGTAAAAAGAACGCTATTGATTAATGTATATATTAATACGTGAAGCAAAAACGTTGTATCCCTTTTTACGAAAATTGCGCGGACGGAGGAGTATGAAATTTTCCACACTTATAGAAAATATAGAGAAGAACTGCACAATGCTAATTTTTTTTTTTTTAAGTAATGCATAAAAGATACATTAAATCAATAAAGAAAATATTACACACACTACATACCATATATTTGACGCACACATGCATGCATAAGTACTATTTATTGTCAAACTTTTGTTCGTGGCGTCAGTTGTCAAATTGAGAATAGATTAAATATCGTTTGCCTTTGTTAATATTTTTTATAGTGTAGTCTTGGCGAAATTTTTGATTATAGAGGTATAAGATACAATCATAATAGTGTACAAACTTACAATTCCAATTAATTATAGTCAAATTTCGACTACTGCGGGACCTCTAGTGTAGATAAATCCAGGAATGCTTTGCTGTTACATTTGGCATGAACACTAGTAATATTTACATATTTGAATTCCCAGTTTCTCTTTTTGATTTTCTTTCCCAATTTCATTATGGGTTTTTATTTATTTCGCGGAACCCTAAGAAGATCTACCGGTGAAAGTTCGGTATATTTCCAGCCATTTTATGAATTAATTGCAAACAAATAAACAAAAACTTTAAAATGTTTTTTTGCTACAAATACCCAATTTACACTTTCATACGGATTTAATGTACGGCTTTTATTAACACCCTATGTTTATATAATAATATGTATACTAGCTAGGACCCGTAGTAGTCGAAATTCCACTATAATTAATTGAAATTATAAGTTTTAACATTATTAGGGTTCTATTATCAAAGACTTTTTTATTTATTATACTTCTATAATCACAGATTTCACCAAGACTACCTATAGACAAATATTAATAAAAACAAGCAATATTTAATCTATTCTCAATTTGACCGCAGACTATAAGCAATAAGGAAAGTTTGACGATAATCAAATAGTATGCATGCATGTGTACGTCAAATACATGGTAGTGTGTGTAATGTTTTTTTTATTGATTTAATGTATTTTTTATGCATCATTTAAAAAAAAATAACCTCCTGCACTCCGTCTCTATATTCTCTACAAGTGTGGTAATTTTCATACTTCTCCGTCGGCGCAATTTTCGTAAAAAGGGGTACAAAGTTTTTGCTTCGTATATTAATATATAGATACTAGCTAGGACCCGATAATTGAAAAATTCATTCAAATCGGTCCAGCCGTTTAGGAGGAGTTCACTGACATATACACGTACAGTAGAATTATATATGTATATAAAGATGTTATGTATCTATATGTTGTGTGTTTGTTTGTATAAAATGGAATCTTTGAAAGTCCTGTTACTGGTTACTGGTGGTAGGACCACTTGTGAGTCCGCGCGGGTAGGTACCACCGCCCTATCTATATCTGCCGTGAAGCAGTAATGCGTTTCGGTTTGAAGGGTGGGGCAGCCGTTGTAACTATACTGAGACTTTAGAACTTGTATCTCAAGGTGGTTGGCGCGTCCACGTTGTAGATGTCTATGGGCTCCAGTAACCACTTAACACCAGGTGGGCTGTGAGCTCGTCCAACCATCTAAGCAATAAAAAAAACTAATAACTTTAAGACGTGCGATTAACTTGAAAATTTGCACACGCATCAAGATTCGATGACAATACAATAATTTTTCTTTAATATAATTACCAATGTAAAAAAAAATATATTTATTTGCTACATAGGTGTCTTTAGTTCTAAAAATTATATATTATTATACATCACATCGTTTTACGTCGCAAGCAGATACCTCGATTTTATTTCTTTTTAATACGCTTTTATTAGCTTCATACGTATGTTAGTATGTAACGGAATCTTTGAACATGATTTTGACCCCCTTCAAAACGTCGGATTAACTCGAAATTTGGCATACTTATTAAAAACCGATGACAATTCAATTTGATCCGTTATCCTTACTAGGATAATCAGGATTAGCGATTTTTTGTTTTCCTTAGACCCGGAGTGTCTGCGTCAAGACCAAGAAGGGAAACTAC
This sequence comes from Bombyx mori, assembly GCF_030269925.1. Classification (NCBI taxonomy): domain Eukaryota; kingdom Metazoa; phylum Arthropoda; class Insecta; order Lepidoptera; family Bombycidae; genus Bombyx; species Bombyx mori. Next base: position 15,179,905 of record NC_085114.1, on the reverse strand, counting down.
CAGGCGCGCCGAGCATCTATTTCTCGGATAAGTCGCTTTTTTTACAATAAAGTCATTTTTATTACACTATTTTTAATTCAAATTAATTAAGATTGATTTTCTATTTTTTAGTTGGATTTTTTATAAAAGCGTTTTTTTTTTGTTTTTTTAAGCTATTATTTCTTTTTTAGTAATAGAGTAAACGCTATAATAGTTTTGTACATACATCGAACTGTATAAACATTTATAATAGCTTACCTTAATTTAAATGTAAATAAATTTATTGAATGTCACAAATAAATAAAATATAAACTAGTTTTAAGAGACGAAACAAACTCCTTGAGTTGAATTGTGCAATATTGAGATATTTTTGTAATACAGTAGTAAAATATATATGTTAAAATATAAACAACTACAATATCTCAATATTGCCCAATTTGTTTGCAATGAATGTTGACTGAATGAAAGTTAATTAACATCGCTTCCAAGTTATTTATATTCAAAAGTAAATATTCGTTGAACACCAAAAATTCTTTAGCTTAACATTTATGCATTATTGTGCATGTGTAGGTATCCTAAAATGTACCTTATAAAACCTGCTCACCCGTACTATGTGTGAGTGTGGATGTTTGTGTGCGTGAACGCATCTGTATGTGTGAGCACTGTGTGCATTTGAGCGCATCACGCACACTTCAGTCAGAAGGGCAAAGGGAAATTTCGGCCATAATTCGATTGACCTAGACACACAAATTTAATGTGAACTTTTTGAATTGTTTTTGAAACGAAGTTCCTTACGGCAGGCTTGGAGGGGATAGGGATTTTGCTGCGCGACCGAACTGAAAAAAATGTGATAGTAAAACCGTAAGAAAAAATCCGTGGAAAAAAGTGCGTGGAATAAAACCGTTAAATGAGACGTGCGCAGGCGCGACAGTCACATACACAAGCGAGTAGTGTATAATACCTTTCTCTTTCTCCCTCTTTCTTTTCGTTCTCTCATCCATTCTCTTTATATTTTACGTAATTTATTATTTCCTAAAATACTGAATTTCCTAAATACTTTCCTATACTTAAATAAAAACTAATCAGCAAAATTTAAGAGAAAAATCAAGAAAACCTACATAAAATTGAGCACGATTTTTTTTTGCAAATTGTGTCGATTCTACATTAGCCGAAGGAACTTCGTTCCTACCTAGTGTCCCACGACACCACATCTTTTTTTTTTATGTTAAGTGTTTGTAAGATAAGTTCAAACATGATACCCGTTACGTCATTACCAAAAATATCGTGTGCGAAGAATGGCTTCAACCATTTAAATTACATTATATGGTAAGAGTTCTTTTCAGTATTATAATAATAATAATAATAATAATTCATTTATTTGTATAGAATGCAGGTACAAGTATGGTCTAAGTCTAAAATATATTCAATCCCACTACATTCTGCCTGTTGGCATACTTTGAAGGAGAAACTTACAGCTAATTTAAACTAGGTGTTAAGATAAATTTAAGAATGAGACCACAAAAAGCTTATTATATATTATAAAAATTGAGATCTTAAATAAGGAGAGTACTACAATTAAACATTTAGGAAAACGGTAACAGAGTAATAACACTTCTTTAATAACAGCGAAGACAGGAGTTGTTTAAATTTCCCTAAGGGCTGATCCTTTATACTATTCGGCAAATTTGTTGAATATAATAGGAGCCATACCAATAACGTTTTTTTTTCAGCAATGCAGCATTGGTTTGTTATTTGCAACCGAACATAACTCTGCCTTAATGATTCTGTTAACGCTATCAATATTTTCTGATTAGCTCTTCACAGTCTCTGTAAAGATTATATGTGACTTTTTTTATTGCTTAGATGGGTGGATGAGCTCACAGCCCACCTCTTGTTAAGTGGTTACTAGAGCCCATAGACATCTACAACGTAAATGCGCTATCCACCTTGAGATACAAGTTCTAAGGTCTCAGTATAGTTACAACGGCTGCCCCACCCTTCAAACAGAAACACATTACTGCTTCACGGTAGAAATAGGCAGGGTGGTGGTAGCCACCCGCGCGGACTCACAAGAGGTGGTAGGACCAGTAATTATGCAAATTATAATTTTGCGAGTTTGATTTTTATTACACGATGTTATTCCTTCACCGTGGAAGTCAATCGTGAACATTTGTTAAATACGTATTTCATTAGAAAAATTGGTACCCGTTTGCAGGATTCGAACACCGGTGAATCACTACACACGAATGCACCGGACGTCTTATCCTTTAGGCCACGACGACTACAATGCTTATCAAACCTTACAAAAAAAAAGACAGCTACTCGCGAAATTTCGCACTGGACTTTAGTGAATCAACTTTACTTTGTGAATACATTTAGATTGTATTCGGCGTCCGTGTGAGTTTGTTAGTGTTGCACTTGACCCTGTGCAAGTGTGTGTAAGCTTGGTTTTCAATGTGTGCACAACCAGCGTCCGATCGACTGAATGTAATGTACTAGATAGAATTTTCGGGTAATTATAATATATCGGTGTGAAGTTTTAAGTCTTGCGTTGCGAGCTTTTCAAATGTTTCAAAAAGAGCTTTATGTTGAAACCGGTTTAAAACTCATTTTAAAGGCTAAATGCGAATTTATACTGCACGAATTTAATTCACCCGATGGTGCATTACTTATGGCCCCTAACTGTTGAGCCGAAGATTGTGAGTTCGATTCTCGCGTCGGACAAACATTCGTGTGATGAACCAATTTATTCGCTCTGTGTTTGAATTCTTAATATCTATGTACATACTAGCTGATCCGGCAAACATTGTTTTGCCATATATAAGACTTCTAGGGAATTTCTAGTGTAGAAAAAAAAAACTAACTTATTGTAAGTCTGTAAGGATGTGGTGAATGAGTGAAAGAGGTAGGCAGGGGCTTGGCTCTGCCCTTGGCATTACTGAAGTCCATGGGCGACGGTAACCACTCACCATCAGGTGGGCCGTATGCTCGTCTGTCTACAAAGGCAATAAAAAAAAGAAAAGAAAAAAAGAGGTATGTAGTGCTGTGAACGATGAGGGAATATATAATAAAAATAACAAAACCTCATTCAACCACATAATACCTCATTATAACAAAAAAAAAGTCCAAATAAAAAAAAATATGTTAGGGGTGGACAACCTCACTTATCCAAAATCACTTAGGGGTATGAAAAATAGATAGTAGCCGATTCTCAAGCTTACTGAATATGCATAAAAAAATTCATGAGAATCGGTCAAGCGGTTTCGGAGGAGTATGGGAACGAACATTGTGACACGAGAATTTTATATATTAGATATATGTGTATACATATGAATTTTTATCAGTCTCCAGTTCCCGTAGTACAGGGAATCCCAATTTTGGACCAGAGGACCATGTATGACTCGTCCCCGCTTATTATTATTGTTACGCCGGTAAGAGCAACGCCATCTATCGTCGAATAGCAGAAACGAATATCAAAAGAACGCTAAATCTAGAACGCTCGAGAAGTACAACGCCATCTATTATCATAAAGCGGAAACACATATCGAAACTACTCGACTTGTCAGTAATTATGTCGATGGTTCTAGGGATGTCGTATCGACTATAAAAGCGTTGCAGAGATGACACGAAGGCAGTTATTAATCGGAACTATTCTTTTTTTTTTTTTTTTTATTGCCCTTGTAGGCAGACGAGCATACGGCCCACCTGATGGTGAGTGGTTACCGTTGCCCATGGACTTCAGCAATGCCAGCGGCAGAGCCAAGCCGCTGCCTACCGCTTAATACTCTCCACAAGCCTCGTTTGAAGAAGGACATGTCATAGCGCTCGGGAAACACCGTGGAGGGGAGTTCATTCCATAGCCGGATGGTACGTGGCAAAAAAGATCTCTGGAAACGCACTGTGGATGACCGCAGTGGCTCCAGGTAGTACGGATGAACTCTACTCCGATGGCGGGCGGTGCGATGGTAAAAACGAGATGCCGGTATCATCTCGAACAATTCCTCAGAGCACTCCCCATGGAACATACGGTATAAAATACAGAGAGAACCGAAGTCCCTCCGCAGACCCAGAGGTTCCAAACGATCCGTGAAAACGATTCGAAGCGAAACAGCGAACGGATCACTTGAAGCGAAGCGGAAGAAGCGAATTGAGAATTTTAAAGTGTTCCTTAAATGTTCTAAGTGTTAATACAGTTTTATTTTATACTTCGGTAGAATTTTTATTTATCTCGAACTCTCGCTGAGCGCGTAACATTATCATTATATACGTCGGTATGATTTAAATGAAATAAACAGCCGGTCAAACCCATCATATACAGATAAAAATGGTATTCGCGTTCATAAACAAAACTTTTGTTGCGAGTTTGAAGTTGACAACTTTCTCAGAATATCCGTAATGGGCTCTCTGATGATACTGTAATGTTGACTGCAGATATGGACACTCGTATCATGACGGAGACACGAAATGAGGTAGTAGCCTGTATAAAGACGTTTCAAGGCGCCCAGCTCAATCAATAGCTGTCAGAACTCTAATTAATTAAATCACTGGACAGAATAATAATCGACGCAGGGATGGACTAAGGGTTGTTTTTTTTAAAAAGTGGGTGGCATTTTTTTTCTACTTTCATCAGTGGCAGACGTGTTAATGGTCCACCTCGTGGTAAAGTGTTTACTATGCCAAGGGCGTAACTAGGCTGCTGCTTTCTGAGGAAAATCTTTTTAAGCACCGTTTTGAGAAGGACATAGCGCTCAATCACTCATCTGCTGACAATCACTCAGCATCAGGTGGCTAAATGATTGTTTGTTTACGAGGGCAATAAAAAGAAACAAAGTCCCTTATAGAGTCGAACGATACGAAGCAGAAATACTTGACATCGTACTGTGAGTATGAGTATGAGTATGAATATGAGTTAAAGTGAGACTCCACGCTGTAGAGATGAACTCTACGTAGGGTGCTGTGCAATTTTATAAATAAAGGTAACGGGTTCATCACAAACAGTTCCTCAAAAGACTTTTCGCGGTGCATTTGAAGTCAGTGTAGTCTAAAGCTGAAATAGGGATTTACTCGTGCTAAAGCCCGCAGGCAGCTTGACCAAGGAATGTCACGATGAAGTGATTGCTTCTTGGCCGAAACAGGCACTCAACACTAGGTTTTGTTTATTGCTTAGATGGGTGGACGAGCTCACAGCCCACCTCGTGTTAAGTGATTACCGAATCTCATAGACATCTACAACGTAAATGCCGCCACCCACCTTGAGATGAGTTCTAAGATCTCAGTATAGTTACAACGGCTGCCCCACCCTTCAAGCCGAAACGCATTATTGCTTCACGACAGAAATAGGCATGGTGGTGGTACCTACTCGAGCGGACTCACAAGAGGTCCTACCACCAGTCGAACATTTTGATTTTGGATACTAAGGCACTATGCGAGTGGAGCTCGATGGGTTTAGTCGGTAGTTGGTTTTGCGGGGCGGGTCTTGCGTGCCTGACGCCGCGCAGCGCCTCGCGCGCCCTTCTCAAGCCGCAGAAATTGGAAGAAGAGAAGGATCTTGGTCTTCCTCTTCTCCCTCTTCTTCTCTGGAGGCGCTGGAGTGCGATAGCCCGGTCAGTGTATTACCCCCCTCGACCGAGAATCCGTAAACGGATTTCCCAACTTGCAATAAATATGGCTATATAGCATGACATTGCTGACATGCATAAGCGACAGTAATCTTCAACCATTAGGTGGGCCATATGTAGGTCAACCCACAAGGACAATAAAATAATGAACTAATAAAAGCCTATTAAAATATCACGTTGACACTAAGCTAACCCCCCACACTGAGTCCGGCCTAGTCTCTCTCATGACAATCCTGTTCATAACGAAGGGGTCTCGAATAATCAAGGCACGAATACTAATGTACGAGATAAAATAAATTCGTTGGGTGAACGCTTTCGGGATTTCAACGCAGTTTTGAAATATCAAGTTTAAGCTCTTTGAAGACCTAATCAATTCAAATATCGATCTATAAAAAAACAAATTTGAATTTCAAACTACATAGTTTACCACACATTCGAATTTCCGTATGTACGCGCGACACGAAAGGCTAAAAGTCATCCTGGCCTAAAGGATAAGATGTCCGATGCATTCGTGTTGAGCGATGTACCGGTATTCGAATCCCGCAGGCGGATACCAAATTTCTAAAGAAATACGTACTTATGTTGACCTTACCTTCGGTTTGAAGGGTAGGGCAGCCGTTGTAACTATACTGAGACCTTAGAACTCATATCTCAAGGCGGGTGGTGGAATTTACGTTGTAGATGTCTATGGGCTCCGGTAACCACTTAACACCAGGTGGGCTGTGAGTTCGTCCACCCTCATATGCAAAAAAAAACCTCTTATTACCCCCCGTAAGCCACAGTTGTTATTTTTGAACACGACTTGCTTATAGAACAAAAGAATTCAATAACACCTAAACATCAGGTGTGCCGGGAGCTAGCCGTCAACAGTGAAAAAAAGACAAAAACGACAAAGGAATTAGAACATCTTTTTTCTTTTAAGAAAACAATAAACTAATATAAGAAAATAATAAATAAAAAAACCTTTGCTATTCGCAAGCGAACTTCCGTCTAACAAATATACCTATTTCGGTGAAGGAAAAGCTTCTCTAATATGAGCGAGCTTTTCCTCGTTTCATTATTAGATTCAGCTGCCTCTAATGAACTAAGCTCAGTAAGAGCAGTACGTTTGTGTTTTCCAAAAATAATATTTACTTAACTTTAAGTAATTGTTTGCACCCACCGGTGCGCAAGGAAAGATGAACTTGTGAATAAATATTGGTGGATGTTTGTTATCTTTTGTCATATTTTTATGGGTAGGTTATCACTGCCTATAAACAGCAGTACGGTAGCCCTATCAGTATGACACGCACGTGCTTTGCGAGTCCGATCCATTTTTATTTTTTTTATTGCATAGGTGGGTGGACGAGCTCACAGCCCACCTGGTATTAAGTGGTTACTGGAGCCCATAGACATCTACAACGTAAATGCGCCACCCACCTCGAGATATAAGTTCTAAGGTCTCAGTGTAGTTACAACGGTTGCCCCACCCTTCGAACCGAAACGCATTACTGCTTCACGGCGGAAATAGGCGGGGCGGTGGTACCTACCCGTGCGGACTCACAAGAGGTCCTACCACCATTTTACCGTTTGCACTGATTATGTTTCGTTTTAAATATCATAAAACCGAATGATCATTGTTCTATACTCTTCGTATATACTGTGTTACTTATAATATTTTGTATTCAAGTTTAAAAATATTTGCTATGTGTATGTGCATTACTATAAATCTGATGTTGTATTTGTTATTTTAGCTGTTCTACACACACTCATCACTTTTAATTATTATTCACATAATCCTCTCGCAGGTCTGCTGGAAGAGATTTCTTACAGAAATAAGCAGTACCTTTGTATATAATTTTCTAGTACTCTGTACTGTCTTTTTTTTGTGTGTACATAAATAAATAAATATAAATAAATAAAATAGTACCTACTTAGACCATAGAATCTGAGCGTAAATAAATTTCATTGTTAAAATTTTTTATTTAAGATCCCCTGTTGAGGGGGTAATTGTTATTATCTATACTAATATATAAATCTACAGTGATTTTACGGATGTTCCGTTATAACTACTGAACCGTGCATCCGATTGACTTGAAACTTGGTATCCATGTAGAAAATACCTGTACTTAATGGATAGGCTAATATTTATATGAGTGTTGGACTTCCTAATAATAATGACAATAATAAATAATAATGTTAATAATTTTAAATGCGCAGCGAAGCGGGCGAGTACGGATAGTTTAACAATATTTCTCTTCCAGCTCCAAAAGGTATCTATTTAAGCGCTTTTAATGGCTTTTCTTAAAAGTAATAACATAAAGATAAAAATCATATCAAATATCTAAAAAATTGTTAAATGAACATGTCCTGTATGATGATTTCCTGTATCAAAATTTATCGGCAAATTTATCTTTCTTTCTGCGCGGCATAAAAAGACTGTGGCGGGCGGGTAGCCATCACAAAACACAAGATATTTGACAGATGCCTGAATCTCGCTTACGACTTTTTCACAATAAGTTTGCGTATAGAACAACAACATTCGGGCCGTCGGTCTACCCCATAGAGTAATGGTCTACCAAAAATTTCACACGCTCGGTGAAAGATCTTCTCTTCATCGTTAACTCTCAAACAGACTCTTCTAATGTAAATCCCAATTAACTTTAAAATTAACGAACGTTTCAAGACCCAAAAACCCAAAAATAATTACTCCGGTCTAATATCTTGATCGGCAGTATACTAAAAATTATATATAAAATTTGTGCTTCGACTTGTTATTATAGCGTATTTTGCTAGATCCAAAGCTATATTTACTTATTTAAACAGAAGCTTTCTCTCTGAAATTTCGAAATACCTTTAAAACACAATAGCATCAAACATCCATTTTATTGCTATTACAAAATTGATAGGCGTTTTCCCCAAAAAAAATATGCTAGTTGTTTTAAAGCTATTTATCTTTGAAATAATTGAATTACTATTATTGAATAGATAGAACAGCATTAAGAATAGCTCTATCAATATTGCTTAAGGATTTCTTAAGAATAAAACACAGATCAAATTTACAATTCAATCCAATTGTCTGGCTTCAAGCAGAACGGGTCTGTCCCGGGAGACCTCAAGGGTTGAGCCGTATTAAGCTCTGCCTAGGCGGCGACACGTCCCAGAGGACCTGTCCGCATCGTAAGAACATTCTAGACCATTAAGATTCGAGGCCACTAGGGATGTACTTGTTAGCTCGTTTGTGACCTATTTATATTTGAGCGTCTTTGAGTCGGGTTCTTTATTGAGGTAAGATTTTAGTGGCGTAAAGAAGCAGATGGACCCACAGCCCCTCACCTTGACACACAATGACAGGTGCGATTACATAACACAATCTTACCGATTTTTTCCACGACAGTAAGATGTATAATCCAAAAAAACATGACATATCTCAAGGTTAGTCGGGTGCTCTTTAAATGCAATAAAAATTCTGAAGTCGTAGTGGCCTAAAGGATAAGACGTCCGGTGCATTCGTATCGAGCGATGCACTGGTGTTCGAATCTCGCTGGCAGGTACCAATTTTTCTAATGAAATACGTACTCAACAAATGTTCACGATTGACTTCCACGGTGAAGGAATAACCGTGCAATAAAAATCAAACCCGCAAAATTATAATTTGCGTAATGGCTGGTGGTAGGACTTCTTGTGAGTCCGCACGGGTAGGTAACACCACCCTGCCTATTTCTGCCGTGAAGAAATAATGAGTTTCGATTTAAAGGGTGGGGCAGCCGTTGTAACTATACTTGAGACCTAACTTAGGTATATCTCAAGTTGGGTAGCGGATTTACGTTGTAGATGTCTGTGGGCTCCAGTAACCACTTAACACCAGGTGGGCCGTGAGCTCGTCCACCCATCTAAGCAATAAAAAAAGAACTAAAAAGCCAAATGTCGAGATTTTATCCCACTTAACTAATTCTGAAACTTGGAAGTATTAAACTAATGTAAATTTTTTATCTGACTCTCCAGATGCATACTCCCGAAAACACACAAAGACTATTACGATATTGCTTACAAAATTTTATAACATCAAGCCCCTGTGAAAGCTCTCAAAGCTTTAAGCTCGGATACATGAACTGAGAGGGCAGTTTATCCTAAAGCCAATATGTACTGTACAAACTCGTTAACTTTAGCCTTCTAAAGCTTTAAAGTTTTGATTTGGGGTCAAAACTATAATGAAATTAAAAATAACTAAATAAAATAAAATGTTTCAAAATGGGAGGACGATATAAAAGCTATAAAAGATACATGTAGCCCAAAATAGACCCAAATGGAAGGGCAAGCCCATTATAGAAATAGAATAGAAATAGAATTACCCCAATAATAGAAATGAATATAAGAATATTAATAGAATTTTTCACGATAGTAAATAGTTTTTTTTTGGGTACACTGAATATGTGAATCAATCAGTTAAATCACTGAAAATTATAAAAATCCAAATAATGTATAATCAATATTAATTGAATATTAATTTTACGTGAAACTTTACGATTCTCATCTGAAATCATAGTCGATTGGTAAGTTGAGAGTTTCACTCTACAAAGTTTTCCGAATATTTTTTTATTTATTTTTTATTGCTTAGATGGGTGGACGAGCTCACAGCTCACTTGGTGTTAAGTGGTTACTGGAGCCCGTAGACATCCACAACGTAAATGCGCCACCCACCTTGAGATATAAGTTCTAAAGTCTCAAGTATAGTTACAACGGCTGCCCCACCCTTCAAACCGAAACGCATTACTGCTTTACTTTGCTGTACTTTAACTGTAACTGTACTTTGCTGTACCTACTTTAGAAACTGTGACTTAGAACTTGTCGCAAGGTGGGTGGCGGCATTTAAGTTGATGTCTATGGGCTCTGGTGACCACTTAACACCAAATGAAGCGTGACCTCATCCAATCGTCTCAGCAATAAAAAACTAAAAATATATACGAGAACTTTTAGGATAGATGAAAATCAATTGCATCATAAGCCGTGGTATGCTTCACAGATCACAGGTATTTCAGTTAATCATACGACAGTATTATAATGTGTTTCTATCGCTCAATAGACAATAACGATAATCGCCCTTATAATTGCGAGTGAGAAAAGTTTGTTCGCACTACTGTATGCTTAGTGCGAGTTTCTTAACGTTCTCGATAGCGTAAAAGTTAATCCAATTTTGTATGCAGTTGGAACAGCGCCCCTAGCGGCAAACGTACGCAAACGATCCCATTCCATACAAATATGAGTTAACTTTTACGCTGTCGAGAACGTTAAAAATCTCACACTAAGCACACTAAACCACACAGGCATTGGAATTGATACGTAAATATGTCTGGCAGTGATTAAGGAATCAATCCTCAAGGTTAATGCTAATTTTGAACTTGTTCGTTCTATGGACGTAACCTAATCTGGTTAAATATTAATATACTAGCTTTTGCCCGCCACTCCGTCCGCGTGGAATAGTAACTTTGGCATGACGCTAAATTTTACCCCCCACTTCATTTACGTAGAAAGTGAAAATATTTTTAAATTATAGAATGTTAAAGAACTATTTAAACCCCTGTTTTGAAACATTCTTTATTGGTGTACCACTTGTAATGGCCTTACCGTGATGTTATATAGCCTATATATAGTATTCCTCAATAAATGACTTATCTAACACTGAAAGAATTTTTCAAATCGGACCAGTAGTTCCTGAGATTAGCGCGTTCAAACATACAAACTCGTCAGCTTTATAATTAAACTAGCGGCCCGCTCCGGCTCCGCTCGGGTCTTTAACAAAGATTTCAACGATATTTGACGTTGTTTTATTTTTTAAATAAAGGGACACTTATTGCGGCATAACTATACTAGTTAGACATATGCTGTCCCGACAATTTTTGTAAATAATAATGTGTTCTACGAAGTCGTAGTACATTATTTTATTCCATCATCAATAGTTTTCGCAGGACACGCGATGTAAAGAATATTTTAGGTAATAATTTTACACCTTGGGTTACATTATTGGAGTTTTAGTAAGGATCCCTAATTTTTTTTCAAAAAAGATTATAGCCTATGTCACTCTACAGCGGGGTATTCCGTAGGATAGCTCACTTTAACCGGCGCCATCTAGGCGGGCTGCCGACCGAGAGGGCTGGTGGTCGTGGCGCCGACAACCGCCGATCCAGCGTCTCGATGGGGAGGGTAATGGAAGAGATGTGCTCCGCACTAAACGCTTCACTTTCACCCCTTTGCCTTTTCATGAGTTCTGTCTCATGCGAGGTTTGGACGTTGGTTGTTGAGCGACAGGAGGTTTTAGTCAGTTCGACTCTGACATGCCCCACCCTCCATCCCCATGTCACTCGGGAATAGTGTAGCTTTCAAATAGTGAAAGAATTTTTCAAATCGGTTCAGTAGTTTCGGAGCCTATTCAATACAAACAAAGAAACAAATCTTTCCTCTTTATAATATTAGTTTAGATATTAATATTAAAATATTAAATTAAACTTTTAATAGATTAGACGAACCTGCTGGTGGTTTCCATCTTTGTTGTCGCTGCTATCGGACGCCGAAGAACCGGTGTGCTTCTTGCAGAACCCTGGACAGTGCCTTCTGCACAAACATCTGGAAGAGACAAGTAAAAGTAAATACTTCTTTATTACCATCTCGGTTCCTGTACGATGCCCAGTTCATATATCTCAAAATGTCTATACGGATGATCAGTACTCTTGGAAATGAAGTGCATAATTGACCGGTCATCGTTCTCATCGAACCCGTCGCTAGCGACGAAGGGCTCAACGAGTGAATTAACCCACAGACAAAGCCCACTGAGTTTCTCGCCGGATCTTCTCAGTAGGTCGCGTTTCCGATCCGGTGGTAGATATTTTTTTTTATTGCTTAGATGGGTGACGATCTCACAGCCCACCTGATGTTAAGTGGTTACTGGAGCCCATAGACATAGTTACAACGGCTGCCCCACCCTTCAAACCGAAACGCATTACTGCTTCACTGCAAAAATAGGCAAGGCGGTGGTACCTACCCGTCCGGACTCACAAGAGGCCTCACAAGAGTACAATTAAATATTTAAGCAATCCCAATTTCTGTTTATTATTCGTCTAGCCCTTGTGAGGTTTCTTTGTTATACAAGAATATCATAATTGTAACTTATATGAAGCGTAAAGTGAGTTGCGATGCTTTTCCTCACAAGTATCGTTTTAACATAAAATAAACTTACATTTTCACGCATCCCTTTTATCAGTTACGTAACCTATTATTGTCTGGTGTTTGTGTAAAGGCTCGAAGGGTCAGGTTATTGGAATAACAACGGTCACTTATCCCGCATATTTTACCTGTACTATCATAATATTAAATTAACTACTCCTTTAGACAGGCCGGTCTGTTTCCCTTTTTGACGTTAAAAATATGTCTCAAATGATTATGCCTATAAAGACCATTACGCCGCTGGGTCATGAAACGTATTTTCCACGAGGGGTACAAAATTTCTTTAGCAGAGATGACCTCATAGTCTGATGTTTGATATCACGCCGAAGCAGACCTTAGAACTTATATCTCAAGGTGGGTGGCGCTTTTGCGTTGTAAATCCCTAGGGGCTCCAGTAACCACTTAGCACCAGGTGGGCTGTGAGCTCGTCCACTAATCTAAGAAAAAAAAATCAAGTGTACCAGAGTGGAAAAATGAAAGAAATCGCTGAAAAAATCTTCTCGGGTTCTTCCAAAAAGTCCATTGAACTTTTAGTGACTTCTCAGCATTTTATTGAAAAAACATTACATTTAATCTCATGCAATGCGTACGGTATTGTCTTACCTTATTTAATTCTAACCACTTCATTTCATATTCGATTATTTCATTTCAATCCAATTCCATTTCCTTTTTCATACAACAGACATTACTTCGGTCTTTATAAGAAAGATTTGGCTGTATGACCTATTTTCTTTATACCTGTCGATGGACAAACCGAACAAAAAACCTTTTCATTTACTTTCATCATTGACAGAATAGATTTATTGGCGGCATATACATAATTGCATGAAATGATTAAAATCTCAAATAAATCAATTTCATCACATTTCGTTTCATATCCCATTTCATACATGTAACAGAATATGTACATACTTAATAAATACATATTTTTTTATTTAATTGGCTGTACCCGTCCGCTTGGCTGGGCATTTAAAATTAACATTATTATTTCTCACCCCCACAAAGATTCTCATCATTCACACCTCTGCAACTGGTGTAGGGAGTCCAACACTCATATAAATATTAGCCTATCCATTAAGTACATGTATTTTCTACATGGATACCAAGTTCCAAGTCAATCGGATGCATGGTTCATTAGTTATAACGGAACATCCGCAAAACCACTCTAGATTTATACATTAGTATAGAAGATTAGTATAGACTCGACACTGGCAACGCTAGAAGACAATTGCCATAATAAATAAATAAAGAAATTCTGAACACGAAACTCCTACCGATAAACATCTAATCTAGTTTCAGATCTGGTAAAGAGTTACCACAATGTGCGAGTAAGAAATAACTTCAAAACAACTCTACCAAATGTGACAGCCAAAGAGGAAGCAACGTAAACCAATTTGTAAACCAATAAAGTGCCCTATTTTTTATATCTTTGATCTGATGAGCGAATCGCGCAAATCCGATACCGAATCATATTTGTGACGCTCCAACCGTTACTGCTTTCGGAGAAGATGAACACAAATTTGAATAAATGGAAGCGGCTGGCAAGTTGTTTTAAAACATAGCTACTTGTGAGTCGAAGGTATTTTAAACACAAATGTCATTGATTGCAACATATGTACATCTATAGCAACTAGAGGTCCCGCAGTAGTCGAAATTCGACTATAATTAATTGGAATTGTAAGTTTGTACACTATTATAATAGTATTTTATATTTCTATAATCTTAAATTTCGCCAAGACTACACTATAAAAAATATTAACAAAGACAAACATTATTTAATCTATTCTCAATTTGACAACAGACGTCAAGAACAAAAGTTTGACAATAAATAGTATGCATGCCTGTGTGCGTCAAATACATGGTATGTAGTGTGTGTAATGTTTTCTTTATTGACTCAAGGTATCTATTATGCATTATTTAAAAAAATTATTAGGATTCTTCACTTCTTCTCTGTATTCTCTATGAGTGTGGAAAATTTCATACTACTCCGTTCGCGCAATTTTCGTAAAAAGGGATACAAAGTTTTTGCTTCACGTATTAATATAGATGCTACGCGCTGTGGTTCGAGATAAATAAAACATTCACGCCCAAGCTTACACTTCACAATTTGCAATTCCCTTCGAGTAGAACTGTTTAGTCACCGCCTTAATGTCATTTCTGCATCGCTTTCCTAGTTTACACGACATGTCTGCATTTACCGAGAGCATTTCCGAGTTTTTCCGAAACCCGTTTTCGCTATTTGACAATAGATGGCGTTACACTTCTTGAAGGTTCCCGACAGTACTAGTTGTTTTGTTATCCGTATTTTGCTATTGGATGACAGATGACGTTACTAACACTGGCATAACAGATAACAATTTTGATATAAATGTCGTTTTATGAATGTATGTTTTCTATAGACACTAAAATGGTTTTCGATAATATTAGGTCGTTATCTATAAAGTTGCTGTTTACTAGTATAGTATACAGAAAATTCAAGTATTTTTTTATATTTCTTTCATTCAATATATGCTGCCATGTTACGGCAGACGGCCCTACTGTTTGGGACCCTAACTACTCCACCGCTGAGTCAATCATTCCGATACGCCGCTTGTCTAAATTCAAAATGAATAACAAACAATATCATACTCGTATTTCGATTATAGCTATCGTGTTATCAGTCAGGCCACAAACATTTCTCTATACGACATCGTTATAACAGTAGCTGTCTGTGTACGACAAATGACTGTCCCCGGTATAACGGCTGAATGAGCCGGATAACCGGCGCGGCGGCATAGTCTGGTTCGCATTGTGCAACTTTGAACTTACACCTTTATTGTTAGAGCACGGTTCAGGTATCTTACCTATCTTCACCGCGGAGAATCGTCGCTATCAAACCAAAATCTGCTATGTGCAAAACCTCTATTTTGAATTAACGAGTAAAAACATTTTCGTATAAAATTTTATATGAAGGTGATTTTTAAGAACTATATCAAATGAAAGCTATAGATAAATATTAAAGCTATAGACACATAACAGTTTTTTTTATACGGTAGATAGGCCTGTGAACTACACGAAAAGGTCACAAAGTAAAAACCTCAAAAATTGCACATAGCAATGTGCAGCACAAGTGTATACATGCTTACATAGTACATACATAATAATATATGCAAGCTCATCTTGAAAAATTCGTTAGCGCAATACAGGCTTTTCTTTATTAGAGATGGGACGAACTCAGGGTCAGCTGATATAAATGCCACATACCTTGAGATATGAGGTTAAAGTCCAAATGGAATAGGCTGTGTGACGCTCGAAACCAAAACACACCGGCTCGCCTTTAACTCAAACGAAATGCTCTATTCATATATCAATAGAAACGTCTAGAATTTCTATGCTGTATCCCGTAAGCTCATATCCTGCGCCCTTGGTCGTATTGTGCCGCGATATTCCTTTATGAAATCCTTTTACAATACGAACCGTGAATAAGGAGAAGTATTGCGAGGCTTACGGCGCGCTTGAGCTCTTTGTACGTATAGAGGAATAGTTTTATTAGAAAAGATTAGGGCTCACAGGATAGAATCAACGGAAGTTCGACACTCGTATCTACCTTTTGTTTTATATATATGTAATATGTTAATATATGTTATGTGTTTGTTGAAACAAAACAAAAATAAAGTTGTTGCTCTGTAAAAGAGTTATTTATTTCATGAAAAGAAAAATTTGCAAACACTAATTTAATATCCATTGACAAGTCTTTATAATATCGATACCTTTTTGTCGAACTGATAACGAGTTTTATAATATTTTTACGTTGGATATATTGAAAACCAAAATGAGAACAAAAGGAGTACATAAAATATAAGCTTAATCTTGAGTTGTAATTGATCAATTTACTTATTGAGCGAGTAGTGCATGCTATTATTGTCCAACTTGAGCCATGAGTTATTCTCATGGCAGTGACAACTTAACCTCAGTGGACTAGACCACTTGGATTCAGTCAATTTGTTGAAATATTTAGTATTCGATATCTCTGCGTGTTTTTTGTTCTAGTCTTCAGACTGAATGACATATACTTAGTCTGGCCATAAATACTGTTACAATTAAAAATAAACAAAATATTACATTTGAATTTGGAATCTGTCATTTTTATATGATTGCTCATTGAGTTTTCTCATTTCGGCGCCAATACATTGTACAATATTTTGCGATATTAAAATGGAGTGGGGTGACAAAGAGAACCGAATCGCTGTGATTGCATTACACAAAGTCGGTATGGAGCCAAATGCAATTTTTAAAACTCTGCATACGTTTGGTATTAGTAAAATATTTGTGTACCGGACTATTAATAGGTGCAATGAGACATCTTCTGTTTGTGACAGAAAAAGATCTGGCCGTCCACGTAGTGTTCGTACGAAAAAGGTGGTCAAAGCAGTAAGGGAAAGAATTCGAAGAAATCCTGTCCGAAAGTAAAAGATTTTATCTCGAGAGATGAAGATAGCACCTAGAACCATGTTGCGTATTTTAAAAGATGACTTAGGACTTGCAGCCTATAAGAGACGTACGTGGTCACTATCCGACTTCAGTGATGATTTGGTGGGGTATTAGCTATGAAGGAGTGACTGAGCCATACTTTTATGAAAAAGATATCAAAACATCAGCACAAGTATATCAAGATACCATTCTTGAGAAGGTAGTGAAGCCCCTTAACAACACCATGTTCAATAATCAAGAATGGTTCTTCCAGCAAGACTCGGCGCCAGGTCATAAAGCTCGGTCTACGCAGTCTTGTTTGGAAACGAACGTTTCGGACTTCATCAGAGCTGAAGATTGGCCGTCTTCTAGTCCCGATCTTAATCCGCTGAATTATGATTTATGGTCAGTTTTAGAGAGTACGGCTTGCTCTAAACGCCATGATAATTTGGAGTCCCTAAAACAATCCGTACGATTGGCAGTGAAAATTTTTCTCATGGAAAGAGTGCGTGCTTCTATTGATAACTGGCCACAACGTTTAAAGGACTGTATTGCAGCCAATGGAGACCACTTCCAATAATCTTTTTATACTTTAAATTGGTTTTATATTTATGTATTAAACTAACACACTGTAAAAGTAATAAATGTTATTTGCCATAGAATAGATTTATAGATAGACATAGATTTTTTTTATATTCTTTATTGTAACAGTATTTATGGCTAGACTAAATATAATCTTATATGAATACGTCTTTCTGGTACTCATCATATGACAGAAAATCCTATCAAAATATGGAACGTTTATTTATTTGCTTGATTCCATTAGCAAAAGGAACTTCCTTCGGACCGGAATGATTATTTCGCGGCAAAAGCACAGCAGAATAATGGTAACTTCACCGTAAAATGTTCAATATTGTATTATTTGTAACAACGAAACAAGGGCAGTGGGAACCACTATTTGACTTTTTTTTTTTTTTTTTTTTTTTTAATTGCTTAGTTGGGTGGACGAGCTCACAGCCCACCTGGTGTTAAGTGGTTACTGGAGCCCATAGACATCTACAACGTAAATGCGCCACCCACCTTGAGATATAAGTTCTAAGGTCTCAGTATAGTGACAACGGCTACCCCACCCTTCGAACCGAAACGCATTACTGCTTCACGGCGGAAATAGGCGGGGTGGTGGTACCTACCCGTGCGGACTCCCAAGAGGTCCTACCACCAGTGATTACGCAAATTATAATTTTGCGGGTTTGATTTTTATTACACGATGTTATTCCTTCACCGTGGAAGTCAATCGTGAACATTTGTTGAGTACGTATTTCATTAGAAAAATTGGTACCCGCCTGCGGGATTCGAACACCGGTGCATCGCTACACACGAATGCACCGGACGTCTTATCCTTTAGGCCACGACGACTAAAATAAACTTTCCAGTCGTATAATGTTTCTCTGTAACTGTGAATATTCAAAGGAGGTGGACTGCTCGGGGCAAACATCAAATTTCCTCACACGACCGTGACTTTAATAATTGATCTGTCACCCGAAAAACTTTTATATTTCCAACACGATTGAGTCCAAAGTCGTAACGACAGGAAACCCTCGTCAATATTTACGGAATACCCGTAAATATTAATAAAAGTTACGTGGGTACGGATCTATTGGCTTTCGACATCACTGGATGGAATCCTCGTTGAAATATGTTACACATAATATTTAGTAATTTAAGAACGGAATGTATGGATTAATGAAAGATAATGAAATATGAAGCATGACTGAGTGAGAGAGATGGGAGATGTCGTGTTACGAGGTAAGAAAGACGGCGAATGAATGTTGGACACATCGTTTTATTTTTAAGCAGAGGAGGAATGAGGGTAGTGTAACTCTGAAGACGAAAGACTTTTATATACCGTAAAATGGGGCGATTAGGGACAAATTCCAACTTTATGAGCAATTTTAAGGTAGTTGTTGATGTATATAATGATATATCAGGATCAAAATGATTGAGTCTTGGGGGCATCTTTGTTGTCTAATTTAAAATTATGCAACTAGCATTCCAGTTTAAGCAAAAAATGCAAAAATAGGTGTAATCCCTATTTACCCGAAAATTGCGGTTAATTGGGACGAAATGAGAAATTTGCTAGGGTTGGCACTACTTTTATTTTTATATATAGTTTTAATTTATTTATTTATTTAGTTGCACCAACAAAGTGATCATCAATAAAAAAAATTGAAAAACTGACAAAAGTACATGGCAGACATCACCTCAATTATAGGTGCAATCGACAGTGCTGATATTTCTATCTGGGTTAAGAGATTAGGTGTGTCGGTTATTCCATGGATTAATCAGATGAATACCCCCACTCTGAACAAATATTAAATATTTTATTATGTATTACTTAGACACTTTTGTCCACCTTGAGATTTCATTGATCTTGTTACATGTCTCTGCAAAATCGACTTGCTTATATTAAATTGCTTATCTATTTCAACTAAAGACTTATTCCCAATTTCGCTTTGAATAAACCAGATTTTTACCAACAAATTTAAAAAATATTGTTATAACTACATAGACAACCCTACAAACCTGTACCTATTTATACTTAGGTCGTTTCCATTTCACGTATTCTCATCCCAATTGACCTCTTTTTCGTTGTTATTTGTACCTAAGACGTCCCCAATATCCCCAAAAACAACAGATTTTTACATGTATTTTTATTTAATCAAATACATTAAAACCAATAACAACTGAGACTTACCTTTAATATATATGCTGGTTCAAACACTAAATAACGTTTATAAATCATAGTCGTCTTCTATTATTATCAAATAAATCAAAGAGAGCAAAGTTTCTAGCACTAAAATAATTACCACCACAGGAAGTTAATTTGAAACGCGATTTTTTATAAGTTAGCAGCTATTATCATGCATGTTCAGAGTTGTTTTGTGAACTTTCAACATTCTACTATTAAACTACAAAAAATGGAAGATTTTGCAACGAATATAAAACTTAAATTGAGCATCGAAAGATTTTCCCGGTTTTTTCCCGATTCGCCTCTCAATCCCTAATCGCCCCATTTTACCGGTACTTTATTTTTTATTATTATGTTATTTACTTGTAATAAGAAAGACTGAATAAAAAATCAAGTTTGTGTGAAGTCATCAACTGTTTCATTAGCTCAAAGCGAATAGAAGATCCCACAGTAATATGTATCATTTAGTAACAACTAATTATAGTGACTTCATTGATGTTTGGCTTCTTGAAAAACTAACCACTGTAACCTTGAAAGACACGCAGAAATAGGAACTTTCGTATTAGACGATGTCACAAGCCTCTGTGCCAGGGTATCGTATTTTCGGTCGAAAATTATAAATAAATTTCCATGATAGGCTAAGCTTAATATATTTTTTTAATAATTAAATTAATAATATATCTTTTTTAATATATGATTTTATTTCCAGCCCTTTCATTAATAAGAAAAAACAAATATATCGGTTTAAGACTTCAGTCATGAGTGTCGAAACACAAAAAGTCTGGTTGAAAACGATTACGTAACTTTTCTGTCATTCTCAACACACACACAGACATATAATATTTTAAGGTACCGCACTTAAACATCAAAGTGTAGTTAGGAATAAATTATAGTGTTTTTACTAAAGGAAACGGCTAAGTGCCGGCCGCATTTGTAATAATACAATGAGAATAAATGGAATAATATTACTTAATAATGAAAAGAACACGAGATGGATCCAGAATGTGTTCTGCCTATTTTGGAAATTATTTTTCGTTATTTTGAAAGCCAATTATTCTACTGCAACCATGGTTTTCATTTAAGGAAATGTCTAGGGGACACGTACTTTGTATTCACTTTTAGTTTCAAATAGCATTTTTAACATGCTTTCATCAGCTTGGTATGTATGTATGTATGTACGCTTGTATGCATCGGAATCCTTTAACACCATATTCACGCACTTGAAGAAGTCCGATTAACTGGAAAATTTTCTCGCGCCTGATTTGCTATTTAAGCACTTTTTTTCGTTCTCAAACTTGTAAAATACTAGCTGTACCTATCCGCTTCGCTAGGCATTTAAAATTAACATTATTATTTCTCACACCCACAAAGATTCTCATCATTGACGCTCCCGCAACTGGTGTAGGGAGTCTAACACTCATATAAATATGAGCCTATCCATTAAGTACATGTATTTTCTACATGAATACCAAGTTTCAAGTTAATCGGATGCATGGTTCAGTAGTTATAACGGAACATCCGTAAAAACCACTGTAGATTTATATATGAGTATAGATTATTTTGGAGTTGGTAAGCAATTCAGCTCATGGGCCCCTTGATGTTAAGCGATTGTATTGTCCAGCAGCTGTCTTATCATAGTGCGTGATTGATGCAGAAATTAAGATGACGGTGGTACATACCCTTGGTAATAATAACTGGAAAAAAATCACGCACGGTCATCCGGCCCCAAATTAGGATTTTCTGTGTTAGGGGTACCAGAGATTAGCTAAGTATGTAGATAAGTATGTATTACTTATATACGTTTAAATATATGGTAGTGCAAGGTAGAGGTGGAAGAGGTCGACCGCTGGAGACATGGTTAGAGTATGTAAAGACGATATGAGAGAAAGAGAGGATTAATAAGATGGAGACAAAGAAGAAGAAGGTGTTTCTTTTTATTGCTTAGATGGGTGGACGAGCTCACAGCTCACCTGGTGTTAAGTGGTTACTGGAGCCCATGGACATCTACAACGTAAATGCGCCACCCACCTTGAGATATAAGTTCTAAGGTCCCAAGTATAGTTAGTTACAACGGCTGTCCCACCCTTCAAACCGAAACGTATTACTGCTTCACGGCAAAAATAGGCAGGGTGGTGGTACCTGCCCGTGCGGACTCACAAGAGGTCCTACCACCGGTACACATATGTAGATAATAAACATCCAGATAAACCACAAAGCAACCTGTTCATCACACGTGAATAAAATTAATAATAATAATAATAAGGTTACATAAGTAATTCTCACCTGATGACCAACGTAGCAAAGAGCACCGCCAGCAGCGGCAGCAGGGTCCCGAAGCAGGCCAGGAACAATGTCTGGACGTCCGTGAAACCTGAGAACACAGACAAGACTGCGACAGGTCACGTGCCAACATGTGTGTTCAAAGAAATATTCATCATCATCAGACCATTTGAGAGTTAGACCCAGTTTTTTTCCTAACTAATCGCTGGGAACCTAAGGGTCTATTTCAACTTCGCACGGGCTCACGGGCTTAACCTGTTCATGATTGACTTCCACGGTGAAGGAATAACATCGTGTAATAAAAATCAAACACGCAAAATTATAATTTGCGTAATTATTGGTGGTAGGACCTCTTGTGAGTACGCAAGGGTAGGTACCACTACCCTGCCTATTTTCTGCCGTGAAGCAGTAATATGTTTCGGTTTGAAGGGTGGGGCAGCCGTTGTAACTATACTTAGACCTATATCTCAAGGTGGGTGGCGCATTTACGTTGTAGATGTCTATGGGCTCCAGTAACCACTTAACAACAGGTGGGCTGTGAGCTCGTCCACCCATCTAAGCAATAAAAAAAATAAAGACACGAAAAATCAACTCCAAAAAAGTTAGTTAACTTTGACAACTATAAAATCTGCGATTCCTAGTACAAGAGGCAGATCCACAAGTATTTTGGCAGCAATCCAGGTCGAGCGCTTTTAAGAAGGTCGGAATATTCAAAAGCGGCTCACCACTAATATATTTACATAATAAGTCCAGGCATCGACCGAAGTAATATATTAAACTGCTTAATAGATTCAGAATTTTGTGCGAATTTGACTTTTAATAATTTATACAATCACTAGCTGGCCCGGCAAACGTTGTTTTGCCCTATAAATTATTGATAGGAAAGATAAATAACCTAGATATCGACTGCAACGCCATCTGCCGCGCTGATTTGTAAATCTAAACTAGTCTCGAATCCATCTGAAGGGCGAGAGATCAAATTGATTGATTCTCTACTCTGACCGATATGCAAAATCGGTTGAGCCGTTTCGGAGGAGTTCAATCACGCACATCGTGACACGAGAATTTTATATATTAGATAAAAAAGTCACATTAAATTTATTTGTAAGCTAGCTGACCCGGCAGACTTCGTAGTGCCTCAATCGATAAATAAAAGACCTAAACTCCTGTATAAAATAAACTTAAAACAAACAATAGAAATCCGTCCGACGGGGGACACATCAAGGGAAAAAGAAAATTATTATTTTTATTTAATTCCGAACATTTTCATATTTATCTACCTTTTAAACCTTTTCTGGACTTCCACAAATAATTGAAGACCAAAATTAGCCAAACCGATCCAGCCGTTCTCGAGTTTTATGAGATTAGCGAACAACAATTCATTGTTATATATATATGTTGTGGTTAACGACTTTTAATAATATTAAGATGTTGTTTTGACTATTATTTTAAATGATGAAATGTTGTTTTGATAAATATCACAAAATGTAGGGTAGACTCCGTAACGCCACAGTATAAAATGGCGGTACGTGGACAGAGTCGTAGCATTCCGTATCAGACAGTCATTCAGTCCGTATCGGACGGTCCGTCCGTCTCAGTCAGTGAGTCTCTGGCAGGCAGTCAGTCAGTCGATCTGTCGTTCAACCAAATACGAGTGATGACGGAAACTACCGCTTAGGGATGGCTCCCTGGCGCGCCGCCGCCCCCGACATATAAGATAAATCTAAGAACATATTACTTACACTCTGCTACATATAATTGTTTGTTAATCTGTTCATTTATATAAACTTTATCAATCAATACAATAATATATTAGTACAATCTCGACCTAAGCTATAAAAGAAAACCAAAAAAGTATATATAAAAAAATATTCACGAAAAAAGTTAAATTAAAATGAAAAAACTAAAATCGAGAGTTTTCGTACAATCAATACCAAAATATATTGGTACAACCTCGGCCTAAGCTATGAAAGAAAAGCCAAAAAAAAACAAAATGTGTGCAATTCACACGTGGTAGAAGTGAAACCTTCCAAAATTAAAATACAATTATCCTAAACGTCTTAAGTATATGTAAAATTTTGTCATTAGTAAATAATTGTAAGGTAGCGCCCTCTGTGAATTGATATTTTAATTTCACGTATAATCCTAAATTAAAATTCACTACAAGAGCTTTCATACACACGTTAGTATTAAAAAATCTCACAGATGGCGCTGTATTAAATAGTATGTATATTTCTGTCTCATTCTTTGCTGGCTTCATCCTACACATTTTTGTATTTGTGTCTCTTACCTGTCGTTTTTTCCGTTGCATACGGTTTGAAATCACAACGATTCTAAAGAAGTTGTCACTTCAAAAATATGTAAAAAATGGTCACGAAAAAAGTTAAATTAAAATGAAAACTAAAATCGAGAGTTTTTATACTAACATGAGCAAAAAGTTACAGGATTGTTGTACAACAAATCTAGGTCAATTGTAAAGAGCCGTGCGCTAACTTATATTGAAACTGGGGCAATTCTGTTACTAAACGACTGCCCGAAGCTACGTAATGCGGTCAATTATATTTTGTTATTTAATTTAACTATACCGATTTATTTTATGTAAAATTTATTTTGTCCAAGTAAAAATTTCTTGTGTATTTCGGATCCGCGGCTGTGTAGTATCACCCCAGAAAAGCACATCTCCAGTTCTTCTCGTGGATTTCATACCAACGACTAAGAAATTGACCGGAAAATAAACGGCAGTGTTTTTTTTTTTGCCTAGATATGTGGACGAGCTCGCAGCCCACCTGGTGTTAAGTGGTTACTGGAACCCATAGACATCCACAACGTAAATGCGCTACCCACCTTGAGATATAAGTTGTAAGGTCTCAGTATAGTTACAACGGCTGGCCCACCCTTCAAGCCGAAACGCATTACTGCTTCGCGGCAGAAATAGGCAGGGCGGTGGTGGTACCTACCCATGCGGACTCAAGTGAAGTCCTACCACCAGTAATTACGCAAATTATAATTTGGCGGGTTTGCTTTTTATTACACGATCTTATTCATTCATCGTGGAAGTCAATCGTGAACATTTGTCGAGTACATATTTCATTAGAAAAATTGGTATCCGTCTGTGATTCCAACACCGGTGCATCGCTCAACACGAATGCATCGTACGACTTCGCAGTATCTAAGTATTATATTATACTATTGGACTACGATCTACTATTGTGACCCAGCACACCGGCAAGCTTCCTGTCCATTTCTGTCGTTAATCAATCATACGTCCCATTTTGAAGAACCCGACTGCCGTTATACAGGACTATTATGTCTACGGTTTCATATCTGAAGTTAAGCTCCATTCCCATTTGTGATGCCCATGAGCCGTGAAGACAATCTAGCATCAAGAATGTCGACTAGTGCCAAAACAAATCGTTTCAATTTTAACGCTAAACCGCCTAATACGGTCGTAGAATACGTGAACTGTTTTGTTTTTCATTCACACTGAATTTTGTTTTCTATAGTTGTCAGCGTTTACAGTACGAAAGAAATCAACTAGAATTATTTTTAAACTGACACTTTAATATATTACAAAATTTTACTATCTCATATCTATAGTAATAGACGATGACTTTTTTTTTTGATAACGCCATCATTATATTGATCTATATTGAGTACCAATACAAAACTAGATGATGACTAGGTTTTTTTTTATAACGCCATCTTGTTGTGTCTTTAAAGCGGTTAGTTGCCCTTAATAAAGAAAAATAGTATTATTATTCGCCAATAGATGTCGGGATGAGTTGATTATTGAAAACACGAATAAAATAACATTTTCTGAAAATAAATCGTAGCTAGATCGATTTATCGCCCCCGAAATCCCCTGTATACTAAATTTTATGAAAATCGTTGGAGCCGTTTCCGAAATTCAGATTATATATATATATTAATATACAAGAATTGCTCGTTTAAGAGTATAAGATTCAAATCATAGTCCTAACCAACTGTATCTCTATGCTACGGTATCTAAATTCCTTTCGCCGTCATCTGTGTCCCCTTCTTCGGGAAATTTCGAGTCTGCAATTCCAAGCACTAGCCGGACCTAATATGAAGGCAGCTAGACTGATCGTCATAATTATAGCGCAATATTGAAGGGAAAAACAGTAATTTAAGAATTTACGTATTAACTAGTAAAACATGTTTCTTTTAGAACTAGCTTTCCTCTACGCATTCGCCTGCGTGGCGACCCTCTAGACCCGTGAGACCTTGGAACTCATGTCTCAAGATGGCAGCATTTAGGTCGTAGATGTCTTTAAACTCCAGTAACCACTTAACACCTGGCAGACCGTCAGCTCGTCCACCCGTTTAACCAATAAAACAAATAAAAATAAAAAGATCTACGCTCTACAGTCGGATGGGAAGTAGCCTATACCTAATTTCATTAAAATCTGTTCAGTGGTTCGAATGTTAAAACGTAAGAAGGTAATAAGAGTTGCTCACGTAATATAACATCTAATACCAAAATTTATAAATGTAATTTCCAAATGTCTTTGAATGGCAACTTTTTTCAACATCTTATTATGATGAAAGCCTATTAAATTCTGCTCCTAATTAATGTCCGGAAAACTGTAATAACACAGACGGACAGTAAATAATTCTATAAATTTCTTGCTTCTATTTTAATTGCTTTTCTTCAATGTACACATCGGATACTTCTGTTTTCATTATATAATTCATAATACATATACAATAATATCCGAAGCTGATCACTGATCCAATTATGACAAGAGTAACTTGAAGACAGTATGAATATCGTCATTTTCTTTGAGACGAAATCCTACGTGTATCAATGCAGTAACTTCCCTATACCCTCGACATTACTGGTACTTACGATTAATGGTAACCACTTACCGTTTGATGAGTGAAACACTGTCTGCCATTAACAATAACAGATGATGATAAATGCTAGTAAAATATATAACTAGATGATGACCGAGCTACGCTCGTTTTTTTTTTGATAACGCCATCTTGTTGTGTCTCTAAAGGGGTCAGTTGCCCTCAATTAAAAAAAATAGTATTATTATTCGCCAATAGATGTCGGGAAGAGTTGATTATTGAAAATCCGAATAAAACAACATTTTCTGAAAATAAATCGTAGCTAGATCGATTTATTGCCCCCGAAATCCGTTTCCGAGATTCAGATTATATACATATATATTAATATACAAGAATTTCTCGTTTAAAAATAATAACATTTTTTTTCTATTGGATTCACAATTATGAAGAATTTTTGTTAGCGTTCTTAAAATAAATCTAGGATTATTCCGTAAAATTCGAATTTAGTTTGAAAATCACTACCCAGATGGGTGCAAATAAATAATAACATAAAATAATCTTATTTAGTTACAAAATATGAAAAGCTAAAATATACTACCTGTTTCGAACAATATTAATTTACCCTTCGAATTAAAATTAAAAGCTTCTCCTTGAACCGAGCACTGAAAGCTCGCATACGAGGGTAGCCTATTTATGAATTATGTATAAAGTGTAGATGAAAAAGCTTCATATGTAGCCTCCGCGTCATGTAGAAGGTTGGAGTGTTATTTATTAACTTATTACGCTTTCTGCTCTAACTTTTTAAGGTATTAAATATAATAATATGTACATATTATATTTATTATGATTCGTAAGCTTATAGATATGTCGGTCAATGCATCGAAGGTTTTTTTTATTATCCTTATAGGCAGACAAGCATACGGCTCACCTGGTGGTGAGTGATTACAGTCGCCCATGGACGTTAGCAATGCCAGGGGCAGAGCCAACCTGCTGCCTACCGTGCCCTGTCCTTGGCTCCAGATCATCGAGAAGGTACCGTCTGTGGTCATGAATATGAACCATCTTCCAGGATGAAATTTTATCATGTAATATATGGAAACGCGTAAAATATTTCATTTACTTTTGTTAAGTATGGAGTTATATTACAAAATGATTGTTAAAGAACAGTCTTCGAGTTACAAAAGACCTTAAAAAACGGAGACATTGATTCGGAATAGACAAGAAGTAGGCAAAGTTAACGCGTGATTATTGTTAGATATTGGATTCTGCCGCGAACAAACCGCAAAAATTTTACATTTCACACGCATTTCACACTTGTTGAAGATCGTGCGCTCAAGTGTCCAATACAAAAAGAACCTTTGTGAATTGGACCTAATTTATTACGTAAACATACTTTATCGCTCCAATCTCCGGACTGCGCGGTATTGCTACATGAATATTGTACGAAGGTCCCTAATTTGTCACGTTTACGGGCACAAAGCGGACCTCGAACAGACACTTGTATTGTTTTGTTATTTAACACGGATCTAACCCTTTGATTTGAATGAGTATTAATTTATTAGTAGGATGACATTCATTCTACGTATTGTATATGCCCATACAACGAAGCCATCAAGAGTTGCAATTAGGCGTTATACAATTGAGATACACCCCCTGTTTTAAAGCTTACTGTTATCCATTAGTACACACTAATATTGCTTGCTACTACCAAATTTCCTGCTTGAGTTTAGTCACTTACCACCCCATTATACTTGGGTATTAACTTATTTTCCTATATTATTTTCCTATTTCAACAAAATTATTTAATCTTTTTTCAAGGGCATCTGGCATTATAGCCCACATTCCATCTTGTGGCCCTGCTGGAGCCAAAATGGACTACAAAGTGAATATCTAACTACACGAAAGTACGCTCAGTGCATTGCTATTAACAATGTAAGGTTGCGTTATTATTATTTATTTCTGTGGATAAATATAGGAGTTACCGTCCAGAATACTGTTATGTGTCTACAAATCCCAAATCCTACCGCGTCTCTTGAGCTATAAAACACGATTTTAAGTTTGACTGTAAGAACAGTTGTTCTGCCTCTCGAACTTTTTGCGGCAGATCCATAAAGTGATGATGCCCATTATACAACGCACAATATATCCTATTACAAGTAGTCACGTAAACACATCTATCTGTTTATCATTACTTATTCTGACTGACTGATTCATAAACTGAAACTGATGTTCTCGAGATGACATTGACCTTTTCCCAACCATTGTAGAAAGGTCCATAAATTTGCTCGAAATGGTAAACGATTCTAATTGTAACTGTATGTTGTTCTTTACTTTCGTTTTGTCACTATGTTCTTACTAGCATATTTTTAAGAAATTACTGTTACTAACTAATTAATATGGATTAATAATTTTATCTGAAATAAATGAATTTAATAATAATAATTTAAAATCATATAAATCAATATTAAAAGTTCTTGTAAGTCTTCTTCTTCTTTGTCTCCACCTTATCCCACTAGGTGGGGTCGGCCCAGCTAATTTTCTATTCTATTCTCTTCTATCAGCCGTCATCTCAACACTCACTCCTCTCTCTCTCTCGTATCTTTTTTTTTATTATTTATTGCTTAGATGTGTGGACGAGCTCACAGCCCACCTGGTGTTAAGTGGTTACTGGAGCCCATAGACATCTACAACGTAAATGCGCCACACACCTTGAGATATAGTTCTAAGGTCTCAGTATAGTCACAACGGCTGCCCCACCCTTCAAACCGAAACGCATTACTGCTTCACGGCAGAAATAAGCGGGGCGGTGGTACCTACCCGTGCGGACTCACAAGAGGTCCTACCACCAGTAAGCAAATGGTAAATGTAACCTTCTTCTGTTTCTATCGTACATGGTCGTACACGTCTTATGGAGAATAGGTAATTAAGGTGATTTACAATCACATAAACCAATCAAACTGGAACTAACCAGCGGATTCTCAAAGCACTACAATGAATACTCACTTGTGTCCGGCGCTAGATCGTTATCGACTTCGTGTCCGGTTATGTTCAACATATAGGCACTTCTGTTCTCTTTACCGGCTTTCACCACTTCGACAAGTTCAACGTAATCCAACTTCTTGAGCACGTCACCGATGCCTGCATCTCTACTGGTTTCATTAACGCCAGTTTCGCTCTCGTTGATTCTGGTGGCGATCAAAAATTCGAAAGTCGGCACGCCTTCGACGAATTCTGAATCGGGCTTGAACAGTAAATCTGTGATAGTATCATCTCGATTAGTTTCTGAATCGATTAAATCGTCTAGCAGCGCTGATATGTTTCGTTTTTCGTTCGACACACGCTTTTGAGTGTTGCTGTTCTGTGATAGTTCCTTGTCCCGCTGTTGTTCCGAGCTGACCATTGCGTCCGCCTCCTTTAAATCATCAATTTCTGCTTCCTCGTCATTGGCGACCACTAAAGTATCAGAATCAGGATTTATTGGAATAAAGGTATGGTTATTTGAAAATTTTATGATGATATCTGTTACGTTGTCAGGGTTCGGTCGGGCGTTAACGATAAATTTAGCGAGGAGCAGCTTCAGTAGCAAATAAAGAAATTTTAATTTGACAATAGTCATTTTGGCGTTAACCGATCATGCTCGATGGGTGAAAGTCCTGGGCTGCTGGTGCGGCGTCCGCCGGCCTGCGAATCAGAAAAAAAACCAAATTTAATTCCCCCTAAGAGAGTTCAGTTTGTTTTCTGAGTGACTTTTATCTTAGAGTTTCGAAGAAGGAAGTTGTTTGATTGTTTTTCATTAGATCGGGAAGTACTATTAGCCTTCATTAGTTCGTGTAATGCAATTTGAAAGGTGCTGCTGTTTTTTGTTAAAGTTACAAGCTTTTGTTGGACTCGTGACCTACTTGGTATTAAGTGGTTATGAGAGGACGATTGTTATTATAGGACTCCGTACATATAACAATGCGGAAGCTACCATATTAAAGTCCAAATCTACATTGTATTATAATGCTACTCTTCCAGTCTTGAAACAGGTACAAATGAATACTCAAATACGTCCTAAGTGACCTCTTGTGAGCCCGCACGTGTAGGTACCACCGCCCTGCCTATTTCCGCCGTGAAGCAGTAATGCGTTTACCGTTGTAACTGTACTGAGACCTTAGAAGTTATTATCTCAAGGTGGATAGCTCATTTACGTTGTAGATGTCTATGGACTCCAGTAAGCACTTAACACCAGGTGGGCTGTGAACTTGTCCACCCATCTAAGCAATAAAGAAATTGGCAATTAAGTACCTACCCGCACCGGCTTATCCCTAATTACGTAAATAAAGTTCATAACCTTGCGCTTATGATTTTGATTACACGATGTTATTCCTTAATAAAGAAATGTAGGTATATGAACACAGATAACGTCTCTGCGACATAAATGTCCAAAAACATTACACAATTAATTAGGGGAATTAATGAGGATTTTCTCCGTTGTTACATAAACTCCGCTACAAGAGCAAATATTTTCGAGAACCAAATATCTTTGATATATATTTTAATTACGACAAGGCTCCGACACAGACCCCGTAGTACCAGATGCCGTAGTAGTCAGGACAGCTGACTAACCACTTGACTCGCGAGGGGTTCATAAGCGTCGAACTTAAGGCTTCGTCAAACAGAACGCGTAATTAACGCGCGTCAGAGCGCTAAACTAACGGCGCGCTATGACGCCGACATGTGTTGTACTACTATGGTAACATACCGTCAAACAGAGCCCCAGCGCTATAAGTACGCAACGCTATGTTACGGCTTCAGGACGCTTTGACGTCAGGCGTTCTAATTTTTTACAAATTTTATTTTAGTCCGAGTGAATGTGTATTAAAATACTGGATAATGCCCGAAAATTTGATAGAAATAGTTAGAAAATACCCATACTTATACAATGCCACATCTGAATCACTCGACATCTTAATACTTTTAACTTTTCACACTGCTATCGAAAGGCACTATGATTTGGTGAATGCGTTGCGTCAAGGATCGTTGGACTCATCTAGTCAATTTGTGTGACATGAAAAGAGTGCGACGTCAAAAGGCAGCGCTAAATACGCGTTCTGTTTGACGAAGCCTTTAGACAATACGAATATTCTGAGCGACGCTTAACTGGATACCAGTCAGCCGTCGAGTTAACGTCGAGCGTGTCATTTGCCGACGATCACCCGACTATCTAGAAGTACACGAGCGCTCGACGATTTGTCAACGCGTCGAGTTTAGGATTATTGGATTTTATTGTACTCAGTACACAGTGCGCGTGGGAGAACGTTTTGTCTTTCGAAGCGATTGGTATGCCTCGTTTAAGCTTACAAGGTGTATCGCAACCGTTCCTAGAGACTAGGATAGGCGCTAATAATAATATTTTTTACTGGTGGTAGGACCGCGCGGGTGGGTACCATCACCCTGCCCATTTCTGCCGTGAAGCAGTAATGCGTTTCGGGTTGAAGGGTGGGACAGCCGTCGTAGCTATACTTGAGACCTTAGAACTTATATCTCAAGGTGGGTGGCGCATTTACGTCGTAGATGTCTATGGCCTCCAGTAACCACTTAACACCAGGTGGGCTGTGAGCTCGTCCACCGCAATAAAAAAAAATGTCCCGGGAAGGTAGCGCTTAAGACCTATTTGGAATGCTTCAATAAGTGCCAAGCCCGCATCTCATCTGACGTTAAATTATTGCCAAAGTCTATAGACATAGCGCCGTGAATGCCACCACTGACTTTAAAGCATGCGTGTCGTCATTCCAATCGTATTGTGGAATTGCAACCTTACCCTTGAAACGGGAACGCATGACTTCTTCGTGGTGTATATAGGTTAGGACACGCCACACAATACGACTTACCAACCATTAATACAATAGCAAACACAAAAATAATTAAAAACAATTCTTATTAGAGAAATTTCTCGTAACGATCAAAAACTGTATATTGAGTTTTAATTATTAGAGTATGGTCCAAGTGGCGGATGAAAGGCGATTGCATGCAGCAGAGATGCGAATGTTGCGATAGATGTGTGGAGTAACGAGAATGGATAGAATACGGAATGAATATGTTAGAGGAAGTCTGAAAGTGGCACCTGTGACAGAGAAGCTGAGGAGTGCGCGTTTGGGATGGTATGGTCATGTGATGAGACGAAAAGAAAATGAGGTTGTTAAGAGAGTGTTAACTATGAATGTGGAAGGATTTAGAGGAAGAGGTAGACCTAAGAAGAAATGGATGGATTGTGTGAAAGTCGATATGGGTAGGAGGGGAGTGAGCGAAGAAATGGTATATGATAGAAGAGTATGGAAGGAGCAAACATGTTGCGTCGACCCCAGGTGACTGGGAGAAGGGCAGGATAATGATGATGATGATGATGGTCCATAAAATTGTTTTTTTTTTTCAGAATAAGCACGATGTTTAGTTGTGAAAAAAGACAAATTTAAGACGATACAGATCTAAAAAATATCCATGTACCTCAAGCGTCAGGATTGCGTAAATTTACAATACGAATAAAGGATACAACAAGAGTTCAATTATCCAGTTCACAATCAGTCCCGCAGTCAATTAAGGTGTGTTCGCGCCAGGTTTTAAAAAATAAAAACCCCAATCCCTGATGGAACTGGATATAACCTTAATATTCTCCATTAATTTCCCACGAGAACACAACATAATGTATATTTGGGTTACAAGCAACATATTTTATTGGTGTAAAAACGCTAGCAAAGTAAGAGCTAATTTCGGTTCTAGTTTGAAAAACATGTCATATTGCTTTAGCGATCAGAGGAGATTTCTAGATTCTAAAGCGTATTAATTTTCACAAACATTATTTTTGCTCGAGATAATTTCAAAGCTCGAATTATATCACCTAACGGCTGGACTGCCCTTTAAATCGAAGCACGCGGCTGCTTCGTGGCAGAAATAGTCATGATTATGGTACCTAGTGGCCTGGGCTCAAGATGCGTCAAAAAATCTTTCTCAATCACTATATCAGGAGATAGATTGGCACCTACTCGAAGCTACAACGTGAGTCTCATTTTATATTCTTATAAGGTTCTTAGTGCACTTATAAGGTTCTTAATGCACTTATAAGGTTCTTAATGCACTTATAAGGTTCTTAGTGCACTTATAAGGTTCTTAATGCACTTATAAGGTTCTTAGTGCCCTTATAAGGTTCTTAGTGGTATCCGAACTTCTGTCGACTAAAGCTCTAGGGAGTAGAGACATAATCGCTTTAGAGAGTTGGAAATCGGAATCTAAATTCCTGAACCTCTTTCCATTTTCTGATTAAATTCATTAAGCTGCCTAAGAAAGAAAAGCTCTCCCTCGGATGAACTGAATCTGATGTTGCAGGCTTTTCCTTTGTTTGCCGCTGTGAAACTTGACTACTTAGGGATGTGTTTGTGGGAATGAGTGGCTGGCAAATACAAACATATTTATATTAGAAGATTAGGTAGAGAGATCATCTCTGGAGACCATCACGAGCATTAAAACATAAAAATTTACTACATCAAGACTTACTTTCGAATTTAACTTCTGCGGATGCGAACGGAGAGAGGGAGAAACGCCTACGGGGAAAGTTCATAGCTGCAAAGAAGGATCGGAGCTTTTACAGCATATTTTATAGTTTCGCCACCTATTCTACTCTAAGCTCAAAAAAAAGACACGGTATTTTCAGATGCATCAAATTTAAAATTATATAGTAAGTTTGTAATTCCCTATTATCGCATTGCATATTAGACATTTCAATAAAGGCCTTTGTAGTAGGAATTCAACAGAGTTAGCTAATCATTTCGTCAATAGTGACGTCTTAATTTAGTGTACTAACTCACACGCAAACAAACAAATCAACTAATAAACTAAACTAAACTATAACTAGTCAGGTCATAAGTATTGTCACACAGTAAAAACTTTTCCTTTTGGAATGCTGGCCACAAAAAAGTTTATTGAATTCGAATTTCGAATTGTTCATGAAAATAAAAATGTATACTTTTAGAATTTTACTCATTTTTAAATATGGACGCTTAAAGAAAACCTTGTTGCAGTTATTGCGTTGCATCGTTGCGGTTACGCGCCAATTAAAATTTTTAACATACCGAAAAATTTGAATATAACCAAAAGATTCGTTTATCGTACCATCAAACGATACAATGAAGACTCTAGTGTAGATGACAGGTCAAGAAGTGGTCGCCCTCGGTCTGTTAGGACTCCAGCAGTGATAAAAGCTGTGAAGGCGCGAATTCAAAGAAATCCCAAACGTAAGCAGAAACTGTTGGCCCTTCAGATGGGGTTAAGTAGAACCACGGTGAAAAGGGTGTTAAATGAAGACTTAGGGCTTCGGGCATATCGAAGAAAAACAGGACATCGTTTAAATGCTCGTCTAATGGACCTGAGACTGAAGAGATTCCGCGCTTTGTTGAAGTGGTACGCGGGAAAAAAATATCAGGAAATTCTTTTTTCGGATGAAAAAATTTTTACCGTAGAAGAGAGCTACAACAAACAAAATGATAAGGTGTACGCACACAGTAGTGAAGAAGCGAGCAACCGTATTCCGCGTGTCCAACGAGGTCATTTTCCATCCTCGCTCATGGTATGGTTGGGAGTTTCTTATTGGGGCTTAACAGAGGTACATTTTTGTGAGAAAGGTGTAAAAACGAATGCAGTTGTGTATCAAAATACAGTCCTGACGAACCTTGTGGAACCTGTTTCTCATACCATGTTCAATAACAGGCACTGGGTATTCCAACAAGATTCGGCGCCAGCTCATAGAGCGAAGAGCACACAAGACTGGCTGGCGGCGCGTGAAATCGACTTCATCCGGCACGAAGACTGGCCCTCCTCCAGTCCAGATTTGAATCCGTTAGATTACAAGATATGGCAACACTTGGAGGAAAAGGCGTGCTCAAAGCCTCATCCCAATTTGGAGTCACTCAAGACATCCTTGATTAAGGCAGTCGCCGATATTGACATGGACCTCGTTCGTGCTGCGATAGACGACTGGCCGCGCAGATTGAAGGCCTGTATTCAAAATCACGGAGGTCATTTTGAATAAACTTTAGTGTCATAAGAATCTATGTTTTGTTAAGTTCATTTTGGTATAGGAATGGTTACATAATGAATAAACTTGTTTCAATTATTTTACATTAAACATGTGACAGAATTTATGACCTGACTAGGTATTTAAGCTGTTCATTTCTAACATCATTTTGTGAAACTCCTGAAAATACTGACATGATGACCAGGGATGGTGACCACGAAAACTGTAAAGTATTCGAAACGTTATCTATATATATATAAAAATGAATTGCTGTTCGTTAGTCTCGCTAAAACTCGAGAACAGCTGGACCGATTTGGATAATTTTGATTTTTAATTATTAGTGGAAGTCCAGAGAAGGTTTAAAAGGTTTAAAATAAATATGAAAATGCTCGGAATTAAATAAAAATAACAATATAGTTTTTCCTTTGATGTCCCCCCCATCGGACGGATTCCTTTTGTTTGTTTTAAGTTTATTTTATTTTATTTATCGATTGAGGCACTACGAAGTCTGCCGGGTCAGCTAGTAAGCAATATAATGACAATAAAAACCCGGACGCTGAGGGTGCAAGACCGTCGTCAGATTGAGGCACTTGAAATATGGCGTTGAAGACGTCTCCTCAGAATTCCATGAACCGCGTACCAAAGTTTCGATCCTGAAAGAGCTCAACATCAAGGAGAGACTATCGTCAGCAGTCCAAACGCGAATCCTCAAGTTCTTCGGGCACATCACTCGTAATGAGGACTCCTTTAAGCGGCTGGTAGTGCAAGGGAAAGTCGAGGGCAAAATATCTCGCGGACGATCTCCATCACGATGGACCTCATAAAATCTGACTCACACCAACATAAATGAGTGCTCTCACTCTTCGAAACACCGTGCCACATGGCGTCGCATCCCAAGAGCATCGGTATCGCAGGATTCGACTGATGCATGACCACGACCACTCTATCAAGAGTATACGACTACTAAGAAGAAAAAAACCCGAGATCCAACCGTAAAATATTTGATGCTGAATGACATGTTGAATATATTTTTTCATACTGCATCCTTTGCCTTAAGATCAATCATTATAAGCCTATTTATATTCACACAATCCTGAATGATACGTACTTCATTAGAGTACGTAATAAACACGGTATTTCCCCGAAGGCTATGGGCCCCTCTTGGCCGTGAGGATATATCCACCTTGCTATCGGGCCAAGGGTAAACGCGTCAATTACGAACAAAACGAGCCTTAAAAGATAATGAGAAAGCTGCTGAACTCATAAGAATTGTTTAATTTGATGAAAATATGTGTACATTACGCTTGTATTTCTTGTTTGAGAAAAATCTTTGTATAAGGCTTTATATAAATGCTGATATTTACCAGCACACTTCATGAGCAAGACTCTAAGAATAAACGAATACTACTACCACTTAACTTACTACTACTCCGTAACTATAGACCGCGGCTTGGCTCTACCACAGAAATTGCTGAAGTCCATGGGAGACGGTAACCACTCATCACCAGGTGGCCTGTATGCTCGTCTGCCTACAAGGGCAATAAAAAAATACTGAAACAGAAAATTGTAAATTTTTTATTTTATTTTATTTTGTACGTAGTGTTATCTCGTACAGTAATACATTCCGGTTCGAAGGGGGATCAGCTATTGGACAACACAATTAAGACCTAGAAAACCTCATGTCTCAAGGTGGGTGGCGGTATTCACGACGCGTATCTATCTACCGACTCCGGCAACTGTTAACATCAGATGCGGCGTCAACTCGTTCATACAATATACAAAATAAATTATCTTTCTAAGTGACGATTATACTTATATTTTTAAGTAAGATTCCAACCAATTATTTTACAAAAACCAAAAAAAATGGAGCGTATTTTTCTGTGAGATCTAAACATTCTCAGATGTGTAAACCAAATTATGTAGTGTATTACTGGTGGTAGGACCTCTTGTGAGTCTGCACGGGTAGGTACCACCACCCCGCCTTTTTCTGCCGTAAAGCAGCAATGCGTTTCGGTTTGAAGGGTGGGGTAGCCGTTCCAATTATACTGAGACCTTAGAACTTATATCTCAAGGTGGGTGGTGCATTTACATTGTAGATGTCTATGGTCTCCAGCAACCACTTAACACCAGGTGGGCTATGAGCTCGTCCAAGAATCTAAGCAATAAAAAAAAAAAGAAAAAAAAATGCTTGCTTATAGCAATGATGTAAAATATTTTTGCCCCGCCGTGGACAGGAAAGAACGGCTCGACTACTAAATGCGAATTCGGCCACTAAATTAATCCTCAATTCATTTCTAATCATGAGTAACTCTCAAAAACTTAAAAAGCTAAAACCATTTAAACACAATTTAGAATAAAATTGGAAAAAGCTCGCCGGTCGAGAGTCTTCATAGCTTCATCGTTTTTTACTGAACTCAAAAGAAAATTGACTTCGTCCGTCTTTCTCCATCATTACTCTTTAATTCGACCGACGCGAACTCCTGAACATTTTCATAATTTTAACAGCCTATTACAAGGTTAATGTGATTAAATATGATCGCAGATATAAATTGTTACTAACATTAATAGATTTTTATTGAACTAGAAAGATGGGCTGACGACCCACCTAGCTTTAAGCCGAAGCCCACAAACGTAAATATTGACATTTATCTTGTGACATTAGTCGAAGTATCAATAATATGGGTAATGACATATTCGGATCACAGCCAAAAATGCCGTCACCACGATCATTGCATTAGTGATTCGTATGTTAGTAGCAATGTCCTACCTCATTCCGTAGATATCATAATTAGGAAAGTCGGTTGCAATACTAGGTTCGCAAACTTTTAAATGGGTGCCACTATCTTTTTTGGAACTGACATAGAATCCCGAGATCCCCTCCGCCAAGAGGGTTACTGGTGGTAGGACCTCTTGTGAGTCCACGCACTTAGGTACCACCACCCCGCCTTTTTCTGCCGTAAAGCAGCAATGCGTTTCGGTTTGAAGGGTGGGGTAGCCGTTTCAATTATACTGAGACCTTAGAACTTATATCTCAAGGTGGGTGGTGCATTTACATTGTAGATGTCCATGGGCTTCAGTGACCACTTAACACCAGGTAAACTATGAGCTCGTCCACCCATCTAAGCAATAAAAAAAAGAGAGCTTGCTGTTTATGACTTCCCTTCCATCTATAGAGACGAACGTCACTGAAAAGCAAAAGGTATTCAACAGACCTACTAAGGGATTCTCTTGCACTTTTTGTCCGGCACAGAACTCAGAAAAAATGGGAGTCAGCACAGTAATCAAACTTTATACTGCCGCAATGCTTAAAGACAAAAGTCTTCAACGCTTGCTTGCTACCGGTTATGACATATGGCGCTGAAACGTGGACATTGACCGCAAGTCTGGTCGGTAAGTTCAATGTCATTCAGCGTGCTATGGAAAGGAGTTTCTTTGATGGATCGGGTCAGAAATGAGGGAATCCGTCAAAGAACCAAAGTAACCGACATAGCCCTAAATATTAGCAAGCTAAGTGGCAATGGGCCGGATATACGTGTCGCCGAACCCATGGTCGATGGAGCAGACGCATTCTGGACTGGAGACCACGTACCGGTGGGCGCAGTGCTAGGCGTTCCCCTGCCCGGTGGACCGATGACACTTGTAGCGATATGCTAGAGAAGATTGGATGGTGGAGGATCGTTCATTATGGCGGACTATGAGAGAGGCATACATCCAGTACCGGAAAGATACAGGCTGATGATGATGATACAGCCACAAAGCATTTAAGCGTCTTGGTTTAAAGTATGGTACAGTCATTATACACAATTATGATTGAGTGCCCAAATATCGCGGGTCGTGGGTCCAATAACAACTTAGAAAATGTACTAGAAACTAATATAAGCTGTTACAATCCCGTTTCCCTGTTGCTTCAATAAACAATAAATTAAACAATGCGACATGGAAACCATCACTTTGAAGTATCGTTTCTTTACCTCATAAAGATGTTTGGTTGGGGTGACTGGCTTCACAAGGCGATCTTCATATCGGCCATAAATACATATAATATTGAAAAATAAAATCCTAACGAGAAATTGCTTTTTGTGCATTTTTTTATTGCATGCATAGGTGGACGAGCTTACAGCCCACCTGATGTTAAGTGGTTACCGGAGCCCATAAACATCTACAACGTAAATGCCGCCACCCACCTTGAGATATAAGTTCAAAGGTCTCAGTATAGTTACAACGGCTGCCCCACCTTTCAAACCCAAACGCATTACTGCTTCACGGCAGAAATAAGCAGGGCGGTGGTGCCTACCCGTGCGGACTCACAAGAGGTCCTACCACCAGTAAAAAACTGTCAAACTGAGTCCCATATTTATGTTTAGCTTATAGTCTCCAGTTATCATTCAACACCAAGTGGCTTGCGAAATTATCTGCACGTATATGACAAAAACCAGCACGCCAAAATACATGGGGTTGAGAAATTATAACACAATCATTATAGTCTTCGAGTATAAAATTAAATAAGTATTCATAAACATGTGAACGAGCCTTAAAGCTTCTCAGAAGCTTTCAAAACGGTCTTTTGTTTACATTATTTAATGGCGCCTGATGTCGGTACACCGTCCGTTTGTTTCCTTATTAGGAAATTCTCTTATTTGTTCGACGATTGAGTGTTTACGAACCCGAGTTGTTTTGTAGCGTATTGTGATTCGTTCATTCATAACTACCTTCCTATCTACCTACCCTCCTTTTGTTTTTTTAATGTAACTAATTATGACTAGCTATGTTCGCGTCGCCGGAGGACCGATATGTTCCATGCATCTTAGAGATTGAGCCAATCCCATCCGCAATCCGCAGTTAGAACCTTAATCGACAGTGTACTAAAATAAATTACCACTTACGTAATGATTCTAGAAGTAACTGGCCGCCCACATTGTTCCCTGAATACTACGACGCGTCCTGTAGTCAGGTTTGATAATGATGTTGGCATTAGACGCCCAGGGAGGTCAAGGAAGTTTGAAACACAGGGAAGGAAGGAAGTTTCACGATAAAAATCAATGCGAAAAACCCTCTGTCGTTGCGGCTGCACACTGCGTCCTAGCACCAATTATTACGCAAATTTATTAATTTAGTCGCAATAAGTTTTATAATTTGTCCTTACTCCTTACTGAGGAATAATATGTAAAGGAATTTTTGATGGACTTGAAATGTTTCCTTGTTCGCGTAAAAGTCTGTAATGATGCTAGATACAGTCTGTAAAAGCATACATGAAAATCTTTTTTCCGTCGTTCATTGTTGCCTAGGAATACAGCCTTCCAGAGTTCACTTGTATCGATAATGAGCAGAACTAAAATTCTATTACTAAAAACTCATGTTGTGGACTTGGCTATCACAATTCTGAATCGCGCTAACAACCTTTCCTAGATTAGCTTGCATATAACATTCAGACTATCTCGATCTACCGAGCAAACACACCCGCTCAATGAAAGATCTTTCTCGTATATGTTGCTTCCTCTAAATTCCTCCAAAAATGTTATTAAATCCATAAGTCCGGCAACATTGTCCGGATAATATATTATACGGGAAAAATAAAAATACTTTCAGACCGTAAATCATTTCGGAAAACATTTTCTCGTTCAAAAGGTTGTAGATGACTAAGATTATGAAAAAACTACGTTGTCCAGAGTTTATTTATGTCATCTGTTCACACATGAATCAAAGGCCTCGATTTCTTTGAAATTATGGCTGTCGCATCTCTCAAAC
This sequence comes from Bombyx mori, assembly GCF_030269925.1. Taxonomy (NCBI): domain Eukaryota; kingdom Metazoa; phylum Arthropoda; class Insecta; order Lepidoptera; family Bombycidae; genus Bombyx; species Bombyx mori. Next base: position 15,138,027 of record NC_085114.1, on the reverse strand, counting down.
CTGAAGTAGCTTCGCAACAATATTGAAGTGGCTTCGTGTAATAAAAGCAAACACGAAATTAATAACTCGATCTAAATATCGGTGTCTTCAACACGTTCCGGCACGAAGCTGACCTGGTCACACGAAGCGCCGTTTATAAAATATGGATATTCCTGGATAGGTACGTGCTTCGTATCGCCCTCGGCCATCACTGCAAGATGCAGTTCATGCCGCGTTTCTAGGGCAGACGTTTATTGTGAACGAATATCTAGCAGCAAAGGTGATGCGTTCTGAATACATTTCATTTTTAAAAATACTTTACGAGCTCGACGATGAAGAAGTAGCTTTATGTGACAAATAAAACCTGACAAATTTTTATTCCGTTTTCTTTACAGCTTTGGAATCAGTTTGGGTTTGTTCAGATTTCTTGGTTCTTGGCCGCGGTCTCGCTTATGAAGAACTGGTATTTTTGTGTGTACAGGGTTCAAGTGTCAATGATATTGCATAAAGGCATCCAATTCTTCGAACAAGAATACACGATTGCTTGGCGAACACTATTGTTTGTTTGGTCTTTTCTCATCAGGCCTTGCCAATTCACAATGCCATCAGCGATACATAGGCGGCACTGAAAATTTCGGGAATTAACGAAGTGACACAACATTACTATTTAAAAATGTATTTATTGCTTTTCGAAGTATTCTCCGCGAAATTTGACACATTTTTCCATACGATGGAACCAATCATTGAAACAACCATTCCATTCGGAAGTTGGGGTCTCCAAAATGGCCGTTTTGTAGGCGTCCACAGCTTCTTCAGGTGATGAAAATCTCTGTCCACGGAATTTATTCTTTATTTTAGGGAAAGTATAGAAACCATTAGGGCTTAGGTCGGGGCTGTACGGCGGATGGTCTAATAATTCTATGTTTTCTTGCTCCAAAAACTCTTTTGTACTGTGCGCGGTGTGAGAACTCGCATTGTCGTGATGGAGGATGATGCGGCGGTTGCAGTTCTCTTTACGGAGTTCAGAAACGACCTGTGGCAAACAAATGCTAGCATACCATTCTGCATTAACCGTTCTTTGTCCCTCAAGAGGAATAGTCGTAACATGGCCGGTTTTGGAGACAAACGTGGCCACCATTTTTTTTGCAACACTCCGTGAACGAACAATTTTTGTTGGCTTTAACTCATTTTCGAACACCCAAACTCGTGACTGGTTTTTTGTTTCGGGTTCGTACGCGTATATCCAGGATTCGTCACCTGATACAATGTTGTATACAGCATTTGAGGATCCTACGTGGAATCTTTCGAGAGTTCTGACGCACCAAGTAACGCGAGCCGCTTTTTGCTCTTCACAGAGCGAATGCGGTATCCATCGGGAAAACAACTTTTTTACACCTAATTGTTCATGCAAGATTATTTGTATTTGACTCATGCCAATGTCTAAAGTTGCCTGAATTTCGCGGTATGTCACATGTCGATCTTCCTCAATCAGCTTACGCACAGCATCAACGTTTTCTTGGGTGACTGCAGTTTTGGACGACCTTGACGGGGATCATCACTGAGCTTGACACGTCCACGTTGAAACTCAGCAAACCAGCGATAAATTGTGGTTTTGGATGGGGCTTCATCACCAAATGCAGAAATCATCCGGCCAACACACTGTTTTTGTGTTAAACCACTTCGAAAGTCATAATAAATCATCGCTCTTGAATTTTCTCGAGTCAATTCCCTTTTCTCAACGACTAAACAAGTTTGACAAAACCTCGTGACAAGACCGAGAATCTTTTTTTAAATAAATAAATGGTATTCGATTTTTAAAACCAAGGAGTTTTCAATTAAAAATATTTTAATATGACAGGAACAGTGGAAATATTCCATTCCCGATACTTTTAGTGTAGCCATCGTAAAGTGATAGAAATTTACAATACTAATGACAGATCCGAGCAACTTCTGCTTCGTGCCTTTTCTGAAGCCTCGTTCAAGTTCTTAAATTAATACTGATCGACGGTAATCTTTGACAATAGCTAGGGCAGTCTTCATAAAATAATGCGAATATTGACACCTTGTATGAGAACTACAAGGCGAATACCTTATTTTATTATCTAGTCCTGACCATTGTCATTTATGATCGACGCCGTATGCACTAAAAAGCAAAATTTGTCGGAAATCTCAGGGGACCAATCTGTCAGACGGTGACGTGGTGAATTTTTGTAATTCTGAACTTCAATACCTGATATTTCTTACAAATATCATTAGGGCGATTAGAATGTTTTAGCGGCCTACAATTATGTACGCATAATATGGCCAATTGGTACATCATCTTTTTTTTTATTGCCCTTAGCAGGCAAGCAGTAGGCAGACGAGCATACGGCCCAGCTAATGGTCAGTGGTTACCGTCGCCCATGGACTTCAGCAATGCCAGGGGCAGAGCCAAGCCGCTGCCTACCGCTTAATACTCTCCACAAGCTTCGTTTGAAGAAGGACATGTCATAGCGCTCATGTCATGTCATAGCATAAGGAAACACCGTAGAGGGGAGCTCATCCCATAGCCGGATGGTACGTGGCAAAAAAGGTCTCTGGAAACGCACTGTGGATGACCGCAGTGGCTCTAGGTAGTATGGATGAACTCTACTCCGGTGGCGGGCGGTGCGATGGTAAAAACGAGATGCCGGTATCATCTCGAACAATTCCTCAGAGCACTTATCCTAATTAATTGATTGATTGATTGAAAATTCTTTATTGCACAAAAACATTGTACAAAGGCCAACTTAACGCCATGCAAACATTCTCTTCCAGTTAACCCTCGTTGTTGAAGTGAAAGATTCAAGAATCATCTTAATCGCAGTTAATTAAATACGGATGCTCAGATTGCACATTATCCCGTGTAAACACAACACTCTCATTGTACAAGTCTAACATTAACAAAATCTCATAAAACAGAAAATCTATTATCATTTACCCAGTCCAAGCTTGATACTTTTCTTGTGAGTGGCCAATAAACTGGCCGGCTCATAAGTACCATTTAGAGATATGGACTCGCTAAATAAAAATAGAATAGGCCATTGTCAAGTTCCGTGAGCTGTGTTGCAGAAAACACTAGTAACTGGTTCCGGGTGAAACTGGTGAACTCTACTCCGGCAGATAATGGTAAGGCAATGGATGTTCCCTTTTTCGATATTACGTTAAGTACTCACAATTGACTACAATATGATTCAGCAGAACGCACTTCAAGCCTTAGGTTGAGCTTCGTTAGGCGCTTGAGGTTTCAAGTTCAAGTCGTTTAAAATTGCGAGTTTAGAAAAATGCCATCTCAGCTATGAACAGTGAGGATTGTATAAATAAATTATTTCCTTCAATATTTTTCTATATATTTTGCGATTTATGTGCAGATTATAACTAAATCCGATATAAAGTAATGAAATGTTGTCGAAAAATGAATTTCGGGATACTATCCTTGACTAAATAACATCAAAAATCATTCGCACCTTGTCTGAAGGTTTGCTCAACACAATACAATATCGTAGCGCTGAGAAAACCTTTTCCTAAAATATTTTTATTTCATTAAAAAGACCTATCTTATCGGTGTTGAATTTTACTTATCTGGGTTCACTATGTTCTTAAATTGTATTTGACCGTTTTATTTGCGAAATGTATCTTATATTATATAATTTACTGTACTTTTAAATTGTAACATAAAATGGTAGTCACCTGCTGTCACATTACCTACTAAATAATTTATTTAATGAATTAAATGCATACACAATGATAGTTCAAACATTTACCTACCAAAAAATCACATGATTCGTCCAATTGCAACGTTCACAGTGTCCGAAGTGCCGTCACTTTAATACAATAGTAATGTTTAATCAACAAAAACAGTTTGTCTAATATAACAAAGGTCACGTTATCACACTTTAGCATCGAGCGAGCGACCACGTTGATCACATAATGAAACGAAAAAAAAATCACATTGACAGATAAAAAACGCGCGAACGCATGTTTTGACATGTAATGTTGTTTTTTTTTTTCTCGATTTATCAAAGGTATTTAAAATCGAAATTCCCAACGCCCGGCTATTTGTACGGCGGGATGCGACCGTGCCCGGGAGATCCCGCGGGTTTCAGAGGCTGACTCTGGCTCGGCGACCGATCGAAGCTACGTACGCTGCTCCTCCCCCTCTTGCGTAACTCGTGTTCGTGTATTCGTATTCCTTAATCTTCTATTAGAAACAAAAAAAAATCCCAAATACTTTATTGGAAACAAATATAATGTTTAAATTATTTTTTTGTTAATAACACAACAAATATACTTTTGAATTTTCAATAATTATAAAACTAATTAACTATAAATAAAAGACAAATGTAGATAAAAAGCCAAATCATGTAATTAAAAAAATTAAAAAATATATTAACAAAAATAATATTATGTAGCTTCTATCTATGTTCATCTTTAGGGATCTGTTCACTTGCTTAAATGCGCATGCGTGAAACGAAAAGCCGATCTGAAACACAACCAAATTTACCATATACAAGCAAGAGACGGCTTATACTTTCAAAAGCATCGGTGTTCACTCCATTTGTTGTCTAGGCACGTTCGTATGAAGGAAAAACGTAGGAAAACTTATATCGAATTATTCGTTCACATGTTACTTGAAAAAGTTTGTTTTTGTAATGCTCCTCCATCAATGGCCATGGGAAAAAAACCTTAACAATTCGAAAAATATTGTTATGAAGCAACCAATTCCCACTACGAGCCATCTCGCATTGCTACTTAAAAACTAGAAGTTAATAGTATTTGGTAATAACTTAACCACCTCATTCTCAAATGTGACATACACTTGGAGATTGTCTCACAGCAAATTACTGATTAAAATATAGGTTGGGCAGTCTATCAGCAATATTCTACTATGCTAAATAGTACAATTGAGTTTGAAGCGCTTGTCTTTGTGTAGCATTCGTTGACATAATAAATAAAATAATAATAAATAAATATTTACTAACAATCACGCCACGTTAACTGTTCCCGTGATAAGTTCGTAAAGAACTTGTGTTACAGGTACCAGATAACGGAAATAAATGTAAGATTTTTATTATACACATACATATATTTAATATACATCCATAACCCTGGAAAATACATTTATATTTATCATACAAATATCTTCCCTTTGCGGGATTCGAACCCGCGACCCCCTTATGTAGTGACCATGTCACTTACCACTACACCAGACGGCCGTTATATATAAAAGTATTCTGCCAACCGCTGTCTAATAAAAAAATTTAAAATAAAACATTAGCGTTTCCATGCATTACAAGAACTTAAAAGGTCGGGCTGTTTGTTTGACTTTGAATTTCATCTTTACGATAAGACGATTTCAGGCTTTTAGACGCGGTGCAAGATACGAAATTATGTGAATAGTTTCCTTTTGTTAATTGAGTGTTTCTTTACATTCAATTGTGTAATAGCGATGGTTTATTGACTGTTTATCATCTGTGATACTGCACAAATGTGGAAAAATGAAACAAAGTCGCTGGACGTCGCTTCTCGGGCTCTTTCAAAAAGTCCACTAGACTTTCAATAAATAATCACTATTTTACTGAGACTCTATTTCATCCCAATTATAGTAGTAACAACCACGAGTCTACCACCGATTCGGTATATAATATGGCCACAAAGACGAAACGGCGGGAAATGCATCACTCACACTTTTAGCACGCAAGTACTCATCTGATGCCGACTCAAAATTTCAAAATTTCTTCACCATTGTAACCTTTGAGTACTACTACCAGGAGTCTTATGTTTATCTAATTATACAGAGAAACAAAATTGGAAAATTGAAAGTAATTACTCACAACTCAGGATTTAGATTAGTTTTATGCCTTACAATTTCTTTTTGTCTTGTTATTAAATTGTTTCTCAGATAGGTGGAATAAAAAGGGTTTTTGTAAAGTTTTTCATAAAAATAACACTAGGTACTAAACAAAATAATTTTTTTTGTTAACAAACATAGATATCTCAGTTATATAAAGATACCTAGAATCAACACAAACAATTGACTGGTTTGCGCCTTAGATACATCTGCATGCTCTTACAAATTAATTTCAACACACACATACATACTTTGCACTGAAAAATACTTTAATATGGTATTCAAACTCTCAAAACTCTCTTAATGCCTGCGCAATTAACTATTAAAAGGTCAATGTGTTTGCTTAAAAATGAATCTAAATAGTTACACATAAGTTCGGTTTTACTTTGTCACTTAAGCTAACGTAGGTAACAGTCTTGATATTATTCAGAGGGCTGAATTGTGTTTACGTTCGGCCATGAATACAAAGATGACACGAAAGAGTATTTAGACGACTTGTAATATATTGATAAATGAGTTAATAATGTATTAAGATAAACCGTTATAGTATCGCTGACGTTAATTGCGTATCGGATTCTGTAATAATAGACAAAATACCTGCGTGTGAATGATGATATGAGAGAGAAAGTAATGAGTGTGAAGCTAACGGCTGATAGAAGAGAATGGAAGAGAAAAATTAGCTGTTCCGACCCCAATTATTCCCCCCTCCCCCTCAATTATACCCCAATCATTTTACAATAAAACGATTTTTTCTTACACTATTTTTAATTCAAATTTATTAAAATTTATTTTCTATTTTTTAGTTGGACTTTCTATAAAAGCGTATATTTTTAGTTTTTTTAAACTATTATTTATGTATATAACAGAATCTTTCGACATAATTTTAATGATTTCAAGACGTGCAACTTTGAAAATTTGGACACGCATTAAATACCGAAGACAGGGAAATAATTACATAACTTCGCTCTGATAGATTATCTTATAAAGCCGAAACCAGTAGGTGTATAGGTAGTGGACCGATATCGATAAGAAATAAAAAAGATGAAATCAATTGTTAGTTCGGTTTGCTATTATAGTCTGTTTATTTTAGTTTTTAAACTACAAATATTTCTGTTTGACTTTAGATGACTTGTACGAATAAATGAACTTAAAAGGGTAATTAGTATTTAATAAAATTATGAAGACATGAGAATATTAAGAAATGTTATAGTGTCGACTATGATCGCCCGCCGTCTCTGCGGCCCAAATATCTAACAGTGAAGCATTCTTCCTGGTCCGCCCACCAATAAACCTTTCTGTTGATAGTACAGTTTATGTTACGTAAACTCATATACATTTTATTGACTGTACTTAAGCTTGTGATTCCGAGAGTTTGCTTCTATGGAGCCGCTAGTAAAACGTTGAAACTAGCAACGACCGCTTCGAGCCACCGCAGTAGCGTTGTATTACGATGCATCTCGATGTACGTCATCAATACAAATCAATAAATCTGACTGTTTCAATTTTAATAAGACAAGGCTCGTCCTGTGTCGTGGTAGTCGTTATTGAACACGTATCTATATATTAATACGTGAAGCAAAAACTTTGTATCTCTTTTTACGAAAATTGCGCGGACGGAGGAGTATGAAATTTCCCACACTTATAGAGAATATAGAGAAGGAGTGCAGAATGCAATAATTTTTTTTAAGTATATGCACAAAAACTACATTAAATAAAAAAAACATTACACATACTACCATATACTTGACACACACACATATACATATATTGCATATAGTCTCTGGTAAAATTGAGAATAGATTAATATTGTTTATCTTTAATATTATTTGTCTCCAGTGTAGTCTTGGCAAAATCTGTGATTATACAAATATAATAGTCTTTGACAATAGAACCATAATAATATTCAAACATATAATTTCTATTAATTATATTATAGTCGAATTTGGACTACTGCGGGACCACTAGTTCTTAAAATAGTCACAACAAATACATCGGACGTTAAATTACAAGCAAACGACCATAATTAAATCATACCTCCGCCTGAAATACCTCAAACAAAACCTCGACTCGACTTAATCATTTATTCCTTTAACCTAATACCCCGCCCTTTGTGACTTAGTTTATTTAGCAGTGAAAGTCAGGCAGTTCCGAGAGCTGGCGTTCTCCGTGTCATTAACAATTCTGACGCAATGCTAACAAGCCGACCGACGTAAGCACTCATGTACACACCGCACGTTACATACAGATGTGTTCAGAAAGGTTCAAGACAAATTCACGGGCGTTTTCACCAAGCTACACTAAAAACCACTGTAGGTTTCCGGAGATCAGAGAGGTATTAACTGTCTTGATGGTAAGACAATTGTCTTATGACAAACGAGACTAAAAATCTGTCATAAAATAAATAATAGTTTATAAAAACTAACAAAATACGCTTTTATAGAAAATCCATCTAAAAAATAGGAAAATAGATTTGAATTAAAAATAGTGTAAGAAAAAGTGATTTTATTGTAAAAAAAATGTGGGATGCCTTTCAGGATATTATCAAAATAATCCTTCTACTCATATCTGTTCATAAAATATTTATAACTACTACATATATGCAAATTTATTAAAATTTATTTTCAATTTTTAGTTGGTTTTCTATAAAAACGTATTTTGTTAGTTTTTATTATTAATTATTTTTAATTTTTTAGTTGAATTTCAATTTTTTCATTATTTTTTTTTAATATTGAATTGTCATCGGTCTTTAATAAGTTTCGAGTTAATCCGACGTTTTGAAGGGGGTCAAAATCATGTTCAAAGATTACGTTACATACATCGTCTGAAGCTAATAAAAGCGTATTAATTAATAGGTTACTGGTATATCACTCTAGTGCGCCTCTGAAGAGTAAGATTATAACAGCCACTGGTTGGCGGTGTGTCGCATCCCGACCCAGCTGGCTGATTCTGACCCAGCGCGGTATTCCGGAATAACAACAGCACCGCGGCCGCCGTACCAAGACAGCCAATAATCCAAAACCTTCGTTTCGCGTCCAAGGCTTTTTTTATTGCCTTGTAGGCAGACGAGCATACGGCCCACCTGATGGCGAGTGGTTACCGTCACTTATGGACGTCAGCAATGTCAGAGGCAGGGCTAAGCCGCCACCTACCGCTACCGTTAAATACTCTCCACAAGCCTCGTTTCAAGAAAAATATCATAGCACGAAAGATGTCATAGCGCTCGGAAAACACCGTGGAGGGAAGCTCATTCCAAAGCCGGATGGCACGTGGCAAAAAAGATCTCTGGAAACCCACTGTGGTCCAGGTAGTATGGATGAACTCTACTCCGGTGGTGGGCGATGCGATGATAAAAACGAGATGATGGTATCATCTCGAACAATTTCTCAGAGAACCGGCTCCGACAGCCAAGCGTCCTTGGGGTGAGCTACGCTATTTGGCTGCAGCGTTGACCGCGGTAACCTCCTTACCTCGCCCAGGCTCTGAACACAGGGAGATCAGAATATATTCACAATGTTATATGACCTATAAACTTTTTCGTAAAAGAAGATCTTTTCGAACTTAGAACAGAATGTTTATTCCATTCGATCCTCACAAATGACGATTCAGATCCGAACAATTAAAGACTGTGCTACCAGTTAAGCACATTTTGCGGGTCCGATTTTGGCTTTATTAAACGCTATTAATGTTTTTCTTGTTGTGGAAATCGATCTCCAGTCCCTTAAAGTACTAAAAAGTCGGCGAAGTCTAACGGATAAAGACATCCGGTATATTCGTATTTAGTGATGTACCGGTATTCGAATCCCGCTGGCAAGTACCAATTTTTCTAATACAATAGGTACTTATCAAATGTTCGCGATTGACTTCCATGATGAAGGAATAACATCGTGTAATCAAACCCGAAAAATTATAATTTCCGTAATTACTGGCGGTAGGAACTCTTACGAGTTCGCACAGGTAGGTACCACCACCCTGTCTATTTCTGCCGTGAAGCAGTAATTCGTTTGGGTTTGAAGAGCGGGGCAGCCGCTGTAACTATACTGAGACCTTAGAACTCATATCTCATAGTGGATGGCGGTATTTACGTTGTAGATGTCTATGGGCTCCAGTAACCACTTAACACCAGGTAGGCCGCAAGCTCGTCCACCCAATAAGCAATAAAAAATAAAATACAATATTGTAACTAAATTACAGTAGTCCTACCTAAATTTTAATAAAACTTAATTTTAATTTATCAACAAAGTATTGGAATAAAACAATTACGGCACACATTGACCTTGGCCACAATAGTAGGAATGTTATCTGTGTGTATTCTTTGTCTGCATATACTACGGTCTGCCCGAGCTCACAATAACAGACGGGTGTGAATAATTATTTCCTTTAGTAAGGTAGGTAGGTGAGCGTGACCTATTTTATCATTGTGTGATCTCGATACGAGCCAGATAAGAATGAACTGGTCTAAACAAGTTTCTGTCGGATTATTATTATTTTTATTGCTTAGAAGGGTGGGCGAGCTCAGAGCCCACCTGTTGTTAAGTGGATACTGGAGCCCATAGACATCTACAACGTAAATGCGCCACCCATCTTGGGTCTCTAAGGTCTTAATATAGCCCTGACGGCCCCATCCTTCAAACCGAAATGCATTACCGCTTCACGGCAGAAATGGGCAGAGTGGTGGTATCTACCCGTGTGGACTCACAAGAGGTCCAGCCATCAGTATATGGTGCTAGGACCGTATATTTTTAGGTACCACCGTAAATTTAACTACGTAATTTTAAACGAGGATTTTAATTTCAATTTTATAATTTTAAAACGCTATCTATGTTCCGCTTCCTTCTAGCTTCCACTAGATTTTCAGGGCGATATTTAAAGTTGCCACGATACACCCCTATTTCATATAACTAGGAGTTCCCCGCGATTGTACGCGGATTTAATTTAAAATTGTATAATTGTGAAGAGTTTATTATTTTAATCAAAAATTCAAAATTATTTACGATTATTCAGAAAGGAAAATCGTTGCCAACCCTCACTACAAATTTGCTACAATTTATTTAATAAAAATGTGGCAACCCTAAATAATACAAGACATTATATTAAAATTTGCAGAAACATGTTGAGCATAGACTATTGCCAGTAGCTTACTCTGGAATGCTAGGAATTTGTGTGGGTGATCAGGAAAATTATCGACTTTAAAAAAATACATCAACTATGTAATACATATATTAATTTAGATTACGAAAACTGAAACTAAATCGACTTAAAAATTGTATTTTGATGTGACAACGTCTTATAATTCGATGGAGCCGGCTGCACGCACGAAAAAACATGATTCATGCGGCGTTATCTCGCTCTGAGGCGTTACATTTAAAGCTTGAAGTGCAAGCGAGAGCGCGCAACGAGCGACAAAGAGGCACAATCGGCTTCCGCGTTCGGCAGCGTTCGACATCTGTGTCTCTCCTACTTGAGTGAGCGATGCATCCGCGTGGACAGCTGCGATACAATGATACATTTACATGTTTTCGTCAAGTATGAAGTTCAGTGAAAAATGATAGTGGTGTAAATTGTCCATACATAATATCTATCAAACAAATAAAATTAAAATTTTCTTTTGAAAAATGAAACCATTCCATCAGTATTTTCTTATGACGCTGTCACGTTCAACTGTCGTCAGTAAACCGACTTTACAGACAACCGATTTTTTTATTAATATTAGTAAAACCTCGCTTTCACGTCATTCATATAACACGTACGGATTCCATAGATAATACACATAAATTACGGATTCTTTGTAAACATTATACATAGTTTTTATTGCGAAATCGAAAATGTTTTAATCGTATCTAGTCGCGAAATACCATAGAGTTAATTTAATTCAATAGACCGCGTCATCTCGCACCGGATCGGGTCGGCAGAGTCCGACGTTCGCCAATTGATATTTCCTTTACAAACAATACATTATAGAATATGTTATCACGTTACATACTCCGTATAACCGGTGTTATTGAGTTCAGTGACATAGTATCAGTGATAAAAATAAAATTCATTTGTCGTTTCATGTAAATTCATTGAATACAATTTTTTTTTATTGCTTATATGGGTGGATGAGCTCACAGCCCACCTGGTGTTAAATAGTTACTGGAGCCCATGGACATCTACAACGTAAATGTGCCACTTTGAGATATAAGTTCTAAGTTAGAAAGTTTTAAATTTAAGTCACAAAACGTTTCTAACGTTTACAAAGTGAATTCTGATAGAATTTTCGAGAGACATATATTAAAAGAGGCCTGCTTTTTTAAATTATTTATTATATTTTATATTATTTATTATTTATTTGCGTTTATTTTATGAATTCGTAAATGATAACGAAAATATGTTTTCTAATTTAATAGCCATAATTGTGAGACCGTGGAGCCAGAGGTTGAGCTAACAACCGCCCGAGCGCCTCCGAAGGAGACCTAACAACACAAGGGCAATTGCTTTGCGAATGAATCTACTACCGGATCGGAATCGCGACCCGCTGAGAAGACCCGGCGAGAAACTCACCGGGCTGATGCATGGATTAGGTTAGGTTGAGCGTTTGTTATCGGAGCCCGTGAATGTTAATTGAGTATTATGTCCCAATAGCATTTATACCGCTTTCTCTCATAATCCCAGTAGGAATCTATCAGAATCTTTTCCACTGAAATGATTTTCTCTAATTGTTTTCAGAGTTTATCTAAGTTCTTATAAACTGATTTCTCGGTCAAAGTGTACTTCGACGGGTAGGCAGTATAAACACTATCTTACGTTTATTTTATTCACACCTTAAAATTTCCGAGATCAAAGACTGATCTGGCCTAATCCACTAAGTAAACAAATGCCTCGCACAAACCTTAAAAATATTTCTGTTATACTAAACCGATTTTACATTTCGATCATGGCCGACAATCAATTGCTTAACTTCTGCTCTGTTATTTAGTGGCAAACGCAGACAGTGAGCGCTGTGTCTCATAGGATTGACCAAGCAACTGGAATATATCAGAGGAATACACTGGATATGAAGAACACAACTCGCCCGGTAACGCTGACATAGCCTCTCAAGGCTTAGGTAGAAAAATAAATAAATAATAGTTTAAAAACCTACCAAAATACGTTTTTATAGAAAATCCAACTAAAATATAAAAAATAAATTTTAATAAATTTGAATTAAAAATAGTGTAAGAAAAAGTGATTTTATTGTAAAACTATTTTTAATTCAAATTTATTAAAATTGATTTTCTATTTTTTAGTTGGATTTTATACAAAATTTCGAGTTAATCCGACGTTTTGAAGGGGGTCAAAATCATGTTCAAAGATTCCGTTACATACATACGTCTGAAGCTAATAAAAGCGTATTAAAAAGAGAACTCAGAACTGATCATCATGTTCACTTCGAGCCAGACCTGTGACCAGAAATCGACATCTTTTGACCAATGATAAAGATATGCAATAATTTTTGCTCAAGAATAATTGTAGATTATCTTCTTGTAATCAGGATATATTGTGATAAACTAACAAGGATTATTAGTTTAATAACATTGCTCAAAACCTTCAGTGTGTACAACTAATTGCTAGTCTTGTGTCGTTTAATTATACGCCTACACGCTACGCTGCTACGCTGTGTCTACGACGTAGAGGTCTACGTTGGTTTATTGGAAAACTTTTAAAATTTGAAAGTTCGATTATTAAAAGTGCTTTCAAACGTCATTATTATGGAGATTGGTTTAAACTTTGAGTATATACTGGCAGTATTAGTGTCTTTTTTATTGTCAGGCACCTTCAAAGCTGTACGATAGAAACAAAAGAAGGTTACACTTACCATTTGCTTACTGGTGGTAGGATCTCTTATGATTCCGCACGGGTGGTACCACCACTCCGCCTATTTCTGCCGTGAAGCAGTAATGCGTTTCGGTTTAAAGAGTGGGGCAGCCGTTGTAACTATACTGAGACCTTAGAACTTATACCTCAAAGTGGGTGGCGCATTTACGTTGGAGATGTCTATGGGCTCCAGTAACCACTAAACACTAGGTGCGCTGTGAGCTCGTCCACAGATCAAAGCAATAAAAAAAATGTTTATCTCCAGTGCTTTATTTCATACTAGCGACCCGCCCTCGCTTCGCTTCGGAAACATTAAAATACATATGAAACCAAAAACAATAATAAAAAAAAAATTAAAAAAGTAGCCTATGTTCATCAGGGACAGTGTCGGCTTCTAATGGAAAAAGAATTTTTCAAATCGGTCCAGTAGTTTCGGAGCCTATTCGAAACAAACAAACAAACAAATCTTTCCTCTTTATAATATTAGTATAGATTGTTATTGACAAATACCGCAGTTCATTGTTAGTAGAAACCTAGATGAGTAGTGATTACTAATTAGATGAGTAGTAGTATTCCTCTTCAAACTTGGACACAGAAAAAACCTACAATTTTTTTTTATTTCATTATCGAGATCTTTATGTAAATCTTCTTTGATTAATTTGCAATCCCGGTTTAAGGGTAAGCTAGCACCCGATCAGCTGTCTTCGGCATTGTTGATGTTCACGAGCAACAACAATCATTCACCTTAAGTTGGGCAGTTTGTCTGCATTCAAAGACCATATTAAAATAAGGAAAAACAATTGATTCAACAGAAGATATGGGCATAGCACCTCTTAGTACTGCCATCAGAATCCTTCATGTCATCCATAACAGCAACAAACTTTTTCTCCAAGCAAAAGACAGCCAAGCACCATTCTTACTTTTATCGATAAGCGTTGGTGCGTTCTAGTCTAAAGGGTAGGTAGGACAGCTGCATTGCGATACTATTCAGGCTTCCACTCGATTTTTAACAATGACATCATTCACATTGTGATGTATATGAAACTTAGCAGCTGATGAAGCTCCTCTGCCCATATTCTACCACAAAAACCGAATTTGGTACCTTCTTTGATGTAAACGATGCACTTTTGAATATTTTTAATAGTTGAAACATTCAACTATACCAAAATAGAGAGATTTAACCTACTTCCAACTTGAAATCCTAAAAATGTTGTAGTCTAATTCGAATCTGTTCCCATTTAAGCAAACAATTTACAGTAACGTTAAAACTTCCATATCGATTCATGAAACTATCAGACTATAATAGGTATCTATTTATCAAAGATTTGAAGTGAATATAACCAAATATGTGCATTAATTGACGGCATCGACATTTTTAACGACACGTGTCCTGGTCTCAAAAACAAACTAGTATCCAAGTTCCTTTGCTTATAATTGATGAGAGAATGTTACATTGCGCAGTCTGTTCTATGTATTTATATTTTTTACATTGCCGCGCTCGACTTTTTTATTTAGTAATCTGTGACGTTAGTAGTGTGTGTAGTTAGCTCTTGTTTTCATGTTGTTTTCAAATATACTTTTTTTTGTCGTACTGTTAACATTTAAATTTAGCCTATTTTTCCGCTGTTTGTAAAATTGCTGTAACATATCACAGTGTTGTTATAAGAGATTGCTGTACATGCCTGTAACTGGCTTACATACCAATTTTATACATGTTAATTTTAAGCTTGAATGTTTTGTGTGTATTGCTGTTGGTGTGTCTAAATAAATAAATCCAATGAAAGAAAATGAGATATTTACGTATGATAAAATTTAAAACTACTTTTGCGCTCTAATATCGCCTTAATAAACAGTAAAATAAATTTACGATCCGCGAAAATCGAAGAAATTACAATGCACGTGATAATATTAATATAACGTATTACTCGTATAAAAACGCGCGTGCACCTATAACAATTATATGTATTTACATGCGATTAATCATTTTTCATTGTATCATGCTACAATGTAGCGTATGCGATTTTTTTAATGGCCTTGTAGGCAGTCGAGCATACGGCCCATCTGATGGTGAGTGGTTACCGTCGTCCATAGTCTTTAGGAATGCCAAGAGCAGCGCCAAGCCGCTGCCTACCGTTAAGTACTGTTATATCCTTTTGCAATACTGTTAACGTGCTGAACAAGCAGCACATGCTATATTCTTTCATCACTCCACTAATTTGCTTAGACAAGTAGTATAGAGTGATACAAAAAGCGAGGCGGCCTCGTGGGCGCCAGTCATCGTGCCAATCTCAGTCAACGTGCCAATCTCAATCATCGTGCCAGTCTTAGTCTCAGTCTTAGTCAGAGTCATCGTGCCAGTCTTACAGTCAGCCAGTCTCATTCTTAGTCTCAGTCATTCACAGTCACAGTGCAGTAAAAGCGAGTTCAGTCGTAAAGTTCAGTCGTTTCGCGTAGTGTCAGAACATAATAAAAGAACTGAAACAGAGTTGTTAAACAAACATTCATTCTGAGCGTTTTTTGAATAAAACAGTATTGTAGAAAAGGGCTTGTGTTTTTTTTAAAAGACCGACGACAACCGCCGCCTCACAGTACTCTCCACAAGCCTCGTTTGGAGAAGGATGTGTCATAGCGCTTGCGAAACACCGTGGAGGGGAGCTCATTCCATAACCGGATGGTACGTGGCAAAAAAGATATCTGGAAACGCACTTTGGATGAACGCAGCGGCTCTAGGTAGCGTGGATGAACTCTACTCCGGTGGCGGGCAGTACGATGGTAAAAACGAGATAATGGAATCATCATTATCATACAAAAAAATCGTTTTCAATCATGACTTGAAGAAATTATAGGATTTTTTTTTGGTTAATTATAATTTCGAGAATGGTTTCCCGAAAGCCATATCTGATTAAAATTAAATCCAAAAAGGAATAAGCCTTTAAAACGTAAACGGTCCAAAATAAATTTTAAATAATTTAACTTATTTCGACTACTCAAGTTCAATACAAAACGGCTTAATAAATATTTCATAGCTCTGGCGTGTACAGTATGTCGGGCGCACGGGGCGCTCACCTAAAACTTAATTACCGGGTAAATAGAACCAATTTCCTAGCAGCCGTATCGCAATAACCAAACAAGCGAATATTTGCAGTGCGAGACATTTAAATCGGCTACCTTCAAGTCACTACAAGTCATACATATCCTTTGAAATGTAATCCTATCGTGGCGTGATATATTGCGACGACGATGATGATAAATATTTCATACGTGATCACGTCGGGGTCACCACTGTTGAGTCTGTGCTTATATATAATAATAATAAACATTTATTCCAAACACATAGTATATAGTTTTTTTTATGGCTTAGATGGGTGGAAAAGCTCACAGCCCACCTGATGTGAAGTGGTGGCTGGAGTCCATAGACATCTACGACGTAAATGCGCTACCCACCTTGAGATATAAGATGAGATAGATGGCTGTACGAGCTCACAGCCCACCTGATGTTAAGTGGTTACCGGAGCCCATACACATCTACAACGTAAATACCGCCACCCATCTTGAGATAATAGTTCTAAGGTCTTCGATTTTACAGTACAACGGCTGTCCCATCCTTCAAACCGAAACGCATTACTGGTTCACGGCAGAAATAGGCAGGGTTGTGGTACCTACCCGTGCGGACTCACAAGTCGTCCTACCACTGTATTTATTTATTTTGAGGGTTCGTAAGGTTAACACGTACGTAGCGAGCAGAGTCGGAAAGTAATGCAGGTTAAGCGCTCTATACAGAGTTATTATTTGCGAATGATGTTACGATACGATCAGCTGGAAGATATTGAACCGCAGTGAGGTCCGAAAGTGCTTTTTGCGTTAACTTTGGACCGCAACCAGGTCACGATGCGATCCCTTCAACTTATTCTCGGCTCACATGATATTAACGATATCTATACTTAATATTATAAAGAGGAAAGATTTGCTTATTTGTTTGTATTGAATAGGCTCCGAAAGTACTGAACCGATTTGAAAAATTCTTTCACTGTTCGGAAGCTACACTATTACCGAGTGACACAGGTGAACTTTTTTGAAAAAAATTAGGGATCCTTACTAAAATTCCAATAATGTAACCCAATGTGTAAAAAAATTACCTAAAATATTCTTTACATCGCGTGCCCTGCGAAAACAATTTATGATAGAATAAAATAATGTACTACGACTTTGTAGAACACATTATTATTTACAAAAAGTGTCGCGACAGCATATATCTAACTATTATAGTTATGCCGCAATAAGTGTTATTTTATTTTAAAAATAAAACAACGTCAAATATCATTGAAATTTTTGTTGACCCAAGCGGAGCCGGAGCGGGCCGCTAGTATACCTATAATATAAGCGCGAACACTGCCGTGTCACACGTGAAACATTTTAAAGTGCCTCTTTTAAAATTTAATTTCTGCGCGTCGCCAACCGACTGCTTGTAGAGATTTTGTTAAATGCGCGGAATTTTATTATAAAAAACACTCGTGCTTGTTTTGGCAAAATAAATAAATGTAGGATTGGTAAGAATGGAACGGACGTCAGTGAGGGAAAACAGAAAGGGAAAATAAAATGACAGAGAAAAGGAAGATGGCGAAGACGGTTAAGGCGTAAAAAAGGGGTTAGATTATTTTTTATTATTAACTAGCTGACCCGGCAGACTTCGTAGTGTCTCAATCGATAAATAAAAGACTTAAGCTTTTGTATAAAATATACTTAAAACAAACAAAAGGAATCCGTCCGACGGGGGAAACATCAAAGGGAAAACAAAATTGTTATTTTTGTTTAATTCCGAGCATTTTCATACATATCTATCTTTTAAACCTTCCCTGGAATTCCACAAATAATTCAAGACCAAAATTAGCCAAATCGGTCCAGCCGTTCTCGAGTTTCAGCGAGGCTAACGAACAGCAATTCATTTTTATATATATAGATAAGAAAAGATTATGGAACAGTGAAAGTTTTATTTTATACGCTATGATCCTCATTCTACATAAATGATTGTATTTTCGGACTTTTTGGACAGGTTGAGGTAATAAAAGCAAAATCCGACTAACATTTATTTTAATAATTCACACTATTCACTCTAAGCACGCCTTCATTACCTGTAGAAGAAAGTTTCGACAAAGTTCTAACTCCTCCTTCACTTACACCCTCGGGAACAGTCACTGTGTCCACTGTTTTATTGCACGAAGCCGTCATGTATTTGAAGGATGAGACAGCCGTCACACAATTGAGACTCCGACTCATGTCTCAAGGCGGGTAGCGGCACGTGTTCCGATATCTGGTAACTTATGGATCGTGAGTTTCCCTGTCCATCTATAAAGAGTCCCATTTTCCGTTCTTATTGCGATGTGACAAAAGCTACTCTGGTGGACTATAAATTATTGGTCTGAAGCAGCATCTTTATTTAGTTTCCTCTCCAACTGCCCTTGCTTCTAGGACTCTGCACCACATCCTACACGTCCTTATAGGAGTCCCACTCGGAAAATCACTCAATAGTGGCTCTATGTACTCTGTAGGAGTCACCAACGACATCCGCAGTGCTGTAACGATAGAACAGATATCCTTTCGACTCTACTCCCGTGGCTCCGCTTATGCCCTCGGTGGCCGTCAGCACGTCGTTAGTCCTACTCCTGTGGCCCAAAGTCCTGAAACCGTCCCCCAGCTTTGTGCTGCAACTCCTGCCTAAGGACTTCGATCGTTTGACTGTGAGTTTGTGTTTGGGTAGCGTCGTGGTGACGTCGTAGAGGGGGTTGGTGACGGCGGCGCGCCCCCCCACCGGCGGCCGGGTGGGGGACTGGGGGGGGAGGGCGGTGTAGTCCGTGTAGGTTATCTGTAACCATAGTCTTGTTGGTAAGTAGATGCTAAGTTATATGTGAACTGTGAGGATGAGCGGTTGAGCTGTGCCTCTTGCGTTGCTGATGTCCATGGTCGACAATGACCATCATTATAGCTGTGAGTTTATATCTATACTAATATATAAATCTACAGTGGTTTTTACGGATGTTCCGTTATAACTGCTGAACAATGCATCCGATTGACTTGAAACTTGGTATCCATGTAGAAAACACATGTACTTAATGGATAAGCTAATATTTAGATGAGTGTTGGACTCCCTAATAATAATGACAATAAATAATAATGCTAATTTTAAATGCCCAGCGAAGCTGACGAGTACGACTTGTACTTCTAAGAAAATTAAATTAATTGTGACTGATCAAAAATGTTAGCATAAAATTTTCTGACTAATGTTCTATTTATTAGGTACAAATTTTTAATTAAAGGAATGACATCATCTACTAAAAATGAAGTTCGTGAATTGTGATCCCACAAGGGTAAGTACCATCTTCCGCAGTATTCCTCCGCGAAACTGTTCTGGGCTCAGTATCCAAGAGTGGACCAGTCATCGTTGAGATTGCGGCTGCTCTCATGTCTCCAAGAAAGCGGTGGCCACTTTGTTATGATGTCTATGGACTTATTGGTTAACGACCTCACCACAATAGTTTATTCACATTCCAATCGTCCTTTTTTTTATTGCTTAGATGTGTGGAAGAGCTCTCAGCCCACCTGGTGTTAAATGGTTACTGGAGCCCATAGACATCTACAACGTAAATGCGCCACCCACCGTGAGATATAAGTTCTAAGGTTTCAAGTATAGTTACAACGGTTGCCCCACCATTCAAACCGAAACGCATTACTGCTTCACGGCAGAAATAGGCAGGGTGGTGGTGCCTACCCGCGCGGACTCACAAGAGGTCCTACCACCAGTAATTACGCAAATTATAAATATTTTTATAACTGTGGCTCGTTATTGACCACCGACACCTGAATTGGCAGCAGATGATATGACTAAAAATTAACAGATTTTTCTTAACAACACATGCTTAGTGAGAAGACTTCATCTACAACGCACCTGTCTCCTGCTGGACCTGCGCGGTAACGGCGGCGGTGGTGGAGGCTCTTCATCCCCTGATTCATAGTCTGGTGACCTCGGTTTGTACGTCTGCACCAACTCCAACCTGCTGGGGTATGCTTCAGGAAGTCTCCAAGAGCTGTTGACGTTTAGAAATGGTATGGAGTTAATTAATATCTGCATCATAGTGGGGCTGAATAATTACGATTACGGTTTTTTTATCAAAGATCTGGTGGGAGAACCTTGAATGACTACTAAAATCCTAGTCGACCATGTGCCGAGACGACTAAGGTGTATGTCCAACAGCGGTAAGCATTTAACACCAAATGGACTGTCATTTTATCTGCTGTTCCGACTCATATAGAGTGAAAGAGAGGGATAGAGAGAGAGAGAGAGAGAGAGAGAGAGATAGAGGAGGAGAGATAGAGAGAGGGAGAGAGAGAGAGAATATTCTTTATTGTACACCAACAAAAGAAACAATGCGAAATATTAAATACAAAAAAATTGGCGGTCTTATCGCTAAGTCTACGGGCACGAAATTTGCGATGGCTGAGCGATGGCGGCAGCGGGGCGACGCGACACGGGGCGGGCAGGCAGCGATATCTCGCGCGGGCACGAAACAAGCTGACGGGCAGTCGCGCTCATACAGTGTTGTGCGAATCATAAGCTTACGTCGAAAAGAACTATTGGAGCCTAGTCCCCTGATGAGGGAATTATTATTATTACTTAGAGATGGTGTTCATCCAATAAATTAACGAAGACGCAATTGGGGAGAATTTTCTACGCTTTATTACGCGCTAAGGTGTCATTCAATGAAATTTTAAATTTTTTGTTAAATTATAAATTCCTCATCATCAATTTCCATTACTAAAATAATAACTGAACACAACACTGTGTACCCGCGCAAGCGACGAAACCAAACTAGTTTGTTCTCGTCGCTTCCGCGTCGCCGTCGCCTCATCATCGCCCGTACATCGCTCGATCGCCCCGCTCCGCCATCGCCCGTTTCGTGCCCGTCCCCATACTGTGCAATGCTTTTGTATATATCGCCGTCGCGCCGCTGCCGCCATCGCTCGGCCATCGCAAGTTTCGTGTCCGTAGACTAAGAGCGATCTCTTCCAGAGAACCATCAGGTGAAAAAGAATCGTTTGGAAACTAATTACACGCGGCGTACCTGGCGGCGCGCTCGCTGCTCCGGGACCGCGCCGCGCGCGCCAGCCGGTGCAGCGCCAGCAGGGCGCCCTCGCCGCCCGCGCCCAGCCGCGCGCACAGCTCCTGCAGGACCTGGATAATACACACAACAATACTGAAACAACACTCAAGATATTACTTGTGGGGGCGCGCGGGGTATGTGGGACTGGTCCGCGACTGCGAGACCGCGGGCCCAAGGATGTTTGCAGGGTCCTACCCACTAAACGACTCCCCTGCACCCTTCTCCCAAGCGTCCGATCCCCTCCGAGGTCAGAACCCGGATGAGGTAAGGGGGTCACCGCGGTCAACACTACAACCAGACGGCGCAGCTCACCCCAAGGACGCCCGGCCGACGGATCCTTCGAGGCGAATCGAAGGCTCTGAAACGTCGGCCGTCCCGGTACGGCAGCTCGTCAGGCCGCCCAGACGGTGTCCCGGAATACCCCGCTGGATCAGAACCAGCCTACCGAGTCGCGACGCGATACACCGCCAACCGGTTGCTCTATTATGGATACTCCTTGGCGGCGCGCTAGAGTACTGGTAGCGCACCGCACGGCCTCTACCCCCTCAGGTCGCCCCTTGACCTTCATCGCGGGAAGATATTACTTGTCCTGACCTAAGAATTACCTATGTTTATCGTATTAAGTCTGCTTAACATAAAAATCCCTCGTAATAGACACGAACTTTTTGGAGAATCATCAACTGAAATACCATTTTAAATCAATAAAAACATTGATCAAAAAGCTATTAAAGAACCGCCATTTTCCTGGTAAAAAATTTAGAAGAACACCGATTTCCAAAACTATTGGAAGTTTTTGTTTATTATTGCTTTGGTAGATGGACGAGCTCACAGCCCATCTAGTGTTAAGTGATTACTGGAGCCCATAGACATCTACAACGTAAATGCGCCACCCACCTTGAGATATAAATTTTAAGGTCTCAGTATAGTTACAACGGCTGTCCCACCCTTCAAGCGGAAACGCATTACTGCTTCACGGCAGCATTAGGCAGGGTGATGACATCTACCCGTGCGGACCCACAAGATGTCCTACCACTAATAATTACACAAATTATATTTATGCGGGTTTGATTCTTATTACACATTATTATTTCTTCACCATGATGTCCACGGACATCACGCCTCAATATACTAATTCCTGTCCAAAAGATACGCATCATTCAATTGAATGAAAAGCACACTCACAGTAAACTTTCCTCGATTCAACAGAGCCGGTATGAAATCGGCCAGCGCCAAATGAAGAGTGTCCCCCGCGGAGTGCGCGCCCAGCAGACTCAGCGGCGCCGTCTGCCCCACGAGCCACTCGTCCGCCGGCGACCACGCCGACTCCTCGGCATCAGACGCGCCAGACTCTCCGACTGGACCATCCAAGTTTATTTCAGTCAACAAACAGACAATTTAATTTTCAATATACAACAACAAAATAATTTAATTCGTTAAAGATTACTGGTGGTATGACCTCTAGCTAGTTCGCACGGGTAGATACCACCACCCTGCCTATTTCTGCCGTGAAGCAGTAATGCGTTTCGGTTTGAAGGGTGGGGCAGCCGTTGTAACTATCCTTGAGACCTTAGAACTTATATCGCAAGGTGGGTGGTGCATTTTCGTCGTAGACGTCTATGGGCTCCAGTAACCACTTAACACCAGGTGGGATGTGAGCTCGTCCACCCATCTAAGCAATAAAAAAAACTTAAAAATTAAATGGGCCACGAAACTCACCGCTCAGAGCGTCCTTTACGCTGTTAATAAAGTCCAAAGTTTCCAAAAGACTAGGTCTACTGAGAGCCTCCTTATTCCTGAGAGTAGACCCAGCAGACCGTGGTCGCTTTCTTAACTCTTTGATACTCTCCACGGGTTCAGTGTATACTAGACTCTTCAACGTATGGTATTTTCTCCTCAAGGTCTTCGCGTCACCTTGTTTTGTGATGGAAATTTCTGGAAAATATGACGTCACCGGTCGGTTCCTCCGAGATCTTCTGTGCTTGGGTTCCAAGTTCAGCTTGGAGACGTCTTGGTAC
This sequence comes from Bombyx mori, assembly GCF_030269925.1. Classification (NCBI taxonomy): domain Eukaryota; kingdom Metazoa; phylum Arthropoda; class Insecta; order Lepidoptera; family Bombycidae; genus Bombyx; species Bombyx mori. Next base: position 15,114,178 of record NC_085114.1, on the reverse strand, counting down.
GATGTCGAGGGTATGATATCAGGCTTGGCGGAGTTCCTCCAGTAGTTTCCCGATTTGACGCTCGCAAGAATTTCTTCGCTTTCGTGGCGTGGAATACCGCTGTTGGTTAAGTGTTGCAGGTAAGTAAGGTAAAATGTAACAATCATTACCAGGAAATAAATACACATATTGCAGTACCTAGTTCACTTGATTCTGTATTACTTTATTTGTAACTCCACTTATACAACTTTTAGGTATGTATTCAGGTAGACCAACCAAGAAAAGGTGAACATCTAACAATGAAACAGATGATATTCTTTAGAGGAGGCCTTCACCTTCACTTGAGGAGGGCTTTGGCTGCAAACAAACTTCTATATTATTATTTTTTTTTTTTTAAAACGTCTGGATTTGTACTTTTAAAAGGAAGCGAAAGGGAGAGAGAGGGGAAGGAAATTAAGTGAAATACATGTAATAACATCACTTTTGGAACTTCGTTCCTTATGGGACGATGCGGAAGGGTACCCTAACCGGGAAAAAACGTCCGTAACGTAAGATTTTTATTATTTTTCTTCTTCTCTTTTCTCCTTTTTAATTAATTATATTTAATTATTTAATTATATTTAATTTTTATTTTCATTTGCGTAATTACTTATATATTTTATAATTTATTATAATTTGCGTAATTACTGGTGGTAGGACCTCTTGTGAGTCCGCACGTGTACCACCATCCTGCCTGTTTCTGCCGTGAAGCAGTAATGCGTTTCGGTTTGAAGGGTGGGGCAGCCATTGTAACTATACCTGAGACCTTAGAACTCATATCTCAAGGTGGGTGGTGTAATTTACGTTGTAGATGTCTATGGGTTCCAGTAGTCACTTAACACCAGGTGGACTTTGAGATCGTCCACCGACCTAAGCAATAAAAAAAAACAGAAACAAGACCTGATTAATCGGTACACGCGAAACATTTCATCAATTAATATCTCCCTAAACAAATAAACCCGCTCAGAGAATGTACGCGCGGCAGGTGCGGCGGGGCTGACCCTCGTCACTCAAGGCGCGACGGCGTATTAATTACGAGAAATAAACATTATCGATTAATTGGAAACGTTTCGGGGTACGTATTTTTCTAGGCTTCCAGAAATGACGGTAGTCTGGTAAAGTTACAATTGGTATGGTCGAGACTTTTTGGCGGGAACGCGAGGAGTGAAGTTGTGTGATTTGTTTTATTTTGTCTATTTAGTGTTTCTTCAGGTTTAAATGTGTAATAATTGTGGTTTATTAACTGTTTAATATCTGTGAAAGTGCACAAATGTGGGAAAATGAAACAAAGCTGCTGGACGTAACTTCTCGGGTTCCTCCAAAAAGTCCACTGAAAAAATCTCAGTAAATGACCACCATTTTACTGCGATTATATTTCATCCCATATCATCTCATTTCATTAAATTCATCCCAGTTGATTAATGTCTCAAATTAATCATCTTCATTTCATTTCACTCCATATTATCATTTTTCATAAAATTAAGAATATAAAGTAAAATAAGACATGACTTAAAGGTCTTAGTTACCAGGTCATAAAATCTCTTAAAAAAAATGGTATGGTCGATATATCGTCTTCTCGCATTAAAACTGTATAATCTCAAAACTTACTAATTTTACAGGAGAGTGTTTCAAAGGTTTAACATGTGATATTTTTAATATTAATCATCTTTGCAACATTTATTTTTCTTTTTTATCAGTTACATTATTTGTCTTTTAAAGAAAGATAAAATTATGTATTAATTTTGTTAATAGTAGTCAAAACATAGATAAACTAAAAAAGAACTAAAACTAAACTATGCTCTTTAGACAGTATTTATGAGAAACAATACTGGTGATACCAAATATAATTCCGCATATTAACTCAATTTCGAATATTTTTGGAAATTGTACACTTTTAATGCGAAAAGACGATATATGTCTATATATGAATAGCCATGGCTTTTTACTGGTAGTAAGGAAGTGTAGTCCGCACGGGTAGGTACCACCACCCTGCCTATTTCTGCCGTGAAGCAGTAATACATTTCCGTTAGAAGGGCAGGGCAGCCGTTGCATGATTAAACTGAGACTTAGAACTCATTTCTCATGATCAATTACGTTGTTGATGTCTGTGGGCCCCGGTAGTCACTTAACGCCAACTGGGCCACTTATTCTTCGATTTAAGCAATAAAAAAGCATTTGTAAGTCTCCAATCCAACTCATAGCTTTGTTACATAGAAAAGAACACTAGGAATGTGTAACATAACTTCGACTATACTTGATTGTACTTGACTTGATTGTACTAAAAAATTTCAGGCAACCTTTAGATTGACAATGATATTAAACATAGACTATAAGGTTTGAGGATATATACGACAAAGGGAAGATCTTCCACCGAGCGGGTGATATTGCTCGGTAGACCGACGGTCCGAATGTTGTTGTTCGGAACTTGTATATATGCGCTTTATCTTGAAAATGTCGTAAGCGAGATTCAGGCATCTGTCAATTATTTTGCGTTGTATGATGGCTACCCGCCACAAAGGCATCCTTTTAAGCATGTTTCCAACATGATTCTATGAGCAATAATGATCACCCTGCCATAAGAGGGCAGTAAGTTGCTGAGCCAAATACCGCAAAAGGTCCCACGTAATTTCACCTGCCAATATACACAAATTACTGTTTTCTTTTACAAAACTGTATCGGATCCGTAGCTTTTATCGACCTAACGATATTCGTAACGGCTCTAACGATACAATAATTCACCGTAACGGCCAATCTGCGTAAAATATTCAATTGACAGTGAACCATTTTAGACAATTTTACAATATAGGATTTCGGGAAAATTTCATGGTAACATAAAACACAAGAGCGTGCTCACAATTTTAATTATCGGGAAATACGAGTTCGTCCTTTTTTTATTGCTTAGATGGATGACCGAGCTCACAGCCTTCGTGGTGTTAAGTGGTTATAGGAGCCCATAGACATCTATAACGTAAATGCCGCCACCCGCCTTGAGATATGAGTTCTAAGGTCTCAGTATAATTACAACGGCAGCCTCACCCTTCAAACCGAAACGCATTACTGCTTCACGGCAGAAATAGGCAGAGTGGTGGTATCTACCCGTGCGGACTCACAAGACGTCCAACCATCAGTAAATCTTCAAATTATTTACTTTGTGTTTTACTGTTGCGCCGAGGGTCGTAGGTTCGATTCCCACATCGGAAAAATATTGTGTGATCAACAGGTTTGTTTGCACTTTATTTGAGTGTTTATTATCGATATATATTTAAAGGTATATAAGCCGCTTTACACAGCTTTTTTAAGAGTGTCATGTTCGGCTCGAAGGATCAAATAACAATGCATATTTCTTTATTGAATTTTATTTTACTTTTGTGGTAAATGAAAACTATAAACATGTAACGCCTGATCAGGTAATGTAGTAGTAGTAGTACTAATTGTTTTTTTTTGTTTGATGTTTTATTGAATGTAAAACACTTACCTCTTAGTAAAGGTAAGTGCGTCGTGGAAGGCGCCTATGACGCACCTCTCCGCCAGCCTTAGTTTAGCTTCCGACTTTCGGGCGGCGGTCAGCGTGAGGGTACGCGCGGAGGAGGGCGCGCTTCGGGGCGGAGGGGGTGCGCACACCGCCGCCCCTCCACTTGAGGGGAACACCACGCGAAACTCTTCAATCAAAACAATAAGCTATTATAGCATTCGGATATACAGTTGCGGACCTCTGTCATACCCTATATGAAGGAGGGCATTTTATAGAGCTAGTATGCAAAACCGTAGAATGCAGTTCATTTCAAAAGCAGACGGTAGGCGGCAAAAATTATGACTTTCAATGCGTTGTGCAATACTTATATCGAATATTATTCCAAATAATAAAATCATAGAGCTCCTGGAACTTACCGATATGCCGAAACTTCTCCACAAAGTCCACCATAACTTTGGCCCAAGTGTACTTTTTGGCCACTTCCAACAATCCCATGGAAGGATCAATACTTCCATCATGAACCCCAAGGCAGAACTCTTTCAAACCATCATGCTCCGATGATGACTGCTTCATCTCAAAGTCTTCTAAAAACCAAGAATTCTCCAGAGATGAATTGAAAAGACCATCTAAGTATGGCTTCAGGACCGGTGCTAAATATTTTTTGTCTTCTTTACAGCCTTTATGAAGCCAGTTCAAGATGCTCTTCATCAAGGTCTGAGGGTTGGTCAAATCTTGGTTCTGCAGATCAGGGTCACGTCTAACGGCATCTATGAGACACGCCGAAGAAGCATCGTAGTAGCTTTTTAGTTTGTTCCACTTTTTTGATCTGTGGGTAGTAGAATATTTTATAGTAACATTGTTTTAGTCAGGGCTATGTATTTTAGTTGTGTTTTGTCTGAAGTGCTTCGAAAGCCATCTTCTTTCATTGACCACACTGCCTCTTTACCAAAAATCAGGAGAATATCTTTACTTTTCGACCGAGGAAAGGTGGTAGCTCATTAAATAACAAGTCTCTTTTGTATGTGTTTTTATCTTCATTTACTAGCAGCAGGAAGAAGATTCAGTGCAGTATAGGTATCACTCGGATAATACGTTACTTGTAAATCACAGTCTCACGGGCATGGGCAGCCACACAATTGAGACTACGACCTCATGTCTCAAAGCGACATTTGCCTTGGGATGCCAATGAGCTGGCGCCACACACACGTAGCAAGCCTTCAGGAAACGATAAACCGACTCAATCTCACCTATACACAGACGTTTCCCGGTCAAACTCCTTCAAGGTCCTGGACTGGAGACCATTCAGATACAAGTCTCTGGCCTGATCCAGTATTATCGCCAGAATGTGTATCAAGTCTTCTATCGCTTCGCTGTTCGGTGACGTCATCTGTATTAAGTTCATTTTGAAATTGCTATGAGGTTCCTGCAGTCAAAATCATCAGCTCTTAATTTCCACTTCCAATGGCTAAAGTAATTCTCGACAGATCGAAAAAGTTTTTTTTTTTATATTTTTGAGGTTCAATCGGTTTCCAATTTTCGATTTTTGGATGAAATATACGAATTTCATACAAAAACAATAATTTAGACCTATCAACCGACATTTTAATTAGAATAACTTTAATTTACGCTTCTGCTTATATACTAGTATATTGCCGCCTCACAAATAGTGCTTATGAAAGAAAAAACCTGACCGGAAATTCGCAAATTTTTAATTGTAAAAGAAACATTGTACAATAAATAATGGTTCTACGATAATGAGACCGGGAATGGAAGCCGGATCCGGTTGTATAATAGTCACAGACTAGTAGCCCAACGAGACATTCAAGAAACATTGCCGATGTCCATGGAGCTCAATAAGCCCTTAACACCAAAAAGGTGCGAAACTCTTTTACATGTATTTTATTTTACATTGGTCGTTGTCATGGCGTAAAAGATAAGACGTCCGGTGCATTCGTGTCGAACGATGCACCGGTGTTCGAATCTCGCAGGCGGGTACAAGTTTGCTAATTAAATACGTACTTAACAATCGTTCACAATAGACTTCCACGGTGAAGGAATAGCATCGTGTAATCAAAATCAAACCCTCAAATTATAATTTGCGTAATTAGTGGCGGTAGGACCTCTTGTGAGTCCGCGCGGGTAGGTACCACCGCCCTGTCTATTTCTGCCGCGAAGCAGTAATGCGTTTCGGTTTGAAAGGGGGGATAGCCGTTGTAACTATACTGAAACCTTAGAACTCATATCTCAAGATGGGTGGCGCATTTATGTTGTAGATGTCTATGGGCTCCGCTAACCACTTAACACCAAGTAGACTGTGAGCTCTTCCACCCACCTAAGCAATAAAACAATAATACAAAAAGCCTTTTACGACTCTTACAATAAAAGATATGATAATGCTACTCTCGGCTGATGACATACACACATATTATAACTTACCGAATAAACCATACTTTTGCACTTAACAAGCTCGGTGACGACTCTCCACAAGTAGCGTATTTGTCTCCTAGAGTACGTGCTTGTAGAACCGACAGAAGCTTTAAGTTCTCGATTCAAATTCTCCCAGCGGTTGAAAAGCGCTAGTTCCAAAGATTCTGCTGGGGTGAGGGGAATTTCTTCACCTAGAGATAAAGGTAGAGCGGAGATAGAGTTTGCATATACTGCCACCGCCGTTTCTGCTGCGATACAGTCATGAAGCTCTTAACCACCTGAATCGTGAAACTGACTTTATTCACAAACTAACCATAAATAAAATTATGCACTTTTAATTTTTCGTAATCGGGGGCAAATTCAGTGAAGCCTCATGGTAGAGACCTGTTAATTAAAGTTGCATCATTTTCAAAATGCATGCCTTGACTCTACCACGTGCATTTTTGAATTCCAATACGACTGAGTCTTCGAATACGTACGTCAAACTGGGTGCGTTTCCATCTCGTATGCCAAAACGAACGGCCATTTATTGACGTATAATTATAAAGCTTATTGGCTCGCATAACCAATTACCTATAACACGACGATATAAATTACCTATATTACTAATGAAATTACGAAATGAATAAAAATATTATTCATCGAAAAATTTTCAATACGACAGTGACTCTATCTATACCTTTCTGAGAACAAAATTTAAAAACAATTTGTTTCAACATTTTATGCGGATTTGTATATTATAAAATAATTGACTAAATTAAAAACCAGTAAGTAAAGAACGCGTTAAATAATAGCGTAATAGTATTTTTAATAATTTTATATTCACCTGCAACTCTGTTCAAGTTCCGTAAGCAACTTGCGATGCAGACAGCGTCACTGTCCCAGTCAGCGTCCCCCGCGCCGCGACGAACCAGGCACCCGCGGTCCGTGGGGTGCACATACCCGGCCACTCCGCCACGCTCGCATATCGATAGCAAACTGTACAATAAAAAAGGAAGAGTAATCTATATATAAACTATACCTCTTTAAAGTACATTTTTACAGCACTCTATGGCTGTTGATTAATCATATAGATGACGCTGTCAGTTGACTTTTTGGCGGGAACGCGAAGAATGAAGTGGTGTGTTTTGTGTTATTTTGTCTACTTAGTGTTTTTTCAGGTTTAAATGTGTAATTACGGTGGTTTATTAACTGTTTAATTTGTGTGAAAGTGTACAATTGTGGGAAAATGAAATAAAGCCGCTGGTCGTAATTTCTCGGGATCCTCCAAAAAGTTCACTGAAAAAGTCTCAGTAAAACACCACCATTTTACTGAGATATTTCATCCCATATCCAACCAAAAGTTTTATATCTTATACCTTTAAACGAGCAATTCTTGGATATTAATATATATGTACATAATCTAAATCACGGAAACGGCTCCAACGATTTTCATAAAATTTAGTATACAGGGGATTTCGGGGGCGATAAATCGATCCAGCTACGATTTATTTGCAGAAAATGTTATTTTATTCGTGTTTTCAATAATCAACTTCCCGACATCTATTGGCGAATAATAATACTGTTTTTCTTAATTGAGGGCAACTAACCGCTTTAAAGACATAACAAGATGGTCATCGTCTAGTACATATTAATACGTGAAGCATAAACTTTGTACTCCTTTTCACGAAAATTGCACGGAGTATGAAATCTTCCACACTTAAAGAGAATACAAAGAAAGAGTGCAGAATGTTATTATTTTTTAATTATGCACAAAAAATACATTAAATCAATAAATAAAAACATTACACAAATACCATGTATTTGACACACACACACACACACACATACATATATATTATTATACTCTTTAGTTTATTGTTAAAGTCTGTAGTCAAATTGAGATTGAAATTTAAATTAATATTGTTTGCCTCTAATAACAAATATTTGTCTATAGGGCCGACCCCACCTAGTGGGATAAGGTGGGGAGAAAGAAGAAAAAAGTCTGTGGTAAAATTGAGAATAGATTAATATAATTTGTTTTTAGTGTAGTCTTGGCGAAATCTGTGATTATATTATAGAAGTATAAATAGTCTTTGACAATAGAACCATAACAATGTTCCAACTTATAATTTCAATTAATTATAGTCGGATTTCGACTACTGGGGGACCACTTGCATTATTAACTATAGACCATTCAAATAATGGTTGAAGAACATGAAAATCTATAGAGTAAATAAAGTATAGTCTTATTTTTTTTCTTCATATTCTTATTTTATGTGCGATACATATTAAATTTCTTTTTTCTTTTATAAGGAGTGAACGAGCTCACGGCTCGTCTAGTATTAGTTGGATATAGAGCTCATAGACACTATCAACGAATCGTATGATTGTTGTAGTTATTATCTAGTGCTTCGACTCACGAATCCAGTACGAGCAGAAGGTGGTGTGACGCATGCGCCCCGGGGCAGCACCGCGCGGCCGCCGAGGCGTAGCCCGCACACCGGTCCAGGCGACGCCGGAGAGCACATTGCACCAGGTAGCGACTGGTAGCTCGGAGACTGCCCTGACAATGGAAATGATCTTCTCAATGATCCCGGCTATTATCAGTCTTCGTGTATCTAATTTGCTTAATAAAAAGTGTACTACTAATTCCGATTTGAATTCTATATTTCTCAATTTTTTTAAGTGCAACTTCTTTAGACGCGTTGAGAGTAAAATTTAACTCGCGACAGATTCGTTACGGCTAGAGAGATAAGATACAATTTAGGCAGAGCGAGAGTGAGAAAATAGACAGAGCGTCTCGCGAACCATTCAACCGTGGATAGAGGGAAAGGACAAAGCGAGGTTGTTTATCTTATATACGACATTCCCTATTACAAGATAAATTTGATTTAAGGATCAAAAGTTTAGAAAACCACAATACTAAACACCGCAAAAGAAGTTTCACTTCTTTCACGTGCACAAAGTTGCACGCGCACCATTTTTCTACTATCAATACAATTACTATAAAAGTGTCTAAGCTCTCCTATTTGTCTTACCTGGTGACTCTGTTCTCTCATTTTATCGACCAGAGCGTTCAAAGCTCCAGCGATCCTGGCCACCGTGGACAGCTCAGAGCAATGAGCGTCCAAGGTGGCCTCCAGCGCCGGATGCCAGAGTTGCCAAGTGGAGGTCCGGTCCGGACAGGCCGCGCTCAGAGGAGGTCCAGCCGTGACGGCATAATACATCTGGAAATTTCACTTTACAAATTATTAAGTTTTAATTTTAATCTATACTAATATATAAATCTACAGTGGTTTTTACGGATGTTCCCTTATAACTACTGAACCATGCATCCGATTGACTTGAAACTTGGTATCCATGTAGAAAACACAGGTACTTAACGATAAGCTAATATTTATATGAGTGTTGGACTCCCTACACCAGTTGCGGGGGCGTTAATGATGAGAATCTTTGTGGGGGTGAGAAATAATAATGTTAATTTTAAATGCCCAGCGAAGCGGCCGGGTACAGTTAGTAAATATATTTCTTCTGTGCGTGTATTTGTCACTAAGCTCCTAAGCGGCTAGACCGATTTGAATGAATTTTTTGTATGCCTTTGGGTGGCACCCTGGATGGTTTAGATTCACAAATCAGCCCGGCAGATAGCGCTGCAGTCGGTATCTAGATTATTTATCTGTACTACAACTAAACGGCTAGATCGATTTGAATGAATTTTGCAGGACAACGTCTGTCGGGTCCTCTAGTTTTAATAATTAACCATTAAAATATAGAACAAGGTGCTTAAATTAACCACACAACACCACAAATTTCAAATATGATCAAAGATATTTCGCTAAAATTATAGACAATTAAATGTTATCTCAATTAATGCTTTAAAGGAATGGTGCAGGAACATTACTAATCCGCCTAATAATAAATAATAAATATTTACCAACAATCACACCACGTTAACTGGTCCCGTGATAAGTTCGTAAAGAACTTGTGTTACAGGTACCAGATAACAGAAATAAATGTAAGATTTTTATTATACACATACATATATTTAATATACATCCATAACCCTGGAAAAGACATTTATATTTATCATACAAATACCTTCCCTTGGCGGGATTCGAACCCGCGACCCTCTTGTGTAGTGACCATGTCACTTACGCCTACACCAGATGGCCGTTTAAATGTTGTTTGCTTGTTTATGCTTTATCCATACTGTTTATTTATTATGTGTATGTAAGTTATATTGGAATATAGATCATATAGTGATTTCATATTATATTTAACGGTATATATCTATATTATCTGTATGTATTTTCTTTAATAAAGTATCATTAATAGTACACCGCAACAAGCCTGCTGTATTTTTATCTTTTCCGGAATTTCTGTAAATTATACGGTTGTCTGGGAGAGATCGTTTTTAGCGATAAGTCCGCCCGTTGTACAATTGTTGACTGTTTTTGTTTGGGTTTTGGTGTGCAAAAAAGTATATTCTCCCTCTCTCTCTCTATCTCTCTCTAAAACTTACCCCCTGAGCTGCAGTGTAATGTAGCAACGCCAACGGATGTGTTATAGGAACTCTGGTTGTGTAGGCCTGTGGGTGGCAGCCCTGGACCCTGGCTCCCAATACGAGCTTGGCCTCAGCCTCCCCGCCCCCCACGCGGACCATCACCCACACCGCCCCTTCCACGATGGCCAGACGACGGTCGATACTGGTGAAACCTGACGATGCTTGAGGAAAGAACAGCTTTGGTGAAATTCTTTAAATTCACGATTCAAACCCATGATAGAATTCACAATGTGAACACAGTTATTAGACTTGAAACTCTTTGACTTCATAGACAAAGGCTATTTGGTTGGTTTAAACGACATTTTTCAACTTTACAGGAGAGTCATTTAAAGTTTTAAATTTGGATTTTTTTTTTGCTTAGTTGCGTGCAGACCGCGGGCCTAAGAATATTTTTAGGACCTTCCCGCATCAAATAACTCCCCTTGCACTCTCACATCTGACGTCCAATCTCCGTCCGGGGTCAGAACCCGATCAGAATAAAGGGTTTCCCGCGGTCACCACTACATCAAGACTCGCGGCACTACCCCGAGGACTCCCGACCGACGAGTCGTCAAAGCGATTAAGGCTGACAATACCCAAGTTAACAAAAAACTTGACTGCGACCGGGAAATCGCATTTACTTCATGAACCCGGTTTCCGTGGCATCCTAGCCATCACCAAGCCCTAATCCAACAGAGCATTCTAATGCCTATAAATTAATTATGAACCACGCTGTTTCACGACATAAACCAAAGCTTGATAACTTCACAAACATTCAACCCCCGCCCCTGTTGTTTGGATCTCAATCCTAACAACAGAACCATCGAATATTAATAGCGCGAGTTTGACAAGCGGCGGCCGCTCTATAAATCGGTGTGAGATACGGATCGTAAACGATTTAGTTTCACAGTCGAGACCGTTCCCGAGCTCCGGGGGAAAATCGTTTTAATTAAAAGTTTATCAAGTTCGAGTAAGGGCGAAGTCGGCGAGGCGTGGGAACGACACGTGTGCTGTTTGCTCTATATACTAAACTCTTTCTTTTCCTATACAGTATACCATTAACCTGCATACTAATGTCTAGAAGCGATCATTAGTTCTGTGTGCTTAGTGCGAGCGAGTTAACGTTCTCGATAACGTAAAAGTTAACTCAAATTTACGAACGATTTAAATTCGTTTGTCGCTAGGGGCGCTGTTCCAACTCCATACAAATTACGACAAGTTAAAAAAACTCCCACTAAGCACACTGTTTTGAAGAGTGAGACCGCCGTAACACAACTCAGTGTTTGACCTCCACACGGATTTCCTCCCGGATTAGGAGGAGGAATCTCACACCCCCGATTACTCTCTTTAGACAACCCATACCCTGGGCCAGGAAGGTCAAGTACCTGGGCATTACCCTGGATGCATCGATGACATTCCGCCCGCATATAAAATCAGTCCGTGACCGTGCCGCGTTTATTCTCGGTAGACTACCCCATGATCTGTAAGCGGAGTAAAATGTCCCTTCGGAATAAGGTGACACTTTACAAAACTTGCATAAGGCCCGTCATGACTTACGCGAGTGTGGTGTTCGCTCACGCGACCCGCACACACATAGACACCCTCCAATCTCTACAATCCCGCTTTTGCAGGTTAGCCGTCGGAGCTCCGTGGTTCGTGAGGAACGTTGACCTACACGACGACTTAGGCCTCGAATCTATCCAGAAATACATGAAGTCAGCGTCGGAACGGTACTTCGATAAGACTATGCGTCATGATAATCGCCTTATCGTTGCCGCCGCTGACTACTCCCCGAATCCTGATCACGCAGGAGCCAGTCACCGTCGACGCCCTAGACACGTCCTTACGGATCCATCAGATCCAATAACCTTTGCATTAGACGCCTTCAGCTCTAACACTAGGAGTAGGCTTAGGGACCCCGGTAACCGTACTCGTCGAACTCGACAAAGAGTTCGCCGTGCAACCTAACCCATGAATCAGCTCGCTGAGTTTCTCGCCGGATCTTCTCAGCGGGTCGCGATTCCGATCCGGTAGTAGATTCATTCGCGAAGCAGCTGCTCTTGAGCTGTTAGGTCTCCTTCGGAGGCGCTCGGGTAACTGTTAGCAAATCCCACCCCTCCTGGCTGAGCCTTTGCTCGCCCACCTGTCCTGGTGAAACTGGAAAGGCCTCCGGGCCACCAGTAATCGTTTTGACCTCAAGCCCGAAGAGCGAAACTGTCGTAATACAGTTTCGACCTCAGGACTACGAGGGCCATGACCATGACCTGGTCTAGGCATCTAATCTAATATCTATATCTAAAAAAATAAAAAATAAAAATTAAGCACCACTTTCTGCGTTCTTCACTTTTCGCGTTCATCAACCGGTTTGGTTTTCTTTATTTGTTTTATAGCTTTTTCTATTGCTTTGATAGGCTCACGGCCCATCTGATGCTAAGTGTTTACCGGAGCGTGTAAGCGTCACCTTACACTTTAATTTTGATGTGCAAGACTTACCCCTCTCCAGGTAGCAGTATTGGTTGGGTACCGCCCTGAGAGCGGCCCGCGCGGCGAGGGCCCGGCCTGCGCCCCCGCCCCGCGCGCCCGTACTGCGCGCCACCAACCCCACCCAACGCTCTACTATTTTGTCCCTATCAAAAACAAACCATTCCATTAGAACGGATTTATGAGTGCTCTAGATTTTGATAAATTACAATCTGACACCTTGAGACATGAGGTCGCAGTCTCAATTGAAGTCACTGCTGCTCTAAACTTCGGGCCAAGTAGCAGTAACTGTGTAGCAGGAGGTAGATGATGGTACTACTGATCCAGGCTCACAACACAACTTACCATCGGTAATTACGGAAATCTTTTTTTTTATGAATTTATTTTTTACCACACGAAGCTATTCCTTCACCGTGGAAGTCATTCGTGAACTTTTGCTATGGCGGCACTTGCAAGCTAATCTCAACACGGACAACGCTTACTCTTAATAACACGACCCCGGGAGTGATGTGACGGTAGCCATCATACAACGCAACGATATTTGGCAGTTGCCTGAACCTCGCTTATGACATTTTCAGGATAAGCTTGCATATATACAAGTTCCGAACAACAACATTCGGACTGTCGGTCTACCGAGCAATATCACTCGCTCGATGGAAGATCTTCCCTTGGTCGTATAGCTCCAAATTTGCTAAGTACGCATATCATTAGAACAACATGTACCTGCGTGCGGGACTCGAACCAAGGTACAATCGCTTCCTTTGACATGCGTACACTGGGCGTCTAATCCTTTAGACCACGACAACTACCATCATCGCTTATTACGCAAATTAAATACGAACATATGTTTTCATTTTTATGTATAGAGCTCGCAGCCCACCTGGTGTTAAGTGGTTGCCGGAGCCCTTAGACATCTACAACGTAAATGCCGCCACGCACCTTGAGATATGAGTTCTAAGTTCTCGATTTTTAAAGTACAAGGGCTGCCCCACGCTTCAAGCCGAAAAGCATTACCGCTTCACGACAGAAATAGGCAAAGTGATGATACCTACCCATGCGGACTCCCAAGACGTCCTACCACCAATATGTCCATATGGGAATAGTTCGCAAAATGTGTCACAACTACCTAAGTTCTTCGAGACTAAAACCCAAAGTACCGGCACAAGTATCCCGCAGGTGTCAGAAATTCTTCCCATTTCTCAGCATCCCTCCCCGTCAGCCGGACCCGGCCGTAACCAGTTGGACCGTCATGGAGACGACATTCGTCATTAGAGTTGAGTACTGGAAGAGAGTCCAGGGTCACTAGGTACTCCAAGGACCGGGACCTCATCTGAAACAAGTTCCAGCATCTAGTTTTTTTTTTATTGTTGCTTTGACGGGTGGACGAGCTCACAACACACCTGGTGTTAAGTGGTTACTAGAGCCCATAGACATCTACAGCGTAAATGTGCCACCCACCTTGAGATATAAGTTCTAAGGTCTCAAGTATAGTTACAACGGCTGCCCCACCCTTCAAACCGAAACGCATTACTGCTTCAATCGGTTTGCAGGTACAGGTGTACTTTACGTAAACATTCAAAATATTACTTCGTAAGGTCGGGCACTGAGCAAGACTTTCTCTAAACATTCTCAAGATAAACTTAAATAGCAAACAGTAGGCAAACCCTTAAGTAATCTTCGCATTAGATCTCATACACAAATTTTCATAGTCAATGCGTCATGTGCCAAAAAATATAGACCCAAAAACATTTTTATTTCGGTATTGTGTTCACCTATCGGTAGGTGAGTAGCTGGAATAGCCCTTAGGCTACCAGCTATTAGAAAAGGAAAGAAAAATGCGTAGTCAAAATCGGCTCAAGTTAAAAACTTCAAAACTACTTTTCAACGACTAACACAAGCTTCAAGGAAAACGATTCGCGTCTAATGAAGTAACGGTATATCTTAACACATTGTTTGAAGGTTACGCATACGTCAATATGATCTCATAAATTCCACCCATCTAAAAAGAAAATGAGCTTCCATTTGAAAGTACCTAATAATCGCGAATCAGACCAGAGTGAGCGGTTTATTTTGCCCTGGCATTTTGAAATGAGGAATGTTTAGCTACCTTCTTTCCACGATGCAAAGCGATGAGGTGTGAACACCCGAACCTGGGGTCCCGACGTCCAGCCCCATCCACGATTCTCTGGACCAAACTCTCAACAGCGCTCTCGGTTTCCGTCGATATTCTTCCTAAAAACAAGTACGCTTCCTGTAGGGACACAGTTTAGTAGCGCATGCGGTTTTGTACATCGCTTGATATAGTCAGTCATACATAGCCCACCCGACACGTCAGACAATATACAGATTAAAATCGGAACTAACTTGTTTTATTTATAAAGGGCAGCTTACCCCCTTTAATTTGCATCAGCAACCGTACACTTCGTACTATATTTTCATTACAGGGAAAGCTCAGGATTACCCAAACACACAAAGGTTGACTGTGCCCCAACACACGCATTTTTTTTTTTATTGCCCTTTTAGACAGACGAGCATACGGTCCACCTGACGGTGAGTGTTTACCGTCGCCCATGGACTTCAGCAATACCAGGGGCAGAGCCAAGCCGCTGCCTGCCACTTAATACTCTCCACAAGCCTCTTTTAAAGAAGGACATGTCATAGCGCTCAAGAAACACCGTGGAGGGGAGCTCATTCCATAGCCGGATGGTACGTGGCAAAAAAGACCTCTGGAAACGCACTGTCGATGAACGCAGCGGTTCCAGATGATATGGATGAACTCTGCTCCGATGGCGGGAGGTGCGATGATAATAAGGAGATGAGAGGATCATCTCAAACAATTCCTCAGAGCTCCCAATGGAACATACGGTACAAAATACAGAGGGGACCGAAGTCCCTCCGCAGACCCAGAGGTTCCAAACGATCCGTGAGAATGGGATTATCGACGATTCGAACGGCCCTTCCTCTGTATGGAGTCAAATGGAAGAAACTGGAATGGAAGGCTTTTGCTCCTGCTAGCTCACAACCCTACCTGCAGAACTCCTATGACAGTCCTTTTTTAAAAGTCACACGCTCTCCTCACCTTTCTGGTCATCTTCCCACAGAGTCTCGACGTAGGAATTTAGAGTTCGAAGCTGATTTGTGGTGAAACGCAACCCCGATGCTGGAAGCCGAAGGTCTCCACCCGGCGTTTCACTGGCCGCTGCTGACGCTCCAGCTCCCATTACTGGCCATATCAGAAATATCAATAGGAACTCTATTAACTTGTATTTCTAAATTGTATGTGTTCTTTTAAATAAGGATAAATATTAAGCTGCTGCAGTTAGATCGGATGTTTAACCTGTGACAGATGAGCTAATCGTAAGCAAAATTGCTCATAATGGCACACCGTCTTATGCATACATCCATACTTTATTAATACCTATTTATTATATTAGATATTCTTGTTATTATATTATAAATATTGGTGTATTTGTTTGACCTCTTTTCACGTAAACAAAGGAACGGATTAACTTTTTTTGTAAGTTTTGAGAATCTATATTTTAATCTTTACAAAAATAACATGAGACTTTAGAAAAAAATAATTTCACACTTTTCCTTAGACCACCTTTTAATTAATCTCACCTCATTTAAGTACTTTTTAGAGCGACCTTCACCAAACTCTATCTTCCGCGTCTTCGAGTCGAATCGAAGACAATTCTATCACCAACTTACTATACTTGTTGCAAAGTACGACTGCGCGCCGCCCTTACTTGTGTGGGTGACCAATCTGTATACGCGTCAATGTAGGCGTTATGTAGCTGATGTAGCTACTGACCGTTGCGTCCGTCGGGCGCACACATTAACGAAAATGTGTATTTACGATTACAACTACAAACTTTTGAAGCCGACGGGGCCTAAAGGATAAGACGTCCGATGCATTCGTATGTAGCGACGCAACGGTGTTCGAATGCCGCAGACGGGTACCAATTTTTTTAAAGAAATACGTACTTGATAAATGTTGACGATTGACTTCCACGGCGAAGGAATAACATCGTGTAATAAAAATCAAACCCGCAAAATTATAATTTGCGTAATCACTGGTGATAGGACCTCTTGTGGGCTTGCACGGGTAGGTATCACCACCCCGCCTATGTCTGCCGTGAAGCAGTAATGCGTTTCGGTTTGAAAGGTGGGGCAGCCGTTGTAACTATACTGAGACCTTAGAACCTATATCACAAGATGGGTGGCGCATTTACGTTGTAAATGTCTATGGGCTCCAGTAACCACTTAACACCAGGTGAGCTGTGAGCACGTCCACCCATCTAAGCAATAAAAATAATAATAATAAAGGTGCGCTCGTCCTTTGCAACAACTATACAGCGAGACCGCTGTGTCATCATATATTCCGTGACCACATTTAAATAACTTCAAATTAGTTCGGTAACATCACGAAGCCAGGGCCTCGTGTCCGCATCACCGGTCAGACATAATGTCACTTCCGGCGGAACTCGGACAATACAAGTTTTGATTGTCATTGTTGGTCGCCAATCCTACACTACACAACACATCGATCGGTGCTATTTGAATAATCAGAAAGTAATGAAACTCGATCACGAAAATCTATAAATTTCGACGACTTTTTTGTTGCTGCGGATCAAAACCACAACGTGAAATCATGAGACATGAGGTCAAGCCTCAATTGTCGACTACCTTGCCCTTTGAACCGCAGACATAAATGCTTCGTGTCGCAAATCGGCAGAAAGGTTTTTTTTTATTGTTTAAATGGGTGGGCGAGCTCACACCCCACCTGGTGTTAAATGATTACTGGAGCCCATAGACATCTACAACGTAAATGCCGCCACCCACCTTTGAGATATGAGTTCTAGGTACTCAGTATAGCTACAACGGCTGCCCCACCCTTCAAACCGAAACGCATTACTGCTTCACGGCAGAAATAGGCTGGGTGGTGGTACCTACCCGTGCGGGCTCACAAGAGTCCTACCACCAGTAAATTACAGTAATGCATACATTACGCTCTACTACCAAAAATTACGCTAATTTATCAATTTTACAAATTTAATCGCTCTTCAAACCGAAACGCATTACTGCTTCACGGCAGAAATAGGCAGGGTGGTGGTACCTACCCGTGCGGACCACAAGACGTTCTACCATCATGAAACCACGAAATAGTCATGAGAAACAAAAAACGATTCTCTCAACATCTTACTACCATGTACTTTAGACGCTTCAAGGTTTCCTTATATAAAAGTGGTCAGAAACCTGCCGCGCTTTGACACCTCGACTACGGCTCTTTCGCAAAATGTTTAGTTCAGGCACGCAATATTATCTTGCCTCGTAAGAGAAAAGTAAAAATTTTTTAAACACAAGGCTATAAAAATATTTGTTAAAAAATAATGGCACTTTGAATAAATTTCAATTGTATGTCATCTATATTTTGTTCTTTTGATTGACAAAGTTGTCGACTGCTGTCCTACACGTATAATTCGTGAATAAAGTTAGAAGCTATGAAGGAACATGTAAAATACCATCATAAACAGGCTACACACATCTTTTTTTTATTTTAGGTACTTTAATGAATGAGAGATTACTAGTCGCCCAGAGGCCTTTCCAGTTTCACCAGGACAGGTGGGCGAGCAAAGGCTCAGCCAAGAGGGGTGGGATTTGCTAACAACTGCCCGAGCGCCTCCGAAGGAGACCTAACAACTCAAGAGCAATTGTTTCGCGAATGAATCTACTACCGGATCGGAATCGCGACCCGTTGAGAAGATCCGGCGAGAAACTCCGCGGGCTGATGCATGGGTTAGGTTGCACGTCGAACTCTTTGCCGAGTTCTTTTTTTTTTATTGCTTAGATGGGTGGACGAGCTCACAGCCCACCTGGTGTTAAGTGGTTACTGGAGCCCATAGACATCTAAGGTCTTAACTATAGTTACAACGGCTGCCCCACCCTTCAAACCGAAACGCATTACTACTTTACGGCAGAAATAGATGGGGCGGTGGTACCTACCCGTGCGGACTCACAAGAGGCCCTACCACTAGTAAGGTCGACGAGTAGGGTTCTCATCACTTTACAGAGATGTGTGTTCATTGTACAAACATGAACAATGTAGCATTGACAGAGACGGCCGTGTCGTATTGTAGGCAGCAAGGTCCCTCACCAAAAAACAATCAATTTAATAAATTATCCGTCATTCAACTATAATGTGTATTTTTCTTTAAGCTCATTACCGCATTGTTAGCTAGATAAGAGTGCAATTTCTCATAATTATAATGAATAATCTTATGCTAAGTTTGACCTCAAATCAGCGTTGCTAGAGGCACCGCTGTTTATAACTAAAAGACGCATTGTTTTTTTTTTATTAAGTTCGATAGCCGTTCAAACGTGTACTTTGAGTATTTTCGCCAATGAACCCAAAATTAACCCTGTAAAGTCACTAATTTTAAAAATAATAATGGGCGGTCCATCGCTGTTTTCTTATTACTGCATTAATAGGTACCAAACATACGGCCGTGATGGTGAATGGTCACCGATGCTCACGGACATCAGCAATGTCAAGGACACTGCTGAGCGTCTGATAAGGACTTCTTCTAGACTATCGATAAAAAATAAAGACAGAGAAATCGCTGATGTAAATCGGGCAGCACATGTAACTCTCTAATTAATTCTCTGGTAATTTTTATTTAAACAGAATCTTTTATTTGTTTATCTAAAATTTATTTATTTATTTTATTTTACTAACAATCACGCCACGTTAACTGGTCCCGTGTTAAGTTCGTAAAGAACTTGTGTTACATGTACCAGATAACGGAAATAAATGTAAGATTTTTATTATACACATACATATATTTAATATACATCCATAACCCTGGAAAATACATTTTATATTTATCATACAAATATCTTCCCTTGGCGGGATTCGAACCCACGACCCCCTTGTGTAGTGACCATGTCACTTACCACTACACCAGACGGCCGTTTCTATTATTATAATTTACGTTAGTATATTGTATTTATTTAATACTATAATAAATTACAATTTAATAACATACGAAAAACTGTATTTTAACACAATGTAAAACAATAAACGTTGCTGCGAATCATAATCAAGGCAAAACTGGTTTACGAAATTTCCAAAACTTAAAAAATACAAACAACAAAAACATTCACGAACTGAGTAGAATTACACTGAAGGTCTCCCGAAACTCGCAAACGTTTATTTATGGGACGCTTACCTTACTTTCTCGCTCCATTAAATGTATACACAAGATTAAAAACGATACATACGTGATTTTATGCAGATTTAAACTGCATCACTTCTGTGAATCAAAGAAAGTTCGCGCGTTTTTTTTTTTTTTGTTAGCGCTCCGTGCGTTGTTCCGCCAGATACAGCCACGGGCAAAGCGCGGGAATCAAATGCCATGGTTGGTATGGCGCCGCAAGCGGAAATATCACAGTCATCATTGTAAACTTGCCACTGTCATTACTAATTTTTTTTGTTATTACGTATTCAATGCCATATTAAAAGGAAACTGACCACTCCTAACTACTATTTCATTTCGATAATATGTATTGTTTTTTTATTTTTTTATTGCTTAGATCGGTGGACGAGCTCACAGCCCACCTGGTGCTATGTGGTTACTGGAGCCCATAGACATCTACAACGTAATTGCGCCACCCACCTTGAGATATAAGTTCTAAGGTCTCATGTTTAGTTACAACGGTTGCCCCGCCCTTCAAACCGAAACGCATTACTGCTTCACGGCAGAAATAGGCAGGGTGGTACTTACCCGTGCGGCCTCAAAATTAATATTATTTGAAAATTAGAATGTGAACTCAGACTCTTAGCCTACGGTATTATAAATGTTCTTCCACCTAGAAATTACGAATTCAATACAAGGCTTATCTGTGCCTATGTCCTTTTACAACATGAAAAGAATACCGGTTATGTTTAACTCGACTAATGCCAGCGTAAAATGTAATAAAGAAACTGCACGTAACATAAGACACGTAATTGTATTTAAATTTATCGATCATTTACATAAAAACAACACAAGAATGAACAGGAATTGGAGAGACAAGTCTACAAAGGCAAAGTTCCGTTATCAGTCGCCGAAACTTCTTATCAGCTAGTTGTAAATGTGGAACGCGGCGCCAAATTAAAAACTCATTAAGAACAAAACTATCTTAGTAGTATTCACGAGTTTGGAATTCCTACGTTTGTGCCCCTTATTAATTTAAATTTGTTCGTGGTTTATGAATAAAATAGCAAATTAATGTTTGGCAAATATTCTTCTTTTTCTCCACCTTATCCCACTAGGTGGGGTTGGCACAGCTATTTTTTCTCTTCCATTCTCTTTTATCAGCCGTCATTTCAACCCTTACTTCACTCTCTCTCATATCGTCATTCACACACTCCATTCATGTCTTCTTCGGTCGACCTCTTCCCCCCCTACCTTGCACTACTATTTCCATACATCTCCCTAGTCTCATGCATCTTCTCTCTACGCATCACATATCCATACCACGCTAACCGTCCGCTCTTTAATTTTTTAATTAACGGGGCTACTTTCACACTTCCTCTGATATACTAATTCCTTATCTTGTCTATTCTTGACACTTCACACATCCATCTTAATCCATCTTAACTATTTTTTATCGATCTTTAGCGATTCATATGTCACTACCACGTCACCCGGAAATAATTAGCAATAGATACATTATCCTGGTAAACTAGGTCCTATTTGTGACGACAAAATTGCGTTATTATTATACCTACCTAGCATTTTCTACCGCTTTTGCGAGTCGTGAGCATAACTACAACAACTTTTGCGGTTTAATTCGGTTTACAGTTTAATTTTCATTTCAAAAACCGCAAACTGGCGTCCGTGACAATGAGAACTGTACAGTAGTGTTAATTATGCGTTGTCAATAGCTGAGTCTAATAACTAAATGCTTTAAATTATATTTATTAGTAAACTAGCCGTACTCGACCTTTTTTTTTTTTTTTTTTTTTTTTTTTTATGATTGAAAGTTTACTGGTGGCCCGAAGGCCTTTCCAGTTTCACCAGGACAGGTGGGCGAGCAAAGGCTCAGCCAAGAGGGGTGGGATTTGCTAACAACTGCCCGAGCGCCTCCGAAGGAGACCTAACAACTCAAGAGCAATTGTTTCGCGAATGAATCTACTACCGGATCGGAATCGCGACCCGCTGAGAAGATCCGGCGAGAAACTCAGCGGGCTGATGCATGGGTTAGGTTGCACGTCGACCTCTTTGTCGAGTTCGACGAGTACGGTTACCGGGGTCCCTAAGCCTGCCCCTAGTATTAGAGCTGAAGGCATCTAATGCAAAGGTTATTGGATCTGATGGATCCGTAAGGACGTGTCTAGGGCGTCGACGGTGACTGGCTCCTGCATGATCAGGATTCGGGGAGTAGTCAGCGGCGGCAACGATAAGGCGATTATCATGACGCATAGCCTTATCGAAGTATCGTTCCGACGCTGACTTCATGTATTTCCGAATTGATTCGAGGCCCAGGTCGTCGTGTAGGTCAACGTTCCTCACGAACCACGGAGCCCCGACAGCTAACCTGCAAAAGCGGGATTGTAGGGATTGGAGGGTGTCTATGTGTGTGCGGGCCGCGTGAGCGAACACCACACTCGCGTAAGTCATGACGGGCCTTATGCAAGTTTTGTAAAGTGTCACCTTGTTCCGAAGGGACATTTTACTCCGCTTACAGATCATGGGGTAGAGTCTACCGAGAATAAACGCGGCACGATCACGGACTGATTTTATATGCGGGCGGAATGTCATCGATGCATCCAGGGTAACGCCCAGGTACTTGACCTTCCTGGCCCAGGGTATGGGTTGTCTAAAGAGAGTAATCGGGGGTGTGAGATTCCTCCTCCTAATCCGGGAGGAAATCCGTGTGGAGCTTCCCCTCTGAAATAGCACCGTAGTACTTTTCGCTGGGTTGATGTCTATGCGCCATTTTCGGAACCACTGTCCTAGGGCTAGGGCTGCGCTCTGAAGCTTCTTCGCGATTAGGGACTTATTTCTACTAGAATAGTAAACAGTCGTGTCGTCGGCGAATAAAGCTAAATGGGTCGGCGGCGACCGGGGAATATCGTTGACGAATAAGCTAAATAGGAGGGGTGAGAGGACAGAGCCTTGCGGGACTCCAGCTGTGAGAGGTCGTGGGGAGGAGCGGGTTCCCTCGACTCGATATCGAAAAGAGCGGTTCGACAAGAAGTCCCGTATGATGAGCACGAGACTATCCGGCACGCCCATGTTGAATAGTTTGAAAATCAAACCATTGTGCCAGACTTTGTCGAACGCTTTTGCGACGTCGAAGAAGAGAGCTCCCGTGTATAACGGTTTTGGTCGATTAAGCCCCACAAGAATGTGCTCCGTGAGGCGGTGCACCTGTTGAACGCATGAGTGATTTGTACGGAATCCGAATTGTTCATCGATAAGAATGCCCTTGGATGAGACGAAGTCTCTGAGGCGTTTGTAGAGCAGACGCTCATACAGTTTGCCTAGAGACATGAGGAGGCTAATCGGGCGGTAGCTCGTCGGATCATTTTTTGGTTTACCGGGTTTATGTATGCCGATAACGTCCGCTTCTTTCCACACCGCGGGAAAGATACAGTTCGCCATAGCGGCATTGAAAATAGATGCCAACATCACGATGAGTTGGACGGGTAGAAGTTTAATAACGCGGTTGGATATACCGTCGGAACCGGGAGCCTTGCGAGGACGTAGGTCTTTGATCAAGTCTTTAACTTCCATCGGGGTGACGGGTGGTAACGCATCAGAGGGTGGCAAGGAGGCTCTGCGTTCTACCTCACTGTCTACTAATTCTACATGAACAGGGTCCACGGATTGAGTGCTGGGCGTGCACTGGGTTTGCAATGTATCGGCCAGCAGCTCTGCTTTTTCGTCATCATCGAACGCCGCGAGTCGGCCTGAGGGGCCTACGAGGGGGGGCATAGTTACTACCGTATCCGATTTGAGAGTACGAGCTAAGCGGTAGTAAGACCTTTGGGAGGGCGCGAGTCCTTCTAAGAAATCAGACCATCTGGCATCTCGGACTTCGGCGATGCGAGACTTTACGTCGCGTTGTAGGGCACGCATTCGAATACGATTTTCCGCGGTAGGATACCTGTCGTAGGCGCGTATCGAGGCGTTCTTAGCTCTAAGAAGTTCCCTAATATCGTCGGACAATTTGAAGCGGTGAAGGAAGTCCTCCGCTACAACTTGTTTCGATGACCTATCTAATGTCGAGGTGATGTGTGACGTTAAGATGTCTATGGCTTCAGCGGTATCCTGAGGAGACGGGATAGAGTCCGGGTTAAACGGGAGCGATGGTGGATCAGATTCAGCCAGGCTGATGCCCAGCGTGTGCCAATCCACCACAGTCCTCGTGACGGGAACGGAATCGGGAGCGCGACCGAGCTTCATAACGACGGGACGGTGGTCTGAATCTAACTCTGAAACTACTTCGATCGAGTGTAAGCGCAGAGTTACGTTTTTTAATAACGCTATGTCGAGTATATCCGGGCGATGCGCGATATTTAGCGGGTAGTGAGTCGGGGTTAGCGGAGCGACGATATCGAAGGCGAGATCATCGACTAACGCGTCAAGCCGCCTGCCATTCGGGGTTGTGGTGTGTGAGTTCCACCTGATGTGTTTACAATTTAGGTCGCCCGCCAGAATGACAGAGCTCCCCATACCGAGCAGCGCCTCGATATCACTGCTTAGAACGATCTTATCCGGTGGAAGATAAACGGACGCGATAACGATCGGCGCGTGTCCCGTCAGTGAGATTCGGCACACTGATGCTTCGATATTAGCGAGCGCGGGAGGATCGAGCGGGACGCAATGCAGGGCTCTTCTATAGTAAATGACGGTACCACCACCACGGGCAGAGAGCCTGTCGTTCCTGACCATGTTATAGTTCGCGATTTTAGGGTCACGGCGCGCGGGCTTAAGTAGGGTCTCCTGCACTAAAAAGATATCAATTTGGTGGTCACGCAAAAAGTCAGAAACCTGATCACGTTGATTTGCGAGACCGTAAGCGTTAAAAAATCCTATCGTTACGGATAGGGGCTTTATTCTACTTATATACGCCATTGATTACCGGCGGAGTGAGGGGAGGACGTACGTATTTAATGACGCGTATACGTCGGCGTATTCCTGCACAACGGCGATAAAGTGTTGTGCAGTGGAGGCAGCGCGAATGGCGTCGCCCAAAGCGTTAACGCGCTCAAAGTTGATCGACTGAAAGAAGTCGATCGCTAAAGCGAGATTGTCGGACGCGGTCGGAGGGCAAGTCGCGGGAGAGGGACGAGTCGCGGGGGCGGGACGAATCGCGGAGGAGGGAGTTGTAGCCGTGTTCGTGTACGGCAGCGGTTTTGCCCAGGCCGAGACACTGGGCACCGCCGCCGGAACGAACGCTGGCTTAGCCTGCGACGCAGAGGGTGCCGAGGCTTTGATGTCTGGGCCGGAAGCTCGGAGGCGGTTTTGGCGGGCGACGCGGCGATTTATTTTAGGGGCTCGGGGGCAACCACGGTAATTCGCGGGGTGACCCTGTGTTCGACACAGGACGCAGCTAGGCGGTTCCGTCGCGGTTTTTTGGTCGCGAGCGCAGAGGGCCGTGGCGTGATCGCCCAAACACTTAACACATCGGGGGCGCGCGTGACAGTTACGGGAAGAGTGCCCGTACAATTGACAGTTATGGCACTGGCTAGGAGTGCCTTTTTTATGGGGGGCTTCGACAGCGATACCAGAGAGCCTACAGACGGTCTGTGTGTTAAAGATTTTCTTACCCTCGGGGGTAGGCTGGAGAGCGACTAGAACCATATTATATGGCTCCCTACCGCGACCGGTGTGCATACGGTGCACAGAATTCACTGGTAGGCCTTGTTCTAACAGGTCGGCTTTTACGAGCTCTACATCTAACTCTTTAGGGATTCCGCGTATTACAACGCGGAGTTCGCGCTCCTCCTGGAGCGTATACGTATGGAAACTTATACGCTCCTTACGGAGGTAAGAAGAGAGGGCCCTATGGTCGTCGGGTGTTTGAACCTTAATTTGAATGCCGTTCGCGAGGTTACGGGCATTCGTGAAATTTATATTTTTGGCCTTAAGGGCCAGGCAAACTCGATCCCAAGCTGCCTTCTCCTGAAGGATAACCGGGGGAGGGGTCTGGGTTTTATTTTGTGCCACCGGACGCGGCGACGGAGTGGCACGGGCTGGGGGCGCAACGGGAGTCTGAGGGCGGGGGCGCGACGCGTTCACGGCTTTGCTAATTTTAGCGGCCGCGGGAGCTCGAGACTCCGCGGCACGCTTCTTACCCTTCTGTACCAGAGTGAATCCATCCGTCGATGAAGCGGGGGCGAGGTCGACCTCCATGTCCGAGTCAGAGTCGGAGCACGAGGAGGCGGGTGCAGGCGACCTACGAGCAAGTGTAGGTGTTTTAGAGGGCGCGACGGAGGCCGCGGATGATCGCTCAGCTGAAACGATGGTCACGGCGGACGACGCAGCAGCTTTTCTCGCCAGTATAGGCGATACGGGAGCGGCAGGCACGACAGAGGCTGCGGTGCTCAATGCAGAAGCTCTGCACGCAGGTACAGGCGACGCAGGAGCAGCGAGCGCGGCGGAGTCCTCGAGAGGGCTCGCAGTGTGATTGGCCTTGAAGGCCAAAAACTCCGAGGCGAGCTGTGGGTGGCGAAGTCGGAGGAATTCCGCGAATACAGCGTCCATGATCGCTGAGTACCCAGGTGGGGCGGCCCCGGGTCTTGAAAACACTCGCCTTGCGGCGAGGCCCCAACTTCTCGGACCTGAGCGGTTCTATTGAACACAGGTGGCAATGCGGCGCGATTACTACAGGACAAAGAAAAAGCACAACAAAACAGAAATTACGAAAAGAAACAAAACAAATAAATACTTGCAGGAAACCACTTTGTCGGCAGATGTACCACGAACACAGAAACAACAAAAGGAAACAAAACAAATAAAAACTTCCAGAAAGAGCACTTAGTCGGCAGATGTACCACAAACACAGGCCGCGCGAACAATGGCCGGGCTAACAAAAGCCGGGCGAACAAAGACCGGGCGATCGAGTGGACGATGAGCACGTCCGCACGTGACGGGTGCCTCTATCGGAATGACCGTACTCGTTTTTTTTTTTTTTTTTTCCTACCTAAGCTGATAGCCCTAGCGGCTATTTCAGCGTAGCCTTAACTTTAGTAGGTGAGCTCACGGGGCTCAAACCTGACGATGTTGCTAACACGAACCCTAGCAAGAGTCGTGCTTCGCAGAATCTACCACCGGATCGGAAACGCGACCCACTGAGAAGATCCGGCGAGAAACTCAGTGGGCTGTGTCTGAGAGTTAATTTACTCGTCGAGCCCTTCGTCGCAAGCGACGGGTTCGACGAGAACGGTGACCGGTGCTTGAAGTACCTAAAAGCACCGTTAGTGGATCAGGAGGATCCGAGATGACGTGTTTAGGGCGACGTCGACTGCTTTCCATTCTGTCCGCAGGATCGGGAATGTAGTTACCGGCGGCCACGATGAGAGGGTTCTCGTGTCGTGCCGCTTTATCGAAGTGGCGCATGGACGCCGACTGCAGATACTTACTGATGGACTCTAAGTCCAGGTCGTCATGGAGGTCGACGTTCCTGACGAACCACGGGGCTCCGACGGCTATCCTGCAAAAACGGGATTGAATAATTTGAAAGGATTTTAAGTGTATGCGGGCCGCGTGAGCGAACACTACACTTGCATAGGTCATGACGGGGCGTATGCAAGTTTTGTAGAGTGTCACCTTATTTCTAAGGGACATTTTACTTCGCCTACATATCATCGGGTAGAGACGTCCTAGAATGAAGGCGGCACGGTCGCGTACCGTCTTGATGTGGGGGCGGAATGTCATCCTACTGTCGAGGGTGACGCCTAAATATTTGACCTTCGGGGCCCACGGTATGGGCTGGTCGAACATCGTGATTGGGCGAACGGCGGGGGCGGGGTTATTGACGCGCCTAGTCGGGAGGGGGACCGTACTCGACCGCTTCGCTGGGTATTTAACGGCCGTCTGGTGTAGACATGGTCACTACACAAGGGGGTCGCGGGTTCGAATCCCGCCAAGGGAAGATATTTGTATGATAAATATAAATGTCTTTTCCAGGGTTATGGATGTATATTAAATATATGTATGTGTATAATAAAAACCTTACATTTATTTCCGTTATCTGGTACCTGTAACACAAGTTCTTTACGAACTTATCACGGGACCAGTTAACGTAGCGTGATTGTTAGTAAATATTTATTTATTTATTTAAAATTAATATTATAAGGTATTTATTGTCATTCCAACACTCATATAAATATTAGGCTATCCATTAAGTACATATATTTTCTACACGGATATCAAGTTTCAAGTCAATCGGATGCATGGTTCAGTAGTTATAACGGAACATCCGCAAAAAACACTGTAGATTTATATATCAGTATAGATTTCATTGGCATAGCAAACATAACCGCAACCTTACGTTATTGAATAACGAAGCCGTTTGCCGCGGTTTTCCCTCAGAAAACTAATTTCAAACTTCAAGAACTCACAGGTATATACAGGTAAATAGGCTCCTCACAAACACAGCGGATACATTTGATGAGCGTAATTATGGCAGTAACTAATATTTTGGTAACTGCTAAAACAATAATAAACTCCTATGCTATCACAACTTTATATAAATGGGTGAGTCAGGTCACAGCCGAATGGTAGCTTACGGCTGTTAAAAAATAGCTCGTGCACACAGACAATATACAACTTGAAAGAAACAGGTCGCAATCTCAATTTTAATGGGTAATTAATGACCCCAATTATATTGTAATAACCTCAAAACAAGATGCGGCAAAAAGATATTCTCGATAGCGTAAAAGTTAACTCAAATTTGTATGGAGTTGGAACAGCGCCCCTAGCGACAAACGTAGGCAAACTTTCCAATTCCATACAAATTTTGAGTTAACTTTTACGTTATCGAGAACGTTAAAAAACTCGCACTAAGCACGCTGATATGGTAAACGTGTGAATGGCATCGGTAAGATTTAACTTAATTGGTATGTGATCTCCTCCTTCCTTGCATCGGTTTCCTCATTACTGAGGGTCGTGGTCATGGCCTTGAAACAGTTTAAATGTTTCTCTGTCCATGACTCTCTTGGGATGTAATTGTGGTGGGTTCCCACGTCCTTCCACATCAGTATTTCGAAGGGATTTAGTCCTTCACGGCAACTGGTCCCGCTCCGGGTCTCTGATTGGATCCAGGGGCTGGGTTATTTCCCGCCGCCCAGTGCTCGGCGTTGACGTTTTACGGTAGGAATGTCCAGCTCTACTCAACCCTCCTCTTTTCTCATCCGGGCTTGGGACCGGCAATGGCAGATCATAAAACTAAATATTGTTTCTTTTTCAGTTAAATAATTCCTCAGTATTTTGTTCATTAAATCTAGACTGCGGTACACGGAGATAAACTGTTTCCCTGCATAGACAGAGGTTAGATACGATTCAAGAAATAAATGATCAGTTCTGTATGGCGTGTCTGCTCAGTCAAGGCAATCAGAAAATGCGAAACAGAAGTCACGAATTATTCGCGTAACTAATTATTTATTGAAACATTACAAGATAATAAAATATCAGTGGATTTTAATCAATTATCACCGTCACTCAACAGTACTCAAACACTTTCAAACTTTTTTTTATTGCCCTTGCAGACAGACGTGCACACGGTTCACCTCATGGTTAGTGGTTACTGTCGCCCATGGACGTCAGCAATGCAAGGGGCACATCCAAATTGCTGCCTACCATTTGTTCAAATTTCAAATTTAAAGCAAGGTAATAGACATGAATGAGAATAATCTTAAGATTGCTTTAATAACTAATAATAAATTATCCTAATAACTTTCTGGGTAAAAAATCTATAGATAAAACAATTCGCGCCTTTAGAATTAAAGAGACCTATTTCCAAAATTTTGGATTTCGACTTTAATTCAACGACCTATAACGACCCCTTTCAGCGACTCATAATAATTAAATAAACCAAAAGTGGCTTATAAAGAGACAAACTTATCCGATGGATAGTCTCTTTCACTCCGTCCCCTTTCTCTACGTCTTTTCGGTTTGAAAACTTTATTCGACGTTTTCCAAAAAACATATTTTTTGGGTTGGGTCTCTATAATTCTAACGGCGCGAATTAAAATTTCAAACAACTTCTTGAGAATTAACAGTGTATGTTTTGCTTTTACCTTTATTTATTGAACAGTGACGGATCCGTGTCAAGTCAATAATGTAAACGGCTCGCGGAATCCTAAGAGAACACGAATTATGTATATACTAAAATAACTTCACGAAACACTAAGAGCGTGAAATTTATCAGCTAATATATGCAAGCTAGTGATAGAAGCCCGCCATTCGTGTTGAAAGGCAGTTAACTGAATAAATTAAAACTTCGCCTACACGTTCGATATGAGCTCCGTCGCCAATTACCTATTCTTGCCTATAGTACCGTAATTAGGTTGAAAGTGTACCTAGTCCGGCCATAAGTTCTGTTGCAAATGAAAATGCATTTTCTTTTAATGAAGTAAAGTAATATTATTAAAATTTATACCTACATATTTAAATATATAAATTTAAATATTTTACTAACAATCACGCCACGTTAACTGGTCCCGTGATAAGTTCGTAAAGAACTTGTGTTACAGGTACCAGATAACAGAAATAAATGTAAGATTTTTATTATACACATACATATATTTAATATACATCCATAACCCTGGAAAAGACATTTATATTTATCATACAAATATCTTCCCTTGGCGGGATTCGAACCCGCGACCCCCTAGTGTAGTGACCATGTCACTTACCACTACACCAGACGGACGTTGAAATTATTAAGTTGAGTTTATTAAGGTATCAGTAAAAAAAATCTATTCGAAATGGCCACTTTTGGCTTTTAAACATGCCTTTAATCTTTTCGCCACGCCAGGAATTCATGAATTTACGCACTGTTTCCAAGGGAAATTTCGCCACTACTTACTCCAAAGATTTTTTAAGAGACTCAATGTCGCCGTGTCGTTTAAAACAGACCATGTCCTCTAAAACCGACCATAATTTGAAGTCTGAAGCGTTGAGGTCTGGGCCAGTCTTCAGCCCTTATAAAGTCCGGAACGGTTTCAAGCCAGGCTTGGGTAGTTCCTGCCTTGTGACCAGATGCGGAGTCCTACTGGAAAGTGCACGATATATTTAAAAAAAAGTGTAATACTGAAAGGTTTTACAACATACTCCAAGCCTGTATCTTGATACGAATTGGCTGAAGTTTTCGCTCCTTTTTCACAAAAATGTAATTTTGTGACTCCTTGATAAGGCACGCCTCACCGAACCATCACTGACGCAGGATGATGACCACGTTGTACCTTTCCGATCACTTGAGCCTATTCTTTAGAACTGTGAGCGTACACGTTATCATTTAGGCTTATTGTAGTGTTCTTCAATCGTGAAAATTTTGAAATACTTTTTAGGGATGTCGTAACTGCCGTTGGTGAGGCTTTAGAACCTTACCATGGCGATCGGGCTAGCGGGGACCCAGCCAGGAGAGGTGAGATTTGTTAACCGTTGCCTGGGCGCCTCCGTGGAAAGCTTAAGAACTCAAGCGCAGCTGCTTTTTTTTATTGCTTTGATGGGTGGACGATCTCACAGCCCACCTGATTTTAAGTGGTTATTGGAGCCCATAGACATCTATGACATAAATGCGCCACCCACCTTGAGATATAAGTTCTAAAGTCTCAGTATAGTTGCAACGCCCCACCGTTCAAACCGAAACGCACTACTGCTTCAAGGCAGATATAGGCAGGGTGGTGGTACCTACTCGTGCGGACTCACAAGATGTCCTACCACCAGTAAATTCGCAATAGGCTGAGAATATCTGACGAGAAACTCAGCGGGCTCGTGTAAAGGGCAACGTTACGTAGTGAAGAAGGAGGATCAATCAGGACTTGTCTAGGGACATCGAAAGCGGCTGACTGATGCGGAGTAATTGCCAGCGGACACGATAAATGTCGCATGCTGTTGCAATCAACAAAACCTAGTTCCTAAGCATCCCAAGAACAAAGTCGTATTAAACTTCCAAATTCAGTTTACAATTTGGAATCTATTTCATTTTGTATGTACGCGATAATAAGTATAACTTGTTTTGGGGTTGAAAGTAAAAGAATAAAACACATTACCTACATTACTAATCGTAATAAATTTCAGATTACAATACTGTTACGCCAGTAAGAGTAACGCCATCTATCGCCGAATAGCCGAACGAATGTCAAAGGATCTAGTAACATCTAGAATTCTCGAAGAGTGCAACACCATCTTTTGACAGATAGCGGAAACACATCGAAGCTACTCGACTTGCCCAGAATGTACTCGATAAACCTAGTGATGTCGTATCGACTATAAAAGCGTTACAAAGATTGCAGTCAGTTAGTAATCGGAACTCCTCGAAGCGAAACAGCGAACGGATCATTTGAAGCGAAGCGGAAGAAGTGAATTGAGAATTTTAAAGTGTTTGTGAAGTACCTATTTTACGTGTTCTAAGTGCTAATACAGGATTAAGTTGTACTCCGGTAGAATATTTATTTAACCGGGACCCCAGCGCGTAACAATACAATTGATTCAAGGTGGGTAGAAAGAAAAATACAAATATATTATATTATATAATAAACAAAACCCAAATAAATTACAATTAAAACTACAGTAACAATATTGTATCTCGTGTTTATTTTCAACATTTTACATTATGAAGATTATGACGTATTCAAAAACTTTTTTTAACATTTCAAAAATACTTGTACGTTTCTTCACTATTTTAAACTATAAACCACATTTTTCGGTTTGATTTAAGGCAATTTCTTTTTTTATGTTCCTGTTTGTACGCTCTATTTATTCTAACAATTTTCCATCCACTTTTGGATTTTCGCTGATAATTTCTAAAAGGTATTCGAAAAAATTCTATACACTCGGGATCTTGTAATTACTCATTATTGCGTCTTTAGTGTAAGTTTTTAACGTTCTCGATAAGGTAAAAGTTAACTCAAATTTGTATGGAGTTGGTACGGCTTCCCTTCGTTTGCCGCTAGGGGCGCTGTTCCAACTCCATACAAATTTGAGTAACTTTGAACTACGAATCAATGCGGACCGATAAAATTCACGCAAACACAATCCCCAAAGCAGTGAATACATTATTAAACGCAGAACCGTTACTAAAACTGTCTATAGTAAAGTTTAAAGTGATTGATCTTCGTATTTAAGAGCAGTGGACAACGGACAACGACAAACAGTGAGGACACTTCAGATAATTTGCAGCTCTATTATAGGTAGAACCAAACGAGAGCAGTTCTCATCACAACGGATCTTGAATTTCATTAAAACAAAATAAACATTATTTTGACGTCAACATCTTACTCAATGCATACGTCATATGTGGCCAATCGACGTGTGTCTTAGCATTAGCTCGGCTATTTTGGCCCCAAATGACGTCACAGGTAATGAAATTGCTTAGAACTTTTCGATATTCGCGCGACAAATCATAGAAGAGAAAAGCACTCCAATTCCCATGTCTTTACGTGAACAGTTTAGTCATCATTATATATTATATTATTATTTTCAATCTCCCCGTAAACACTTGGCATTTCATTAATAAAATCATCTAAATCTTTGATTACATAAATAGAAAATCAAACCTTTTTTTTTGTGTTCACATTATTAATAATATTAGATGAATTTTTTTAATTATATTTTATATTATCTTAACTTAAAAGTAAATATAAACAAAATTACATTATTAAAATGCTATTTCCACCGGCTTCTTTGAACTTCTCTTAGCGATCAGTGTGTTTAGTGCGAGTTTTTTAACGTTCTCGATCACGTAAAAGTTAACTCAAATTTGTATGGAGTTGAAACATCTTCCCTACGTTTACCGCTAGGGGCGCTGTTCCAACTCGATACAAATTTGAGTTAACTCTTACGCGATCGAGAACGTTAAAAAGCTCGCACTAAGCACTCTAAGGCTAAGACCGACGACGCATCGGACAGTGTTACATTTAATTGAACACTCACGCGACATTATCTTAAAAGCGAATTTTAAAATTAAAACAAATTCCCGACACATAAAAACGATAACTTAACTATCATCTAATATTTATATATATATATCTAATGCTTGTGGTTTTGTTTGTTCGCGTTCGAGGCGTTTGACTTTAAATTTGGGACATTACGATGTCAAAGTTACAATTGATTTTAATGAATAAATACATGAATTGATATCTGTTAGATTATATATTACGTATTTGGCTAGCGATGTTTTGTATCGGGCTTCTGTTTGTCTTGGGGTGACAGATGACTCAATCAATTTATTTAATTTGCGGGTAGTGCGGGGGCCGATGCATTGTCTTCTAGTTTTTTTTTTAAATTGTATTTCCCCTTGTACAAACCCACGGCCACCTGGCGTCAACCGGACCCCTTAGGCAAGTCTGAGCTCCAGACCTTCATATCAGAAGGTGTGACTGGTTCGCCGGAGAACGAGGGAGAGTGGGTGCACCTACCCGTGCGGACTCTATTGCCATCAGTAATCAAGATTTTTTTTATTGCCCTTGTAGTCAGACGAGCATACGGCCCACCTGATGGTGAGTGGTTACCGTCGCCCATGGACTTCAGCAATACCAGGGACAGAGCCAAGCCGCTGCCTACGAAACTACTATTTTGGCAGGTTAACATTGGAAAAGCTTTATAATACCATCAATGTATGTTAAGTTTTCTTTGAATACTCCAGTGTTCTTAGTGCGAGTTTTTTAACGTTCTCGATAGCGTAAAAGTTAGCTCATATATATACGGAATGGGATCGTTTGCGTACGTTTGCCGCTAGGGGCGCTGTTCCAACTGCATACAAAAATGGCTTAACTCTTACACTATCTAGAACGTTAAGAAACTCGCACTAAGCACACAGGACAGGAGAGGAGTTGGCGTCACTAGCCACGCTGCTGCCCCTCGCCCTGAGATATCAGGTTCAAGTTCCACTTGTATAAAGGTTATTTCGTCCTTCGAACCCGACTATCTGCTTTACGGCAGAGACAGATAAAAGTCTCCGAGCATCGACACAAAACTTGCGTATTTGTCTCAAAAACTACGTAACTTAAGACCCTTCATGGAGACCGGCTACGCTACAGTTTAAATACTAATGTCCTCGGCGCATAAAACCGGACATCGGATTACTAGCGGTAGGACCTCTTGTGAGTCCGCACGGGTAGGTACCACCACTCTGCCTATTTCTGTCGTGAAGCAGTAATGCGTTGCAGTATGCGTAATGAGAAGATGCATGTGACTAGGAGATGTATAGAAATGGTAGTGCAAGGTAGAGGGGGAAGAGGTCGACCGAAGAAGACATGGATGGAGTGTGTGAATGACGATATGAGAGAGAGAGGAGTAAGTGTTGAGATGACGGCTGATAGAAGAGAATGGAAGAGAATTAGCTGTGCCGACCCCACCTAGTGGGATAAGGTGGAGAAAAAGAGGAAGCAGTAATGCGTTTCGGTTTGAAGGATGGGGCAGCCGTTGAAACTATACTGAGACCTTAGAACTTATATCTCAAGGTGGGTGGCGGCATTTACGTTGTAGATGGTTAACACTAGGTCGGCTGTGAGCTCGTGCACCCATATACACAATAAAAGATAAAGTTGTCTACGTGAGTAGTTTTAAGAGATATCTCTTGAGCTCGCCGTGAGCTCGCGCGCGGCTGTCGGTTCCTGAACCACATCGGCTCAGCTGGCCACGTGCGACATAAGCTCCCAGACAGCACCGACCCCCGTGTTCAGACTACCCTCACAGCGAGTTGAGGGCGGCTACTCCCAGCGGCTCTTCTTGCCGCTCTTCCGGACCCTCTCGGGCTTGTCGTCGGGC
Organism: Bombyx mori; assembly: GCF_030269925.1. Taxonomy (NCBI): domain Eukaryota; kingdom Metazoa; phylum Arthropoda; class Insecta; order Lepidoptera; family Bombycidae; genus Bombyx; species Bombyx mori. Next base: position 15,078,261 of record NC_085114.1, on the reverse strand, counting down.
GGCGGCGCGGGCTCGTTGACCCCGGGCTGGACCCGCGTCTGCTCCCACGAGTGATCTGACGACGCTGTGAACTGAAAAATCGGATGAGTTTCAACGAGTCGTGTACTTTACTGTCTTACAACGTCTCACAACTTGAGGCGTTTTTTTTTAAAAGGCAATTTTATGACCTGGTAACTAAGACCTTTAAGTCAAGTCTTATTTTAATTTATATTCTTATTTTTATGAAAAAAGATAATACGGAGTGAAATGAAATGAAATGAAATGAAGATGATTAATTTGAGACATTAATTAACTGGAATGAAATTATCTCAGTAAAATGGTGGTCATTTATTAAGATTTTTTCAGTGGACTTTTTGGAGGATCCCGAGGAGTTACGTCCAGCGGCTTTGTTTCATTTTCCCACATTTGTGTACTTTCACAGATATTAAACAGTTAATAAACCACCGTTATTACACATTTAAACCTGAAGAAACACTAAATAGACAAAATAAAACAAATCACACAATTTCACTCCTCGCGTTCCCGCCAAAAAGTCCTTGAGGCATGAGATTAAAATCTCAACTCCAACGTATGAGGAGTGTTCTTCTTGCAGCAGGAAGTAACAAGGTCACCACTACACGTGTGGACATACTGCCAATTGTTATACGCATCTGCATTATATTTTTTAACAATTCCAAATATTTTATGCGTATACACTCGTTTCATTTATGGTATTTAAGAATTTGTTAAATAATTGAGATTTTAGTAATCGTCAGCGTGAAGGTGAGTTAGGGTTGTGTTGTCGCACCTGGTTGTACTGTGAGCGGAAGGCCTGCTTGAGGGAGGCGAGGCGGTCGGTGGCGGGCCCGTGCGGCTCGCAGGGCGCGGGGGGCGCGGGGGGCAGCCCCGGACGCTCCTTGTACCTGCGCACGTCACATGCTCAATGACCGCACGGGGAGGGGGAGGGGGGCTTTGGGGGGGCATGAACTCCTAATAAACTTTCCATAAAATGTATACTTGTATAAATACTGTCGAAATAGATTCCAAAACACCCTGTATAGTGTACAATTTAATTAGTAACTATCTATATTTTTCGCCTTGATATACCCTTTGTGGGACACCCTGTATATCCCTTTTGGACATCTCAATTCAGAGCTCTGTTTAACACATCGACTGTCATGTAGGTCACCGGTGCCCTACGCGGCGCACTGAAGTAATTATCTCGATTTCTGTTATTAAACGCCTAGATTGCCTTCTTTTGTTTGTTAACGTATGTTTTAGTCTTTTAGGTCTCTTGGAAAAAGATTCATTCTCATTATCTTTGGATTCGTTTTTTCCAGTCTACTAGATGCTCCAACTCCTTAATGATAAGTAGAAGAGAGAAATCGAAACAATTACTTTAGTGCCTACATGGCAGTGAACGTGTTAAGCTCACCTTATTAGCTTATGAATATTTAAAAACATCTAACATTTAAAAAAAAGGCATGCCAGCTGAGTTTCTTGCCAGTTCTTCTCAGGACGAAGGCTAGTTTTTGTGAATTGACGGTAGTTCTTTTTGACAAATTCAACAAGTATACTTTCATATATGTTGAAAAAAATATTTTTTTTTATTGATTTTATTTGATTTACCCCAAGCCGCAGCCGCCGATGTTAAGATTCTTTCCTTTTCCTTTCTTGAAGCGCGACTTCCTAAACCAGGCCGACTGCATCGCCAACTGCAGAAGCTCGTCGGGCACCACCTGCGACGCGAGACACACCTCGATCGATCGCTCTTGTCTAATCCCATCCAATTAGGGACAGACAAAATGTTATGAAATCAGCATACAGAATTTTTTTTATTGCCCTTGTAGGCAGACGAGCACACGGCCCACTTGATGGTGAGTGGTTATCGTCGCCCATGGACTTCAGCAATGCCAGGAGTAGAGCTAAGCGGCTGCCTACTGCTTAATAGTCTCCACAAGCCTCGTTTGAAGGACATGTCATAGCGCTCGGGAAACAACGTGGAGGGGAGCTCATTCCATAGCCGGATGGTACGTGGCAAAAAAGACCTTTGATTTGATATGTTAAAAAACTCGCACTAAGCACACTGGCTTGGCTTATGAACAGTAGTCGGCGGGTGACGTCACAGCACCGACTGACTGGGCAGAGGTACTGGCCTGTTGCGCGGCCTCCAGGTTCCTCAGCAGGTGCCCCGCGAAGTCCCGGTCGTGCTGGCGCAGCAGCAGCGAGTGCGCGTCGCCCGGCACGCCGGCGCGCCCCGTGCGGCCCACGCGGTGCGTGTGCGTGTCGATGTCGCGCGCCACCGTGTAGTTCACCACCGTGCGCACGTGCGGGATGTCCAGGCCGCGGGCTGCGGGCGGGGGTACCAATGTAGCCTTGCTCGATATTTATTAACAGTAACATTTTTATTTTATTTTTTACTAGAATTTGCCCGCGACTCCCTCCGCGTGGAATAGTTACTTTGGCATAACGCTAAATTTAACCCCCTCTTCATTTACGCAGAAAGTGAAAATATTTTTGAATTATAAAATGTTAAGGAGCTATTTAAGCCCCTATCTTGAAACATTCACTATTGGTGCTCCACTTGTATTGGCCTTATCGCTATGTTATATATATTAGCCTATAGCCCTCTTCAATAAATGGGTTATGTAACACTGAAATAATTTTTCAAATCGGACCAGTAGTTCCTGAGAGTAGCGCGTTCAAACAAACAAACTTTTCACCTTTATACTATTAATATAGATTGCATGAATGGTTGGACCTGGTATTAAGTGGTTACTGGAGCCCATAGATATCTACAACCTTAATGCCGCCACCTACCTTGAGATATGAGTTCTAAGGTCTCAGTATAGTTACAATGGCTAGCCCGCCCTTCAAACCAAAACGCATTACTGCTTCACAGCAAAAATAGACAGGGCGGTGATACCTACCCGCGCGAACTCACAAGAAGTCCTACCACCAGTAATACAATACGTTTAAGTATAATGTACCGTACCGGCAACGTCGGTGGCAACTAGTATGTTAGTCTCCTGCCTCTTGAAGGCCGTGATGACTCTGTTCCTGTCCGCCTGCTCCATGTCCCCGTGCAGCAGCAGCGCGTCGTACTGCTGCACGCCCAGGTTGGCGGCCGTCTGCTCCGCCTCCAGCTGCCGTGTTCAGAAACTGTGTTTATACTACCTAGTATCTTTTTGGAACGAAGTTCCTTATGAGACGATGCAGACCAGTACCGTAATCGGGAAAAAACGTCCATAACGTAAGATTTTTATTAGTAATGCACACAGTGTACGACTTAACTTTGTAATAATCGGATCGGAAGGATCCGTAATGACGTGTTTAGGGTAACATCGACGGTTTACCATTCGGTCCACAAGATAGGGTAGTATGTAGATAGGGTGGTATGTACCTAGTATCGATATTATATCTAGTATTATGAACGACCTACTAGGTACAACAGAGTCAGCCTTACTCGTGTTTCTAGTCACAAAAACTAGGGATATCTAAAGGGGAGGAGACACTTTTTGCTTAGCTCGTTTCCAAAGAGAAAGTAAAGTCTCATCAGAAGTAATTAAATAACAAGTAATATTAAATTATTACACAGTTATTACTACTAATCCTAGTAACTATTGCCATTGTACAGACGCGCATATGGTGCTCATCGTCGCTCAAGGACGTCGGCAGAGCCAAGCTGCTGCCTACCTGCTGAACTCTCCTCAAGCCTCGTCTGAAGACGCTGATGAAGAATGTTTCTGTCCTCATAATGGGACACCGAAGAGTGCTCACGGTAAATTATTAGTTTAATTAAAGATATTAATGTGAGGCGCTCGCTTCTTACCTTTTTCGTAACGAATATGAGCACGCTTCCCGCCGACAGGAACTCAACTAAGTTACTGAGCAGCCATGACCACTTCTCTTCTGGTTTGTTGAATATTCTGTAACAGAAGACGTTTCAGTTAGTATAATAGGTATTTAATGATCGGCACTATACATTGCAATGTGAAATTATAGTGTTTTAAAACTATTAGTGAACCCCACGGCGCTCCGTTACCAGTCCAACACGTCACCGCAGCCCTACTGATGGATACCCCGGCCGGAGGACCCCTCGTGCTGCGGACGCTGTGTGATGGACCAAGTTACTGCGAATGCCCGCTGTATATTTATTTTGTTCGACAAATCAGGTGTCTGTTGGATACGGAGCCTGAAAATGGAACCTGTCCATATTGTGACTGCTCCCCCGCGTGACACTGAGCGTGACGTACCGGACGTGCTGCGTGACGAGGTGCGCCGGCTCCCCCGCGGCGCCGTGCTGCTAGTGCGGGCACACTGAGCGTGACGTACCGGACGTGCTGCGTGACGAGGTGCGCCGGCTCCCCCGCGGCGCCGTGCTGCTAGTGCGGGCACACTGCGCGTGACGTACCGGACGTGCTGCGTGACGAGGTGCGCCGGCTCCCCCGCGGCGCCGTGCTGCTAGTGCGGGCACACTGAGCGTGACGTACCGGACGTGCTGCGTGACGAGGTGCGCCGGCTCCCCCGCGGCGCCGTGCTGCTAGTGCGGGCACACTGCGCGTGACGTACCGGACGTGCTGCGTGACGAGGTGCGCCGGCTCCCCCGCGGCGCCGTGCTGCTAGTGCGGGCACACTGCGCGTGACGTACCGGACGTGCTGCGTGACGAGGTGCGCCGGCTCCCCCGCGGCGCCGTGCTGCTAGTGCGGGCACACTGCGCGTGACGTACCGGACGTGCTGCGTGACGAGGTGCGCCGGCTCCCCCGCGGCGCCGTGCTGCTAGTGCGGGCACACTGCGCGTGACGTACCGGACGTGCTGCGTGACGAGGTGCGCCGGCTCCCCCGCGGCGCCGTGCTGCTAGTGCGGGCACACTGCGCGTGACGTACCGGACGTGCTGCGTGACGAGGTGCGCCGGCTCCCCCGCGGCGCCGTGCTGCTAGTGCGGGCACACTGCGCGTGACGTACCGGACGTGCTGCGTGACGAGGTGCGCCGGCTCCCCCGCGGCGCCGTGCTGCTAGTGCGGGCACACTGAGCGTGACGTACCGGACGTGCTGCGTGACGAGGTGCGCCGGCTCCCCCGCGGCGCCGTGCTGCTAGTGCGGGCACACTGCGCGTGACGTACCGGACGTGCTGCGTGACGAGGTGCGCCGGCTCCCCCGCGGCGCCGTGCTGCTAGTGCGGGCACACTGCGCGTGACGTACCGGACGTGCTGCGTGACGAGGTGCGCCGGCTCCCCCGCGGCGCCGTGCTGCTAGTGCGGGCACACTGCGCGTGACGTACCGGACGTGCTGCGTGACGAGGTGCGCCGGCTCCCCCGCGGCGCCGTGCTGCTAGTGCGGGCACACTGCGCGTGACGTACCGGACGTGCTGCGTGACGAGGTGCGCCGGCTCCCCCGCGGCGCCGTGCTGCTAGTGCGGGCACACTGAGCGTGACGTACCGGACGTGCTGCGTGACGAGGTGCGCCGGCTCCCCCGCGGCGCCGTGCTGCTAGTGCGGGCACACTGCGCGTGACGTACCGGACGTGCTGCGTGACGAGGTGCGCCGGCTCCCCCGCGGCGCCGTGCTGCTAGTGCGGGCACACTGCGCGTGACGTACCGGACGTGCTGCGTGACGAGGTGCGCCGGCTCCCCCGCGGCGCCGTGCTGCTAGTGCGGGCACACTGCGCGTGACGTACCGGACGTGCTGCGTGACGAGGTGCGCCGGCTCCCCCGCGGCGCCGTGCTGCTAGTGCGGGCACACTGAGCGTGACGTACCGGACGTGCTGCGTGACGAGGTGCGCCGGCTCCCCCGCGGCGCCGTGCTGCTAGTGCGGGCACACTGAGCGTGACGTACCGGACGTGCTGCGTGACGAGGTGCGCCGGCTCCCCCGCGGCGCCGTGCTGCTAGTGCGGGCACACTGAGCGTGACGTACCGGACGTGCTGCGTGACGAGGTGCGCCGGCTCCCCCGCGGCGCCGTGCTGCTAGTGCGGGCACACTGCGCGTGACGTACCGGACGTGCTGCGTGACGAGGTGCGCCGGCTCCCCTGCGGCGCCGTGCTGCTAGTGCGGGCACACTGCGCGTGACGTACCGGACGTGCTGCGTGACGAGGTGCGCCGGCTCCCCCGCGGCGCCGTGCTGCTAGTGCGGGCACACTGCGCGTGACGTACCGGACGTGCTGCGTGACGAGGTGCGCCGGCTCCCCCGCGGCGCCGTGCTGCTAGTGCGGGCACACTGAGCGTGACGTACCGGACGTGCTGCGTGACGAGGTGCGCCGGCTCCCCCGCGGCGCCGTGCTGCTAGTGCGCACACTGCGCGTGACGTACCGGACGTGCTGCGTGACGAGGTGCGCCGGCTCCCCCGCGGCGCCGTGCTGCTAGTGCGCACACTGCGCGTGACGTACCGGACGTGCTGCGTGACGAGGTGCGCCGGCTCCCCCGCGGCGCCGTGCTGCTAGTGCGGGCACACTGCGCGTGACGTACCGGACGTGCTGCGTGACGAGGTGCGCCGGCTCCCCTGCGGCGCCGTGCTGCTAGTGCGGGCACACTGCGCGTGACGTACCGGACGTGCTGCGTGACGAGGTGCGCCGGCTCCCCCGCGGCGCCGTGCTGCTAGTGCGGGCACACTGCGCGTGACGTACCGGACGTGCTGCGTGACGAGGTGCGCCGGCTCCCCCGCGGCGCCGTGCTGCTAGTGCGGGCACACTGAGCGTGACGTACCGGACGTGCTGCGTGACGAGGTGCGCCGGCTCCCCCGCGGCGCCGTGCTGCTAGTGCGGGCACACTGAGCGTGACGTACCGGACGTGCTGCGTGACGAGGTGCGCCGGCTCCCCCGCGGCGCCGTGCTGCTAGTGCGGGCACACTGAGCGTGACGTACCGGACGTGCTGCGTGACGAGGTGCGCCGGCTCCCCCGCGGCGCCGTGCTGCTAGTGCGGGCACACTGAGCGTGACGTACCGGACGTGCTGCGTGACGAGGTGCGCCGGCTCCCCCGCGGCGCCGTGCTGCTAGTGCGCACACTGCGCGTGACGTACCGGACGTGCTGCGTGACGAGGTGCGCCGGCTCCCCCGCGGCGCCGTGCTGCTAGTGCGGGCACACTGAGCGTGACGTACCGGACGTGCTGCGTGACGAGGTGCGCCGGCTCCCCCGCGGCGCCGTGCTGCTAGTGCGGGCACACTGAGCGTGACGTACCGGACGTGCTGCGTGACGAGGTGCGCCGGCTCCCCCGCGGCGCCGTGCTGCTAGTGCGGGCACACTGAGCGTGACGTACCGGACGTGCTGCGTGACGAGGTGCGCCGGCTCCCCCGCGGCGCCGTGCTGCTAGTGCGGGCACACTGAGCGTGACGTACCGGACGTGCTGCGTGACGAGGTGCGCCGGCTCCCCCGCGGCGCCGTGCTGCTAGTGCGGGCACACTGCGCGTGACGTACCGGACGTGCTGCGTGACGAGGTGCGCCGGCTCCCCCGCGGCGCCGTGCTGCTAGTGCGGGCACACTGAGCGTGACGTACCGGACGTGCTGCGTGACGAGGTGCGCCGGCTCCCCCGCGGCGCCGTGCTGCTAGTGCGGGCACACTGAGCGTGACGTACCGGACGTGCTGCGTGACGAGGTGCGCCGGCTCCCCCGCGGCGCCGTGCTGCTAGTGCGGGCACACTGAGCGTGACGTACCGGACGTGCTGCGTGACGAGGTGCGCCGGCTCCCCCGCGGCGCCGTGCTGCTAGTGCGGGCACACTGCGCGTGACGTACCGGACGTGCTGCGTGACGAGGTGCGCCGGCTCCCCCGCGGCGCCGTGCTGCTAGTGCGGGCACACTGCGCGTGACGTACCGGACGTGCTGCGTGACGAGGTGCGCCGGCTCCCCCGCGGCGCCGTGCTGCTAGTGCGGGCACACTGAGCGTGACGTACCGGACGTGCTGCGTGACGAGGTGCGCCGGCTCCCCCGCGGCGCCGTGCTGCTAGTGCGGGCACACTGCGCGTGACGTACCGGACGTGCTGCGTGACGAGGTGCGCCGGCTCCCCCGCGGCGCCGTGCTGCTAGTGCGGGCACACTGAGCGTGACGTACCGGACGTGCTGCGTGACGAGGTGCGCCGGCTCCCCCGCGGCGCCGTGCTGCTAGTGCGGGCACACTGAGCGTGACGTACCGGACGTGCTGCGTGACGAGGTGCGCCGGCTCCCCCGCGGCGCCGTGCTGCTAGTGCGGGCACACTGCGCGTGACGTACCGGACGTGCTGCGTGACGAGGTGCGCCGGCTCCCCCGCGGCGCCGTGCTGCTAGTGCGGGCACACTGAGCGTGACGTACCGGACGTGCTGCGTGACGAGGTGCGCCGGCTCCCCCGCGGCGCCGTGCTGCTAGTGCGGGCACACTGAGCGTGACGTACCGGACGTGCTGCGTGACGAGGTGCGCCGGCTCCCCCGCGGCGCCGTGCTGCTAGTGCGCACACTGCGCGTGACGTACCGGACGTGCTGCGTGACGAGGTGCGCCGGCTCCCCCGCGGCGCCGTGCTGCTAGTGCGGGCACACTGAGCGTGACGTACCGGACGTGCTGCGTGACGAGGTGCGCCGGCTCCCCCGCGGCGCCGTGCTGCTAGTGCGGGCACACTGAGCGTGACGTACCGGACGTGCTGCGTGACGAGGTGCGCCGGCTCCCCCGCGGCGCCGTGCTGCTAGTGCGGGCACACTGAGCGTGACGTACCGGACGTGCTGCGTGACGAGGTGCGCCGGCTCCCCCGCGGCGCCGTGCTGCTAGTGCGGGCACACTGAGCGTGACGTACCGGACGTGCTGCGTGACGAGGTGCGCCGGCTCCCCCGCGGCGCCGTGCTGCTAGTGCGGGCACACTGAGCGTGACGTACCGGACGTGCTGCGTGACGAGGTGCGCCGGCTCCCCCGCGGCGCCGTGCTGCTAGTGCGGGCACACTGAGCGTGACGTACCGGACGTGCTGCGTGACGAGGTGCGCCGGCTCCCCCGCGGCGCCGTGCTGCTAGTGCGGGCACACTGAGCGTGACGTACCGGACGTGCTGCGTGACGAGGTGCGCCGGCTCCCCCGCGGCGCCGTGCTGCTAGTGCGGGCACACTGAGCGTGACGTACCGGACGTGCTGCGTGACGAGGTGCGCCGGCTCCCCCGCGGCGCCGTGCTGCTAGTGCGGGCACACTGAGCGTGACGTACCGGACGTGCTGCGTGACGAGGTGCGCCGGCTCCCCCGCGGCGCCGTGCTGCTAGTGCGGGCACACTGAGCGTGACGTACCGGACGTGCTGCGTGACGAGGTGCGCCGGCTCCCCCGCGGCGCCGTGCTGCTAGTGCGGGCACACTGAGCGTGACGTACCGGACGTGCTGCGTGACGAGGTGCGCCGGCTCCCCCGCGGCGCCGTGCTGCTAGTGCGGGCACACTGAGCGTGACGTACCGGACGTGCTGCGTGACGAGGTGCGCCGGCTCCCCCGCGGCGCCGTGCTGCTAGTGCGCACACTGCGCGTGACGTACCGGACGTGCTGCGTGACGAGGTGCGCCGGCTCCCCCGCGGCGCCGTGCTGCTAGTGCGGGCACACTGAGCGTGACGTACCGGACGTGCTGCGTGACGAGGTGCGCCGGCTCCCCCGCGGCGCCGTGCTGCTAGTGCGGGCACACTGAGCGTGACGTACCGGACGTGCTGCGTGACGAGGTGCGCCGGCTCCCCCGCGGCGCCGTGCTGCTAGTGCGGGCACACTGAGCGTGACGTACCGGACGTGCTGCGTGACGAGGTGCGCCGGCTCCCCCGCGGCGCCGTGCTGCTAGTGCGGGCACACTGAGCGTGACGTACCGGACGTGCTGCGTGACGAGGTGCGCCGGCTCCCCCGCGGCGCCGTGCTGCTAGTGCGGGCACACTGAGCGTGACGTACCGGACGTGCTGCGTGACGAGGTGCGCCGGCTCCCCCGCGGCGCCGTGCTGCTAGTGCGGGCACACTGCGCGTGACGTACCGGACGTGCTGCGTGACGAGGTGCGCCGGCTCCCCCGCGGCGCCGTGCTGCTAGTGCGGGCACACTGAGCGTGACGTACCGGACGTGCTGCGTGACGAGGTGCGCCGGCTCCCCCGCGGCGCCGTGCTGCTAGTGCGGGCACACTGAGCGTGACGTACCGGACGTGCTGCGTGACGAGGTGCGCCGGCTCCCCCGCGGCGCCGTGCTGCTAGTGCGGGCACACTGCGCGTGACGTACCGGACGTGCTGCGTGACGAGGTGCGCCGGCTCCCCCGCGGCGCCGTGCTGCTAGTGCGGGCACACTGAGCGTGACGTACCGGACGTGCTGCGTGACGAGGTGCGCCGGCTCCCCCGCGGCGCCGTGCTGCTAGTGCGGGCACTGAGCGTGACGTACCGGACGTGCTGCGTGACGAGGTGCGCCGGCTCCCCCGCGGCGCCGTGCTGCTAGTGCGGGCACTGAGCGTGACGTACCGGACGTGCTGCGTGACGAGGTGCGCCGGCTCCCCCGCGGCGCCGTGCTGCTAGTGCGGGCACTGAGCGTGACGTACCGGACGTGCTGCGTGACGAGGTGCGCCGGCTCCCCCGCGGCGCCGTGCTGCTAGTGCGGGCACTGAGCGTGACGTACCGGACGTGCTGCGTGACGAGGTGCGCCGGCTCCCCCGCGGCGCCGTGCTGCTAGTGCGGGCACTGAGCGTGACGTACCGGACGTGCTGCGTGACGAGGTGCGCCGGCTCCCCCGCGGCGCCGTGCTGCTAGTGCGGGCACTGAGCGTGACGTACCGGACGTGCTGCGTGACGAGGTGCGCCGGCTCCCCCGCGGCGCCGTGCTGCTAGTGCGGGCACTGAGCGTGACGTACCGGACGTGCTGCGTGACGAGGTGCGCCGGCTCCCCCGCGGCGCCGTGCTGCTAGTGCGGGCACTGAGCGTGACGTACCGGACGTGCTGCGTGACGAGGTGCGCCGGCTCCCCCGCGGCGCCGTGCTGCTAGTGCGGGCACTGAGCGTGACGTACCGGACGTGCTGCGTGACGAGGTGCGCCGGCTCCCCCGCGGCGCCGTGCTGCTAGTGCGGGCACTGAGCGTGACGTACCGGACGTGCTGCGTGACGAGGTGCGCCGGCTCCCCCGCGGCGCCGTGCTGCTAGTGCGGGCACTGAGCGTGACGTACCGGACGTGCTGCGTGACGAGGTGCGCCGGCTCCCCCGCGGCGCCGTGCTGCTAGTGCGGGCACTGAGCGTGACGTACCGGACGTGCTGCGTGACGAGGTGCGCCGGCTCCCCCGCGGCGCCGTGCTGCTAGTGCGGGCACTGAGCGTGACGTACCGGACGTGCTGCGTGACGAGGTGCGCCGGCTCCCCCGCGGCGCCGTGCTGCTAGTGCGGGCACTGAGCGTGACGTACCGGACGTGCTGCGTGACGAGGTGCGCCGGCTCCCCCGCGGCGCCGTGCTGCTAGTGCGGGCACTGAGCGTGACGTACCGGACGTGCTGCGTGACGAGGTGCGCCGGCTCCCCCGCGGCGCCGTGCTGCTAGTGCGGGCACTGAGCGTGACGTACCGGACGTGCTGCGTGACGAGGTGCGCCGGCTCCCCCGCGGCGCCGTGCTGCTAGTGCGGGCACTGAGCGTGACGTACCGGACGTGCTGCGTGACGAGGTGCGCCGGCTCCCCCGCGGCGCCGTGCTGCACGCGGACGGGGTCGTGCAGCGCGTCGCGTGCCAGTCGCTCCACGCGGCGCGGGAAGGTCGCGGAGAACAGCAGCGCCTGTCGCTCCGGCCGCACGTGGTTGCAGATCGAACGGACTTGTGGCTCTGACGTACAACAATTAAATACATCATTCGAATTCTTCGACCATTAACATTTGATAATCTTATTGTTGCATTTAGAATACTTTATTACAATTACTTTCATTAAAGAATAAGTAAAAAATTGTCTGTAATCACACTTCTCATTATTAGAGTGAAGCGTCCCAAAATATGACCTTCATATCAATAAACATGAACTACCGATGCTTAATGTAACTAAGTAGTATGTTTTCGTTTGTGGTGCGTTATATTTAGGATGAGCAGAATTCGGTTCGATCTTGCTCGCCTTTTGCATAATAATAGTAGTAGTTTGTTAATTTTTTTTATTTTATTTTTTTTATTGCCCTTGTAGGCAGACGAGCATACGGCCCACCTGATGGTGAGTGGTTACCGTCGCCCATGGACTTCAGCAATGCCAGGGGCAGAGCCAAGCCGCTGCCTACCGAACCAATTTATATATTTATAATTAACCAATTTATGTATGAATCAATTACATTTAACCATAATAAATGTTATCACAAATTATTGGAGACTCACCAAATCCCATATCAAACATTCTGTCAGCCTCGTCGAGCACTAGATAGGTCACCCTTTGTAGATTTGTAGCTTTACACTTGACCAAATCTATGACACGACCCGGAGTGCCTACTATTATTTCTGCACCACCACCTGGAATACCAAGAATTTTTTTTAATACGGAAAGAATCAGATAGGAAATTAAAATGATGACTTAAAATAGACAATCAAGGAAACGCTAGCTTCAGGAAGCTGGAGCCTAAACTGACTAGTATTGTGTAAAATCCTTAGCCTATTTAAATCTAAAGGCAAAGATACACTGTATGCATAGTGTATAATATGTTGTTTCTTTAGTTATGATGTACGATGACATTATTGTACAAAATAATGATTCTCATGCTTTAGCATATATTTAGAATGATTATCACTTACATATTTCTTCTACACTTTAAATTTCTTATTTTGGTTAATAAAATAAAAAATACATGTCAACTAGGAGAAAATCTTCCATCAAAAATAGTCCAATAAACCAACAGTTAAGAATTAAATAACAGGCGACTTCTCTTTTGTGTGACCAAACTATAATGTTCGGATATAACACAGGACTAAATTATTCCGTGACGTTCTCGGCTGCTGCCACCAGAGATTCTTTTTGTTTAAATCAACCTTTACTGTAATTACCTTCCAACGCTTTAACTTGTTCCCATTTCGATCCACCACCGTAACAGCACACACACCTTATGTTGTACACTTTGCCGAATTTCTTCGCTTCCATGTAAATCTGAAATAGAAACATCAAAGAATAAAAGCAACTTTAAAGCAGTCAATCTTGTAGACATAGCTCACAGCAACCTAAGGTTTATATGAATGTGTTACTATTTATAATATTTACAAAATTCAAGCAAAAAATAAATACAAAAACTTTTCCCTAAAACGATAAGTTATCTCATTAGTAATTCTAAACACAATGATACAATATTTACTAAAAGTATAAATAATTATAGTTTTTTGTACTGCACACAATGTATCACGTACAGATGACACGTCAGGTCAGCACTATAACATATGTATATAATATACGGTGCTATAAAATACATATAAACTTATACAATTTTGATTAACACTGAACTGAGTGCTCTGAGGAATTGTTCGAGATGATACCGGCATCTCGTTTTTACTATCGCACCGCCCGCCACCGGAATAGAGTTCATCCATACTACCTGGAGCCACTGCGGTCATCCACAGTGCGTTTCCCGAGATCTTTTTTGCCACGCACCATCCGGCTATGGAATGAGCTCCCCTCCACGGTGTTTCCCGAGCGCTATGACGTCCTTCTTCAAACGAGGCTTGTGGAAAGTATTAAGCGGTAGGCAGCGGCTTGGCTCTGCCCCTGGCATTGCTGAAGTCCATGGGCGACGGTAACCAATCACCACCATGTGGGCCGTATGCTCGTCTGCATACAAAAGCAATAAAAAAAAAAAAAGAGTATGAGAAAATACGTTTTTTAGTTATTAGTTTATAGTAAGTGGAGAGAGATGTTTGCTTTTACTGATGAAGTTTGTAGTTTAAATATTATCATTTTATTTGTATAGCCTAGCAGAACTATATAAGAAGTATATTAGTAAGATGTTGTAGTTTCCAACATTTCTCCTGAAAAATTCCATAATTTGCATAAGTGACGTTACCACACCGTAAGTGCGATATATATATTCATATGTTTAGCTTTCGTTAATTACATTTTCTGTTTATGTTCGGCCACTACAGCATCGAGAGTGCTATCCTTTGAATTTAAACGAATCTTATCTATACCTGTTGAGCTAATTCTCTGGTGGGAGCAAGGATGAGTCCTATTGGTCCATCGCCGGGCGCCAATTCCTTCTGATCCATGATGTGAACCAGTAGCGGCCACAGAAACGCGCACGTCTTGCCTGAGCCGGTTCTGGCAATACCTAGAAATTATAAAGCTAAAGTTGAAGAGTTATCTTGTTGGCAAATTGTTTAATGACAAAGAATAGCCGTTGCTAAACAACCGGTTTGTTTTCATTCTATTATAGAGTATACACTATAGTTCACTGAAACCATAATTAAAAGTGCATTTAATTATTTATTTAATTAATTATTTTAGCAACTAAGGCAATTTTCACTATTCACTTCGCTTTCTTGAGGTGACCCGTTCGTCCCTTCACTTTGAATAACTCCCTTTATGTCGTCAATGACGCGCCGTTATAATCGTTTCGACTTTGCAACGTACCAGAAAATTCAAGAGATGTTCCAATTTGCTATTTAACAACTAATGACGTTACTGGTACCGGCGTAACATTATTAATAGTAATGTATCATGAAAAGTCTAGAAACTGCCTCATTATTACTTGAAGCCCTTTAAAAAGAGATAACTAATGTCGATGCTTGTTCCTACATGGTATAGTATGGTTTTATAGACAAAATATGAAAAATTTGAATGAAATGAAGTTGTCGTGGCCTAAACGATAAGACGTCCGGTGCATTCGTGTTGAAGCGATGCACCGGTGTTCGAATCCCGCGGGCGGGTACCAATTTTTCTAATAAAATACGTACTCAACAAATGTTCATGATTGACTTCCACCGTGAAGGAATAACATCGTGTAATAAAAGTGAAACCCGCAAAATTATAATTTGCGTAATTACTGGTGGTAGGACCTCTTGTGAGTCCGCGCGGGTAGGTACCACCGCCCGGCCTATTTCTGCTGTGAAGCAGTAATGCGTTTCGGTTTGAAGGGTGGGGCAGTCGTTGTAACTATACTTGAGACCTTAGAACTTATATCTCAAGGTGGGTGGCGCATTTACGTTGTAGATGTCTATGGGCTCCAGTAACCACTTAACACCAGGTGGGCTGTGAGCTCGTCCACACATCTAAGCAATAAAAAAAAAATAAAAAAAAATATCAGGAGAATAGCGTGGATACAATATTACCTAATTGCCAATGATTACTACTTTATTGGCTTGTACCCAATACTATTACTTGGATTGAAATTTAAAAAAGATAATTACTTTTACGCAGTAAATACTTAAAATCATTAAGCAGTGTCTATGCGTACTGTTTGTTATAAGGATTCGGGATTTTCCCTTTTTTTAAAAAGAAGTTTTTACAAAATAGGATTTATTGTCTTTGTAATTAATTAATTGTCAGTTTAATATTGGGTATTGAAGGATACAAATTTCAAGTTAAACCAACAAAGGTTTTCTCGCGACGGAGATCGAAAATGGACTGAAGTTATTAGGAACTATGGTTTACTGCTTACCACTTAAAATACTGACTGACCAGGAAAATAGGGGTGCGTCAGCAGTAAAGGATGCAGGGCCGTCTTATAACAGTACCTATAATGTCTCGTCCGGACAAGGCGGCGGGCACGCCGGCGGCCTGCACGGGCGTGGGCTGCGTGTACTCCGAGCGGCGGATGGCGCGCATCAGCTGCTCGTCGAACCCGAGGTGAGCGAAGCTGCTCACGGGCCGAGGGGGATCCGGACCCGTTATCTGGTCAACCAAACAACATGCTTGAACGCAGTATCTGTGTCATGGGACCATACATTAACAATAGTCTGGCCGGCTATTCATCTAACTAGTCCTAGCTAATGCTTTCTCGTTGCACATCCATGGTATATTATCTGCCCAATTTATCTCTTCCCAAATTAATTCTACCACCAGCCTCCTTGTACCTCTAACTTTACTAGCGATCGGCCATTTGGTAAAACTGCACAAGTTAGTAACGGTCACCTACATATAAGTATTTATGTCTCTCAAGTGAATCCCAATCTGACCAATACGTAAGTCAAATTGCAAACTTCCATCTCTTTCAACACTTACATTTGTGTGTTATAAAATAATACTGTCGTAAGGTGAGTGGGCAGCAGCCTTTACTTTGTGTAGACAAGAAAGACATCATAATGTGTATGCCACCATAATTATCACCCTTTAGCCACTTGGGATTGTATTGAGGGTTCTCTAAATTAAATATTTTTTGTGTAAATTTGTGGATACATTAACAAATAAATTAAATCAAATTTAAAATCGTTTATTTAAACTTAGATGTCAGTATGACACACTTGTTGAATGTCAAAATATAAATAACAATGTTAACTCTACCACCAATAAAAATACAGTTAAAACAGTAATTTACAAAATATTTTTATTATAAACCAGTAAAACCCAGCATCATACCACTCTTCTGTAACTATAATTTATAAAATAGATCTATTGAGAGTATTATTATGCCAATGATGGTACAATAATGATGTTTTGTCAAAATCTTTCCCTAAAGTAATAACAACGACTGTGCGAATTTACAAGGCAACCGGATATGTCTACGTTAGTTCCGATGCACACATTGTTAATCTTTTTTTTTATTGCCGACGAGCTCACAGCCCACCTGGTGTTAAGTGGTTACCAGAGCCCATAGACATCTACAACGTAAATGCCGCCACCCACCTTGAGATATGACTTCTGAGGCTTCAGTATAGTTTCAACAGCTGCTGTCACCCTTCCAAGCCGAAACGCATTACTGCTTCACAGCAGAAATATGCAGGGTGGTGGTACCTACCCGTGCGGACTCACAAGAGGTGAATTTATAAACATTAGTAAAATGTCAATATTAAACATACCTTCACACCTAAATTCTTTTTTAATTCCTCAACTTGTTGATGTGTGAGCTTTTCAATATCTTCATGAGGAGTGTAGAAGTTCTTTTCAAATGGTTCATAGTCTATCTCAGAGTGGTCTATAGGAGGTAAGGGATCGATGAACTTTTTCTTCGCTGGAGCTAAAGGATTGCCATCTTCATCATATTCTATTTCTACATCAGATGTGTCATCTGCATTATTCAGAGGATTTTCTTCCATATACCTAAAAGTTTAATGTAAAAATACTAATAATTACATCAGTTGAGCTTTGCATTGTATATCATTAAGATTCCACCACACCTCAAGGGTGTCGATTTTCTACAGATCCACATAACCAGAAGAACAAATATTTACAAACAGATCACATCAAGCAATTTGAAGATTTTATAAGATCTAGATAAGCTTTTTTACAGGTTTATTCCATAAATTAATTGGACGTAATTACAGCTAAATTAACAAAAAACAATGAACGTAAAATTAAAGTAACTTACTTATAATAACTCTCTTCATCATCCATATCATCAATATCACCCCTAGTACCTCTCACACTGTCTTTTCCGCTGGCTGCATTCTCCTTACTGGTGACCAAATCCCGAGCTGCCTGTTGTTCCAACCCAGCCATGTAGGCATCTAGAGGATCTTCATCATCATCATCAGCCTGCAATTTTGTAAAAAAAATATAATTCAATAAGCTATATCTGCATACAACAGTTGACAGGCATTTTAATCAGAGAATCTTAAGTCATGATATTTGTTAATGATGAGAAGATTTTTCTACGAGTGGTACAATTCGCTGAGCTGTTTTTGCTGCAATGTAATCCTGTATTATGTATTCTAATGGTAGGATAACAATTGCAATTTTTTGTTTCCCATTAAAATAGGCTGCTGATTGATCATGTATTTTTCAGCTCATTAATTTCGAAGTGAATATTGTCAAGGATAAAAAAAAAACAAATCAAAGCCGTATTAAGTAGCTGAAACGACTAGATGATCATAGCCAACTGATGTTACTGATGCTGAAAAACACCATACTAAGAACAGTATTACAATTTAAATAAATAAATAAATAAAAAATTGGCAGAATTAAATTTTGAAGATAAAATATCCAATTCTAGACTTCAAGAACTATTGAACCCATGAGTCTCGGTCACTAACCAGATGTATCTGTTTACATATTTATAAAATATCATCATAAGCAGGACAGATTCTAGCTGTCATCTACATACTTACCCTAGAACTGCTTGCTGCATTAGTAGGGCTTCCTGGTGCAGGTATATAAGCCAACGCTGGTGTTGGAGGTTCATCATCATCATCAAAATACCTACGAAACAGAGTCATGGTATCGTTTTCGAGCAAAACATAAATGTGTTTGTAAAATTTGTGAGAATAATGAGATAAATGAGAATATTAATCTAAAAATTCTACTTTATTTATCACTCTACTCTATTTAACAAATTAAAGCTTTGCTCTTACTCATCCTCGGTTTTGGCGCGTTTCTTCCCAAGAGTACCCCATGTGCCAGTTACAGCATTTTGTGTAATAGCACTCATTGTAGAATATCCTTGTTTTGAAAGACCACTGGAAGGCGGTGGGACAGCATGCATAGACGTCGTTGGAGGCGGCACAGCATGGAGAGACACATTCGAAGGGTTTCGCTTCGGCATCGAGAAGCCGGCAAACCCCATTCCTCTACCACCACCGCCCGGATAACTCATTGCGATATTTATTTAATCACAAAATTAAAATTGTTCAAGTCAAGAAAAGTGTTCAAGCCAATTTATAAGGTTATGTGTCTCCTGTATATCATAAATATTGTTTCCTTCAATTTAGAGGTAAACATGAACCCATTGTCAATTATAATGCATGACAATTTCAAAGTAGGTACGTACCTACTACGTATCAAATAATAATTAAATATATTATTGGCAAGCAACTGTATACTATGCATAAATTGAGAATTATCAATTTTTTTTAGTCTAGCCAAAGAGTATCAAACGCTAAGCAATATTAGTCCTAAATAGTCTAGGACATCTAGGTACTAGTAGTTTTAGTTTTCTAATTGGAAAGGCAAAGGTATCATACCATGCACCCTAATTTTTGGTATTTTTTTTAAATGAAAAATGATTTTGTGAAATGAAGTTAATTAACATGAAACATGGCATGAAATGAAATGAGATGAAATTGTTGGACGGTTAAATTTGACGGGATTGGGCTCTGTAGGTGATGAGGGGCTATTTAAAAACACACTTCTTCATTCTAATTATATTGCAGATAGTTTGAACACTGTTACACCATTATAAAATTATTATCTTTATATTTTTATAAAGCTCTTACATGTTTCTTTGACCGTGTCTAGATGAGAAGTTCTGACTTTTTCTTACGAGAAGACAATCATCTGTTTTTTAAATATTTAAAATAATTCTAATATTCGAAATCTGTAATTATGTGTCAAGTGTTGCCTGCCATTACATTTATATTCAAACTCCATCAGAAATGAAATGAAACGAAATTATTGCTCAAAGTCATTATTTAAAATTTGATTTTGATATTGTGAGCTTACGCGTCCCCGACTAGTTAGTGTGTTTTTGATGTCTGTGCACGCTGTCGTAACTCTCGGAGCGCCCTGAGATACTTTTATTTCTATTTAGTTTGTTATCAATGGATGTCGCTGCATGTAAATTCAACAATTCCTGAATCGCAGTGACGAGATGTTACACAGTTGATGACGTTCTCGTATTTCTCTTCCGAAATCATACTTACCAGGCGTAGGGATGCCGTGATCATGCAGGTGGTTTCCCCAGGGTGAGGCTGCTTCATTGCAGTGCGGAGTGGTTGACCCTTGCGATTATTTACATTTTTTATAAGTTTATTGTTGTAACCTTCTTTTCCATATTCCATTATTTGAAATATACTTCGAACACATTGTCATTTTTACCATCTATCATTATTATATTTTATGCTATGTCTTGAAAACATTGTATTATTATATTGGCGACGAGTTAAAAGAAATTAAGATGAACGATGAACAATTCGCATTATTTTTACATGCACAACAAAATCAGCAGGAGCAGATTTTACAAATCTTGAAATTGTTGGTACCAGCAGCTTGCAATACAACAGCCAAGAGCGTGACGAACGACTCTTTTACAAAACATGATACGGATAACAAGATAAGTATAATCAAAAATTTCAATATGGATAAATACAACCCAGATACATTCAGAATTGACGATTACATTGATTTTTTCGAAAACAAATGCAAAATTCTTGATATCGATAACAGCGACTTACAGAAAGATTTGCTTCTGAATTTACTAACACCAGAGATATTCCACGAATTAAAAGTAGCTTTAACGCCTGATTTCGATATAGCTACATACAGCGAAATTTGTAACAAATTATTAGACCTCTATCGCATAAAAACGACGAGGTATAGAGCCTTAACAGAATTTTGGAATTGCACTAGAGAACAAAATGAAACGATGGAACACTATGCAAACAGATTAAAAGGTCTTAGTCGGGATTGTGGCTACACTAATGACTTCCTGGAACGACAATTACGTGACCGCTTTGCCACTGGATTGAATCATCCAGATTTAGAAACCGACTTGAAACAAAAATGGCCTGATTTAGTTCAAATGGTAGACGGAATACCACGAGAAGTAACCTTCCAACAAATTTTTACAATCTCTCAATCAAGAGAACAGGCAGAACAAGACACACCACGAACAAGTATTAAAAAAATAAATAGGAGCAAAACCAAAACCGTACCATTACATCAAAATACAACACGAAAATTAAATCCAATGCATTGTTTACGCTGTGGAAAAAAAAGAACGGCACAGCCTATCACAGTGTTCAGCCAAGGACCATATTTGTAAAGAATGTAACACGAAAGCACACTTTGAGAGTTGTTGCATTAAGTCTGGACGGGCATACATCAGCTATTCACAAGGGAGCCGAAAATCAATTAAAAAAATAACAAGACCTCATAAGTCCTCAACATCATCATCATCATCATCTATCAGTAATAACAAAGAAGAAAGCGATGATGAAGTTATCTGCAGCGTCTTGGGTACACGTAAGAGAGAATGCAAACAAATCGATGTACGGATCAATGACATACCTTGCACTATGGATTGGGACCCCGGCTCTGCGTATTCAATAATAAACACGACATTGTGGAAAAAATTAGGATCACCATCTTTACAACCCGCCCCGAAACTCAAGGCCTACGGCAACACAAACTTAAAAACAAAGGGAATTACGAAAGTGACAGTCGAAGTCGACGGACTGCAAAAACTTCTACCTGTGGTCGTAATGAAAAATGCCAAACCAATGTTATTTGGTTTACATTGGAGTGAAGTTTTTGAAATGGAATTTCCAAAACCAGTATACTCCATCAAAACATCAACACCTATGACTCTTAAACAAATATTGGATAAACATGTACAACTCTTTGATGGAAAACTAGGAAAAGTTAACAATTATTACGTAAACATACATGTCAAACCAGAAGCTGAACCGATCCACCTTCCTGCACGGCCTATAAAATTCAGCATGAAAAAGAATATAGAAAGGGAGTTAGATCGTCTGATCTCAGAAGGGATTGTGGAAAAAGTAGATCCTAATGTTACACCTATTGAATGGGCTACACCCACAGTTAACATTTTGAAATCTACAGGGGAAGTTAGGATATGTGGAGACTACAGAACTACACTTAATCCAGTACTTATTAAACATCTACACCCAGTTCCAATTTTCGATCAACTACGCCAAAATCTCGCAAACGGTAAATTATTTTCAAAAATAGACCTTAAAGACGCATACTTACAATTTGAAATAGCACCAGATTCGAAAAAGTACTTGACGTTGTCAACCCATAAAGGGTATTTCCAATACAATAGAATGCCTTTTGGAATATCGACTGCTCCTTCAATTTTTCAACATTTTCTGGATCAATTGCTTGGCGATATCACCAATGTAGCTGTATATTTTGACGACATAGCTATAGCAGGGAAAGATCTTTCAGAACATTTACAAACTTTATCTATTGTATTCGATCGCTTACAAAACGCTGGCCTAAAAGTTAACTTAAAGAAATGTAATTTCTTACAGAATCAGATTGAATACCTAGGTCACATAATAGATAAACATGGCATCCACCCAACCAAATCTAAAATTGATGCCATAACTAAGGCCCCAGCACCGTGTAATGCAAAAGAACTACGATCATTTTTAGGACTAGTTAACTTTTACGAACGGTTTGTACCACATCTTCACGGGATTTGTTCGGATCTTCACGATCTAACTAGTGAAAAAAATAGATGGCGTTGGACTGATCATGAAAACAGAATATTTGAAGATACAAAGAAATGCATAGCTTCTTCACAACCATTAATTGCATTTGACGAGAAACGTCCCCTTTATTTAGCATGTGACGCTTCCGAAAAGGGATTGGGTGCAGTATTATTCCACAAGGACTCGAACATAGAACAACCAATTGCTTTTGCTTCAAGGAAATTACGACCAGCGGAAATGAAATATTCCGTTATTGATCGTGAAGCTTTAGCAATAGTATTTGGTATAAAAAAATTTGATCAGTACTTGAGAGGAACGAAATTTAATCTAGTTACGGACCATAAGCCTCTTATACATATTATGGGTGCACACCGCAACCTTCCTAAACTAGCCAATAACCGATTGGTAAGATGGGCCCTAGTAGTGGGAAGTTATCAATATGACATTTACTACAGGAAAGGTGAAAATAACACATTAGCTGATTGCCTTTCCAGATTACCAAACCCTGAAACTGAACCTTCCGAGACAGAAGGGCTTGTACATAAAATAGATCTACGTCTTTTGAGCACTCGAATGACTGACCTTAACCTATCAGAACAGTTACTTATGAATACAACTTCAAAGGATCATATACTCACAAAAGTTTGTCAAAATTTAAAAACCGGCTGGAGAGAATCAGAATACAATCCAGAAATGAAACCATTCTACAGAAACCGGACTGAATTATCTGTTGAGAATAAGATACTCATGAGGCAAGGACGCATCGTTATACCTACAGCACTACGAAAAGCCATTCTTACATACCTTCATCGAGGACATCCTGGCATTTCTGCTATGAAAGCACTTTCACGTTACTATGTTTGGTGGCCTAACCTTGACGAAGACATAGAATTATTTGTCAAGAAATGTACCAGATGCCAACAGAACCGCTCTTGTAATCCTGAACTTCCTGTATTTTCCTGGTCCATACCAGAAGAAGTATGGGAGAGAATCCATATCGACTTTGCTGGACCGTTCGAAGGATCGTATTGGTTGGTATTGTGCGACGCTCTCTCCAAATGGGTGGAAATACGACCGATGAAACACATCAACACCAGATCACTTTGTCTTACATTAGATAACATATTTTGTACATTTGGCTTACCAAAAATGATTATATCCGATAATGGACCTCAATTTACATCTTATGAATTTAAAGAATATTGCACAAAACAATCTATTTTACATGTCACATCATCTCCATATCATCCTCGGACAAATGGGCTGGCAGAACGTTTAGTCAGAACATTCAAAAATAGAATGGCATCGGTAGACAACACAAATCTCGAGCGCCGACTATTAGAATTTTTGTTTACATACAGAAACACTCCGCACTCGTCCACTGGTAAATCTCCAGCTGAGATGATGTTTGGACGACAATTGAATTGCATACTTTCCAACATTCGGCCAGACAAAAGAAGATTAATGCAGTATTTACAAGTAAAAGAAAACATTCGTACCACATCACCGAGTTACCGACCAAGTGACCAAGTATATATTAAAACACGCAATGATAAAATATGGGAACCAGCGGTAATTACATCCCGAAAACATAAATATTCATATATTGTTTCAACACCAGGAGGACTAGAAAAACGAAGACACGCTGATCACATCAGGCCACGCGAGTCCTCCACCTCAGAAACCCCGAGGAATGAAAGGGCGCATTCTTCTATGCTGCCGGCGACTGCTTCTCCAGACATTGGAATGGAAACAACAATTAACGAAAGGCTAACTAAAAACAAGAATTCAGCAGCAGTACCATTACCTACACCGCAGTCACCTACAAATGTACAAATTTCTCCAAATTCACCTTCACAGCATTCGAAGTTATACTCCTCACCTGCTCCGGTCTACACTCCTGTGCCATTTGCTCCGCGTCGAAGTAATCGACGTATACAGGCACCCCGCCGTCTGATCAACGAGATGTAGATGGGGAGGAATGTTGTAACCTTCTTTTCCATATTCCATTATTTGAAATATACTTCGAACACATTGTCATTTTTACCATCTATCATTATTATATTTTATGCTATGTCTTGAAAACATTGTTTTATTATATTTATAATAACTTCTAGCGTGTGTGACTTACTTGCACATACATTTTTTTTTGTTAAATAAAAATTTCTTCAGCATTAAACGTATAAATGTGGAGACTTATTAACAGTTCGACTTCTGTGCACAAGTATGAGAAAATGAAATCAAGTCGATGACTATGGCATTTCGGGTTCTTCCAAAACGGCTATTGAGTTTTTAGTGTATTTCCACTTTTTGTGAATTATTGAAGCTCATTTAATTCAATTTTCATACAACAAAGAGAAATTCGACCATTGTTACAAAATAGTTGCTAGTATAGCTTACATTCCCTCTGCGTATTCATTCATAGACGAAACAAAAAGTTACCGCATGTCAAAGAATTTACAAATAATCATAAGATTCATAAGTAATCTGTGCAAAGAATAAAAACAGCACTCCGGATTTACTAAATTTGTTTTAAATTACTTTCAAAATGTATTTCCAATTGTGTTTCCTGTTATTCACAATTCTTGGTATAAGCAATGTGGAAGCATCTACAGGTTACGACTTTGGTGACTTTTTGGCTACTGTTTTAGGTATCGGTATAGCCGTTGTAGGAATTTTAGCCTGTTTGGGTAATTACGCACGGCAAAGGGCGAGAAACGAGTTTATATAGGTTCATCAAAACTTGTAAGTGAATCTATAATTTTCTAATCTGCACAATTCAAATAAGTAATTGACATAGCCTTAATTTGCCTTGATGAACCAGTTTTGTTTTGTAAAACCAGTTGCGCAAATACCCGCTTTAATTAGCAAGTAAAATAGTTTAAAAATATGAACGTGATGTTTTAATCTTTTTCAGGCCATCTTGTTTCAGCACACGCAAGTCTAGAATAAATGAATATGGAAAAAAATATCTCATTCCATCCCATATACCTGTCATCTATCCAAGAAACTTCCAAGCTATATAGAATAAGTTAAAAGTACTAATTTACTGTTTCGTTATTATATAAATGTAATGAATATTAACTAATAATACATTTATTACTAAATTATTTTGTTTTTTAATCTTACATATCACGTGTCTCCAAAATGATTTTCAAAAAAGTATAGTGCAGGAAATAGGAACTTCTACGTTTCCCACATTCAGACCTCCACACGACTTAGTAATCCAGAGCACAAAATTATGAGACAATTCGAATAAATAACTCAAACACATTAATGTTGTAAATATATTGTATAATTAAAAAGAAACATTTCACTCGCACATCCACCACGACACACACATAA
Source organism: Bombyx mori (assembly GCF_030269925.1). Lineage (NCBI taxonomy): Eukaryota > Metazoa > Arthropoda > Insecta > Lepidoptera > Bombycidae > Bombyx > Bombyx mori. The sequence continues at coordinate 15,052,739 of NC_085114.1, read as the reverse complement.
CAAGAACATGATAATCAAATGTCTCATAAAATCTTGAATTGCAATAAATCATAGAATACTATTCTCTAAAATGTCAATTTCATTTAAAATTTCATTCTTTTTTGACATTTTCTCTTTTTGATCTTTATCAGGGCTCTTAAGAAGCCCTGCTTTTATTTTTTCCTCTAGAAACTCTATTTCTCTAAGCTTTTTTCTGAGATTCTTGAGGCGTTTTGTCGGATCAGACTGAGATATACTTTCAGTCGGTACTGACTGACTAGGTACGGTTGGTTCTTGTATTTCACATTTGGCAAGTTTTTCTGCAGCTTCTTCAACACCTGTAACTAAAAATTTAGAGTTCATAAAAATCAAAATTCTCTAACCAAATGTTCACTGCAATAATATTGGTTATTTTTAGTGGTGTGATTGAAGATTACATTTAAAATATAAAGTAACTAAGTTCAAAAATTTAAAATGGGTAAAGTATTAAGAATCTTTAAAAATAATGTATCAAAATTTTTGTGAACTATCGGCTTGATAGCTCTTGTCATTTTTTAAATATGTTTTTGGAAGCTAAGGTTTACATATTTACTAAAAATTGCCTTAAACGTTCATGTTCACCAGCCGTGTATGCCAGCAAAATAATAATCTTCTATAATATGAATAGGATAGTATGCTTCCTAATATTGCTATTGAGCTTTTTGAGACTGCAACTTAAAATCCCTAATACTAATTATTCCTCAAAAGTTATTCTGTAAGATTACCCTGTCTTATTCTTTATTTGTGAAAGCTATTCATAAACATGACAATGTGTTGCTGTTTTGACTAGATTAATTTCCCTTAACTGCGTTTGAACTCCCTGTCAAGTGTCCTTCTATATTCTTTGTCACTTGATGAAGCTGTTGTGGCCTAAGTGATAAGAAGCCCGGTGCATTCGTATCAAGCGATGCAATGGGGTAGGAATCTGCAGTCAGGTACCATTTTTTCTAGTAAAATAAGTACATAACAAATGTTCATGATTGACTTCCACTGTGATGGAGTAAAATCGTGTATTAAAAATAAAACCCATAAAATTATAATCTGTATAATTAGTGGTGGTAGGACGTCTCATGAGTACACAGGTAGATAACACCACCCTGTTTATTTTTGTCGTGAAGCAGTAATAGATTTTGCTTTGAAAGGTGGGGCGGGGCAGCCATTGTACTGTAAAAGGTTGGTGGTATTTAGGTTGTAGATGTTTATGGGCTCCAGTAACCGTTTAACACCAGGTGGGGCATGATTTTTTCCAACGAAATAAGAAAAAAAGCATATTTATTACTCATTTCATCCTTAAGTTTTTTTATTCTAAAAATATTATATAGCAAAGCTCTAGATAGTTTCTATAGCCAGGGTGATATTACTGCAGGAATCTAGCAAGTGCTGGAATATTTTCTTTTATGTAATTTAAGAGTACCTAGCGTGCTAGAGGAAGAGCACCAGCTAGATGGGTGGACCAATTTAAGGAGGTGACTAGAGGCCAGATACAGGAAGCGGTACTTATGGCGCAGAACCGGACCGAGTGGAGGAGATTGACATACAGTCATGATCCTCAGCATAGAGGGAACGACCAGAAAGAAGTCACCTCACACAGAAAAGTACCTTAAATTTTTTCATGAAATATTAATTCAGTAAGGACTCAAAGCTTCATTTATTATATATGAGCCCTATAGATAAGCAGATGAGCTCAATGACCATTTGATGATGTAATAACATATTACACCAAGTACCATTTTGCTTCAGGAACAACAAAAAATGTTTTTTTTTATACCTGTCTTCTTTTTCTTTTTCTTCTTTTCAACAGTTATAATCATTCCAGGTATAGGTTGGATAGTGCTTCGTTGACCTTTCTTCTTTTGTGCTTGAGCTACAATCTCAGGTGTAAGTCCAACCGGAAGTCCATCATTTTGCCTGGCCCTGAACTGTTTTCCTTTGCTTTCATACAACGGTACCTCTTCTTGAGGTACATAACCTTCTTTTATTCTTCTCGGCTTGCGCCAGGTTCCATCAGGTCTTTGAGTTGCAGGAATGAATTTACTCCCTTGAATGTTGAAATTTTTAAAAGTTAAGTTTAAATTAATTTTGTAAAGTTTTTGTAATTAGTTTTATCTTTGAAAATCAGTAAAAGTTAAGCTCGATTAGAAATATATAATAGACTGTTAATTAACAATAATAGGTAATATATTTGGATGAAAAATTCAAGTATTTAAAGGACAGTTCTTCCTATAATTATTGTGTGAAACGTTAAACTCTAATGTTTACAAAAAAATCGTATTGTATCAATTAATTCGAATATCTTCAATCACACGAAACGTGGTTAATGTGAAAACTACTAGAGAAAGCGGTGAGGCTTGAAAATTCTTCAATCGTGAATTTTTTTGTACACTAACCATCAGCGTCGTGCTCATAAGCCGTTGGTGTTGACATTATAATACATAAGATTTCAATTTGTATTTCAACATTTATAAATCACGGCAATGTATTCTTAAATAATGAGCTATTTTCGTGGTACTCTACACAGTCAAACCAAGATTCACACAAGAAACTATTTTGACAAATAAAATATTGAACCGCTTTGTTTGACACATAACAGAGGGACCATAGATTGTTACTTTTTACATATATAGCACTCGGTTTCTTTCTCTGCCATCGTTACTCGTGTCGAGTTTGATGGTTTAATTTTATTATTTCAAAGATACATTAAAATACTTTGTTAAATGAGAAATAAGATTAATTTATCTGAAATAAAATGATATGATACAAAATTAAAGGAAATAGTATGCTAGTAAGATGAGAATTGACTGCTATTTTAGTTAACTTTTGAGAAAATATCAAGAATTCTCGTCTAAATACTTATGAGTAGTTTTTACATGAAAAAAAAACATATTAAAATCCACTATCGTCACCTTTTTTAACTTATCCTATAATATTATATCCTTTTTGTAACTTCAAGATTTCTCCAAAAAAAAAAACAGCATTCAACAAAAAACACGAATGTAGACCCAAAGTTAGAGTAGCCAATGGCCTTATACAAATTAAAAAAGAACAAATTAAATATACTGTGCACATCTCATTTGTTTTGATTAATTATTTTAGTTATTTTAATTTTAAATAGATTCAAGGAGCAGGTTTAAAAATGCGTAAACGAAGAAGGATTTTCACTCCAATCAAAAACAAAGGAAAGAGTATAACGCAATTCCCTCAAATTTCTAATAAAGGTTTGATCAACATAACGAACTTTAATACACAATTGTAGGATATAAAATTTTCCTGATATGGTAGTCTCGTTGGTTGGTGGTTAAACTTTTAGCTTAGGGGAGGACCATGTTCGATTTGAGTTTCCTTCAATAAAGATGCAGAATATTGAATATCGAATATAAATTCTTAATTTAAAAACGAATTTTTTTGCTGAACTGTTTTAAATTCAAAGCTTACACCGGATTCGTATCTATAATTATCTATTGTATTCCCGCGTCTAGTTTATTATATATAATGTCAGTCATCATAAAATCACTAACACGCTAGTAGTCGAAGATCCTGATAAATGCAAAGTATTTAAAATGTCGTGAAAGTAAGATACGCGTGATTAGAGCGAAAAAATAGTTACAATTACATCTTTTAAAAACTGAAGAAAATAGTATATCACATATTTTAATGTTTTTTGTTTAAACAAACAGTAAAAGAGGTGACAACTGCTCGAGGGAGGCTGCAGGGAGCGTTAATGGAAATATTGGAACCGGCATTGGATTCTGATGACTCTACTGAACTTACACCAGGGAAAAGAAGGTATTTATTCATAGATATCTATTATACATTTTAAACTAGAATTGCATTATATTTAATATAGTTTAAGCTAATAAATAAGACTGAGGCCATTGAGACTTCGAGGAGTTTGTCATGATAGTTGATTGATGAAAAATCAAACTAGACACAACCATCAACGATTAAGATCATGACAACAGAAGAAAAGTAGACCAGCTAAAATTAGATTTTGTTATAAGACAATTTTAGTTAGCCAGGTTAATAACCAGAATAAATGTATATGAATGTAACACAGGATTCCTAAAGTTAACCAATATAGTACAGACCATTACAGTATTCACACCTAAATTTGTGTAAACATCAATAGCCTATGTAGGGTTTTAACATATAAGCTACTAGCAGACCCGGCCACACGTTGCTGTGGCTAAGGTTTTTGTTTCTAAATAACACGCCGCGTGGCCGGCTATGCTAATATCAAAAATTGACAAAGTAAGAACAATTGGATTTCACTGTATTGCGCTTACTACGAAATAATTTTTACTTAAACTTTAGCCTCAGCAACACGTGGTGTTTGTGCCATTAAATTGTAGCTTATGTGAAACTTTGGTATTTTTAACATAGCGCCATCTATGAGATAATAATGTCAGACAACCGATTTAAGGCGCCATCTGTTTTAGATTTATGAAACTTCAATTAATAAAAAAAATCAACATAAGAAATCATTTTATTGTTAATTAATAAATATTGCGACCATTAATCGAAATAAAAACCATCCTATCTTTCAAATTGGATCAAACTGCACACGGTGTGCAAATTTAATTTAAAATCGGTTAAGTCGCTTAGGAGTCTATCACGGACAAACAATGTAACATATGATTTATATATATTAAGATTATAAATTGTTAAGTCACATCAAAATCTTTTAACTTCAAAGATTAACAAACGTCTATCCATCCCCACAAACATTCTCATTTAAAACATTGATAGAATCAGAATATGAAATCACCTTCACAGACAATCAGATCAAGATGAAACCTATGTATCGGAAGAAGAAGATATTCACTCACAAAAACAATCCCAGCGGCAGTCATATGTTCTCAAACTGTTCGATAGGAGTGTTGACTTGTCACAGTTTGATGAGGATTCCCCTCTCTATCCGATCTGCAGAGCCTGGATTGCAAACCAACCTAAAGCTGATTACAGCAAATTTGGGTAATTATATATTTTTTTAATAATAATGCTAATCATCTTGTAATCCTCCTTGCTTCGGTTTCCTCAATGCTGAGGATCGTGATCACTTATTTGCAAAGAGTTTATTGTGAATCACTCTAAGCCATTTATTCCTATTAGCCACCGAGTGTAGAGCATCATGGACTGTGGTGTCAAGAGTAGTACAGATCTGGTCAGTCCAATGTGCTGGGCCTCTACCTCGTGGTATTTTTCTGTCCACTTTGCCAATACCACGAACCTATTGTGTCTCAATATAATTAAGTATGATTCATGAAAATAAACTTTAATTAATTTAATCAAAATATTTTTTTTAGTTATGATCAACCTGAAGACAACGAGGATATTATGACAATAGACTTGCCAGGGCCAGAGGGACCTCCAGTCTCTAGGATACCAGAGTTGTTGCCGGAACAAAAGGCAGCCAACAAGGACAATATTGATCTTGAATATGTAAGTTTAAAATATAAAATTTGTAAGAATAGGTAATTTTATATTTTGTACATGCTGTATTTTTATGTAGAAATTTTTCTTCTTTATTTATTCAGATACAAAAGGGAAAACAAAACCATTTTCTATTCTGTTTATAATTTTTTTTTATTAATTATTGAAGATTTTTTTTATTTATTTTTTAGATGGGTGGACGAGCTCACAGCCCACCTGGCGTTAAGTGGTTACTGGAGCCCATATACATCTACAACGTAAATGCGCCACTCACCTTGAGATATAAGTTGTAAGATCTCAGTATAGTTACAATAGCTGCCGCACCCTTCAAACCGAAACGCATTACTGCTTCACGGTAGAAATAGAGTGGTGGTACCTACCCGTGCGGACTCACAAGAGGTCCTACCACCAGTAATTACGCAAATTATAATTTTGCGGGTTTGATTTTTGTTACACGATGTTATTCCTTCACCGTGGAAGTGAAACGTAAACATTTGTTGAGTACGTAATTCATTACAAAAATTGGTACCTGTCTGGGATTCGAACACCGGTGCATCGGTTCAACTCGAATGCACCGGACGTCATATCTGTTAGGCCACGACGAATTTCCTGGAAATAGTTCGGTTCTCTGTACAGCATCAAATTTTGTAGGTCTAAAGTGAACTATAAACACTACACTGTATTGCCTCATGGGTAAGATTACTGAGAGCTTTACATGATTTCAACTGTTCTTATTGCCGAGACGAGTGAACAAACCAACAATACGTCTGGTGATAAGCAGTTACTGAAGACAATAGATTCAGTGTGAATGCGATCTTGAAACTCGTGGTCTAGATCTAGATGGTATAGTATAATAACCATCTCACTATAAAAATCAATAAGGCATGACTGCTTGGCGTCAGAGATACGCAGGGTGGAGGTAACACCCACGCAGCTTCATATCTGAGGCTGGTCAGATTTCATAATATTATTTATTAATCCCAATAATCAGACACCATCACCAAGCCGGGAGCAGCTGTTATCTTCACTGCAAGCCCGCTGGTCGGCAGTGAGGGAAGCCTGGTTACAACAATCCGCACGAGCAGAAGCAAGATATGAAGCCACGCAAAAAATTCTCAACAAGATCAACGTTAAGTGAGTATAAACTTTTTTTTTGCCCTTACTCTATGTTTGATTTTCAATAAACTAATAGAAAGCCTGAACGCGCCATTGTGATCAGTTTACTAAAATATGTAGTATTTTGAATACGCCATTCACACGTTGATACCAGTTGGCGCTATTTCAATTTTAG